>NW_026596256.1:8182730-8231222 GCF_907164565.1 Psammomys obesus
TTTCTTTCTTTCTTTCTTTCTTTCTTTCTTTCTTTCTTTCTTTCTTTTCTTTTACACAAGGTCTCTTATGCAGCCCTATATGAAGCCCTGGACATCCTGGAATTCTATGTAGATGAGGCTGGCCTCACACTCACAGAGATCCACTCATCTCTGCCTCCTGAGTGCTGAGATTAAAAGTGTGTGACATTATGCCCTGTCCAAACCTCTTCTTCAAAACTATAATCAAAACCATAAAATAACAGCATATCCACATAATTCAATACTATTCAGCCACAGAAGAAATTAAGTATTATGGCATGCTACAATATGGATGAAGCCAGTCTTTAAAAGGCACACAGCAAATGATTTTATTTATATGAAAAGCACCTGGCAAATATACAAGGCAAGAAAGTGAATGTAGATGGTGTGGTTATACTGAAAAGCCATTGGCTAGGTCGGAAAATACAGTTCAACAGATAAAGGCACTTGCCACCAAGACAGGTGACCTAAGTTCAATGCTCAGGACCCACAAGACAGAAGGACACCCATAAGTTTTCTTCTGACTTCTATAGAACAATACTATGACACTTGCTCTCACACACAATGATTACTGTAAACAAAAAAGTGATTTCTGTATTCTAAATGAGTGACATGTAGTATGAAAAAAATAAAAGAACTTCAAAACAAAATTTATTATTTTTTACAATTTTTAATCCCAATTGTAACCCCCTCCCTCATCTCCTCCTAGCCCCAGACTCCCTCTCTCCCCCATCACCCTCTCGTAGTCCATTGAAAGGGGGAGTCCCCTTCCCCTACCGTCTGACCTTAGCCTATCAAGTCTCATCAGGACTGCCTGCATCCTTCTTCCTCTGTGGCCTGCCAAGGCTGCCCCACCAGGAGGAAGTAACCAAAGAGCAGGAAACCAAGTTCAGGCCAGAGACAGCCCCTGCTCCCCTTACGGGGAGAATGAGCTGCCTATGGGCTATGTCTGAACAGCGGTCTAGGTCCTCTCTGTGTATGGTCCTTGGTTGATGCATCAGTTTCTGCTGGGACCCATGGTCCCAGATTTTCAAAACAAAATTAAATTGAACAAATAAGTCTTACTATGTATGAAGTCACTAGCCATACAGAAGCCAAACAGAAATTTTGGGTAATTTAAATTAAAAAATCATTTTAGACATTTTTATTTTATGTGCATGGGTGTTTTGCCTGTATGTGTATCTGGACCAAATGTCCATTGCACTCAAAAGTCAGAGTCCCCTGGAACTAGAGTGACAGATGGTTGTGAACCAGCATGTGGGTGCTGGAGTTGAATTCAGGTCCTTTGTAAGACCAGCCATTACTCTTAACTGCTTAGCCATCTCAATTTTGAGTGATTTAAAAGTAAGGATTTGACTCTGTGTTCCTGAAAAGTATTGTTCAGAGACTGATAAAAAGAAAAAAGTAAATCAATTAAATACTAACTTTTCAGCAATTATATTAATAGTAACAAATTGGTATTGTTATTGTGAAACCATTATATACTTAGTAATTACACTACTGCTGCTATTAATCAAGATTTTCAATTTCATTTAGGAGAGAAGCATTAAAGATTAAGGACATAAGTGACACCTGTAATCTTAAATATGATTTATATCACCCAAGGTCAAGTAAGTAGTGACAAAAACCTGACACAAACCCAGGCTCTGTGGCATCTGCAAAGTCACTCAGCTTTGACAGTGAAAATAGCAGTGTAGTGACACAAACTGAGGCAGCCTTACAGTCAGCTCACTAGATGGGCAAAAGTTAGTATCTGATAAAATAACAGATTGGGTATGCAGAGATGCTCTGTGGTTAAGAGCATGTGTCATTCTTACAAAGGAACCAGGTTCTGTCCTCAGAACTCAAGGGGTGGCTCACAACCATTTGTTGCTCTGGTTCCAGGTAAGCCAGCTTCCTCTTCTCACCTCCGAGGGAATCAGGCACACACGATACATATACATACATGCAGGCAAAACAATCGCACACATACATAAATAAACCTAAAAAAAATTAAATGCATTTTAATGAACTCTTGCTCATTTAATTTTTTAAAAAGATGTTATTTTTATTTGCATGCTAAATGTGTGGGACTGTTCATGCAGCCCAACACGGGGCTCTGGGTCCCTGGGAGTTAGAGTTACAGGCAGTTGTAATCTACTTTGTGGGTGCTGAGAACAGAGCGCTGGTCCTCTGAAGGAGATGCAAGTGTCCTTAACTGTTGAGCCAGCACTCCAGTCCCTTTTTTATTTTTATTTTTTGAGACAGTGTCTCTTTATGTAGTCCTGGAACCCACTCTGTAGACCAGGCTAGGCTCAAACTCACAGACATAGACCTGCCTCTGGATCCTGAGTGCTGTGATTAAGGACATGTGCCACCACACCCAACTTAAATTTTCTTAAAGAAACTCTTTCAGGTAGTAATTTTGCTATGACTAGTACATCTAAGTTACTATGTACTTAATTCCCAAAACTTCCATTTCTATACACAGGGGGAGAATATTATTACTCACAACCTACAAGTTCCAGAATAAGTAGAAAGAATTTCAGTATCCTTGGGGGAAGCTAGACAGACACATGAGGCATTCATGAAAATTACAGTGCAAGAGCCAGGGCTGGCTCTACAGTATGCTCATGCTCAGGCTGTATGGTACTCCTCAGCACCAAAACATAGTCCTGAGTGTACAGTGGCACATGAAAAGATACATTTTACACTAGCTATTTGGAATTGTGTGCGAGTATGCATGGCTTATGTTATGTGAAAGTACAAGAAAAGTATGAGCATCCCACACTGACTTCAGAAGACAAAAAAGGAGTGTTTGCATCCTACGTTATCTCTCACATATCTATTTGTCTATTCTACCTGTCTGCGTGTCTTTCAAGCATCTGTCTGTATAGTACTCATACATTTATCCAGTTATTAGACGATGTTAAAAGCTGAACCCAGAGCATAGTGCATGCTAAGCACATACCGGAATACTGAACTATCACACTATCCTGATTTCTACCACTATAAGTGAACATTTAAAGCAAACGTGACAGCTTAACAACAGTGGCATACTGACATCCCATTATTTTACACATATTAAATTCTTTTGAGATTTTTTTTTATGGGTATGAATGCCTTGCTTGTGTGTATGTATATCTACCATGTGCATGCCTGGTGACTGCAGAAGCCAGAAGGCATCAGATCCACTGGAACTGGAGCTATGGATGTTACAAACCATCATCATAGGTGTTGGGAACCAAAGCTGGATCCTCTGCAAGAACAGGTGCTCCTAACTGCCGGGCCATATCTCCAGCCCCTGAGGATGTTTTTAGCTAAAATATTTTAGAACTCACTGTACAATATCCGGTTGTAATAACAATGTTACAAATAAAATGAAACAGAAATCCGACAGACAAGCTCATGGCAAGAAGCTCACGAGATTACCCAGAACTGGGGCCATGATCAGGCTTTGAAGAGGGAGAACATCCACACCACAGGCAGCATGAGGGGCCTTAAAGAAAGAGCACCTTCTCTTCAGGTCCTGGGGTTCCCAAAGATCCGAGGGAGGAGCTGCTCTTAGAAAACATTACTGCCACACACAGTATGAAAGGAGTGCTGAAGCAAAGAGCCTTCAGTGCCCAGAACAAAGGGGTTTCAAATTCTTACAGGTTTCCATAAGAAGGCAGTGGATAATTTCTATGGACAGCCTATGTGCCTGGAGGTTGGTACTAGGTCGTACCATAGTTGCCCTGATCCTGGGCAACAGGATGGGAAAGCTTGGGCCTTGCTTTTCCCATCAAGGCTGTCTTAGCTGGGTTTCTCCTGCTGTGATAAACGTGGGAAAGATAGGGTCCCACTCTATCTATCATGGAGGAAAGTCAGGGCTGAAAGTCAAGGCAGGAACCTGGAGGTGGAGACTGAAGCAGATGCCATGGAGACCTTCTTAGCCTGCTTGCCTTCCTTCCTTCCTTCCTTTTTCTTATACACCCAGGACCACCTGCCCAAGCACCACCCACAGTGACAATACCCCAAGGATTGGCCTTACAGGCCAATCTTAGGGAGGCATTTTCTCAATTGAGCTTTATTTTTCTCAGATGACTCCAGCTAGTTTCACGTTAACAAGACCCAGGGACAAGGCCTGAGTCTCCTGAGGTGTCTGTCAGATCTCTGTCCTGAGGGACAGACTACAGGAGGATGTGGTCCAACACACAAGTGGGAGAGAAAAGCAGATGTGGATCTGTAACATAGCATTCCAGCCTGTTTATACAGAAGAATCAGAGGACTTATTGTTTAGGAAGAGGTCCTGGGCGGGGGGGAGGCAGGCATGGGATTCCAGCTTCTGGCTTTTTCTTTTGGGTTTTCAGGGAATAGGAATGGGATGAGGTCTCTCCATTTTGTAGGGCATATTCAGGCGTTGGCGTCTCGAGTCAGAGGCAGAGATTTATGTATCAAGCAGGCTTCTAAGGGATTATATCATATAAACGATAAAACAAGAACTAACATACTGAAACCAAACCAACCAACCAAACAGAAGTAAAAAAAAAAAAAAAAAGTCCAAGAAGAGGCACAAGAAATAAATAAAGATACACTTGTTTGCATTCAGGTATTCCATAAAAACACTAAGCTAGAAGTCATAATATATGCATAGAACATAGGGTGAAAGGAGAGGAAATATATTTGAAAAGATTAAAACGAGCCCTGACATGACATTATGAAACAACAAACCTCCCAAGATGCTGTGGAGTCAGTATTCTGTTGGGCATCCACCAAATGCATGCAGCCTACCCTAAGAGCAGTTTGTTTCCCCAGCGAGACTGCTGAAGACAACTTCATTTTCATCTGCAGGTGGTGATCAGCTGAAAATCACTTCTGGGTTAGGGATGGGGCATATGTATACTTCTCCTTTCAGCTCTAGGACCCCATTTAGTGCAGACTGGCATAGGCCTTATGCATGCTGTCTCAGTCTCTGTAAGTTCATATGTGTGTGTGTATTCTGTTGATTTAGAGGACGTGTGTGTGTGTGTGTGTGTGTGTATGTGTGTGTGTGTGTGTGTCCTCTGTCACTGCTGGCTCTTACAGGCTTTCCGAATCCTCTTCCTCAGGGTTTTCTGAGCCCAAAGGGAGGGATTTGATGGAGACATCCCGTTTAGGGCTGAGCGTTTTGAGCTCTCTCAGTCCCGGCATATTGTCCAGCTGTGGGTCCTGTCTTTGTTCCCATCTGCTACAGAGGGAAGCTTCTCTGGCAATAGCTGGGCAGGACACTGAGTCTTGGCCAGAGTCTCTTAGCCCCTTTTCAATCCACCTTACTATTAAGAGAAACGGTAACATTAACAATGGAATTTCCCAACCAATTAAAAGAGAGTTGAGTTCTAAACACATACATAGCATAATTTAAAGTCAGTATCCCCTAACCATACATTGTTAAATTGTAAGGCTTTTCTGTTCTCCCTAAGTTCTCAGATAAATCTCTCTACCATTGGGATTTTTAAAAGGACTCAAGTGGTTGTTTTGAAGGCCCAAGAAAAGAAAAAGAATATAAGAAACACATTCTATAAGAATTATGTTTTAATTTTTTATGTACTCGTGTGTGTGTGTGTGTGTGTGTGTGTGTGTGTGTGTGTGTGTGTGTATGCCACAGATGTACAGGTGCATGAGCTACAAGTGATTATGAGCCACCTGACATGGATGTCATGAACTGAGCTCTGGTCCTATGGAAGAGCACCAAGTGCTCTCATCATCTTTGCAGCCCCAGAAAACTTTTTCTTTTCTTTTCTTTTTTTTCTTTTCTTTTCTTTTCTTTCCTTTCCTTTTCTTTTCCTTTCTTTTCTTTTCTCTTCTCTTTTCTTTTTTCTTTTTCTTTCTTTCTTTCTTTCTTTCTTTCTTTCTTTCTTTCTTTCTTTCTTTCTGTATTCATTTATTACAGTTTATTCACCTTGTATCCCAGCTGTGGACCACTCTCTTGTTCCCTCCCAATCCCACTCTCCCTCCCACTTCTCCCCCTATATCCCTCCCCCAAACCACTGATAGGGGAGGTCCTCCTCCCCTCCCATCTGACCCTAGCATATCAGGTCCCATTAGGACTGGCTGCACTGTCTTCCTCTGCAGGGGGTAAGACTGCTCCCCCCTCAGGTGGAGGTGATCAAAGAGCCAGCCACTGAGTTCATGTCAGAGACAGCCCCTGTTCCCCTTACTAGGGAAAACACTTGGACACTGAGCTGCCATGGGCTATATCCATGCAGCAGTTCTAGGTTATCTCTATGCATGGTCCTTGTTTGGAGTATCAGTCTCAGAAAAAGACCCCTGTGCTCAGATTTTTTGGTTCTGTTGCTGTCCTTGTGGAGCTCCTGTCCCGTCCAGGTCTTTCATCTGTCTCCCCCTTCTTTCATAAGATTCCCTGTACTCTGCCCAAAGTTTGGCTGTGAATCTCAGCAGCTGCTTTGATACTATGCTGGGTAGAGTCTTTCAGAGGCCCTCTGTGGTAGCCTCCTGTCCTGTTCCCTGTTTTCCCCCTCTTCCGATGTCTATTAGGGAAATAAATACAAATCAAAATGACCCTGAGATTTCACCTTATACCCATCAGAATGGCTAAGATCAAAAACTCAAGTGATAACACATGCTGGAGAGGAGGTGGAGAAAGGAGAACCCTCCTCCATTTCTGATGGGAATATAAACTTGTACAACCACATTGGAAATCAATCTGGCACTTTCTCCGACAATTAGGAATAATGCTTCCTCAAGACCCAGCCATACCACTCCTAGGCATATATCCAAAATATGCTTAAGTATACAACAAGGACATTTGCTCAACCATGTATGTAGCAGCTTTATTCATAATAGCCAGAACCTGGACACAACCCAGATGTCCCTTAACCCAGGAATAGATACATAAATTGTGGTACATTTACAGAATGGAATACTACTCAGCAATTAAAAACAAGGAAGTCATGAAATTGCAGGCAAATGGTGGGAACTAGAAAAGATCATCCTGAGTGAGGTATCCCAGAAGCAGAAAGACATACATGGTATATATCCAGTATAAGTGGATATTAGACATATAAGATAGGATAAACATACTAAAATCTGTACACCTAAAGAAGCTAAGCAAGGAGGAGGACCCTGGATAAGATGCTCAGTCCTCTGAATAGTTTATAATTAGGGAGACCATGTGATTGTCTGTGTTCCTAGGAACTGTTAATTGTAAGTTCCCCATATAAAATCCTTTGTCATCCAATATCACTTTCTTTAATCTATTTTATGCAAAGTATGTTTTATATTTACATATTTATATTGTTTTTAATCCAATTTTTGTTTTATTTTAAAATTCCTAAAACACCTCTCTTTTGAATAAAATAATTCCATTTTAAATGAAAACTAAGGCTGTGAAACACAGATAATGTTGTTGAGTCATTACTGAAATAAGTTAATTCAAATATATAGTCAAAGAAAGATAATCTTTATGATGTAATTAAAAAACCTTATATATGCATACATACTCATGGATGCACACTGACACACATCTGTACATGTTTTGGCTGGGGTGGGGTTAGACAGGGTCTTATTATGTAGCCTTTACTGATCTGGATCTCTAAGTAGACCAGGCTGGCCTCAAACTCACAGAGCTCTGCCTGCCTCTATCTCCCAAGCACTGGAATCAAAGGTGTGTGCCACCACACCCAGCCACATCTACACATGTTAAAATTAGTCATAAGTCTCGTAGGAGTTTAGAATAACCACAAGTCTTATAACTTAGATTGATTTTTTAAGGCACGAAACAGCAGGCAGAACACATAAAACAGATCCCCGAGCAAGATGGCCACCAGACAAATGATACAGCAGTAATAGAAGCAATTTGTTTTACTTAAAAAAAAAAAATGAGTGAAGACTAAATTGCAGTTTGGTAACTTTAGATTCTGAAGCAAAGAAAGGAACACCAACACCTGTAAAATCCAAATGGAGTCCTGAGTTAAAGTATTTTCCCAAGCTAACTTGTGGTGTTTTGTTTGAGATGCAAGTGTTAATTCTTTGTGGCTCAGGCTGGCTTCAGAATTGATCCCTCCTTCATTGCTTCATCCTTCCTGGAACAGTGCTAGGATACAGGCATCTACAGCCATGCCAGACTATTGCTAATATCTTATTTTGACAACTGTATCATGGTATCTATAAGATGTCAATGTTAAAGGAGGTTGAAGAAAAGATACACAAGAACTTTGTATCCTATCTATACCTTTTCTGTAAATCTAAGGTTATTTTTACAGTGATTGTGGTACCAAATCATGGTCTCTTCTTTCTACGCAGTTATGCTTTTGCTTTTTTTAAAATGAGAATTTAAGCATTTCCAAGGAAAGCATTTGAATCTGTACATTTGCACAGTCTTTTTTATGGACATAGGGCAAGTCTGTTGTACAGTAATTGAGGTGTCATAAGGGCCTTTGAATAAACAAACGTTGTAAACAATATGCCAGTTGCTTCCTCTTTTTTTTTTCCAGTGCAGCAGATCTTTGAAGACCAAGTGTATGCAAAATGTATTTCATGTTGAGGGCTAAACAGCTGAATATGAATCACAATCCTGCAAGTTTTTTGTAGTTACTCACAAGGCAAAGTTCTGGGAAGGTAAAATTTTATGGGAAAATCTAGGAATAGCGAGCATTTGCAGGATGAGTGAGTGAGTCCCTGCCAAGCTGATGGAAAGGCTGCTGCTTCTTCTGTCTTCAGTGAGGAAAGTCCCTATCCCCATCAGACATCTTTGTTTTTGAAGTTTATATAGTTGGTGGTATCTTATTTGCATTAAATATTTTTAACTATGCAAAGTGCTTTTACCATGTAATTTCAAAACAGCTGTTGGAGGCAGAGGGATTTCCTTTTCCTCAGTTAGGCAAAGAAGGGAGGTTGTGAGATTTCAGACCATGGGGACATTTAATGTCACAGTTAGAATTAGAAATCTAGTCTTTTGGGAGGCTAGAGAATTGGTGCAGTGGTTAAAAGCACTAGCTGCTCTTCCAGAGGATCTGGGTTTGGTTCCTAACATAGCAGCTGGCAGCTCACAGCTGTCTCTAACTGCGGTTTCAGCAAATATGACACCCTTTTGTCACCCCCACAGGCCTTCACACACATGGTGTACATACATTCAAGCCGACAAAACCACCATACATACAAAATAAAATAATTAAAAAAAAAAAGTAGTCTTTTTCAACATTTTCCAATGTCAGTTTGCAGACACAACACGTAGGAGATCCTGGGAAGTCTTGGGATCTCAGATTCAGAGGGCCTTTGGTCAGAGTAGGGCACTATTTTCAGCAGGGTTCTAGGTTAACAATGGCCACTGTCTTGATAGCAGGAAATTAGTCTAGGTTGGGCTTGGCTTTCCCTGCGAGCACTTGGCAATGAGGGTGTAGTTTCATGTCATGCTTAACAGAAGGGTTCTTGCATCAGAAAACATCTTTAACACTGTTCTCAGGCAAGAACAAGTGGCTTCAAGTTTTGGAGATGGGTTTCATGTTCTGTGGTAGCTTGCTTCTCCACATAATCCTCTGGGATTAACTCAAAAAATTGTGCTCTCCTGGCCAGGGCTGGAGCTAGTATGCTTTGATACTCTGGATATCTATTTACCTTCATGACTAGCCTTTGTCAGAAATTACCCTCTCCAACTCAGTTCCTGATTCATTTGTGCTCTGGGACTTAGAGTTGTGTTCTTATCCACAAAAAAAAAAAAAAAGAAAAAAGAAAAAAAAAAAAAGAAAAGAAAAAAAAATTGCTGTACCTGGCATCCCCAGCACTCCTGAATGCCTGGGGCTAAGTATGCAAAGTCATGGGCTCTGCACAGCAGGCATTTTCCAAAAGGACCCAGTCTTTTGTTCAACGTATAAGATCTGTTTTGGTAAGCACAACACATCCTAAATGCTTACCACTGTGGGATGGCTGTGAGGAATGCTTGTGAAGAGCTTTCTATTCCCAAGGGCTGGAACTGATGTGGGCTACAGCCATAGGCTTGCAGGGGTCTTGCACATAGGACACATGGGCATCCTTGGCCCTCCCTGTACCACAGATGGAAGTGGAGTAGAGAGCAGTTAGAAGCCCCCAGGCACAGGCTTTATACAGCAAACATGGTGTCTCACTCTTATAACCAGACTGACTGGTAAGGGAAGGTATTATGTTTCTTTGATAAAATGCTCTTTGGTTTTCTCAAAACTTAACGTGACCTTTATAAATCTGACTGAAGGATAAACATTACACTGTTGATGTGTTTCCAAATATCAAGCCTACAAGCCTATCGTGGGTGAGTTTGTTCTAAGAAGCTGCATTTTGATGCCAAGCACACATCTTAACTAGAGGTCACGAGGGTTTAAGTGTTGAGGTGACTGTTACTCTTGTGTTGGAGGATTTCCCAGGAGCACACACATTTTGTTATTATGGGCTTTTGAAATTTTGCTTTGATGGTACTGGGGATTGAAGCGAAGGTCTCATGCATGCTGGGCAAATAGTTATTGCTCAACTACCCAGATTAGACCTGAACTCTCCTTGTAGCACAGAATAGTGGGAATTGTGATACTACCTTTTGTTTATTTGGAATGGGAGACAGGGTCCAAATATAATCTAGGTCTCTTCTGTTTCTTTTTTCTTCTTTTTCCTCCCCCTCCTTCTCCTTCGTGCCTTGTGCGTGTGGGGATTAAAGCATGCACCACCGTGACCCCGTAGAAAGATAAGGTTCTTGCAGCTGAAGCTGTTATCACCATCAAACAATTCATTGCTTTTGTACTGTCTCGCTCAGCTAATTATGTTGAATCCCACTGTGTGGAGTTTTGGTGGCAATAGTGGAAATAGGAAGAAAAAAGAGCCCTTGCTCTTAAGGAACACATCCAATAAAGTAAGGCATAACACTAATAAGCATGGCAGTATGCTAAGTTCTGAGAGGTTCAGCATAGAGCTACACTGAACCCTGAGCTCAGAAAACAGGCAGTGATACATCCTGTGTGTCTGTGTGTGTGTGTGTGTGTGTGTGTGTGTGTGTGTGTGTGTGTGTGTGTGGTGGGAGGGAACCAAAACTGCAGGATATCTGAGAAAGTGTGCACTATAACACCCCTATGGAGGGAAGCTGTACAGGACAAGGCTGAAAAGGCAAGTTGAGCCATGCAAAGTGCCACTGAAAACCAAGGCTAAAGAATTATTTCATTCCAAGAGAACCGAGAAGCCCCTAAACGTCAGCGCGTCTTCGAATTTCACCTCTGGGAGATCATGGGCATCCGTATGTTCAAAGTCGAAAGAAGACATTCTTCTTTCTGTGTCTTGCGTTGCACGCCAGGCTGGCCTTGAACTGGAGTTAATTTTCCTGTATCAGCTTCCTAGAGCTGGGATTATAGACATGTACCACCAGCTCCTAATCATTACTATTAAAATAATTTTACTGTGGATTTCTCAACATCATAGATGAAAATATTTTAATAAAATGCAATGAAATTACAGCAGTATTTAGACAGGTGCTCTAGAAAATGTGGTGCTGATAGCATTACTGATACAATTTTGCATTTTCCTATTACAGGAAACACCAACAGTAAATGTCAATTGAATTACTTTGAGAAGAAACTGAATCAATGAATAGGGTTTTTGTTTGTTTTTTTTTTTCTTTCTTCTTTGAATTGGCAACTTAAGAAAAACTAAAGGCTTTTCTAAAAGCATATATGAAATTCATGTAAGTTTTGTGATCAGGTCTGTGGCTTCTAGGGAGTTACAGTGTCAGAAAACCTTGGCTTTGTTTCAGTTCCCCAGCAAAGCTGTTATCATACTTCATTTACATGTTTTCTTTGAACCACTGTAGCAGTTATGGCCGTCCCTTTGTTACATGCCTGCAGAAATCTATTCACAGCTACCTTTGTCTTACTTAGTAATTACTGGATAAATGTATATTTTGTTTGTAAAAGTCCCATTTTGTAAAACTCAAGTTTTGTTGTTTCTGTAACATGCATGGATCTGAATCATAAAAGGCCTTTCTTTTTCTCCTTAGCTTCTGGTATTTGGCTGCTGATTAAGCCTGTTTTCTAAATAAGGTTACATTATCTTATTTCAACTTGGAGCATAATCAAGTACAGAGCTGGGTTTAGATAGCAAAAGCTCTAAGGGAGTATGATGGTTAGGGTTAACTTGACAAAATCTTGAATTAGCTGGGAGATGGGCCTCTGATCATCATTGGGGGAATATCTTAATTGAGATGGGAAGACCATGAGCAGTACCATTCCCTAGGCAGATCCTAGGCTTTCTGGGAGCGAGGAAGCAGACTGAGTACTAGCACATGCGTATTCATTGTTCTATTCCTTATTACAGATGTGATATGAACCACTTCCTCAAATTCTTGCTGCTGTGACTTCCCTACTATACTGGACTGTAACACAGAACTATGAGCAAAAAGGAACCCCGTGTAACTCTCTCCCCTATACTGCTTTTGTCAGAGTATTTTATCTTATCAATCTGAAGAAACTAAGGCGCAGAATGATGGGGAGTTTGGTGGAGAGCAAATCAAACTTAAGTATAACTTCTAGACAGAGACTTTCATCATGTTGTAAGTTTACAGATGTCAGGCACGGTTTTAAGGATAGACGTGGTACTAAGTCCTAAAATAAAACAGTTCTGTGCGGTAGTCCTGTGTGTTCAAAAACCCACCAGAAGCCTCATGGAGACCCCAAGTTGATCCTACAATTGATTATATAGGTATACACATTAATATAAGTCAAAGCCCAGGACAATGTGTCCTGCTACAATGTAAATCTTGTGCCATTTTTAGAAGCCAAGTTATTTCCAGAAACATTGTATACAACTTAGCACACACAATGGAATGCTAACTCTTGTTCTCTTAGAGCTAAATCATTATGAGTATTTGGGTAAATTTATTTCATGCTGTGCTCAACATTACACCATAATATACAACCTGAGTAGGAAAGTGGGACCAAAGAAATGTGCTTTTTTCTTGAACCAAACTTGGGTAGTAACAACTATATGCTAAACGGGTAAGTGTTGAACTTTCTGGCTTCCTATACATTTTTCTTATACATTTTCCTATACATTTTTCATGGTAATGTCCAATTACAGACCTGATGTGTACCTCTCAGTACTATTTCTTTTGACAATGTGCTGGCTAGTCTGACAAACTAGTTATCTGAGAGAAAAACCTCAATTCAGAAAAATACCTCCGAAAGTTCCTGCTGTAAGGCACTTTCTTAATCAGTGATTAATGGGGACGGTCCAGTCCACTGTAGGTGGTCTATCACTGGTACCTGGTCCTGGCTTCTGTAAGAAAGCAGGCTGAGCAAGCCGAGCAAACAGGTAAGCAGCACCCCTCCTTGACCTCTGCATCACCTCCTGCCTCTAGGTTCTTGCCCTGCTTGAGTTCCTGTCCTGATTTCCTTTCATGATAAACAGCAATATGGAAGTTTACCACAAACAAACCCTTTCCTCTCCAACTTGCTTTTTAGTCACGGTGTTTAGTTGCAGTAATAGAAACACTACTAAACTTAAATACATTCTTTTTCCTTTTTTCCTTATTTTTTTTCCTTCAGTTTTTCAAGACAGGGTTTCTCTGTGTAGTATAGTTCTGGCTGTCCTGGAACTTGCTCTGCTTACTAGGCTTGCCTAGAGCTCAGAGATTCTCCTGCCTCTATCTCCCAAATACTGGGATTAAAGGTATACACCACCATCACTAGGCCAAATACAGACATTTCTTAAAATAATTTTCTATGAACTATGAAAAGTACTCAAATAAGAACTCTGCAAAATCATTTTCTTTTACAACAAAAGCATCAAATATCCAGGGAACTTTATTTTTAAACCATAAATCAAACAGACACAGCTTTCATTGACCCAAACATGCATAATCCAACCTGAATATAAAATGTACTCAATAGGTAAATTACATGAGATACAAAGGGAATGTAATTTTACAAGTGTGAAATGATTGCTGGCTATAGCAATTTAACAAATTAATTAAAACATTATATGTTTAAAAACAAAAATACCCTAAAGCCAATCACCTAGAGCAAACCAAGGGAAATCCTGGTATGGAATGATTTGATTCAAAGGAAATAAGGCACCTGCTATAAATTTAGAAAGTATCTTTCACTTTAAAAGTTATAGTAAAATAGAATCAGTTAATCAAGACTTGCTTCAGAGGGAATCAAGTGCAGAGATTCACGTACTGGGTGAAAAGAGGCAGGTAACCATTGGCCATGACCCTGCGGACCCACAGCCAGCTTCCTTTCCTGTTCAAACATATATTCCTGTGCGTCCCTAACCACTTCCCTTCACTCTCCTCCACGTCTGAGGAGATCCAAAGTCCCCTGTACACTGCTTACAGAACAAGTAGCAAGTTTCCCTTCTGTTCCTTTGAAAACAGCTTATTTTCCAAGGTCTCCTGAGGCAAACAGCAAACAGAAGCAGGCTTCTTCCAATTCATAAGCACACACTGCGTGGCTTCTGCACTATGATCTGGCTAAGTACATAGTCAGGACTTGCAGTTCTCAATAGTACCAGAAAACCCCAAACCTGCCTCATCACGCTCACCATTACTATTAGGAAAAAGAAAATGTGATCACAACCTACAAAGTCATAGAAAGGAAGACTAGACTGATACTCATCAGTAATTCATTTAACTTCAAATGCTTTTAGACTGATACACCTACAGCCCTAAGAAATTTCAATCATAACTTTTTAGTTGATGTGCCTTTTTGGTATTAACAGTGCAATTAACATGCTAAGTAAGCTATCATATGGCACACTGGACTCAACATGTTCTGACACGGCATTTATTTCTTGCAGTCTTTCCCCTTTTTGTCTGGCACAATAAACCCCTTGATGAGTTAATTCTGGTAAAATCTGTATGACATAAGCAAACCATCCCTAATTTCATTCCATCGTGGTAGCTTTTAGTGAAACTGCAATTACTGATTCAGTTACAAAACTCTCAATCGAGTTTCAAATGGGATCTTAGGTGACTATACTTAGCCATGCAAAATTCAAGGCTGTGTAACAGAAACATTATAGTTTTAAACAGATGCAGCTGTCAGCATCTCTACTTATGTCCTGAAGCTTTTTAAAAAATTTAGGTGACAATGATTGTGGTAAAACTAGGCTGTGTAGTTGTCCATTTCTAAGCACCTTATTATAGGATGGTTCATGACCCTATAATGGAGTGTGCTTTCCATTCAAAGAGTAATAAAGTGCCTAGCTATATATAAAACCTTAAGATTCCAAAATTTAAATTAAGCTAATTGCATTTACACATTAGGGTTAACAAAACCTATACCCTGTCTACACAGATTTAACCTAATTAGCCATACGTTTTAATAACCACATAAAACTCATTCTGTACTGAAGAAGTTCGGTCTACTACTGAAACTTAATAATCAAATTTTATTGCTTTATTCATGTGGTGCTTTTTCAAGGCACTGTGGTATGGACTAGAAGACCTGGAATGACTCTTGAAGAAACCTTGGAATGACACATGAAGATGATATGAAAAAGTCATTCTGAGGCAGGATGATTTACTGAATTGTTTTTAACCAGGGCATCGAACATCAGGAATGAGTTCAAGTTAAAATTCACAGGAGAATGGAAACATCTTAAGGTCAGTCACTTCACATGCCCATCCTGATACTTTGAATAATCTGGAAAATTGCTGTAAAGAGAAAGAGCAAATATTAAAATAAGCTGAATAAAACTGGCCTCGCAACTGAAAAGTAATCTATTACAATAGATACAGAATCCAGAGTAGTCAAACAGTCAGTTACAAGGCTAATATAGCTTTACTATAATTGGAAGTGAAGGCAGGTTTACCACAATTTAACAATTAAATGCCTTTAGATGATTACTTAAATTATTATCATCTTGCGGTGCCGGGGATGGTATCCAGGGCCTCATGCATAATAGGTAAGTACTCTACAACTGAGCTACATCTCCAACTCAAATATTTCTTCAGTCACAGGCTCCTTAAATTTTACCTATAATGTGTCCAAGAGAGCTTCCAGACAAGAAATTATTTTAGAAATAACGTAAAAGAAACAAACAAGTTTTTCCACCACAAACTTATTTCAGTTTATTTCTAACAAATCCTTAAAGGTCTGGTTTCTAATATATGCACATTTCTTCATTCTCACAAAGCTGAAATTCAATAATCTTTGGGTTATATAAATTGGTTGGCTCTTTGCCATGTATCAAGAAAGCTTCCAGTTGTTAAGTTTAGAAAAAAGGCAAAGTGAAATGATAAATGGAAATCCCAGTAACTGCAGAATATGGCAAATAAAAGCATATGTCTCAATAACAACAGCTTGTATGTTAAACCAATACACGGGGCTGACTTTCTGTAACACATCTGCAAAGGCAAGGGTCTATCATTCAAAGAGCAGGCTGCCTCAGTAACTAATTTTTCTTAACATACATTCTGTTAACCTGAAAAATTTGTCTCATACATTACATTGCCAAACAGGTATTTTTCCTCTACAGACAATCAATTCTTTGGACTAGCCTTAGTTTATATACTTATATACTTTTGACATTGTGACCTTAGATACTGACACAGTTCAGTCGAGTTCTAGTATCCAGATGTCTTTGATGTTTCTTAAGGTTTCTGCAGCACCACTGATAATGGGGCTACAATACAAATCATTCCTATTCCAAGAGTTGTTTGGTCTTTAATTAATTTCTTCCAACTGATCATTAGGAGGATCTGATCTCTTTTTTGATCTTCTATGTGCACAAAGCAAGGTGAGAGAAATTTCTGGGCCACCACCCTCTGTGGCACAAGTAATTTGGCTCACAAGAAACAATTCTGTGAAACACTCAGCAGGTAGGTTGAGAACCACGCGGGCAGGACTTACCACTGATCCGTCACCACGTCATTCCAAACCAAGGGAGCCCCCAAAACACTTACCAGAGCCACAAACAACAAAAATGAAGAGGGCCAATAACCAGGGTCCTACCGATGCCTTTTCTTCGGGGGCATTTCTCTGGAAAAAAAAAAAAAAAAAAAAAAAGGAAGGCGAGTTTCAAACGCACAGAAACCACTTGGATCCCGGGGTCCCACGGCCTGCGCCCCAGACCAGGTGGCCAGCCCGGCAGCTCACAGATCTCTCCTCCCGCCCCAGATTCCACCACAGCTGGAGTCCAGAGTCCGGCGGGTCCGAGGAGAAGTCGCCGCGGCCCCGATCCCGGCGCGGGCCTCGGCCCCCTGCCCCGGCGTGGAGAAGGGTGCCCGCTTCTCCTTACCGAGGTCTTGGCGACGTTGCCACGCTGAGTAATGTTCTTGCTGTGCTTCTCGTTCGCCATACGGATCCTCTGCTTGGCGACCATCTTCGCGGCGCCACCTGCCCCAAGAACCCCACGGAGTCGCTCGCTCGCCGCTCCCGGGCCACCGGGAAGCTCGGCTCGCGGTGCCTACGCCGCCTGCGGCCACCGGGCCTGGACGCCGAGCGCTGGAGCAGCAGAGCACCGGCAGCCGCCGATCGCGGCGGTCTGGGCAGCCGAGGGGCGGCGCGCCGGGCGGGAGCGGTGGTGAGAGCGGGCCGCAGGGCCGAGAGGCAAGAGCGCAACCACCGGACGGCGCAGCCGGCAGCCTCGAACTAGCCCGGGTTCGGCTGCCAACGTCAGCACTGGACAGACCCCGCCCCGCGGAAGTGCGGGCTCCTCCCGCTCTAGAGAGGGAGGGCGACGGCCGGCCGAAGCCGCAGCCGGGCCCTTTCTACGCTCGGGAAAGCCAGCACCCGGAGCTGCGCGTGCGCGCTCGGAGACCGGAAGTGAATTGGCCCGGAGGCTGGCGGCGGCGGAAACACCAACTCGCAGTCTCTGCGCTAGGGGAGACGTGTAGAGGCCGGGTTCGGCCTTCATTGAACTCTCACCCCAGCGCATGGGTTTCTCTTTCCGGGACAAGATGGCGCCGTCCACACCGCTGTTGACAGGTGGGTTCCGAAAGAGCGGAGAGACTCTTTCTTCGGAGTGGTTTCTTTCTGTGACGTGGCGCTGGAGAACTGCCTTGCACGCCTTGGGAGTCCGACTTGCCTTTGCTCGTGGCTTGTAGAAGGACCAGACTGTGTTTTGGTTTATTTGATAATAGCATGCCAGTGGGAAGTGAAACCTCCGGTCTCCAATATTCCCTCCTCCCATTTATCTAGCCATCGTTCTTCACCTTCCACAGGAATAGACAGGTGACGGAAAGTGCTAGTTAGATGCTTGACCTCTGCTCTGCAATACTGGTGTTGCTTGGACTTTTCTTAAATCACCTGCCATGTATAATGGAAGAAACGTGACTACCCACATCAGATTTATCTGAATTTAAGTAATTGAAAAGTATGTACTCCCTGTTTTTTTCTGAGTTTTGTAGGACTGAATAAGGAAAGGGAAATTGCTAGTATATGTTAGATTTCATGATGAAGATGTGGCTTAGGGTGGCAGCAGTGAGCAGAATGATGATATAACGTTTTCAATTGAGGCAGTTGTGAGCATTTTAGAAGTAGAACATTAGAATTTTAATCTGACACAGTTTGTTATGCTTTAGAGGAAACAAACTCGTCGAAAGATGCTTGGGTGTATAAGTTTGAATAAACCAAAGAATTGGAAAAGAAAAAAGTCTATGATAACTGTATGGGAAGAAAGACGAAATCGTTAGGAGAAAAGTCTATTTTTGAGAATTGGGAGTTACGTCCTTCTGAGATCTGGCAAAGCTTTTATGCTTCTTGCCATTCTAGGAATACATTTTAAGATCCATACTTACTCCTGTTCAGTTAGACTACGATAATTTATTCACCAAATATTCATAAAATGGTAGCTGTAATCTTGTAAACACTATGCTAGACTGAGATTGTTTTGTTTTCTTTAGATTTATTATTTATTTGTGTATCAGTGTGCGGGGATGTACACAGGAGCGCAGGCCTTAAGAGGCTCAGAAAAAGGTGTGGGATTCCCTGGAGCTATAGTTTCAGTTGTGAACCCCACCCTAACCGAGTGCTGGGAACCTAACTGGTTTCTTCTGGAAGAGAAGCAAGTGTTCTCAATGCTGAGCCATCCCTCCAGCCCTCTGAGACTGTTTAAATAGCATGATTATATAATTACATAGTTTCTCTAGCTTCATTATAATAACTTTGTTACTTAAAAGTTTTAATACTAAGTGAACATTTGAATTTTATTTAAAAATTAGCACATGAACACTCTATTAAGTATTCTGCCCTTGTGAGACAGTGTGAAGTCCGTGCTGTTTAGTCCAGCATGTGGATCACTTATAATCTCGGAATAGCTCTTGCCATTGTTGTTTTGCCACTTCGTCTTATTTTGTGTTTCACTAGTGCTGAGTTGTTTGGCCAGCATTCCCAACAGAAGTCTCAAGGCTGGCTTCTTCATCCTTGCATTAGCCAACTATTAATCAAGAGGTTAGAACCAAATTATAGTCTCACCTTTGAATATTCTTAAAGGAAATTAGTGTTTCCTAAAGAGTTGTTTGATGCTGTGTATGTAAAAATTATATCCATTACATTAACTCCGTAATAATCAAAACTGGGGATTCATACCAAGGGTGAATACACTATTTAATTCCTTATCAGAATGCTACAGAGAGAGAAAATATGTGGCATTTATTTAAAAGTTTGGATTCTATAGATTTTTGTCCACTGTTCTAAAAGCAAAGCCAATTTGGGCAAATGTTAAATTTTTAAAGTTTCAGTTTGCTTAATTTCTGCTGTCCTGTCATCAAAGAATTACTAAAAACAATTTTTTTTAAAAAAAATCTTTTTATTTTGATATTATTTAAGTCTAATGGAAGTTGCAGAATAGTAAAAAATAATGTAGCTTTCTCCAATGATAACAATGTAACATAAACATTGAATATCATCAAAACTAGGAAGTTAACACTGGCGTAGCAGTATTTACCGAACTACAATCCTTTCCTGGGTTCTTTTGGTTTGTGTGTGTATGTGTTATTAAGAAATTTTATTATGTGTAAGTTAGGTGACAAAGAAACTCAGAACAAATGACTGAGGTGCCTATTTGTATATTAAAGCACATGCTAGCTTCTAGGCTCTCTTAGAATCTGTTACAGAGTCCCTGCTCCTTCCGGCTCCTTCGCTCTTCTTACCATACCCCAACGCTAAACCTTTCTAGCCCAGGTGCCTCCCTTCCTGAAGCTTCCTGAGTCCTATAAAGTCTGCCATTTTTATTTCATCCATGCTATCTCTTGATTAGCTCTCTTTGCTCTTTCAGCTCCCTCTCTTCCCTTCCTCTCTCTTTTTCCCCCTTACTTTCTCTTTTCATGTCCTAGTTCAATCTGGACATCCCAGATGCCTCTGGCTGTACTCTCCCTTATATCTACAATAAAATCCTTCTCCTCAGCCATACCTTGGAGCAGTCATATCCTCATTTCATTCAATACACAAATTCATGAAACTACTGTCAGACTATAACATAAACTCTTGTATTTCCTTTTTACAATAAAATCCTTCTGGTTACAATCTTTACCACCTACTGTTTTGTTTAGCACCACAACAAATTTGTCATTTCAAAAGTATATAAATGAAACTGTCAAAAAGATAACTTTGAGTATTTTGTTTTCACAGTTTCCTCTTTTTAGAATGTAAGTTTGTACAACTGGCTCTGGGTCTCACTCCTATCATCATAGCATTCAAGAGGCTTGGTCAGGAGGATTACTGTAAATTCCAGGCCAGCCTAAAGTATAATATGAAACTCTGAAAAATAAATAAATAAAATAAAGATTATTTGTCCAAAAAAAAAGGCAGATACCAAGAGTAGGAGAACACATAAGACACTGAATGTTACTTGAGCCAGAAAAACATGGCAGTTAATGCACCATCTTTTAAATTGCCACTTACTTATTTTGGTTCTGGGGCAGAGTGTGGTTGATGTGGGTTTTATTTTTCTTCTTGCTGTCTTTTTCTTACTGCTATTATTTTATGGCTTACCATCTGCCCTCCTATGAAGTATAGATCTTAAATACAAAGAACATCCTGAGTTCTCATAATATTGCCAGAAATGAATAATAGAGGATCCATGCTACCAGTTAAAAGTGCCACTAGAGCTGGGGAAAGCTTTCCTCTTCTGGATCATAGGTAGTTGAAGAGATGAGAAAAGAAAAACTTTCCTGTTTTTTGTCCATCCGTCGGACTAGCAGTGAGAGTAACAGAACAGTTTGATCACATTCACATATTATAGTTACACTGCAGCCTTTTTAAGACTGGACTGACAGTTTGCCAGTCTATTCTAGACCCATATGTAAATTCTGAAAAAGCTCTTAGTATGTTAGATTCTACTACACCTTTGTGAGAGTGACCTTACACTAGCTAAATTTTTACATAATATGTAACTAAGGTATAGCCTTAGTAAACTCCCTAATACGAAATTTTTATTTGTGGCTTATACCTGTAATGTTTGTTCAAGTGTGATTTATGTCTTTAATCCCAGCACTAGAGGGCAGAAGTAGTTGGATTTCTGTGAGTTCAAGGCTAGTCTGGTCTACTTAAGACAGTTTCAGGGCAAGCAAAACTACATAGTGAGATACTGATTTTTTAAATTAATTATAATATTAAGAAAATATGGCCTATTCTAAATTCTAATGTATCTTATATACATTGCAACCAGTTAACTGATATGGTGCTGAGAATTGCTATTGCTTTCCCTGTGTGGTGGTACAATTTTAATGCTGTAACAAATAAAACTTCAGTGGTATAGAGGTAACTCAATGGTAGATATACTTACTTCAGTGTATATAAGGTTGATGAACACACACAGAGTAAAAGGGTAAAAATAATTATATTTACCTTGGGCATGATAGCTCATAGGAGGCAGATCTTTTTGAGTTCCAGGACATCCTGGTCTACATAGAGAGTTCTATGCCAGCTGAGCCTACATCAAAAGGCCTTGTTAAAAAAAATTTACAGACCTTCACCATTTTAAAATCTAGGACATATTTTGACACATGACATTTTACAAATTTCATTATGGTTTTTTGAGTATCTTCAGCATTTGATTTAAATTTTAGCAGTGGATCAAACTGGCCTCAAACTTATGGCCCTGCTTCAGCCACCTGAGTCTTCGAATGACAGGTGAGTGCTACCACACCCAGCTAGAAATCACCTTGAAGACAGTGATAAAGCCTTTAATCCCTAACACATAGCACTTGATGAGGGCACACAGAAGCACATCAAATATTCTTTAAGCCATTGTGTGCAGAGTTTCAGTTTTGAAATGTACAAAGCTTGATAGGCTCCATTCTATTGCCAGGTGCTGGTATGGGCTGTCTTCCCAAAATAACTCAGCTGGTATTCTGCACATGAGAAAGTGGCATACAGCCGTTTGCTTATGTATGTCTAACGACTTACTAGAGTTTTTATGTGTTTACTTACTTGTTTTCTATAGCTGAATTGGTAACTCCATAAAGATGTAGATGTTACTTTTATTCTAATTGTTATTTACTATTTTTTAAATTTTATTTTATGTGCATCGATGTTTTGTCTGCATGTGTATCTGTGTGAGAGTGTTTGATCTTGGAGTTATAGACAATTGTGAGCTGGGTGCTGGGATTTGAACCCGGGTCTTTTAGAAGAATAGTCAGTGCTCTTAATTGCTGAGCCATATCTCCAGCCCCTATTTACGGTTCTTTTAGACTAATTGAAATTGAACTAATTAATTTTTAGTCAGGTGAGTATTTTTTTAATTAATTTATTTTTTTATTAATTGCAGTTTATTCACTTTGTATCCCAGCTGTAGCTCCCTCCCTCATCTAACTGTCTCTTAACAGTTCTTGAGGAAAGAAAGAAATGAAAGGATTAGAATTAGAGCTAAGCCTCACCCCATCTATTAACTGTGTTGCTTCCTAGTAACTAGAAGGATGGAAGAATCTAACAGAAATGGAAATGTAGTGGAAGCCATGGGCTTTAGTTAGATTTTCTTCTCTTGGGTGCTTAAAGTGCTGTTAGAGTAGCAGTTCACCGCTAAGTCCTGTTACATTTTCCTACATGGAGCATCTTCATTTCCTGCTTTTCATCCATACTACTTCACTTTGAACCAAATGTTTACTATCTTCTGTGAGACTACCACAGACTTTCTCCACCAGTTTATTTGCTGCATTGTACCAGACTGATCTTTTCAAAATGCAAATCTGGTTTTAGAAGTCAGCCTGAAACGCTTCAGGTTTTATTTTTAAGATACATACCAACATTACTTAACTTCAACCTCCATATTCTTCTAGATCTGAAGCCTGTTTTCTTCCCTAGCTTCTTTTACTTACACAGTTTTTTTCTGTTTTTTGCTGTTCTTTCCTATCTTTCCCTTGTGGATTGTTTGAAGTTGTTATTGCTCTCTATGCTTAGCTGTATTCAGCTAAGTGTATAACCTTTCTACTGTGACACAGTTGCTTTTGTTCTAATGGTGATACTGTTTTGAAGTTGCATGTTTCTATCCAGGTACATGATTTTTATATGAAAAGGTTAGAAAGTGGACTTGAAATGTTAACATTCTCTAGTATGAGAAAATGTTTCATGATTCACTATATTTTGAAAGCCTTTGGCTTTTCAGTAACACTCAATAATAAAGCTGAGTATTTCTTAGAGTAACCAACCTTTTTTCCATTGTTTCTTTAGTCCGAGGATCAGAAGGACTGTACATGGTGAATGGACCACCACACTTCACAGAAAGCACAGTATTTCCAAGGTAGAGCTTGTGCCAAATGATATACAAGAAACATACAATGCACACCAAAAAGTTTTTGTTGGTGGTGTGTTTCTTAAAATATTTTAGTTTTTATTTTATGTGTATGGGTGTTTTCCCTATGTGTATGTCTATGTAATATTTGTGTGTGTGGTGCCTATGGAAGCCAGAGGAGGGTGTTGTATTATCTGGAACTGCAGGCATTTGTGAGCTGCTAAGTGGGTGCTAGAAACTGAAGCTGGGTCTTCTAGGAGAGCAGTGACTGCTTTTTATTAACAAGACGGAAAGGATACTTATTCTTTGTCAAGAAAAATAATCTTTGGATTTGAAAATCAATGACTTAGGGTCTGGAGAGATGGCTCAGCAGTAAGGACACACCAGAGGTTCCTAGTTGTGTTCCCAGCACCCACATCAGGCAGCTCACAACTGCCTATAATTTTAGCTCCCGTGTATGTAACACCTTCTTCTGGCTTCCACATGCATGTGCATATATACACACACACAAATAAAATCCTGAAAGAAAGAAGAGGAAGAAGAATTAATAGCTTAACAGAGAGAAGTATAGATGTAAGTGTAATTTAGTTTGGAAAAGTTTTACCTTCTAGAACGAGAAAAACTTGAAAATGTGATAGTTAAGACACTTTTAGTAATCACTATGCAGCCAGGAGATGGAAATGACTTAAAAAAGAAGGAAAGTAAAATATAAGTGCATGATATGTATCTGAATAGCTGTATTTTTTCCCCAGAAAGTAACCATGGATGATTAAAAGAAAACTGAATAAAAAATGATAGCCTGTAATTTGTGACAAAATATCTGATTCAGGAGCTTTCTGTGAAATAAACTTTGGTATATATATAGTTTTGATGTTGGTCCATATAATTTCTTTAAATAATAAAATTGGATAAGAATAGAATAATTAAAATGGCTAAATGAGAAAGTTAAATTTAGCTTATGTTGGGGTAGCAGAATAACTTATAAAGATCTGCGGAATCATTGAATACATTTAGCTAAAAATTGGTATTGTCACTTCAGGCTCTCATGAAACAATTTTGTAGCATACTTTACACAATGGTTGCTGACATATTTTAAAAGGTAAAATATTTAAGTAGACAAAACATTTTGGAGTATTTTCTAAAATTTGTATTTTTAAATCATTGAATTAATAGATTATAGATGTTTTAATCAGATTTCTTTAAAGTGTTATTAATGCCTTTTAATTTAAACTTTTTTTTTTTTTCAGAGAATCTGGGAAAAATTGTAAAGTCTACACATTTAGCAAGGATGGAACATTGTTTGCCTGGAGCAATGGAGAAAAGTTAGTGCTCATTTACCAAAAATTTTATGTGCACCATTAATATGAGTATAGCATAGCTGGCATGATTTGAAATGCATGTATTTGACTATCATTGATAAAGTCTACTTTTTTATTTCCTGTGTAATGACAGTACTTTGAACACCCTCTAAGGTGTGTGTGTGTGTGTGTGTGTGTGTGTGTGTGTGTGTGTAGTTTATATATATATATATATATATAAATAAACTAGAAAGAACTGATTTTAGAAAAACATGACCATTTAATGAAAAATATTTTCTTACAAGGTGAATTTTTTAATCTAATATATATATGCCATAAATTGAGTTATATAGTGACTTAGAATTAAAAATTAATGTGAGAAAATTATTACTGAGGAAACCAAAAAGGCATTTTGTGTTTTTGCTGTTAAATCAGTAACTAAAGTTAGTACTATTAGTTTTATTGTGTATAGAAGCATAGAAGTTATTCCAAAGAATGATTAGTATAGTTAATATTATGCAAGGTATCAGATTACAAAATTGGTCTTATAAAAAAATATTTTTCATTGAATGGTCATGTTTTTCTAAAATCATTTCTTTCTACTTTTCCACAAAGTCATTACAACATTTCACAGATTAAGAAAGTTACCAGGTGCTCTTTCAAAGGTCCTGATTTCGATTCTCAGCAACCACATGGTGGCTCATAACCATCTATAAAGAAAATTTCTAACCATCTGTTGCTTAGTTTTTGTTGTTGTTGTTTTCACTCATATTATACTGTTATACTGTTAGGCTTTTCAAAAGAGAGAAAAAACTGTGCATTAGTCTGGAAATATGAATAGTGGTAATGTAAGCCAAAACCTTTTAAAAGTCCAATCAAATGTGATTTTTTTAAATTATGTGCTAAAGATTATGTTAAATTATTTGATTCACTCTTAAGTTATTGACTAATAAAATGCTTGCATTATATGTAAATAATATAATCTGAGCCACAGTAGTAAGGGATTTCGTTTGTTTTATTTTGTTTTTGAGACAGAGTGTCTATACATAGGCCTGGCTGTCCTCCAACTCACTATACATATACAGCCAGATCCAGCTGGCCTGGAACTTCACAAGATCCGCCTGCCTCTGTCTCCTGAGTGCTGAAATTAAAGGCGTGTGCCACTCTGCCTAGCTCAATTTTTCTTTTTTTAATTATGTGTTTATTTACATGTCTATGGGTTATGTGGGTGTTTTGTCTGCATGTGCTTCTGTGCCCCGTGTGTGTAGTGCCCATGGAGGCCGGAAGAGGCGATAGACCTGGTGCTGGGGCGCCAACAAGGTCCCTCTGGAAGAGCAACCACTGCTCTTAACCTCTGAGCCAGCTGTGCAGCCCCACCCTAACCCCCAGAACTTAAATGTAAATAGGAAATAAATCCGGACAAGCTGATTTCCAAAGCTTGTCTCTAGCGTTTACAAGTAGTATGCTGATCAGATCGACTCATTGGATTATTTTTTAAGTCTAAATGAATTTGTTTATGATGACTCTTATAAGGATTCAAATGAGAGATTTTAAAGAAAGTGGTTAGGCCACTTCATGGGATCATGTAGGAAGCATACAGTATGAAACAGTATTGAACTACTTTTATATGGTTACTGCCACTTTATTATTATTGTATCACAGTGATTCTTAATAATTCTTAATGTGTTAGACAGCTTTTAAGATAATAATAGACAGGGCTGGTGAGGTGGTTCAGAGATTAAGAGCACTGGCTGTTCTTCCAGAATTCCTGAGTCCAATTCCCAGCAACCACATGGTGGCTCACAACCATCTATAATGAGATCTGGTGCCCTCTTCTGATGTGCAGGCGCACATACAGGCAGAATAATTTACGTAATAAATAGATACATCTTTTTCTTTTTTAAAGATTTTAATAGTTATGGATTTCCCCAACTATCACAACTATGTATTCAAATTGAAAAAGTGTGCCTCACCACCCTGCCTGGTGCCTGCCTTCCCTCTGACTTAATGATTCTCGGCTTTGCTGCAGCCTCCTGTGTGCTCACTCCATCAGAATCATATCTTCTAGATCTTTCTGCTAATTCTCTACTATTTCTCAATACTTTGGGGGTAAATTTTACATTTTTTAAAAAGTAAGAGTGTTTCCTTGGTGTTTTTTGAAACTCCCTAACAGCCAGTTTTTATGAAAAGTGAACAGTTTGGAGTATTCTGTATTTGAAAAGAGGTATGAATGTTTTGGTTAGTGCTGGCTGTTACAAAATAGTATTTTTGCTGAAGTAATTTCTTTTGAAACCAGAGTAAATATAATCAATGTCACTAACAAGGGACTACTGCACTCGTTGGACCTCCCAAAAGCAGTTTGCCTTGAATTCTCGCCAAATAACACTGTCCTGGCAACGTGGCAGCCTTATACTAGTAAGTATTTTCCCCTTACAACAACACTCTAAAGGGAACAGTTACATTTGGTGGGAGGAAAACTATAACCTTGTAAAATGGAAATTTAAGGTCAAGTAGACACCTCCCCCCACCCCATTTACAGGGAATGTGATCTTAGTGTATGACTGAGACTGCAAGTAAGCCACATCCTTTAAGCCATCTCCATATCAAGTCATCTGGGCTGTCCTCAAACTCTCTGTAACCATGTATGGCCTTGAACTTCTGATCTTCCTGTGTACACCTCCTGGATTACGGGATTTTAGGTGTATACCATGCCTCAGCCATGTGGTCCTGGCGACCAAACTCAGGGTTTTATGCACGCTAGATAAGCACTCTACCAACTGAGCAACATCCCCAGCCCAGCCTTTTTCATCTTAACTAAGTACTCACTGTACTGTGACTATGAATTGTACTGTTTGAGAAATCACAGAAAAATTAGTACAGAAATTTTGTTAGTAATTTCATGGAAAGAAGATTCATTCTCATTGCCAGTCTTAACATCTGTAAGCATGCAGCCTTTGCTTACATTAAATAGTTAAGAACTTTGACTTTTTCACTTTGAAGAAGTTCCTTATGGCTCTTCTTATCTAAATTGCTAGCATCACTACTTTTGTATTTCTACTTATTATGCGAAATAAAGGGTACTTGCAAGCACTGTGTCTGGCAGTAAAGCTAATAACCAAGAAATCTTTTAGGTGAGTAGAAGCATATGGATGTGCTATGGATATACTGGACACAAAGATGATTTATAAGGCAGATGGATCTCTGAGTTCAAGACCAGCCTGGTCTACATAGTATCAAGACAGCCAGAGCTATATAATGACACCTTGTCTCAAACAAACATAAATAAATGATTTTTTAGAAGATGGTTTGTTGAAAAGAAAGACTTATGTTCCAGTTAGACAGAATGAATGGCTCAAGATTTTATCACTCAAGATGATAGCATTTTAAAACTAATGAGTTATTTCTGGGATTTCGCTTTTAATACTTTTGGGTCATGGTTGACTGTAAACAATATACCTTAGGATATGAAGTGAAAATGTAAGTTATGAGATAGGAGAAGAAAAACTGCAAAGAAAATCTGGAAAGCTGGCTAAAAAAGATCTCTAAATATCTGAAATAATAATGATTTAGTTGACCTTTAACATAATCACTATAAGAAAAAGAATAGATAAAATATCAAAGAAGTGCTTGTTATGAAAGAGTGTGTAGGTTAAATACCTGTGATTCCAGTACTTGTGGCAGGCTGACACAGGAAGATTTTGAGTTGGAGATAAGTCTAGCTAGAATATGACCTTGTCTCCAAAACCAAAAAGAATTGGAAACAATCCCCTATTTTGATATATTTAAAGCCATCTAATGATAATGATATATGAAATTTTATATAGCCATGATTTATCCATAAATAACATAACATAGGAAGGTGGTATAGAGGCTGTTTCAAGAACATTTATTAAGAGTCTGGGATGTAGCTCAGTTGATAGAGTGCTTGCCTAGCATTCATAAGGCTTTGGTTTGATCCCCAACACTGGTAAACTTGGTGAGGTATCACATGCCTATAATTCCAGTACTCAGAATCAGAAGTTCAAGGTCCCAGCTACATAGGAATTTGAGGTCAGTCTAGGATATGTATGAACCTGTCTCATTTAAAAAAGAAAAAAGGGGAGGACCTTATCTCTGGAACTGACAATCTTTAAAATAAATAAATGATAATTGTTTATTGTCAGATTATAAGTTTCAAGGTTTTTAGTCTTTCAGAAAGTTTGGACTCTAATGAATCTTGTTTATCCAAGTAAATTAAAGGGAATTAAACATCATAAATGAACTTTATTTTTATGATACATAGGTACAAACCTTCATGACTTAATTCCTTTGATAGTAATATGTGCCAGAATTAATAAATAAGGCCTTCAAGTATTCTTAAAACTTATCATAACTAATCATTTCAGAGATGTGGGGCTTTCACTTACAGTTGTCATAGTTTTAGCAACAAATGACTAACTCCATAATAAAGACAGTTGATTTAAGGTAATTCTTTTCTTTAATATTCTTAATCCTATTCAAGATTTTTGTGAGAATGAAATCTTACAAGTGTTAGAGGACAGTTGGTATAAAAAATATTTTTATTGCAGCTTCTAAAGATGGTACAGCTGGGACACCCAACCTACAACTTTATGATGTGAAAACTGGAACGTGTTTGAAATCTTTCATACAGAAAAAAATGCAGAATTGGTAAATATATGCTTTAAAGTGCTATTTTAAAATTATTTAGTTTTCTGTTTTGTCTGCGTGTATGTATGTGTACCTTATGTATGCCTAGTAACCTTGGAGATCAAAAGACACGAGATCTGCTGGAGCTAGTTACAGATGATTATGAGCTACCATATGGGTGCTAGGAAGTGAACCTGTTCTCTGCAAGAACAGGTGCGCTTAGCTGTTGAGCGATCTCTTCAGCCTGTAAAGTGATATTTTTACAGTATTGAAAATTGTTTCTCTGGTATTAACTTTGAAAATAAGTTAGGTCAAAATCTATGTCTTTAAGAGTTTTTAAGTATATAGTTTTTAGGTATACTAAAAATAGTCTTTTTTTAGTTTTTAAAAAGAAAGGAACAATATATTTTTTGAGATACACCATTTCATAAGGCTGTTAGTACTCTTGGGAGCAGACATAATGTGTTTTATCTTAAACAGCATCATAAGCTTTAACATGATTCTACTTTTTTCCAATTCTTTTTCTTTTAACATAGGTCTCCTTCCTGGTCAGATGATGAAATTATTTGTGCCCGGAATGTTAACAATGAAGTTCACTTCTTTGAGAACAACAATTTTAGTACGGAAAGACTTACTAAATAACTTTATTATTTACCTTAAATACAGTTTTCAAAGGTTTTTTTGTTTGTTTGTTTGTCTTCAGTGCTAAGAATCTATCCAGGGCCTCACATGTGCTAGCTAAGTGCTCAATAATGAATTAGCCCTTATCTAAATACATAGTTTTCCTCTCAGTCATCATAGGTCCATCTTAATATAATTAATGTATTTTAATTATTACTTATATTCATTTGTATAAGTCTTTGTAAATCTGAATGCCAGTGATATTCTGGAGCATAAAGATTTTATAATAGCTATATTTTTAGATAACACACAATAGATATTAAAATATTAGATTACATTTATTCTTAATAGTTGAAATTGTGTGATTTAATTTTAAATGTTATGTTTATTTTTGTTTTTAATTAATATTTGTGCTGGAGTTACACTATATAACCTGACTGGTCTCAGACGCAAAGAGATCCTCCTACCTCTGCTTCCCAAATGCTAGGACTAAAGGCATGGGCCATAGTGATTGTGCTAGCACATGCCTTTAATATCAGCACTTGGGAAGCAGAGGGAGATGGATCTCTGAGCGAGAGGCCAGCCTGTTCTATATTGTGAATTCTGGAACAGCTAGATCTGTAACCCTGGCTAGCTTGGAAAGGGATGTATGGACCAGGCTAGCTTGGAACTCACAGTGTTCCCTTACCTCTGCTTCCTAAATGCTGATATTAAAGGCATGTGTTACTAACACACCTGCCCTTCAGTATTTTATTGTGTAGAATTTCTGTTTTAATAATTGTCAGCCATGGCTAGTCTTCTCCACTTCTACATCTATTCAATTATCCTTTTTCTATGGAGTTAAAACAAACTATAGCATAAATTTTACAAACAAATATTTCAGTATGTATCATTGAAGGTTATGCTCCTTAGTTTTTAAAATTGCCATAATAATTAAGTATCTGATTGGTGTTCAAACTTCTAACATTGCAAATGTTCTACTAAGTTTGAAACCCATGATCTGAAATTGTCATATGTTGCAATTTATATATATTTCAAATTTCTTTTAGTCTCTAGGTTCCCACTCAGTCTCTTTTTCACCCTTTGTGGTAGATTTTTTTTTTTTTGTTTTGGGTGTGTGTGTGTGTATGTTTGTTTTTGAGAAAGCATTTCTCTGTGTAGCTAACTGTCCTGGAACTCGTTTTATAGACCAGGCTGGTCTTGAACTCACAAAGATCTGCCTGCCTCTGCCTCCCTGAGTGCTGGGATTAAAGACTTGTACCCTTACACCCAGCCAGCAGTAGTTTATTTCAAAATATCATTTGTCTTTTGTATTTTTCTGTAGTTTGAAGTTTGCTTTTATTTCTCATACAATTCTCATACAATTTCTCATACATGCTATCAGTCTTGTATAAATTGCTAGTTGTATTTGGAGGGGTTTTGCTGTATAATAAGATGTTTTAGGATTATCTCACATATTTCTGATATACATCTAGAGTCAGCTAACTTTTCAAGACAGCTGAGTCCTTTTCAAGAAAATCCATATTTGCAGACTACAGTCTAGACTCTTAAGGCTTCATTGCTTTCCTTTCTGTGTTTTTGGAGGCTGTAATATTTAGGTTCATACTGATATGTTCTATTTTAAAATTGCAAGATTAAGAACGTTTAGACTTATTTAATTTTATGTGCATGATTACTTTGCCTACATGTATGAATATGCATAACATGCATGCCTGGTGCCTGTGGAGCTCAGAAGAGGGCATCTGGACCTCCTGGAACTAGAGTTACTAATGGTTGTGAACCACCATAGGGTTCTGGGAACTTAACCCAGGTCCTCTACAAGAGCATTCTTTTAACTACCAAGCCATCTCCGTATCCCTTAAAAAGAAAAAATCCACTTAACCTCATTTGTATTACCTATTCCCATGTCAAGAGTCCTATTTCTTTGGTAATTCAAAGATGGTGATTTGGGAATATAATCACATACGTATTTGCTTTGCTCCATATTATCCACATTGTATTCTAAGAATAATAACAGTAATGCTAGTAACGCAATTACTGAGAATAAAGAAGAAACAATGGCATTCCTTTACCTCTGCGTCATCTAATTAGCCATTGTGCACTTGTTAGTTAATTATAGTAAAATAGGGATTGGTAATTGTGCTTGTATGTGCAAAGAAGGTATGAAGGCTCCTTCATACAGCATCTAGTCACTGTAGACACTATAGTATATACTACATTTTCCTGCTTTTGATACTTCTACCCCCTTGGCTTTTGCCTTAGCTTGATTTTTTTGTTTCCTCGCATCCTAGTTTGCTTCCTTTTCCTGTGACCACTTTGGAGAAGGAAAGGGCTTATTTTATCTTACAGTTTATACAGTACATCACGAAGGGAAGTCGAGGCAGGGGCCAGGAACTGACGCAGAGACTATGAAAGAATGCTTGCTTACTGTCTTGCTTCCTGTGGGCTCAGCTTGTTTTCTCACAGAACCTAAAACCATGTGTCTGGAGTGGCACCACCCACAGTGGTTTGGGCCCTCCCACATCAGTCATTAATCTAGAACAGGCTCCACAAACTTGCCTGCAGTCAAATTTGATGGAGGCAGTTTCTTTTTTTTTTTTTTTTTAATTTTTTATTAATTACACTTTATTCATTTTGTATCCCCCCATATGGAGGCAGTTTCTTAGGAGGTCTTCCCAGGTGACTCTAGTTTGTTTCAAGTAGACAAACACTAACCAGCACTTATTTTAGCTTGCTACAAAAAAGGAAATCACAAGTTTGATAGGTTCTTGTACTACATTTAAATAGCTATTTGTTGAGTGCAAGTTTTTTTTCTATGCCCGCCGTAGCTCCCAAATAATGACACAGAGACCTTTAATTTATTAAAAGCTTCAGACACTATAGATGGGCAGATACTGAGCTATTCTAAAATTGTCCTGGCCTACTTCCTACCACATGTCCATTACCTGTCATCTTAGTCTTGCTCTGACACCTGTTTCTTCATCCACGTTCTGATGGTGACTTCCTGGTCACCACCTGAACCCACTCCTGCCCAGCTATTGGCTATTCAGCTCTTTATTTGACCAAACAGAAGGTGATGGAGAACAGATCTTAGGAACAGAAATCAGCATTTGAATACATAGGTCACAAAACCACCTTCCAACACCTCTTGACATCTGAAATTGAATAAAGAGAATAACTTTATCCTTTTAACTAGGGTAACGCTGTTGCTTATTAACATGGGCTCATCTTGTTTAAGATAGGGTAATCAGTATCTTAATTATTATTTATCATAGAGCATTTCTATATGCACATTTTACATACTAGTAGGCTGAGGCCAATCTTTCCCATTTAATGGGCTCTAAGACTTCTTTAATGAGATTGGCATTCATTTGGAGTATATACTGCGTGCTTGACATTATGTTCTTAAAATTAGTCCCCGGGAGTAGGTGGTATAACTAGTATTGTCTTACTACTTGCCCAAGTTCACACACCTAGTAAATGAGTGTTGGAATTCAAGTCTAGTTCTCCCTGCCTTTTCTACTGCATTTCTCTGCCTCATCTACATGAAATTACAATAAACAGTTTGAAATTATAGTACCCTTTTATAATGAATTCAGAGTTTAATGTTTTTTGCTAACTTCTTATCAATCTCTAATCCATTTCTTTTCATTTTAGACACAATTGCAAATAAATTACATTTGCAAAAAGTTAATGACTTCAATTTATCACCTGGAACCCAACCTTATAAGGTAATTCTTGCTTTTATTTATAGATCATATGCCTTTTTAAAAAAAGTATTTCTAAAAACTTCCATCTCAGTTTATATGCATCTAAGAATTAAGTACTGATTTATACATTTATCTTAGGTGGCAGTTTATGTTCCAGGAAGTAAAGGTGCACCTTCATTTGTCAGATTATATCAATACCCCAACTTTGCTGGACCTCAGGCAGCACTGGCCAATAAGAGCTTCTTTAAAGCCGATAAGGTTACAATGCTGTGGAATAAAAAAGGTATGATGAATAGTTTCATTTAGTTATTAAATATTTCAGCATCCATATATGTATAAATAAAGGAATATGGGTGATTTCTAATTTGTATTTTAAATCTCACTAAATACTATTTTACTATTATAGCTACTGCTGTGCTGGTAATAGCAAGTACAGAGGTTGACAAGACAGGAGCTTCCTACTATGGAGAGCAAACTCTACACTACATTGCCACAAATGGGGAAAGTGCTGTAGTGCAGTTACGTGAGTACTCTTTAACAGTTCTCCCATGGTTAAAAACAATGACCATTAAAAAAATTTTTTAATGCCATTAAGGCAACACAGTCTAAATTCTTAATCAAGTGAGTAAACCCAAATACTATAACGTTTATGATAAAATTCCTCTTTGTTGAGAAGCATAAAGCCATCCTCAAGCAAGCTCGACTTTGATAGAATCCGTTTGCTAGTGTTGTGCCAGCGCTGAAGATGATAGAAGTAGTTCTTGGTGATGTGTTTGCTGTAGCAGCTCCCTGAGCACTTCACCAGCACAGCAGGTGGACGTGGTGAGTGTCGTAACAGCTGCAGAAATGACAATAAAGTCCAGCAGTGTTCCCACTCCCCCTCTCACTTTGATAAGCTAAATTAACTGTCAAATAATAGTTATCTTGCTCTTAAAATGTTTTTAGAGTTATTTATTACTTGTTGTGTTGTAGGGTTTTGCCTACACCATGTGCATACCTGTTGCCCAATAAAGTCACAAGAGGACACTGGGTCCCCTGCAAACTGAAGGACATTAATTGTGGGCCACCACTGAATGCTGGGAATTGAACTCTGGTTTTCTGCAGGAGTAACAAGTAGCCCTTAACTGCTGAGTCAGCTCTCCAGCCCAAAATAAGCGAGACCTGAAATACCAAGTAAATACAACAGATCAAAAGAAGGAAAACAATAAGTTTTGTGTCTTATATAAATGAAGTCACAGTATAAACAATACCATTTAAACAAATAGGACATACCAAGAAACATATACACTATAAGGGCTGTGGAATAAAAACTTTAAAACTCTTCAGACAAACCCTAAACTTTAATAATGATGGTACTTTAATAAATGATGGTATTTCTCTTCTAGTTACTGTAAAATGCAAGGTTTTACAGCTCAGTAGGTGTTTTTAGACCAGATAGACTATTCTGAAATTTGGTATTGAAAAGTTAACACATAGGAATATTTTGAAAACTGAGGAAGACATGGGAAATTCTGATATTACAAGATAGCAATATGTAAAACATTTTAATTAAGAGTATTTGGATCTGGCTTATAAAAAAGTAACATATGTGTAAAATAGAAATATTGAAAAAATAGGGCTGTATATTTGTAGAAATTAATATGTGATAAAGCTAGCACTTAACAGTAAAGAAAATATTGGCTATTTAATTTGAAAAATTGACTTGAAAAATTGGCTAGTCATTTGGAACATAAATTTGTTATATATAAATACATATATATATATATTTTTTTTTTAACTAAAATAAATTCAGATTGTTCCTCAGAATTATATATAAAACTTCAAAGGAACTTAAATTGTTTTAGTTTTTCTAGACAGGATTTCTCTGTTTAGCCTTGGCTATCCTGGACTCATTTTATAGACCAGGCTGGCCTTGAACTCATAGTAATCAATCTGCCTCTGCCTTCCCTTCCTGAGTGCTGGGATTAAAGGCATGCGCCGCAACACCCACTGTTCACAGGAACTTTAATAAAGAAAATATGAGAAAATTTTTTTCTAATCTTAGAATTAAAAAAATATTGTCTAAGCAAAACAAAAATACTAAGGAAAAAAATGATAAATTTGTAATACATAAAAACTATAGATTTCTATATTAAAAAATCTGTTAACTAAGGTAAGCAGAAAAAAAATTTAATCCGACAAGGGTTGAACATATTAATAAATACTTGTAATCACAATATTTGGAAGATGGAGGAGGGTAAGAGATTTGAGATCATCTTCACTTACATAGCGAATTCAAGGCTAGCTTGAATTATACGGGACCCTGTCCCAACTGCTCTCCCAATTCTCCCCACCCCCGAAAATCTAAAAATAACAAAGCAAGCAAGGGATGTATTTCTCAAGTTACCTAAATGGCTGGTCAATTACTGGAAAGAAAAATAGGAATGATACAGGAAAATTTAGTCTACCAGAAAACAAATGAAATTACTTTTAATTGTTAAAAGATAACAATAATTTAAACAAATGGAAATAAAACCAAGTCATAAATTTTAACCTAGTAGATTAAAAAGGTAAAAATAAACTGTGTAGGGAACGTGAGGGTGACTCATGCCACCAGAATGTATTGACAGCCTTTTTTATAACTGCTTTTTTGTATCTTATATTCTTTTTCTAGCAAAAAATGGCCCAATTTATGATGTGGTTTGGAATTCTAGTTCTACCGAGTTTTGTGCTGTTTATGGTTTTATGCCGGCGAAAGCAACAGTTTTCAACCTGAAGTGTGATCCTGTGTTTGACTTTGGGACTGGCCCTCGCAATGCAGCCTTCTATAGCCCTCATGGACATATATTAGTACTGGCTGGATTTGGAAATCTTCGGGGACAAATGGAAGTATGGGATGTTAAAAACTACAAGCTTATTTCTAAGCCAGTAGCCTCTGATTCTACATATTTCTCCTGGTGCCCAGATGGTGAGCATATTTTAACAGCCACATGTGCTCCCAGGCTACGTGTTAATAATGGGTTTAAGATTTGGCATTATACTGGCTCTCTCTTACATAAGTATGATGTGCCATCAAATGGAGAATTATGGCAGGTTTCTTGGCAACCATTCTTGGATGGAGTATTTCCAGCAAAAACAATAACGTACCAAGCAGTTCCAAGTGAAGTGCCTAGTGAGGAACCTAAAGCTGCAACAGCTTACAGACCTCCAGCCTTAAGAAACAAACCAGTCGCCAATTCCAAGCTGGTAAGTAATGGCACAGAAGAAAGTGTCTCTGCGTAGGACTCTCTGCACCTTTTTTTTCTTTGCTTGTGTTGCTTCATACCTACTTAGACTATACTCCAGGGAGATCACTAAGGCCCACAGAAGGTGAAGATGCTGAACAGCTCATATATTAAGCTGGCAAAAACATTAATTTAAAGGGGCTCACAGCTTAAAAAACAAATTTTTTATTCTTGAATTTCATACATAATAAAATATGATTGTGTCCACCCTCTATCTCCCCATTCAACTATCCTCATATCCCCTCCCAACTTCATGGCCTTTATTTAAATAACCCTGTAAGTCCATTTAGTGTTGTCCATCTGTGCATAGGTATGAGGCTCTTGGCAAATGGGAGTCCTACCAACGGCCATGTCCTCAAACGCAATGATCTGTCTCCCTCAACAGCTGTCAGTTACCAATTACTCTTCAGTAAGGGCCATGGCCTAGAAATAATCTATCAAATCTATGTCTGAATTTGGCTAGCTTGCTCTTATGCAGGTAACCTCAGCTGCTGTGAGTTCCTGAGTGCATGAGCCCTGTCCTGACGAGAAGACACATTCACAGCACTCCTCCCCATTCCACAACATCCAGCTCTTTTCAGCTCCTCTTCTGCAGTGTTCCCTGAGCCTTGCTGACAGGGTTGGGGTTGATATCTTCTCTTTGGGGCTAAGTACTCATCTCTTTTTCTCAGCTAAGAAGGAAGCCCTTATTTAACTCTGTTCTAGTAACAGATTTGAAATGTTCCTTGCCAGTTAGTTTCTTAAGTAATTCTGATAAAGTCATCCTGTACTAGTTAAGGTACATAATTTGCTATTGTGTATGCTGTTTTGAACCACGGACACTACTTCAGAAATACTTGTTTTACATTTGCGGTAGCATGAAGACGAGCCACCCCAGAATATGAAGCCACATCCAGGAAGTGATAAGCCATTATCAAAAACAGCCCTTAAAAACCAAAGGAAGCATGAAGCCAAAAAAGCTGCAAAACAGGTATTTGGAGTGCTGAACTCTTCAAACCCAACCAAAAAACTACTTAATCTGACTTTAACCATGACGTTTTTAACAAGGATATTCCTGAAGATGTGATTGTGATGTGTAAAGTATAGTTGGAATTAGATATAAATAGCTAGGTAGCTTTCTTTTGTGTCTGCCTATGAGTTAAATATATGTACATATATAGTAGTAATAGTTAGAATTTGTCATTTCAGTGGAGTACCTGGTATAATAAAGTTTTAAAGACAAAAGATTTCTTTTGAATCACAGGATTTTGTCTCTTTGGTTCTATAATGGGTCTTACCTTATAGTACAGGGCTGGCCTTGAACTCATGATCCTTATTCCTTATCCTCCTAAGTATTGAGGATAAATGTGTACCACTGTGCCTTACAAACATGAAGTTACCACCATCATCTTGCATATAGTGGTGCTAGAGACTGAACCCAGGGCTTTCCACATGGTAGGCAAATCATTTGCCTCTGGCCTACATCTTCAGCTCTTTGTAATTCAGTTTTGGAGGTGGTAGTACTTTGGGCCTGTGGCATGTAGGATATCATGGCAGAAACCTGCTGTGCAGCAAAACAGTTGTTATACATATGAACCAGGGTGTAGAGGGAAGAGGAAAGGGGCTGGAATCCCACTGTTCTCTTCAAGAGCATTCCCCCAGTGACCTGAACTCCTTCCATTAAGTCCTAAAAGCTCCACTATCTCTTAGAAGCATTAAGTTGGGGACCAAGCCTTTAACATGTGAATCTAAAGTGTTGAAAAGAAAAAGAGTCTAAAGAAACTAGACCTGACCTTGAACCCTGAGCTTTCCGTGGGATTGTGTAGTATGTTTCATGCTGTAGACTCTTGGTGGAGCTACAGGGTGGAGTATCTGTTTTCCTTAAGGCATGTGTTTATTAAGAGAGGGTGTGGCAGCTCATACCTGCAATCCCTGTACTTCGGAGGCAGAGGGAGGTGGATCTCTGTGGGTTCAAGGCCAGTCTAGTCTACAGAGTAAGTCCAGGACAGCCAGGGCTACACAGAAAAACCCTGTCTTGAAAAACAAAAAGGCATGTGTTTATTAAGAGAGGGTGAAAGCTGGGTTTGGCAGCTCATATTTGCATTCCCAGCACATGGGAGGCTGAGGTTACAGGGTTGTCTCCAGGCCAGGCAGAGCTATAGAATGACCCTTTGTCTCCAAAAAAAAAAAAAAGAGAAAAAAAGAGTGAAAACCTGCAAATTTTATAACTATAAAGGCATCTGGCACTCTGGTATTACTCTGTCTAATCCCATTGAGAATCTAAATAATCAGAAAAAAGAGAAACTTAGAAATACTTAAGTAATCAGAATAGAAGTTGTGTAAAAATGATTTTGTTTAAATTCCTAAACAAAAAAACATTTATTTACTTATAATTGACATAAATCACAATGCTTTATGATTCCTTGATTCGTGCTTATAGTGTGTTCAGCTGCATTGGAAATATGTGGTTGATGAAGTCAGGGTAACCATATTTTAGGGATTTAGGCAAAGATATCTTAGTCTATTTAGACTACTAGATCAACATACCTCACTTAGGATGGATAGTTTCTAAGCAATAGAAGCTTTTGCCCATAATTCTTGTGGCTGTAGTCTCAGCAAGGTGCAGGTAGACTCATTCTTTGGGGAGGACTTCCTTTTTGTGTCCTCCCATAGTGGAGGACATACGGTGTCCTAAGAATACTTACTAATCTCATGATGTAATGATTTTGGCGGTGGTGGTCTGTGGGCATGTGTCTTTCAGAAGCTACCTTCCCACCTTGTTGAGTGGGTTCTCCTTGTCTCTGCTGCTGTGCTGTATGTGCTCCAGCTGGCTAGTCCATAGTGTGCTTCAGGGTGTGATTCTCTGTCTTCTCTCCCTCTCATATGGATCTGGCTGTTTCAGTGGGTTCTGGAGAGTGAACTCTTCTGAAACACCTGTGACACGAGCACAATGTGTGGAGGGCTGTTTGATGACCGAGTTTTCCTGGGAGATCCCTCCTGGAGGGATGTTTCATTAGTAGGAAAATGTGCCACAGTAAAGTCAGAGGGGTTAGCTGTCTTTCCACCTTGTGGGCCCTTGGGATCAACCTCAAGTTGTCAAAATTGGCAACAAGCACCTTTACCTTCTGTGCCATCTCATTGGCACAATTATGTTATTTAAAGGTGGAGTTGCACCTTCTTAAGTTTGAAATTTAAAAAAAAAAATCATTGTTCCTTTTCAGCTAGCATATTTCATCTCTAGAAATATGTTTTAATAGTTCAGATTTGAGTTTGATTTCTGACCACACAGCGGAAGGAGAGAACCAACTCCTGCAGCTTGTCCTCTGGCACGTGCTGTGTTGCTTGTGGGAGTCGGCTCTCTTTTCACCATGTGAGTCCTGGGAATGGTATTCAGGTCGTCAGGCTTGGCAACAACCGCCTTTGCCCGCTGAGCTGTCTCATGACAGAAAGAATAAGTAAATGTTCACATTTGCTTTTCCTATAGGAAGCAAGAAGTGATTTGGCTCCTACTCCTGCCCCACAGAGCGCACCGAGGAACACTATCACCCAGTCTGCTTCCGGTGATCCTGAAGTAGACAAAAAAATTAAGAATTTAAAGAAGGTGAGACACTTGAGTGAAAAACAGATATACACATCAGAAGGATTCTACATGAGAATTATATAACTAAGAGTGGAACTCGGGTGTTAAAACAGATTTAAAAGCTGGTAATAGTTCTCATTGTTGCTTCCTTTCCATAGAAAGTAATTTACAAAAGAATCTCAGTTCAGTTCCATTCACAAATACTTTAGAGACTGAAACTGCTTACATTGTTAATTTTGAAGTAGTAAGGAATGATAGACATTTGTGTAGTGAAGGTAGTTTTCGTTGTCATTGCTGTGGGGCTAGAGAATAAACCCAGGGCTCATTCATGTTAAGCAGGTACTCTTCTACTGAACTACATTCCTAGCCATGAGCACTTACCCCAGTGTTTCACTGAAATAGCTGAAATATTTTCAGTTCAGATTCAGTTTACTTCATGAATTCCTTGAAATTATTGGAAATAAAAAAATAATTTATTCCAGTTTTTAAAATGAGCACATACACAAAATGGAGCTTATGGTGGGTGGGGCAGGCCTGGGGTGAGCTCTTAAATCCAGAGACATTGTCCTGCCACGGTAGAATGTTGAAATAGATGCTGGAGGTTGGGTTGTACTTGTGAATCCACACCCATACACTCAGACAGTGAAAACCTTACTATGCAAACCTGACAATCCAAGTCTAATCCCAAAACTCACAGAGATGAAAAAAAAAGAGGATTAGACTCCAGAGTGTTCTCCTGCCCTCCATGTATGTTCCACAGCTTAGGTGCCAACACACACACACACACACACAGAATAATTTAAAAGCAAATAAACAGAAAACTTGTAAAACCTATTTTTTCCAATCTTATTTTTTCACATATAATTTTCTATTTAACTTTTAAAAGGAATTTATTCTATCATTTTAACAAACCATTTTAGCAAACCATTTTTGAAAGAAAAGTAGTATCGTTGCTTATTGTTAATATAATAACTTGCATTATAAAGTAACTTTTTCTTTCTTCTCCTTCCCCATATTTAATTTCACAGAAACTGAAAGCAATAGAGCAGCTGAAAGAGCAGGCAGCCGCTGGAAAACAGTTAGAGAAAAATCAGGTAAGGCTTCACTTTCCATTTGGGCTCATAGTCATTAGTACCCTCCCCTGTTTGGTATAAGCAAGCATTCAGTCAGCACAGAACTGAAAAACTTGTCTGGGAAGCTTTGCATAATTTCTTGACGTTCTTTTTAATACTCTTCAAGTTTGCTCTTTGATAGTGAAGATTAGGGAAGATTGGCCCTAGATTATGGTGATGGGCCACTATTCCTAAGGGTATCCTGATGCTGTCACTGTAAAAGTAATGACAGTTGTTAGGTTAGGTAAACAATAAGCGTTCCCTCCTGTCTGCTGCACTGTCCTGCTGGCCTTTTCTCTCCTCTTCTTCTCAGTACTTTTAAGCTCAAGTAGATGCAGGAAATCTTGCACTGGAAGGGACAGTAAGACATCTCCCTGCAATGCCCCTGATTCATAGTAGAAACAAGTTAGAATTGCTTTCTACTCTTGGTTTACCAGTGAATCTGATAAAGTATAAGAATATTCTTTCCATCTCTAAATTTTGTGCTTTATACTGTTTTGGTTACAGATCAAACAATTATTTTCTGTTTAATAACTTTATTGTTTGAAATATTTCTAGTTGGAGAAAATTCAAAAAGAGAAAGCCCTTCTCCAAGAGCTTGAAGATTTGGAATTGGGAATTTGAAGTTTCACAGAAAACAAATTTGTTGCCAAGAAACAGTCTGTTAATTTCATGGTGTTCATGAAATCTTCATATGTCCACCTTTGACATCACTCTATATTTTTAACCATTTATCCAAGGTTGTGTATGTAAGATTATTTAATGATGTCCATTAAATTGACTTTTACATCTCCATCCTGTATCATGTCAATATGTGATAGAGATGATTTTTTTCCAGATTAGCTTAATAAATTGACAGACATTTGATTTAGTTACAGTATTTCCTATATAAACAAATAAAGACATTTTAAATTTGTTTTTGCCTTCAAGTTTGTCAGTTAAGAAGTTCAATATAGCTTGGTGTTGGTGGCGGCTCACATCTTTTATATTTTGGTGATTATACACATTTTTATTGCTTATAAAAAGATTTTTCAAGTGAAGATAAGCATCAAGTCTAGGGGGGTCTTTTTGTTTATACTTTTTTATTTTTTTAATTGTTTTTTTGTTAATTACAAAGTTTATTCACTTTATATCCAGCTATAGCCCTCTCCCTCATCCCTTCCCAGTCCTACCCTTCCTCCCTCTTCTTCTCCTATGCCCCATCCCCAGTCCACTGATAGGGGAGGTCTCCTCCCCTTCCATCTGACCCTAGCCTATCAGGTCTCATCAGGACTGGCTGCATTGTCTTCCTCTGTGGCCTGGTAAGGCTGCTCCTCCCTCAGGGGGAGGTGATCAAAGAGCCAGCCACTGAATTCATGTCAGAGACAACTCCTGTTCCCCTTAGTAGGGCACCATTTGGACACTGAGCTGCCATGTGCTACCTCTGTGCAGGGGTTCTAGGTTATCTCCATGCATGGACCTTGGTTGGAATATCAGTCTCAGAAAAGACCCCTGTGCCCAGATTTTTTGGTTCTGTTGCTGTGCTTGTGGAGCTCCTGTCCCCTCCAGGTCTTTCATCTGTCTCCCCCTTCTTTCATAAGTTTCCCTGCACTCTGCCCAAAGTTTGGCTATGAGTCTTAGCATACCCTCCTGGGAAGTCTTTCAGAGGCCGTCTGTGGTAGGCTCTTGTCCTGTTCCCTGTTTTCTCCCTCTTCCGATGTCCATCTCATTTGCCTTTCTGAATGAAGACTGAGCTAAAACAATCCTCTACGATAAAAGATCTTCTGGAGGTATCTTCATCCCTGATCTCAAGCTGCACTATAGAGCAACAGTAATAAAAAATGCATGGTACTGACATAGAAACTGGCTGGTGGATCATTGGAATCAAATAGAAGACCCAGAAATAAACCCACACACTTACTGGTTTTTGACAAAGATAATTTGTCACAACTGAATTTTGACAAAAATGCCAAAACCATAAACTGGAAAAAAATGGTGCTGGTCTAACTGGATATCTACATGTAGAAAAATGCAGATAGATCCATACTTATCACCCTGCAAAAAAACTAAAGTCCAAGTGGATTAAAGACCTCAATATAAAACCAGACACACTAAATCTGTTAGAAGAAAAAGTGGGGGAAAGCCTGGAACTCATTGGCACAGAAGACAACTTCCTGAACAGAACACCAACAGCACAGGCTCTGAGATCAACAATCAATAAATGGGACCTCATGAAACTGAAAAGCTTTTGTAAAGCAAAGGACACTGACAAAACGACAGCCTACAGATTAGGAAAGGATCTTCACCAACCCCATATCTGACAGAGGGCTAATATCCAGAATATATAAAGAACTCAAGAAGTTAAACAGCAACAAATCAAGTAATCCAATTTAAAAATGGGGTACAGAGTTAAACAGAATTCTCAATAGAGAAATATGGCAGAGAAACACTTAAGGAAATGCTCAATATCCTTTGCTATCAGGGAAATGCAAATAAAAACAACCCTGAGAATTCACCTTACACCTATCAGAATGGGCTAAGATAAAAAACTCAAGTGACAATACATGCTAGAGAAGTTGTGGAGAAAGGGGAACCCTCCTCCACTGCTGGTGGGAATGTAAACTTGTACAACCACTCTGGAAATCAATCTGGCGTTTTCTCAGAGAATTAGAAATAGTGCTACCTTAATTTCCAGCTATACCACTCCTAGGCATATATCCAAAAGATACACAAAAATATACTCAAGGACATTTGCTCAACCATGTTCCTAGCAGCTTTATTCATAATAGCCAGAAGCTGGAAACAACCCAGATGTCTCTCAGTTGAGGAATGGATACAGAAATTGTGGTACATTTACACAATGGTATATTACTCAGCAATTAAAAACAAGGAAGTCATGAAATTGCAGGTAAATGGTGGGAACTAGAGACGATCATCCTGAATGAGGTATCCCAGAAGCAGAAAGACAAACATGGTATATACTCACTTATAAGTGGATATTAGATATATAATATAGGATAATCATACTAAAGTCTGTACACCTAAAGAAGCTTATCAAGAAGGAGGACCCTGGGTAAAATGCTCAATCTTCATTCAGAAAGGCGGCACACATCTTTAATCCCAGCACTCAGTAGGTAAAGGCATGTGGATTTCTGTAAGTTCAAGGTGAGTCTGGTCTACAGAGTAAAGTCCAGGAAAGCTAGGACTGCACAAAGAAACCTTGTCTCTAAAAACCAGAAAAAAAAAAAAAAGTTCTTTATTTTAAGTTTACAAGATGTATTGTTCTAACAAAACTACAAAGATGGTATAGTGAGAATTTTTGCTCTCTTTAAAACATAGAAATGTTACAGAAATGTGTTTTTGCTTTAATCCCAGGTATGGGATATGGGGCTTCTTCAGATTGTCTACAGCAGCTGTCTATGATTTGCCTCATGCCTTCACAAGGGCATGATTTTGCCAGCTGAAGACAGTTTACCTTTGGAATTCTGAGGACTCTTGAGCAGGTATAAATGCTAGAGCCCTGAGCGGGCCCATGGTGGCTGCTGCTTCACCTGTTCTTGTTTTCTGTTTGCTCCTGCTCTCACTGCTGTTGCTAGTTGTCAATCCAATTGGCCCCAAGAAACTCAATGCCCCTGATCAGCAGGAAATAGTCTAATGATACTGCCCCTTCCTTTTCCCCCCCTAACCTTCTTTCTCTCCTACCTAGCGTTGGGGGGTTGGAAGGGATAGAAGTGTAGGGAAGTAGAGAACAGAACCCACTAAAATAGCCAGAAATCCAGCTACAGGATGTTACTATAATGTTTATTTTACAAATGAAGAACGAAGTCCAGAAAATTAAGAAATCTGTTGGGGCTGGAGAGATGGCTGCTCAGATAAGGACACTAGCTTGGAACCTCTTCCAGAGGTTCCACGTTTGAGTCCCAGCACCCACATGCAGCCATGTCTCTGATGCCAGTTCCAGAGCATCTTATCACCCTCATCTGGCTTTCATGGGCACCACGCATGCAGGCGAAACATCCATACACTTAAAATAAAATTAATATTTAAAAAGAAAGAAACCAGCCAGAGTCAGGAAATGGAACTGAACCCAAGTAAGTTTTGGTTTCTTTAAACACTTAGGCTGGAGAGATGGCTCAGTGGTTAAGAGCACTGGCTGTTCTTTCAGAGGTCCTGAGTTCAATTCCCAGCAACCACATGGTGGCTTTCAACCAATCTGTAATGAAATCTTGATTCCCTCTTCTGGTATGCATGAAAACAGTATTCATATACATAAAATAAATAAATCTTTTAAAAAACTTAGTTATGTTATGTAAATGTTTTGGTTTTAATCCCAAGTGTGTGATTTTAGTTTGGGCTTTAGTTTGTCCACAGATGATAATTGCCTCCTGTGGGGTGTGGTCTTTGCCAGCTGATAATACCTGCCTAGTGCAGCATGAAGAGGGGCGTGGTCTAGGACTCTGAGGGCTATAAATATGAGAGTTCAGAAAGAGGAGGTGTGGCAGTTTGGAGACACACAGAAGAGATCCTTCATGGCGCAGCAGTTTGGAGGAGATAGATGGAGAAGATTGCCTGCTATATTTGCTGTTGACTGAGATTGATGAAGCACCGAAAAGAACCAATCAACCCTAAACAGCTGGGAGAAGTAAAGGGGTCTGTGGCCCCTCTCTCCACTAATGTCTCTCTTACCTAGGGTTAAAGAGTTGGTGAAAGGGAGGTAGAGGCCTAAACACCCCAAATAAAATAAAGTTTAAAAACGAGAGCAACATTCACTTATATGAGCATGGCCAAATTACTCTTTGACAATTGTTCTTCTGCCATTCAAGTTCTTCACTTTTATCAGTGTTGAATGTAACAAAGGCTTTGATTTTACTGAATTAAGAAAGTGAAAACTCTTTTTTGTTGTTGTTATTGTTGTTGTTGTTATTGTTTTATCTCTTTATATGTTTAGGGCTGTGTTTATGTGTTTTGCCAAATTTGTCAGTTGTTCATATTTTAGTGAATTGTTTATCCTTTGTTTATTCCTCTATTTCAGTTTTTTCAAAGATTTTTTTTTTTCAAACATTTGTTCATTGGGTGTAGATGGATGTGTTTCTGTCAGTGAACCCGTGCTATGGCTCACATGTGGAGGTCAGAAGACAACCTGAAGAAGTCAATTCTCTGTCCATGTGGGTTCTGGGCATCAGCTAAGGTTGCCAGGCTTGGAAGCAAGCACTTTTACCCACTGAGCATCATGAGAGCATTAATTTTTCTATTTCTTTAGAAAGTGCATGCATACATATTTTTAACAATTCAAGGAGTAAAATTCCAGCATAAAATGAAAACTGTATGTTTCACCTGTATTCCAACATTCATCAATTTCTTACATTTTTAAGATGCAAAGTGTAAGTACATTCAGATATATATGTTTATGTTTATGTCTATTTTAAAGACATGATGGAATATAAAAACTGTTTTGTGCCAAGTATGATGTCAGATATCTGTAATCACAGAGTTTGGAGGTGGGGGTGGAGTTGAAGTAGAAGGATCACAAATTTGAGACCAAGAACCATGAAAAAGAAAGAAAAAGATCAATAGATACCATTTTATACCACATTTCTCCTAAAATATGTTGGATACCATTCCATATCAGTGCTTTCTATCATATATAGTTTATAATAATCTATCATGTGTAATGTAGCATTTAAATAACTTCACACTGATGAACACTTAGGTCATAAAACTCAAGCACATGTACACATACTTAACAGCAAAACAGAGGTGCTTATCCACATACTAGATTGGGTTTCTTTCTATTTTAGGAAATTAGTTTCTTGGGTGGTTGGTGTGGTGCTCATTTCTGCAGTGTATGTGTTTCGTGTTAGTGAAATACTAGAAAGCACAATGGTGCTAAGAGTTTTTATTCAAGTGGGGTTTCAAAGCAGTTTAACCTAAATGTGTTGATATATGAATATCCAAAGCTGGGCAGACTGGCAAGAATTCGTGTCTCTCTTATTTTGCTGTGAAGAAACACCATGACCAAGGCAACTTATAAAAAGGAGCATTTAATTGAGGGCTTGCTTACGGTTTCATAGGGTAATTCCATTGTTGTAGTGGAGAATGTGGCAGCAAGCAGCCAGGCATGGCAGTGGTGCAGTAGAGCAGCTCAGATATGATTCTGAAGTCATGGGCCAAGAGATGGGCTTCATGCAGGCTTTGGAAATCTCAGAGCCAACTCACAGTGACATGCCTCCTAGTCCTTCCCAAACAATGCCACCAACTGGAGACCAAACATTCAAACATATGAGTCTACAGGGACCATTCTCATTCAAACCAACACAGTTTCTGAAGAGTAAAATTGTGGTGTGTGTGATGAGCTAATTTTAACAAAATTATAGGGCGAGTTGTTTTTTTCTGTTTGTTTGTTCTGCAGGGAAGAAGGAAAAGTGGAAGAAGCTGATATCAGGTGCCTTGTTCACTGTCATTCTCAGCCACCAACACCATAAAGTCAAATCCGGCTTATAAACAATAGCCATTGGAAAAATTGATTTTCCCACTCCCAGCAGGTATAAATGGTAGTTCAGCTGTTAGTCTTTACCCTAGTGGCTAGGTTTTCAGTCATATAGATAGATAGATAGATAGATAGATAGATAGATAGATAGATAGATA
>NW_026596256.1:8231232-8494383 GCF_907164565.1 Psammomys obesus
ATAGATAGATAGATAGATAGATAGATAGATAGATAGATAGATAGATAGATAGATAGAGATAGATATAGTCATATAGATATATATGATAAAACAAAAATTAACACATCAAAGTTGGACAAGATAAACCAACAGGAAAGCCCAGAAGAAGGCACAAGAATCACAGAATCATTGAGGAATCCCATAAAAACACTAAATCAGAGCCATAATATAAACGAAAAGGACTGTTACAGACTCATGCAGGCCCTGTGCATGCTGCTTCAGTCTGTGAGTTAACAGGAGCTTCCTCTTGTAGAGTTAGAGGGCTTTTTTATATCCCCCAACCCCCTGTGGCTCCTACACTCTTTCCTCAGGGTTCCCTGAGCTCTGAGGGAAGGGATTTGATAGAGACCTTCATTTCTAGCTGAGTGTTTCAAGGTCTCTCACTCTCTTCTCTGTGTGTGTGTGTAATTTCTGGCTATGGGTCTTTGTATTTGTTTCTGTCTGCCACTGGAGGAAACATCTCCGATGATGGCTGAATAAGGCACTGACCTATGAGTATACACAATGTCATTAAAAGTCATTTTATCACTCCATTTTGTTTTGTTTTTGTTTCTTTGTGTAGCCTTGACTGTTCTGAAACTCAGTCTACAGACTAGGCTGGCCTCAGAGATCCATCTACCCCTGCCTCCTGAGAACTCGGATTAAAGGCATTCACAACCACTGCAAGGCTGTCCTCTCTTTCTCTCTCTGTTCCTTCCTTCCTTCCTTCCTTCCTTCCTTCCTTCCTTCCTTCCTTCCTTCCTTCCTTCCTTTCCTTCCTTCCTTCCTTCTTTTTAACAATATTATTTGGCTTTACTCTAGGTCTCTGAGCTATGTAGTATCCGGTTGTCACGGGTATAGGTTCTATCTTGTGGTGTTGTGGGCCTTAAGTCAAATCAGTAATTGATTACTTCCACAAATTTATCCCACCATTGCCCTAGCATCTCTTGCAGGTAGTACACCATTTCAGATCAAAGGTTTTGTGGCTAGGTTTGTGTTTATGTTTCTCTTTTGGTAGTGTGCAGGGTACCTTCCTATACCAAAGTCACTGGAATATAGGGGTGAAGGCTCTATGTAGGCACCAGGTCAACATCTCCATGGTCAATGAATTATGTAGGTGTTGTCTTCAGTAGCTGGGGCCTGTCAGTTTGTGGAGAGCCAACCTGTAGTCTTGGCAACACCATGGAATTTTGGAATTCCTGTGGGGTCTTTTTGGGCAACAACTCAATTAGACGTAATTCAATCCAAGTAGTGCAAGCTTCATTTGGTCAGATGGGACTCTTGTCTCTCCAAAATTTTTGAAGATTTCATTTAGATGGTCTTGATATATGTCTATATTTTGGGAAATTTCTGCTGTATTAGATTTCTATACTACGCCTTAAATGCCCCGTTAGCTGTATCTAGCCTTATTTTAGTTGTCTCTCCCCCTTATTCCCTCCCACAGCCCACTCCCAACTTGATCCGCCCATTCCAGCCACCCCCACCCATGCATACCTATCTATTCTATTTCCCTTCACTAACAAGAGCTACCTGTTCCTTTTAGTCCCTTACTCTACATAAACCCTCTGAGGTTCTATGGATTATAGCTTGGTTATCAGTGATTTAACAGCTAATATCCACATAAAAGCAAATACCATATTTGTCTTTCTAGGTCTATCTATTTGCCTGCAAATTCCATGATGTGATTTTTTTTTTTTTAACAGCTGAGTGATGCTCCATTTGTAAAATGTACCACATTTTCTTTTTCCACTCTTCTGTTGAGGGACACTTCTACTTCTGGCTATTATGAATACAGCAGAAAAGAACATGGTTGAGCACGTGTGAGAGAATGAAGAATCTTTGGGTATACGTGCACTAGTGGTATAGTTAGATCTTGAGGAAGATGGGATCCCATCTTCCTGAGTAACCACTGCACTGATTTTCATCCTGTATATAAGAAACACACATCCAATCTGTTAGTCTGTGTCTTTTTATTTGGGGAATTGAGAGTGTTCATGTTGACAGAGAGCAATAACCAATGATTGTTGATTCCTGTCATTTTGTTGTTGGTGTGGTGTGTGTCTGTGTGTTTCTCTTCTTTTGGTTCTGCTGGTTTGAGATAATATATTTCCTGTGTTTTCTAGTATGTAGTTTACCTCATTATGTTGGAGTTTACCTTATGCAGAGCTGGATTTGTAGATAGAGGTTGCTTAGATTTAGTTTTATTGTTGAGTGCTTTATTTTCTCTGTTTTATTTCATCTAAGGTGATTGAATGTTTTGCTGGGTATAGTAGTTGGAGCTGGCATCTGTGGTCTCTTAAATTCTCCAGCACGTCTTTCTAGGCCCTTCTGGGTTTAATAGTCTCCGTTGAGAAGTCAAGTGTAATTCTAATATGTTTGCCTTTATATGTTTCTTGGTCCTTTTCTCTTGAAACTTTTAGTATTCTTTCTTTGTTCAGTATGTTTAATGTTTTGAGTATTATGTGCTGAGGGGACTTTTTTTTTCTGGCTCAATCTACTTGGTGTTCTGCATGTTTCTTGTACCTTTACAGGCGTCTTTAGATTAGGAAAATTTTCTCCTATGATTTTGTCGAAAACATTTTTTGTGCCTTTGACCTGTGTTTGCTCTCTTTGCTCTAGTCTTAATAGTCTTAGATTTGTTCTTTTCATAGTGCCCCAGATTTTCTGGATGTTTTGTGCCAGGAATGTTTTAGATTTGACATTTTCTTTGACTTATATATCCATTTCTTTGTTGTTGTTGTTGTTGTTTTGTTTTTCAAGACAAGGTTTCTCTCTGTAGCCCTGGCTGTCCTAGAACTTTCTCTGTAGACTAGGACAGCCTCAAACTCACCGTGATCCACCTGCCTCTGACTCCCAAGTTCTGGGATTAAAGATGTGTGTCATCACTGACAAGCTTATGTATCCATTTCTTCTATCATGTCCAGTGCTCATAAATCTGTCTTCCATCTAGTATTCTGTTGGTCAAGCTTGTCTCTGTGGTTCCTGTTTGGGTTCCTAAATTCTGTATTTCCAGATTCCCTGTTTGGATTTTATTTATTTATTCTGTTTTCATTTTCAGGTTTTCAATGGTTTTATTCATTTTCTTCCACTGCTTGTTTATGTTTTCATAGATTTCTTTAAGAGATTTATTTATTTCCTCTTTAAGTACCTCTATCATATACACAAAGCCAGTTTTAAGGTCTTTTTATTGTGTTTCAGCTATGTTGGAATATTCAGGGCCTGCTGTGGCAGGTTTGCTGAGCTCTGTTGAAAACATTGTCCTGTTATTGATTGTGTTTTTACACTAGTGTCTGGTCATCTGTGATTAGGAAAATTATAATTTCTAGGTGATATTTGGTCTTGTCTTTGTTGGGTGGCTGTCTTGTTCCTTGTTTTCTCTGTATTCTCTGGTTATTAGGAGACTGTGGTGGCTGTATGTTGCCTGTAGAAAAATCTGAGGTCCTAATGGGTATGAGCACTCGGGTTTCCAGGTAAAATGTATTTCATGGTATTGTAACCTCAGACTTAGGAATGGAAATATGCTGGAGTTGGAGGAAGAGTTTCACATGAGTGAGGAAATAAGGATGTTCCATCAGCACCTGCTTAGTTAGTCCCATGGAATGGGGGCATTGAGTGAGGAGAGGCCACCACAGAAGGTTTGCTACAGAGCTGGGTATGAAACTGGGAACTTGGAAGAATGGAGAAGAGGTGAAGATCTGCAATTAATGTACGTGCTTCGCTGGCAGGAGTGGCCTGTTGGTTTCCAGGAAGAACCTGCTGGAACTGAGTGCTGGGACAAACAAGGAGTTTGGTGAAGGATGTTTGGAGGGGAAGATCTGTGTGGTCCACTGGAGATGAGTACTCAAGGGCAAGGGAGTCTGCAGCAGTGTTCTGCACTAAGAACTAGGGCATTGAACTTAAAGGAGCAGAGGGAATATGAGGGTTTGCAACTAGCCTACCTAATTCCATGCCCAGCATAAGTATTTTAAAGTTTGTTTCATGGATTTAATATTATTCACTGTACAGATAGCCGCTGACTTACAATGGCTCAACTTAAGGTGTTTTTTTTTTTTTTTTTAACCTTGTAGGTATATTGGTTTTATAAATGGTTCAAATACACTTTCAACTTTCTTTATTTTGGACTTAATTTCTTACAGGAATCTAACCCATTTTAAATGTCTTTGCAGAATTTCATATCATTTTACTGTTCTTTGTTTATATCAAATCAGCAACCCTGTGGTGCATCTAATATCATATGTTTTCCATCACTAGCTTTTTCTTTTAGTTGTCCAGTTATTTCAGTAAATGTAATGAGATGTTAGATACACATAATGGCTGGTTTCACACATTTTTGTGAGTGCATCAAGAACAGCATACATTGGAAGCAACGTCACTCATCGTTTTGGAGTGTTCATAAGTGTTAAAAATCATAAAGAAGAAGAAGCAGCAGGGGGACAACCGATATTCTCTTCGAGAGGTTTATTAGAAGGGTACGGAGGAAGGGGGTAGCAGGACATGGTGGGGAGAGAGAGAGGGAAAGGGGGGATGGGGCGCTGAGAGAAAGAGAGAGAGAGAGAGAGAGAGAGAGAGAGAGAGAATAAGAGAGGGACCATGTGTGGGTATCAGCCCTTTTAAGGGGCACGATAACCACGCCTTCCAGGTGTGGTCACCTGGCTGGCGACACATGATGACGACATAGGTTGATGGGTAACCCAGGAGCAGGTTGTGTTCCAAAATACTAACAATAAGAGCACACCAATTCAAGTTGGTGGAAGACCTTTATGTTGGATGTGTTGTGTGTTGAATATATTGCCTCAATATTTGTTGTTGAAACACAGTATCTAACAGAACAGTATTTGGAGGTGGAAAGTTTGAGAGGTAATTAGTGCTCTAAGAAGTCATGAATGCAGGGATATCTTTATGGGATTAGGACTCTGACAAAAGACAGTAGACAGCATATATACCAACAAACACTCATAAATACACACACACTTACTTTATAAAAGTCTTAATTGAATCCTTTTTAAAAATCTCCTGCTAAAGAAAAATAGTATTCATAAGTCCCAAGAGGTGTTTCATAGAAAGTCTGTGTTGGGAAGAGAAAGGACACTTGATGTGTTCTTGTGTTTAATATGACTCTCAAACTGCTTTTAAAAAACAAAACAAAACTTAATATTACCCAGGAATGGTGGTAATTTAATTCAGGCATTTGATTTTACCGTTCAGGCCTCTTGTTAGTTTGAGGCTAACCTGGTCTACATAGAGAGTTCCAGGATACCCAGAAGTACATAGTGGGACCCTGTCTCTAACTAACTAACTAACTAACTAACCAACCTTACTATTTAAACATCAGTGCCAAAATAAGAAAACAGGGGTCAGGAAGATGCTTTGCTGACAAAGTGTTTGTCACACAGCTATGAGGATCTGAGTTTGGGTCCTCAGTATCTACATAAAAAACTGTGTCCCAGCTGTCCTTGTTTGTGCTGCTAAGATGGCTCAGGAGCTAAAGGCACTTGTTGACAAACCTGACAACCTGCGGGTAATTTGTGGAAGTCAAATGGAGGCAGGAGAGAACCAATCCCCATAGTTTGTTCTCTGACCTCCACACTTCCCCAGTGCACATAACTACACACACACATACACACACACACATCTTGGTGAGTTTGATGCCAGCCTGGTCCAGACAGTGAGTTCCAGGACAGCCAGAGCTACATAGAGAGATTCTGTTTCAGAAAATAAAATAAAATAAAATAAAATAAAATAAAATAAAATAAAATAAAATAAAATAAAAATCTGGATATGTTTTTTTTTTGAGATTTATTTATCTATTATTTTATGTGTATGGGTGTGTTCCATTCATGTATATCTGTGCCCGAAGAGGGAGTTGGATCCCCTGGAATTGGAGTTACAGACAATTGTGGGTGCAGAGAATGGCACCCAGATCCTTTGGAAAAACATCCAGTGCTTTTAACTGCTGAGCTCACTCTCCAGCCCTGGGTGTGTTTATTTTAGATAATACCAACTATAGGGGAAAAAGGCAGGTGAATCTTGGAGCCCACTGATCATTATGCATATTCCCATATCTATCTTTTCCCATCAACTTTGCAGTGCATACCTAATCCGGGAACTGGAAAGTGAAGGCAAGCAGATAGCAGTTCAGGACTAGGTTACATAGCTAGCTTGAAAACAGCCTGGGTTGTGCCAGACTCCATCTCAACCAGAGAGGGGGGGAAAAGGCCAGACACTGTGGTACATATCTATAATCCCCTCACTTGGGAAGCAGAAGTAACAGAGTCTCAAGTTTGGGGACAGCATGTGCTACATAGAGAGATCCAGGACAACCTGTACCTCATACTAATTAGTCAATCTGCCAAATCATTTGACTCCAAGAAAAACTAGGAGAAAAGCCTTTTTTTTTTTTTTTTTTTTTTTAGGAGAGTCCTGAGGATGCTTTTGTGTCAGCTACTCTATCCCTCATTTTAAATAGTTGAGAATGTATCTGTGATAATTCAAAAGCAATATATCCATTGTTTGGGGAAGAGAATGAGATATAGAAAAAGAATAAGGAGAAAGATAGAAACATTGCCAGCTCTCAAATAGCCACACTCAAAATGCTGGCCTGTTTGTTGCTGGAGCTTTAAACACATAAGGGATTTAGCAAACCTGTATCCTCCATTTCCCATGGAAATGATGTGGTACACATTTCCCCCGCTATTAAAATTTCCCTGAAATTTGGATTTATGGAATTACATTTTATTGTTAGGGTTCAGGAATAGCCACACACTGACTACTGACCCCAGACTCAGATCGAAAGAAGTTTATCGAACACTAAACACAAAACTAACCAGCTAGGGACACAATCTGATCTCGGGAGCCACACTGTGATGCTGAGCCATTTTCAAAGTGAGTTTTTAAAGGGCAATCCACAACCAAGCAGGAAAAATAATTTTTTACAGGTACAGTCTGTTCATTCAATTCAATTGAGAATAATTTTTTTTTCTTCTTATCTGAGTAGCTAGACAAAGCACTTTAAACTTGATTGGCTGAGATTTACGGGAGTTAGGAACAGAGCAGGATGTTTCGGTTATAACTCTAACAGAACATATGTTTATCTTTAATTCAAACAGAACATGCATTTATCATCTATTGTTTTATTCTGGGCAGAAAGTACTGAACGATTGAATTGTATCCCATTCTCAGGCACACAGGGCCTGGGAACTTGAACTTAATTTCCCTTCAATCTCAAGATGGGGACAGGGAGGTAAAATGGTTTCTGATATGCTAAAAGCAACAGCAGGTGTTAACAGAACAGCTACAGTAATGCTAAGAACTGAAGTAGGTCTCAATGGGAGGGGCTAAGTTATGTAAAACGTTTAATTAAGCTGATTACAACATTATATTCCAGTGTAAGGTAAGTATTGTATAACAATTATTTCTGTAAAAGCTGCCCAGCAATGAATTTCAGATAATGTCCACAGTGTTTTGTTTGTTTGTTTTTTGAGACAAGGTTATCACTGTAGCTCTGGCTGTTTTGGAACTACCTAGAACTCAGGGATCTGCCTGCCTCTGCCCTCCTAAGTGGCAGGATGAAGGGCGTGTCATTACCATCAAGGTAATGTCCACCTGTACTCAGCGTCTTCTAGCCAACAAATTCTTTCCTATAGGAATATGCACATCTACAAGATAACATTTTAGGAATGTTACTTCCTCTCACAGATTCGTAGAAAGGAAGTGTTTAGTGTATGGTTTTATCTAAGATGTCTTCCTACAAAGACCCAGGAAGGTCACTTTGACTTTGGACTAAGCAATTAACATCTTTGTGTTAATTTATGATAAAGGGCCACCGTCACAAGCGACAGGAATCTTGTAGGAGAAACCACCACCATCACCCCAAAATGAAGTCAATTATCTATGATGCTCAAGCTGCTTCTTGGTGCAGGTGTAAACATCTTACAGGAAACATAAAATTTGTTTTAAGTATCTTTTTAGGAGAGATAAATATTCTAAGAGTAAGTAAAAGAAAGACCATTAAATACATTCGGACATTTTCGTGGATGTAGAAGAGCTAGGGAATGTAGTTCAGTAGTACAGTCCCTGTCTAGCATGTACAATTAATTTTTGTTCAACCGATGATGATGATGATAAGCCACTTAGGAGGTAAGAGAATCAGTTATTCAAGGCTATAGCTGTGTACCTAGAAGCCAGCCTGGGCTATAAAAGAACGCCTTTAAAAGCAAAACAGGGATGTAGAATTCATAACGGCCAAGAGCAACAATTACGGGCCTCTTTTACATCTCACCAGTAAAATTTCTCCCTCTCTCCCTTGTACCCTCTGAGGGTTTGCACACACCCAAGATGGTGGTGGATGCAGCCAGTGGAACAGATCAGCGCTCCTTCCCAGAATGGGCGCAGGCGCCGCCTGCGCAGGCGCATTCCGGTTCCTCTCGCCGACCTTGGCGGAGCGCGCCTGCGCAGTGGGGAGCAGTTCGTGGCTAGGTTTTGGGCTGGCTGTAGTGTCTGAAGGCGGCCAGAGCGGCTGTCTCAAATAAGATGAGGCTTCTGCTGCTTCTCCTGGTGGCGGCGTCGGCGGTGGTCCGCAGCGAGGCCTCTGCCAACCTAGGCGGCGTGCCCAGCAAGAGATTAAAGATGCAGTACGCCACGGGGCCGCTGCTCAAGTTCCAGATTTGGTGAGTAGGTGCGCCGACCCCCGGCCGCCCTGCCCCGGCTGCGCGCTACCCGAGGCCCCGGCTTCGCGGCCTAGCTGCCCGGAGAGCACGGCGCCGGCGCTCTTCCGCATGGGCGGTCTCGGGTGGGACACCTCGGAAGGCCGCCGCTGCCCTCGGGGCGCTGGCCCTGGCCCTCGGCTCTCCCTGGAGTGCCGGGGTAGGGCTGCGGGCCTTTCCGAGGCGGTCGCCTGCGAGGGTGGTCGAGCGCAGCGGCTCCGCGTCACTGAACGCCCGGGCCGGGCCGGGCCGTGCGGCCGCGCTGCGAGGACGCGAGGTGGCGCCCGCCGCTCCTGGAAACCGCGGCTCGGCTCGGTTGTCTCCGGGGCGTCTCTCCACTTTCAAAGGTCTGGTGCATTCATAGGAAAAAGAAAGAGAGCCTGTCAGTTTTCGACGCCGCTTGGTAATGGACTTTGTTGTTGAATAGATGAGCCTTAGAAGCAGGACAGAGATCCGCTTTACTGAGGCGATAGGGGTTGGGGAAGATTTGAAAGGCTCCGGTTTAAAACAAAAAACAAACAGAACATCAAAAGGCCTGAAGAAATGAAACCTCAGAAGATGATGTTCTCTTAGGATGAGATGTCAGATTAGTAATTCTTTTCAGAATCTGGATGCTTTGCAGTGTTGTTATTGGCCAGAATTCATTTAAAGCCGACTTTTCACTACATGTACCAGTTAATCTTAAATTTGGATTTTTACTGAATCATTTTGCTTAATTACAGAAGACGGAGCAAAAATCTAAAAACAAAACAAAACAACAACAACAAAACCAGTTTGTGACATTTAAACCAAAGAATCAGAAAGTAAGCCGGCGAGGCTTTAATTTTGGTGACTTCTTTCTGGTTACAAATAAAACTCACTGCGACCTTTACTATCTGCCTGGCGTTTATGACCGCACAGATCGCTGCTGTTCCACTGACCTACACCCACAGCCCTTCATACATTTTTTTAAAGAAAGCAGTAGCTCTGTTACCAGCTGACAAAAGTAGTTAATGATTAAGTGTGATCGTTGGGATTTAACTAGGTTTTAAAAGGCTGGTTTTCAACTCATGTAATACTTCTGTATCTACTGTCCTAGCTGCTTTTTCTGAGTGCCTTTACTTGTGTTGGAATTCTTTAATGTATACATTATGTATACATACATATGTACATACACGCACATGTATATACATGTATATGCATACACACACACACACGTTTTTTGTATGTGCAGCTGTGACAGTGGCCATGGAGAAATCACAGGTGGAGTTCTCCTTCCACCATGTGGAAGGTCCAGTTTCTAGATCTCTTTGATGTGGTATTTGGACTCTTGTTACAGTTTTACTACGTTCATTTTCCTTAAGGTTTCAAAAGAATAAACATAGCCCGATGACACCTGTAATCTTAGTAGGGTCAGGAGGCCCAAATATTCAAGATCATCCCTGGCTACCTAAGTCAAAGCCAGCCTGAGCTACCCCAGTCTTTGTCTCAAAAGACAACATAGCAAAATCCACCCCAGACTACAACAACAAATGGAAGGAATGGGAAACAGTCATTAATATTATTAAGCTTTTAAAAAACTTCATAATTGCTTTAATTGAACTTTTGATGCTCACTATTTTTTTGTACGTTAGGTACAGACTGTTTAAAAAATATCAAGTGAGTTTGTTTTGCAGTTATTCTAAGCCCTTTGCTGTTTTAGAATATATACATCAGAAATAGCTTTATTATAATACCCTGCCAAGTTGTTAAATTTAGCTTGTTGCTGTTCCCCTAGAGGTTAATCTTTAATTCACAGTAAAGTGAACATTAGGCTTCTGGTTTTGTCAGTCTTAAACACTTGCAGGTTTGGGAAGGGAGAAGAAGTGAATACAATTGAAAATGTGTACACATGAAAAAAACCCGTAAGTTTCATTTGAAATTTCAGTGCCTTAAAACTCAGTTTGTTTTTTTCTTTATCAGCTTAACGGTGCTAAGGAAGTTCATTTTAGTTGATTTTGCGTTTTATATTTATTGTAAGTACTTTTTCTTAAATAATTACAGTTTAGTACACCTACCTATGTGTTACCACTTTTGCAGTTGCAACACAATGCATAATGGAATGAAATTTGAAAAGAGATGAAGCTTATGACCAAGTTCTGTGTTCTTGTGCCTTTCCAACAACTGTTCATTCAGTATCTGCTATGTCAGTAGCTAGAGATTTCACAGTACATGAAACAGGGCCACCCAGGAAACTTCCAAAAAAAGTTACCATTTGTTCTCTGTATCTGAGTCCTTGGTTTATGATGTTAGTTGACTGAGCAGTAGAATTAGATACTTTTGGTGTCATTATTTCATACTGAATATTTTGGTGATTTGAATGTCCTAAAGTTCTGTCTTGCTTTCCTTCCTCTGACTTAAATAGTCAGTGTATTCTGGGAGCTGCCCATAGGCATGATGGGTTTTATTTTCTCTTACATGTGGTGTAACGTCTACTTAGATCTACAGTTGCTAGAGTTTAAAGAGGTTATTAGCTGTTAACTCTTTTTAACTCTTGACCATTAGACAATTGAATTATGAAGTTAAGGTTTCAGAACCTTAGCTTTGCTGAATTTTGAAATTAGCAATTTAAGCATCCACTGCAGTAATTCTAGGATAGCTAGCCCCTGCCTGCAATTTTTTTGTGATAAATGAAGCATATATTATGAAAATAGATTTTTATTTAAATGTATGCTGTCTCAGCCTTTGCTTTCATAGTATAGTAGAAGGAAACTGAGCAAATACTGAGCTTGCTGCTCAAGTTCGCAGCACCCATGTCAGGCAGTTTATACCTCCAGTAACTCCACCTCCAGGGTTGTCTGATGCCTCTTACTTCTATAGGCAACTGCATCTACCCTCTCTTCTCCACAAATAGACAGAATTTTAGAATCTTTTAAAAAGACCAAAACTGATTTATATGTTTACTGATTAGTAAAATGCAGAATTAGAGGCATATTGGATCATATTGGCTAATCAACACTTGATATTTGCACACCTTAAGTATTTATGTACCTACTCTTTGTAGGTATGTTATGTAGTGTGCACAATTAAATTCTGTGTTCTTGTGGTTTTAATTTGGCAAGAATAAATTAGCACATAAAATTGCAATTTTGCTAAGTGCTGTAAGGGAAACTGTTGATGATAGGAGAGTCCCAGTCTGGGATCAGGACAGTTACCTTGAAGAAGTGAACTTGGACTTGAGGGTTTGGGGAGAAGAGGAGGGACTTGTCATTTCTCCTCAGGACCTCAGGAGCCCCATCGCATTTTGAGACAGGTATCATATTTGGGATCTGGCACAGACCATCACTCCTGATTTTTTCACTGTTGTTGGTATTAGGGATTGAACTCAGGTCCTTTTGCTTGCTTGACAAACCCTTTCAAAACTGAGTCATCTCTGCCCTTGAACAGAGATCTAATAATGAGTTTTGTGTTCTGTAGGGCTTCGTAGACAGTGGCCTTATTGAAGGAACTAGACTTCAGTTGAGAAGGCTGAGGCTGTTATACTAAATGATGAGCAGCATAGACCAGTAAGGTTTCAGCATCAGAAAAGCCAATAGAGTTACTGTAGAAAAGGTATTCCAGAGGACAGAATGGAAGGGAGTATAGGAAGGAAGGGGCATTTTAGAGTTCAACTGAGAGGTGATAGAACTTGGAACAAAAGGTAGTAATGGAAGTACAGAGAGGTTGAGGGATCTTTAAGAGGTTGATAATTTAGCAGCTTAAGATGGTGAATTATAGTTGGCCCTCTGTTTTTGTGAGACCCACATCTATGGATTTAGCCAATCTCAGATTCAAAATATCTGTGATGTGGCAGGTGTGTGTGTGTGTGTGTGTGTGTGTGTGTGTGTGTGTGTGTGTGCGCGTGCCCGCCCGCGCGCGCGCGTGCATGTTGGCAGTGGTGGAGGTGGTGAGCTGTGTGTGTTGCACTGTACTGGCATTCTCCAAATAGTAGAATACACAGCTAACTATTCATTGTGTTGAGTGTTAAAAGTAATCTACAGATACTTTCATGCACATGGGAAGGTATGTGTAGTGCCTATGCAAATACTGAGGCATTTTTGTATTAGATCTAGCCAAGCACCTGCCACCAAGCTTCCCAATGTCCTTCACAGGTAGAGTGGAGGAAAGACCAGGCACGAGGTGAGAGCTGTCAAGATGCTGAGTTGTGGAATGTTTAGCACTGTCTGCACTCTCTGAGCTTTCTTCCCAGCCCTGCCAATCAGTTTTTAGTGTAGACTTACTTTCAGTCTTGTGCTTACTCCACTTTCATTTTATGACCCCCCACTGTAGTCCTTGAGGTCTGTTTTTTTTTTTTTATTGTTTTGTTTTTGTTTTTTAAGATGTCTCAGACTGACCTTGACCTCACAGAGACCCACTTGCCTCTGCTTCTGCTTCTGCTCTGAAGTGTTGGAATCAAAGTTACCACATCAGACACATTTTCTTTTCATCCCATTTATCTATCTATCTATCTATCTATCTATCTATCTATCTATCTATCTATCTATCTATCTATCCATCCATCCTTCCATCTTTTTAAAAAGAAACTCTTTTGGCTATGAAATCTTACCTGTTAGAAAGCTGTTAGGGTGTTGCTGATAATAGACTTGTCTGTTCAAAATTGAAATGCGTGGAGCTTCTTCTGGTCTGCCATAGTTGGTCCTGTGGCTTCTGTCCTCCCCAACCTTTTCCCCAACTCTTTGCATGTAGATGATGGTTTTAGTCTAGAAGGCTAACCTGGCTGGCCTCTGCTTAGCTTAGAAGTGGCTGTATGGGGGTTATGCTGTGTTCTTGGCCTCCATGCCACTGAACCAAGCTTCCAGATTTCATGGGAATGTACTACTATTCTTCCTGTTCCCCTTATGCCTTAATAGGCCTGTGCTGCTTAAATCTCAACAGTGTTTCTCTTTTTTAATATCTGGGGCTGGAGAGATGGCTCAGTGGTTAAGAGCATGCGTTGGCTATAGTAGAGTGGTTTTGGGGAAAGAGTGTAGAGTTAAGGATTAGAAAAGAGTTTTATTGGAACTTGAAAAGTTCTCTAACATTTCACAGTTATTTATGTAGACTAAATAGTTTTATTTGCAAAACATTAAAACTGATCATTAAATTCATGGTCCTTGAAGTAAATCGAACTATGTCAACGCTCTTGAAATGTTATGTCAGTGTGCACTAGGCTCTGGGAGATCCAAAGAGAGGTAAAAGATGGGTCTAGACTTGAGTGATAGTATATTTGGGGAGAATGCATGAACGTGATGGAACTGGAAACAGGAATTCTAGAAAAGTCTCTTAACCATGCTATCTCAAAAAGACCCTGGTCTTTTTCAACTCCACCAGTTTAGTTGCCTAACCAGGTACCAACCATTTCACTTCTCTTTTCTCTACCATATCTGCTAATTTTAACCAAACATCTACTTATACTAAACTCAGACCTGTTCACAAGTCCTTTCTTTTTCTGTCCTCCAAATGGAAGGTTAAAACTTGGGCAGGATAAGGGGTGTGGCTCAGTGGAGTGGTCTGGGCAGGAAAAACAAGAAAGAAAGGGAAGAAAAAGAAGAAGGGAGGGAGGAAAGAGACAGGTGGTGGATGACAAAATCTCAGATCTTTACAGTTAGGAAAAAATAGTCTAACTTCTCCTCACCCTTTTCTACACACTCTGTTCCCATTTTCATAGTCCACATGGCAGAGAGTTAGGTCTTCCTGGCCATCATTGCATATGTTCTAGAATGCATGCCTACCGGAGGATAGTTTGGCATTTCTTTTGAAATGAATGTTGGTTTTAAAAAATGTTAACTCTCTATTAAATAACATTCAATACCAGAATATTTGAAAGAGGTACAGCCAAAATCTATCAATAAGACAGGGAAGAGGATTTCCTGTTTGCTCTCACAGGCCCCGCTGCTTATCTGGGTCCAAGTCTCTTTCAGAAATCTTCACATATACTTCCAGGGCTCTGTGTAAGCAGTTTGAAAGGGTTTCTGCACTTGCATTTCAGTCAATCTTTTCTGTACTCTCTACAAAGGATCAATTGATATGAGCGTTTGATATTTGATACTAATGTTTGCTGTTGTCTAAAAGCTATGAAGTGTTGTGTTATAACCGGCTGGTTATTTGCTGGGGACGTAAATATATGAAATTTATAAAATGGAAGAAAAAGAAACCTCTTCCCTGTATCTGTTGTCTGGGTTTAGTATTAGTTGTGATGGATTATAAGATTTTTTTTTTTTTTTTTTTTTTTTTTTTTTTTTTTTTTTTTTTTTTTTGGCAGCGTATCCTGAGGGTACAGGCGGGTGTTTGAGGAGTACATGCGGGTTATTAGCCAGCGGTATCCAGACATCCGCATTGAAGGAGAGAATTATCTCCCTCAACCAATTTATAGGTGAGTGAATTTCAGTTATTTGAATACAATCTTTGAACTAATAAGCTTTGTAAATAAGTTCAATCACCTTTGCTGGGTTCTTGTAATTTCTTATTTGCTTATACTGATATACAGAGAGTACTATTTTATAAATAACGATGATATCTGTTTCTTTATGTAATTTATGTTGGGAAATTAGGCTAAGATTGAATGTAAGATTGTAATTTTAAAAAAAGATTATATATATATATAATATTCTGCCTGTTTGTATGCCTGTACACCAGAAGAGGGCACCAGATCTCATTACAGATGATTGGGAGCCACCATGTGGTTGCTGGGAATTGAACTAAAGACTTCAACAAGAACAGTCAATTCTTAGCCAGTTCAGAGGTTAAGAGTACTTAACCTCTCAGCCATCTCCCCTGCAAGATTGCAAGATTGTATTTTTTGTTGGGAAATTAGGGAAAGATTAATTGAAAGAAGGGTATGACCTGAGTATGCTTTTTTATCATTGAACCACACCTTGTGTCTTCCAAAGTTCCTGGAAAATCAATGACACTAAATTTGATTTTAAAAATGTCTTCCTGGGCTGGAGAGGTGGCTCAGTGGGTGAGAGTACTGTGTGCTCTTCCAGAGGTCCGGAGTGCAATTCTCAACAAGCACGTGGTGGCTCATAACCATCTATTCTAGAATCTGATGCCCTCTTCTGGCATGCGGGTGTATATACAGATAGAGCACTCACATATTAAATAAACAAGCAAACAACATCTTTTTTAAAAGTTCTCATAAACTTTAACAACTAAAATTCAAAATAGATAAGAAATTGTATTTTTGATTAACTTGTTTATTTTCTTTCAATAGACACATAGCATCTTTCCTGTCGATCTTCAAACTAGTATTAATAGGCTTAATAATTGTTGGCAAGGATCCTTTTGCATTTTTCGGCATGCAAGCTCCTAGCATCTGGCAGTGGGGCCAAGAAAATAAGGTATGTGGCTTTGGTGACTATGGGCTTTTAGGTTGTAATAACTGTGACTTTGTGAGAGAGAGAGAGAGCCACACACATACAGAGAGACAGAGTATGTGTTGTGTGTGCTTGGGAGAGTATGTGTGTGTGTATCTGTGTGTGGGGTTGTTGAGCTTGTTTTGTCACTGTTAGTGATTGACCTGCCCATGTGATCTGTTTCAGCTTGTACCATTTTTTGTCTTTGGGAAAGCCTTTAACTGTTCTTTGCTTCAGTTTGCATAGAGAATACTGAATACCTTTCATACCCTTTTTGTTTAGGGGATTGGGGCTGTCTCTCTAGTAAATCCTAGGGACACAATAATTTATTAGCTGATTTTGATTATAACTTAGATCAAATCATATCTAGCAGAGCTTTTATATATAATGTCAGGTTTTTATACCAAATAATATAGTATTAGTGAGTATGAGCTGCCGTTAATTTGTTTTATCAAAACTATTTTCTTAGTACTTATCCTTTGACTTTTCTGTTCGTGGAGGTCTGTTTGACAAATTGCAATCAGTCAAGGAATCATTACAAAGAATTAGGTCGCTGCAGGCGACACTTGAATACCACCTGAGTGAGGGCTGGGGAAAAAGAGCAGGGAGACACAAGGAGGACACCAAGTCAAGACTCTGATCAAGGTTTCGTTTAATAATCGTAAAATCAGCACTTATATAGCAGAAATTTACAAGCAGTTTCTCATGGTAGCAGTTTTCTTGGCAGAGTGTCCGAGGATTCACTCAAGGTTACACAGAGTTTGCTATCTGGTTCCCATGGTTGCAAGGAGTTTTATTATCTAGTTCTCAGGGACAAAACTCTTGCTGCAAGGATTGCCAAGGTCAGTCTCTAGAAGACACTGAGCTTTAGATTAGACCCAAGTCTGCCAGGGCCAGGAGGCAAAATTCCACTGCTCAGACTCAGCACCAAACAGCACTATGCACTCCAGTTCGGCTACCAACTCCATTTTGGCTGCCACAGAATTAGTATGAATACAGTTGGAAATAGTGCTATTTTTTCATCTACAGAATTTTGTAGTCCACATTTTAAATCATTATATGTATATCTATCTGTCTGTCTTTTCTACTTTCCCATCTTCCTTCCTATCTATCCATGTTATTTTAAGCTGGTGTACAAGTCAGATCTATGATGGTGAGCAGCAATATGGTAGAGAAGGAGTAAGGAAGCCCAAAATGTCCAGGGAGGGGGGGATATCCAAAGTATTAAGGAGAACATGCTTAGGATAGAGTAGGAAGTAAGAGGAGGTCACACCTTTCTCAGTGTTAGTGTTTCTTAGTTCCTCATCTGGTGGCAGGCTTATTGCGTGCATGGCTGTAGCCTGTAACCTTCTGCTAATTCGTCTTATTTTTATCTTTTTACTTAAAATCTGTCGCCCTCCCTGCCCGAGTTACTTACCGTCATTGGAAATGGTTCTAATTTTATTTTTCTCCCGAAAGCAAGTGTTTTAGATGCTTCCTTTATGAAACAAAGTTCCTTGGGGAGCCCTCTAGCTTTGTCCTTTAGTTCTAGTCTGAGTATCTTTAACAGATCCCTATATGGTTCTTCTAGAACAACGTTGTTAACATGAGCATCCTTAGGTGTTTTTAGGAGAATGTGTGTCTACCTCATTGCTAACCAGGTGCGAGTTTGCAGTTCCGTGCTTACTGTATTCTGTGCTGTGCTTACTTGTATGAATATAGCACACTAGGTCTATTGCATTGGCTTCTATAGGGATAGTTGCCATTTTTGTTGGCATGGAAGAACCAAGAGAGTTAAAGATAGAACTTTGTGACAGTGCATTCTGTGTTCCTATAGAAAGCTGTTATATCAAATGCCACCTGGCTCACATAGCTTAGGCAGACAAGCCCTTTCTCTTATGGGTGTTTACTTTCTGAAACAATGTGTTAAGAATTTACATCTTCAACATATTCAACTTTTACTAAATTACAACAGAGTTCTTCTATTCTCTTTTTGAAAAGGGTAGAGTTGCCTTTGAAGGGTGAATATATGTGCTGGGGCACTCTAAACCTACAGATGGTTTTAAAATGATTAAAAAAAACTTAAGTAAGTTGTATGTAATAGACAAAGTTGCTGGTGATTGCATCACTATTCTCTTGTGAGTGCAGACATTTTACATTACCAAATTGGTAAAGTGAACCATTAAGTTGGCATTTTTACTTCAGTTATTGAGATGCTTACTAATTCTGTATATAATATGAATGCTATATGTATATTCTTTCACATGTAAAGAATTGTGAATTTTTCTTGATGTGTAGATGGTATCTGAACCTGTGAAATAGGATTTTATATAGACATTTTTAAAGTATATTAAAAGAAAAAACTATCAAATTAAGGTTGAAACTGTATGTCAAAGCAAATGAATATGTCGTATGCTTACGCTTTGTGCTATTTGACTTCTAGGTTTATGCATGTATGATGGTTTTCTTCTTGAGCAACATGATCGAGAACCAGTGTATGTCAACAGGTGCATTTGAGATAACTTTAAATGGTAGGTTCTGAGTAGTGTGCATTTGTGATGGGCTTTTCATGCTTAATAACAAACATTAAGCTTTTTATGTTCGTGAGAGAATTTGTTGATGTTCATATAAAAGAGCTTATTTGATAGAAATTGAAATAGAGTCTTCACTGCTCCTTGAGATTTTAGTGTTCCTGGAGGAGTTGCCCACGTGTTAACTATGTGACTAATACTTTCTACTCCAAGGCTTTAAAATAAAACCTCTATGATGATTCTTCGGTGTATAGCTTTAGGGTACTCTAGACCCATTCCAACTGCTTTACCTGGGAATCTTAAACAACTTGCTTCAAAATAAGCTCTTAGCTATCTCCTTATGTGCTGCTTTGGTTCTCCTCTGGGATTCTTTGTTCATTTAATTGTTCCATAATTTGTCTACCTAATTTCCCAGAAACCTAGTATAGTTCTCCACTGTATAGTTAAGGGATTACCAGATCCTCTAAATTCTGCTTCCCACATTGCATTACAAATCTGCTTCTGCTGATCTTCACTGTTGGCATCCTAGTCTGTGTTACATGATCCTCACTCTTTTTCTGCACAGTAGGTTGGCAAATGGGACTTTAATGATGATTTTTACTTTGTTATTGTTGTTTTTTTAGGACAGAGTTTCTTTGTATAACAGCCCTGGCTGTCTTGGAAATTGCTTTGTAGATCAGGCTGGCCTCAAACTCACAGAGATCCACCTGTCTCTGCCTTCTGTGAGCTGGGATTAAAGGTGTGCACCATTATGCCTGGCAATTTTTACATTTTTAAATGGAAAATAATTCATGAAATTCAGACTTCTGTATGTATAACAAAACTTTGGAATTTTTATCAAGGAGAATTTCAAAGAAATGTGTTCTTTAGTTATATAAATAATACCTTAATAACATCCTTGTTTTTGCCTTTTGGTCCATATAGCCTAAACTCTTTGCTGTCTGGCTTCTTAGAAAAAAATTTCCAATATCTGCTTTATCCCAAAGATAAAGCATTTTTGTTGTTTTCCTGGTGTCTCGAGGCAGGATCTTAGTGTCAAAGCCCTGACTGACCTAAAACTCCCAGTCCTCCTCCCAGTCCCTTTATGTGCTGGGCTTACATGAGAGCCTCCATGCTGGCTGCAGCGACTTGCTTAATGAAGAGTTCCTTGTTTCACTTGACTGTCTACCGCTCCTAAAGCAAGTGTTTTTTGTTTTGTTTTTTGTTTTTTCAAGATAAATGCCAGTGTGTTCAGTGTGAGCAACGATCCTGCAAAATCTAATTTGGGGTCAGCTGATCATATCCTGTTGCCTGTCTGATAGTTTTATTTGACTATAATTATGCCCAATTAAAAATTGCTTTGCTGCCTTCAGGTGCTGTATGTGTTGTGACAGACACTCTTGTTTACTTCCTGGTTTATTGCAGTTTTTTTTACCCCAATCTAAACTTCTGTGCCTCTTTTGTCTCTCTTGTAAAAACTCCCTTGTACATCTGTGCAGGCCTGCACTCTTTTCCACTCTGCAAGCCTTAACTCTAGTTTAGTGACTTCTCTTTTTCTTTCTAGATCTAGTTCAACTGATGTCCTTTCCTGACCAGTCAGCAGGAGAAGCTAATGTTTGTGCTCCTTGTAGCACTGTAGCACTCTGGCTGTAATCCCAAGTGGTGACTTTTGTAATGTCCTTGTTTCTTTGCCACAGCAAAAACCCCTAAGAGGAAGAATTTGTACTGTTGTGTCCCTACCTATTTATGACACTCGGTAAATATTTGTGAGGTCAGTGTCTATTGTGGAATCATCTTTAATGTGTTTTTTGGGGTGGGGGTTCTGTCTATTTTTGTAGATGTGCCGGTGTGGTCTAAGCTGGAATCTGGTCATCTTCCATCCATGCAACAACTTGTTCAAATTCTTGACAATGAAATGAAACTCAATGTGCATATGGATTCAATCCCACATCATCGATCATAGCCCTACCTATCAGCACTGAAAACTTTTGTAAGTAGTTTAAAAGTACAGTAGCTATTTATAGGTTTCTGTTAACTTTTACCACAAATGCTAGTATATGCTACATATATTACCATTTCAATATCCAACTTAAAATGAAACAGATGGCTGGCTCTGTCTTTCAAACTTTGAACTCCTAGAAGCCAGACTAATGTGTTTTATTACGGTTTATGGATACACAGCCTCTCCTTACTTTCAAATAATTAGTTCCTAAACATGTGCACCATTTTTAACATACTTAAGATAGAAAATTTATGAGCAAAAATGTATAAATGAAAAGGCTCTGTTAGCTTTTGCTTAGTAGTAGCATTCTCTGTTCCTTTCTTATCTGTGGGTTAGCTTCCCAAGAGTTTGTACAAGAGAGACTACTGAAATACAATATTTTTCCTTTCCATTTGTTTCAGGCACTAAGGGATTTTTGCAAGAGCAGCGTGACTGACAATATGAAGGCCTGTACTGAAGACAGCAAGCTGTTAGTACAGACCGGATGTTCTTGGCAGGCTCGTTGTACCTCTTGGAAAACCTCAGTGCAAGACAGTTTTCCATGCTGGCACATGCTGAATTCTGCACATGAAAGAGTTCAGTGATACTGTGTAGCTTCCCCGAGCCACTGTTAATAGTTTCTTCTTCTGGACATAGCATTACTACTTGTAACTCTTTTTTTGGTCATGTTTGAGAAAGTACAGAATTGAGTTACAGCATAAGTTTTTTTCAAGATGTGTGTTAAGCCTGTTGTGTTTTATATGAATTTTCATTTTTAAAAGCATCAGTTTTCTTGGGGAAACACCCGAAATTCCAAAATAATTTTTTAAGACTTTATCAGATAGCTCTAATTTGGCCATGTTTAATATATAGTTTCCAAAACACTGCAGGTTGTGAACAGTAAATTATACAGGATTATGGGAGGAAATCCAGTATCCAGAGTACTCAACCACGTGTGTGATCTGTGTGTGTCTGTGTGTGTGGCCTATAGTGTATAGTGTGTATATGTGTGTGTGTGTGTGTGTGTGTGTGTGAAAGAGAGAAACAGAGAGAAGAGAGGGATTATTAGGAACAACAAAAAACTGCTTTTAAAATCTTACTGTGTAGTTCAGATGTCTTGCCTTGACCAATCTAATGAATTTGATTAATGGGCCTTTATACTAAACTAATAAAAAAACTGAGCAGATGTAAGTTAATGAAAAAGTTTACTGCTCAGTATATTTGTTAACATTAATTACCATCTAATTTTTTGTTTTTGACTTACAAGAAATTTTGTAAAGGACGTATTTGAAAATCACACACAAGTAATGAGCTAATTTACTGTTTTTAGAACAGTTGAAGCCCACCTCACTAAAGGAAAAGTCAGTGAAACCTTTACAAAGTGTGTGTTATGTAAAGGAGATCACTTGTCTAGTAATCGAATTATCTTAACATATATCAGAAATTTATTGTATTAGATAAAATTTAAAATATTTTAATGTTTTCATACTGTTCCATAGTTCTAAAAAGAAACTTAGAGTTGGTAAAGACAATAAGAATGATTTAGCAGAAGTAGAACCATAATGTTGAATAGCAGTTACATAGTAGCTGTGGTAACAGACAGGGATTAAGTGGAAAAGCCAAATGTTACCCTGGATTTATGAGTGGAAGTTAAGAGCTTAAGGCAAGGAATGCCATGGGTGACTCGATGTTGATGCCACCTGACTCTTAGATGTTAAGAGCAGCTTGACTACTAGATGCACATTGAGTGCATTCAGGCAGTGTGTCTTAGTGTGACAGCCTCAAGTGGAATCTACTGTGATCTTCAAATAACAGGAAGATAGTCTAGTAAGTAACTGAAGAAAAATGATGCAATGTTACCGTCTTGATTAGGGTTGTAGCACTGGTAGCCCAGGTTCTTCTGGTGATAGACATCATAATTTTAGCCTAAAGCTCAGTATATATGTATATGTTGACTAGGTCTTAAAACCTTACTAATATGGTTGCCTACTGCTTCAGGCTCCACATCCCACAAAGTTTATCATCAGAGGGGCCTTTCTTCAAGTAATGGACATTCCATTTGTGACACAGTTAGCTTTATGGCACATAGACATTCAGAATTTGGGCCGTGGATGTTCGTGTGTACTTGACAGGTCAAACTATGAAGAATCTAATGTCAGATCTCACTATCTCCATGTTTGCCTTAGGTTAAATAATTTCTCTTAGTTAATAGCTTTTACTGGTTTAGACATTGAGTAAAATTCAGCTCTTTTATCCACACTCATCTCTGTTTTATTTTATGCTTAGTCATATTTAAATCCAGAATTTAATAGTCTACTAGACAAATAAATGAGATGCATGAATATAAAAATATATAAGGAAAAGGAGAAAGTAAACTATTTATAGCTATTATATTACTAACAATTCAAAATTTATTAGTTGCTTATAAATTGTATAGTAACAAAATGTGCTCTATTAATCAGAAGATCGTGGACTTGTCAACAGGCTGGCTAATTTTATTGGAGTTTTCAACACAGTTGCCAATGTGGAAGGTTTTCACATTAATAAAAAAGTTGGTAAAACATGGCTTTAAACCTCTGTAAGGTGTACAGGAACACATGCTTTCAGAACGTGAGTGGCAATGGTTATGGCACTAGCGTCATCAATAGTCGTTCAGCGTGAACAGCTGTGAAATGTGATGACATCTGGCTGTGGTTCATTCTTTAAAGGTTTGTTAGTATGGAAGTTTGATTGACTGGCACATCCTATCATTGTCATAACTTAAAATAATTCAGTTAAATTTTTTTAAACATGATTTGATATTCTAGGGCTTTTCTTTTTTTAAAAAATGAGAAGCAGGTAAAGAGTTGTAAAGATTTGGGACTTCTTTGTGGCATTGTGAAAATAAATAAGCCAATGTGAAAGGAACCCTGTTTTGTGTGATTAATTCTGGACTAGTGCATTTTTACAGGGAATTCTGTATTTTAAAAGCTGTCATCTAATAATGTTTACTTTCCAAGGGCTTCTTAAGCTAGCCAGTTTTTTTTTTTTTTTTGTTCCCACCCCTGACTGACACTAAATCCTGCCAGTGTTAGGCCCTAAAATTGTTTTCTTTTTTTTTTTTAAATCTTTTATTTATTTTTTATTAATTACACTTTATTCATTTTGTATCCCCCCATAAGCCCCTCCCTCCTCCCCTGCCAATCCCACCCTCCCTCCCCTTTCTGCATGCATGCCACTCCCCAAGTCCACTGATAGGGGAGGTCCTCCTCTCCTTCTTTCTGATCTTAGTCTATCAGTTCTCATCAAAAGTGGCTGCATTGTCCTCTACTGTGGCCTGGTAAGGCTGCTCCCCCCCCAGGGGGAAGTGATCAAAGAGCAGGCCAATCAGATTATGTCAGAGGCAGTCCCTCTTCCCATTACTATGTAACCCACTTGGACACTGAACTGCCATGGGCTACACCTGTGCAGGGGTTCCAGGTCACGGTATATACTCACTCATATAAACATACAATATAGAATAAACCCACTAAAAGCTGTACATCTAAACAAACTAAGCAAAAGAGAGGACCCTAACTAAAATGTTCAATCCCCATCCTGAAAGGCAAAGAGGATGTACATCAGAAGAAAACGAAAATAGGAAACAACCTCGGAACCCGCTACAGAGGGCCTCTGAAAGCCAGAAGAAAACAGGAAACAACCTTGAAACCTGCCACAGAGGGCCTCTGAAAGCTTCTGCAGTATAGACTGTCAAAGCAGATGCTGAGCCTGATGGCCAACTGATGGGCAGAGTGAATGGAATTTTATGTAAGAAGTGGGAAATAGTAAGAGCTGGAGGGAACGGGAACTCCACAAGCAGAGCAACAGAACAAGATAATTTGAACACAGGGAACTTCCCAGAGACTCCTACTCCAACCAAGGACTATTTGTGGAGATGACCTAAAATTGTTTTCTTAAACCTTCTAATTTGCAGGTACACTACTGAACCGTGTTCGTGATTTATTTTGGGCCGGAGCATAAAGAAATAGCATACATTGTCCACTTCAGTTTTCCTGAGAAATTTATGTAGTAGCATCCCCAAATCTAAAGAGAAAACACCCCCTTTCATGTCGTGACAAGCAAGTAAATTAAACAGTCTTACGAGAAAATAAAGATCACTTTGTTATTAATTAAGCCTAACTTTCCCCAAAATGAGAAATCCCTGATGTTCCCCACCTCCTTCAGAAAAGCAGAAATCAGTAAGTATTTATAGAATGAATAACCAGACTCAACTTTAAAACTGTATCTCGGAGAAACACACACAGTGGTTTCAGTTGCATTTTGAAAACTGGAAGCCTTGTGCGCTCTACCAAAGCTAGCAGGGTGAATTTCTACTTTGCTCCAGTTAAGACTGAGCAAGTGAAAAGCTGCAACCCCACACTGCCCTTTCGGTTTCTGCCTAACCATTGTCACGACAGATAGCTGGCTGCTTATCTCTGGAGATTCTGATCCCCCTGCTCTGAAATGGAGCCACTAATTTGCATTTCTTAATAAGATTGAAGATAATGTTCATAATCAGTCTGTGTACTCCAGGCTCATGATTCAGCTCAGAAGAAAAACTGGAAAAATTGCTTATTTTTCTTCAAAAGCACTTAAATCATTTGGTAAAATGGTAACTTAGATAAAAGAATGGCATGGAAGGAGATTGAAAAGTTATCCCAATTAATACTTTGTGCCTGTTGCATATCCTTTCCTGTGGGTTATTATTGGAAAGCTTCTGGGTAAAAAGGATGCAAGTCATTTTGGATGGATACATTTTAAAAGTATAAACTGACAACATGACTACTCCTTGTATAGTTAAGGGGAAGGTTTTTATTGTAGATGTAAGAGGGAGAACAGCCAGAGGCATCTGCAAGAGTCCAGAGCAGAAAGAAAAGTAGACTGAACATGGCCAGTTCTAGCTTCTGGAGAGTGGAGACTAGCAGAGAATAGAGGAAATGTAAGAAAAGCAGAGAGTGGGGGAGGGGAAGAGAAGGGCTGGGTTCTAAGAACGGGTAGCTGGGGAGAGAAGCTTTGGAACTGGAGGGAGTTCAGCATCAGGAAGGAGGGGAGAAATGCTAGGAAGGTAGCATAGATTTTGAAATGTGTAACAGGTACTTAGGATGCCTGCATGGGCTTTGACGTACTGTTAATGCCGTGTATTTGGCATATATTACTTCTGCCAAAGGTAAGGGAAATGACTCCTTTTGGTACAGGGGATCCGGCTTCTGAGTTCCTGAGGAATGCTGTCTTTTACTGCAAGAATTCTGTAGCCCAGCTTGAGCTTATTCCTGACTATTTGGACAGTCTTTTGGAGTTTGGGGAATTGGAGTCTTCTTTGGACCTAATAAAAATGAAATGGTCATTGACTATAATTTAACTTTAACTGGTTTGAATTACTAGCTTTTCTCAGAAGACTAGGCAGCAACATACCTACTGTATACTAGTGACCTTGATTTTTTTAATGTTAAAAATCTTTAAATTTTCACGGTGCTGAGTACAGAAAATTAAACACATCTGCTTTTATTTATGTAATTAGCGATAATAGAACTCTGAATTGCTAATCTGAACTATTTTATACCCATCAGAAAGAAAAGGATTCATTTTTCATGTAACTAAAAAGTCTTGTAGGACTGTCTTGGACTTAGATGCCGTGATCAGAACTCCTCACTATGCTGGCCCAGACCTCTCTACAAACCCCCACCTTGGCCCTGCAGAGGGGTGGGTAAGGAGCTCATGGCCAGGCTCTTGTGTGTAGTTCCTACCTTCATTAATTTGTTGGGCTTTTAAATTAATTTGTATTTTGATGGTGGAGAGTAAATCTAGCTTTGTGTATGCCAAGCATACACATCACCAACCAAACTACGCCATATGCATTTCCTGTTTATTTCTTACTGGATATCTACTCACCTCATTCATTCATTCATTCATTCATTCATTCATTCATTCATTCATTCATTCATTGTGTTCTACTCCCCTTAACCCTTTACGTTTTTTTTCCTTTCCTTTTTTTTTAAGATAGGGTTTTATTTTATATCCTGTGGGGCAGGCCTTGAACTCGGATCTGCCTGTCTCTGTCTTCCAAGTACTGGGATTAAAGAAGTGTGCCACCGTGCCTAGCCTAGCTTCATTTCTGACTCTGCCTCCCTCCACCTAGCCACATTCCTAGATGAGATTACATTTCTTTAAGAAAGTATGATTTTTCTAGTTAGGAGCTGCTCAAATCAAACACTCAGCTGTTTACTTAATCCAACTAGCAGATTATCTAGCACTTGGTGGAGTCGCACTGGGGTGCTTGCTTAGGAAAGGATTGGAGCCTCAAGGGCCTGTTGCTGTTATACTCCCTTAGACCATCATCTGCTGGACTCTGCTCTGTGTCCTAGCAACTCTTAAGACTATAAAAAACAATCACAGGTTCTTTATCTTTCCTAAGTTGCTAAGGCAAGACTGCAGGAGATCGCACTAACTTTACCTTCCTCTCAATGCCTAGACAGTATCGGCAAGTGCTCCTAAATTTTATCTTTTGGTGGCTCATAAAAGGTAGAGCTAAGAGATTGTTTTAAAGATACTAAATTACAGGCTGGGGAGATAGGTGACTCATCTAACTGCTCCTGCAGAAGACCCAAGTTCATTTCCCGGGACCCACATGGTGGTTCATAGCTGGCTGTAACTCCAGTCCCAGCTCATCCAAAGACACCGATAACTTCATGTGGCACACTGACATGCATGCTGGCAAAACATGTACACATAAAAATCATATGAATATATGTGTGTAAATAATACTCTAGCCCTAATCCTAACTATAGTTGAAGATTGATTCCTAACCTTTGGCCTAGTCCTAACTCTTAACTCGGATTTTAACCCTAAGAATAAAGTTAACCATAACTTAGCCTATAACCCTGACCATAACACCAGCCCTAACCCTATCCCTGAATCTAACAAGACCAGTGTAGTTGATTCTAATATTAACACTAAGCTGTAGTACAAGCCTAAAACCCTAACCCTAGTCTCAGCTCACACTGTAACCAGGCCTTATCCATATTTCTAATCTGCTCTGACTTAAGCCATAAGCTTAGCCTTGTTCCTAATATTTTTTATTATTAATTTATTTTTTATTAATTACAATTTATTCATTTTTTTATTCCAGCTGTAGTCCCCTCCCTCATCTCCTCCCAATCCCACCCTTCCTCCCTCTTCTCCCATGCCCCTCCCCCAGTCCACTGATAGGGGCAGTCCTCCTCCCCTTCCATGTGACCCTAGCCTATCAGGTCTCATAAGGAATGGCTGCATTGTCTTCCTCTGTGGCCTGGTAAGGCTGCTCCTCCCTCAGGGGGAGGTGATCAAAGAGCCAGCCACTTAGTTCATGTCAGAGACAGTCCCTGTTTCCATTACTAGGGAACCAACTTGGAAACTGAACTGCCATGGACTACATTTGTGCAGGGGTTCTAGGTTATCTCCATGCACGGTCCTTGTTTGGAGTATCAGTCTCAGAAAAAACTCCCGGGCTGAGATTTTTTGGTTCTGCTACTCTCCTTGTGGAGCTCCTTTCCCCTCTAGGTCTTTCTATCTCCCCCTTTCATAAGGTTCCCTGTACTCTGCCCAAAGTTTGGCTATGAGTCTCAGCATCTGCTTTGGTACCCTGCTGGGTAGAGTCTTTCAGAGGCCCTCTGTGGTAGGCTCCTGTCCTGTTTTCCCTCTTCTGACATCAGTCCCATTTGCCTTTCTGAATGAGGATTGATCATCTTTCCCAGGGTCCTCCTTCTTGCTTAAGTTTCTTTAGGTGTACAGATTTTAGTATGATTATCTTATATGTCGAATATCCACTTTTAAGTGAGTATATACCATATGTGTCTTTCTGCTTTTGGGATGCCTCACTCAGGATGATATTTTCTAATTCCCACCATTTGCCTCCAAACTTCATGATTTCCTTGTTTTTAATTGCTGAGTAGTATTCCATTGTGTAAATGTACCACAGTTTATGCATCAATTCCTCTGTTGAGGGACAACTGGGTGGTGACTAGGTTCTGGCTATTACTAATCAAGCTGCTAGGAACATGGTTGAGCAAATGTCCTTGTTGTATACTTGAGCATCTTTGGATATACGCCTAGGAGTGGTAAAGCTGGATCTTGAGGAAGCACTAGTCCTAATTGTCTGAGAAAGCACCAGATTGATTTCCAGAGTGGTTGTACAAGTTTACATTTGCACCAGCAGTGGAGGAGGGTTCCCCTTTCTCCACATCCTCTCCAGCATGTGTTGTCACTTGTATTTTTGATCTTAGCCATTCTGATGGGTGTAAGGTGTTGTCCCTAATTTTAACTCTAGCCATTACACCAGGATTCACCATCTGTGAACTGTTGGAATTCGTGAAAAGTCGGTCCTGTTGGTTCAAAGGTGCAGGATCTCCATGACACAGGGCAACAACAGGATAAATGAAGATCTAATATTGATGGTGTTACCAAAACTAGAGGCATCCAACCAGACCAGTGACTAATCCATTGCAAATGCAAGTGAAGATGTGTGGACAGAGAGGTGTACCGTGACGCACTGCAGCTTCCGTGCTGAGGAGATTTTCTATGCTCTGTTTGGTTTAGTTTTTATTTTCTTTATCTGGTGGAGGTTGCAAGGGCAGAGTTTGGATACAAGGGGATGGGAAGAGGAATGGGCCTGGGGTGCATGGTGTGAAATTCACAAAAAAAAAAAAAAAAAATCAATAAAAAATTTGGGGAAAAAAAGAATGTTAAAGAGAAAATAGGCAGTCCCCCAACTCCCCAAAACCAAAAAGCACTACCATCACCGTCAACAAAAAACCTTACAAGAAAGACACATATACACCCCACTAAATGGAAACCATAATATATAAGCCAAAGACCAGTAAGGTAAAACAAAACAAAACAAAACAAAAAATGCCTAAAGAAAGCAGTATGAGATCAAAAGTTAAAAATAAAACAAAAAACATTGAATTTGTTTTAGGTCGGCCGTCTCCTGTTGGGACTGGGGTCTGCACAAACGAGAAGGCGTCTGTCAACGGCACTTGATTACAAAGGAAAAACTAGTTTTCTCTAATGGAGTCTCACTGGGTGTACAAACCAGTTAAGGACGTCCGCTGTCCCCGTTCAGTACTGGGACCGCATCTGGCTTAAACCTGTGCAGACCCTGTGCGAGCTGTCACGGTTTCTGTGATTTCATCTGTGCTTCGTTCCTGTTGGGTCAGGAGGGCACTGTTTTCCTCGAGTCCTCTATCCCCTTGTGGCTCTTAAAATTTTTGGGCCTCCTCTTTCACATATTTCCCTGAACTTTGGGATGAGAGGTTGATGAAGACATCCCCTTTAGGGATATTTAGAGATAATTCTGCACTCAAACCATCTGGTCCCGGGCTTTTTTGTTTGGGAGACTTTAATGAGTGCTTCTATTTCCTTAGGGTTACAGGTCTATTTAAATTGTTTGTGTGATCTTGGTTTAACTTTAGTAAGTGTTATATATCGAGAAAATTGTTCATTTCTTTTAGATTTTCCAATTTTGTGGAGTACAGGTTTTTAAAGTATGACCTAGTGATTCTTTGGATTTCTGTGTATCTGTTGTTATGTCGCCCTTTTTGTTCCTGACCTGATTTTGTTAATTTGGATATTCTCTCTGTGTCTTTTAGTTAGTTTGCACAAGGTTTTGTCTATCTTGTTGATTTTCTCAAAGAACCAACTCTCTGTTTCATTTATTCTTTGTATTTTTCTGTTTCTTTGTTACTGATTTCAGTACTCAGTGTGATTATGTCCTGCTATTGCTTCTTACTGTTCTAGAGCTCTCAGGTGTGCTGTTAAGTTGGTAGTATGAGAGATCTTTTCAATTTCTTTATGTAGGCACTTACAGCAAGTCTCAAAGATACAAGAAATGTGAAATAATCCCTTGCATCCTACCAGACAACCATGGATAAAAGGTAGATTTCAATAACAACCAAAACAACAGAAAACCTATAAACTCATGCAAAACTGAACTCTCTACTGAATGACTACTGAGTTAAGCAGACATAAAGAAATTAAAGACTCCTTAGACTTCAGTAAAAATGAATGTACAACATACTAAAACATGGGACACAATGAAAGAGTTGCTGAGAAGAAAGTTTATAGCAATAGACACCTTTAAATAAATTGGTGTAAACCAACTTATTTATTTATTTATTTATTTATTTTTATTAAATTTTTTACCACAATGACAAGCCCAGAGCTACATTGTATTCAATGATGGAAAGCTGGAAAGATTTTCCTCTCAATTTCAGGAGCAAGACAGAGTCTTATACTCTTACTCCGTCTAATCAACAAAGTACTGAGATGTGTCATCCAAAGCAGTAAGGGGGGAAAAAAAAGCAAAGACAGAAGGAAGAAGACATGGCTTATAGATGGATTATGGATGGTATGTTCCTATAAATAGAAAACTTCACCCAAAAGCTGTCGGAACCAATTAATTCAGGGAAGTTGAAGGATAAAAAAATCAGCATGCAAAAATCTACATGATGTAGCTATTTGAAAAATGAGTTAAGAAATTAATCACATAGAATTCATCAAAATCTATGAAATAGAATACATTAACATAAGTGAGAAATTTTGAAAAACAATATGAGAAACAAATGGACGGCGCCTTATTTTCATGAATGGCAATTAATAGTCTCAAAATGTCAAAGAGAGCTATCGATTCAATATCATAAATACTCCATACCAAAATCACAAGGAGAGTCTTCACAAAAATAGAAAAACAGTTGTAAATTTTATATGATGTTACAGAAGACACTAGATATCTTGAGAAACAAAAATGTTTGATTTATCACATTCCAGATTTAAAATTCTATTTCAAGGCTATTATAGTCAAAACAGTATGGTACTAGTACAAAACAGTTATGTAGACCAATGGAACATTGAGAACTAAAAATAAACACTGTGTGTGTTTGGGTGTGTGTATGTAATGTGTTTAGTTACTATTTGATAACACCATCAAGAAAAAAAAAATGGGGAAAATAGGCGTTAATTGGTACTGGAAAATTGCATATCTACATGTAAATAATGAAGTTGGACCTTTATCTTCTACTGCTCATAAAAGTTAACATTAAATGCACAAAAGATGTTACTATAAATCCTAGAATTGGCTGGGTGTGGTGATGCACACCTTTAATCTAAGCACTCAGGAGGCAGAGGTAGGCAGACCACTGTGAGTTTGAGGTCATCCTGGTCTACATTGCAAGTTCTTATTAAAGAAGTGGGAGATAGTAAGACTTGGAGAGGACAAGAGCTCCACAAAGAGCAACAGATCCAAAAAGTTTGGGCACAGGGGTCTTTTCTGAGACTGATACTTCAGCCAAGGACCATTCATGGAGATGGCTTGGAACCCCTGCACAGAGGTAGCCCATGGAAGTTCAGTGGGTTCCATAGTAATGGGGACAGGGACTGTCTCTGACAGGAACTGATTGGCCTGCTTTTTGATCACCTCCCCCTGAGGGGGGGGGCAGCCTTACCAGGCTACAGAGGAAGACAATGCAGCCACTGCTGATGAGACCTGATAGATTAGGATCAGAGGGAAGGGGAGGAGGACCTCCCTTATCAGTGGACTGGGGTAGGGGCATGGATGTAGAAGAGAGAGGGAGGGTGGGATTGGGAGGGAGGAGAGAGGGAGCTACAGGGGGGATACAAAGTGAATAAACTAAAAAACATATATATATAAAACAAGCAAACTTTTTAAAAAGGCAAAAAGGCACAAAACAAAGCCAAAACCCATAAACAAACAAACAAACCAAAAACAAAACAAAAAACCCTGAAGCTGGATTTCTGTTTTGATTTTTTGGCCAGCTACTCTGGAGCATGAGGCCTGCTCTGGAGTGTCGTTAACACTGAGGTGCTCCTCTCACAGCACTTACCAAATACAAGTAGCTTCTTGGTTAAGAGTGGGACTTTGTGCCCACTTCTTTTCTGTGCTGGGATTTGGTGTCTTGAGATGGTCTTGTGCATACGTCACAGTCTCTGTGAGTTCTTATGTACATCAGTCTGGTTGTGTCTGGAAAATGTGCTTCCTGGAAGTCATCCACCACCTCTGGCTCTTACAATCTTTCTGCCTCCTCTTTTGCAGAGTTTCTGAGCCTTGAGGGGAAGAGTGTGATGATAACATCCCAGTTAGGACTGAGTGCTCCCAAGTCTCTCATATCTGTATGGCTAGCCATGCTCTCCGTATTAATTAGACTCTTCTGCAAGAAGCAGCTTCTCTTATAAAGACCGGCTGACGCAATGATCTATGGTCAGCCCATGGAGCAGCCTTTAAATTCAGCTTTAAAACGTGGTTTGTTAACTACCATAACGTTTGTACCGCTGCTGCACTAGTATATTTTGCAGACAGCTCACTATTGTAGCTTACGGGGTTTACAGCTGGTTGAGATTAATGATTTCTTTTTTCCTCCGATTGTGTGTATAGAACTTTTCAACAGCATGAACACTATTTAGTAGGCGTGAAACTCCCATTTGAGCACCAGCTTGAATTCTCCATGTTCTCTGCCGTAACTGTGAACTATCTTTAGCAACAGGGTTTTACTGTCAGGTTGTGGCTATGGCAATAGCTCATAATGCTTGCTGAGGGGGAGACTATGGGACCTCATTGGCCAATGACTCAAAAAGATGTAGCCCATACCTAGTACTGGAGTTCCGTTTCGTAGCACATGAAGTCTAGGTGCAGCTTTGTCTTCCCCCATTATATAGTAACTAAATTTAACCTCTTTTTCTGTAGGTGCATATTTTGGAAGCTTCTTTAGTAGAATGTTTCCATCTGGCTTTTCAAAAAGCCTTGAGTATTTGTTGTTCTTCCTCATAGTCCAATCTCCACCTCCACCTCCCATCCCCGCTCCATTTAATCCTATTCTCATTTTCCTTTACCCATTTTAATACTGTATTATATTTCCCGAGGAATAATGTTTTTGTAGGAAATATTTTTTTATTGAAAATAGATCTTTCTTACATAATACATCCTGATTGCTGTTTCTCTTCCCTTCACTCCTTCCATTTTCTCCCTACCTCCCCTCCCATCTGGATCTGCTTTCTTTCTGTCTCTCCTTAGAAAACAAACAGGCTTCTGAGGGAATAATAATAACATATAACAATAAAATATAGTAACATAAAACAAAGACAACCATGTCAGAGTTGGACAAGACAAATAATATTTATATTACATATGTACATTTTAAAAACTTTTTATTGACTCTTTGTGAATTTCACCTCGTGTGCCACAATCCCACTCATCTCCCAGTCCCTTCATATCTGCCCTCAGCCCTTGCAAAAGAAAACAAAAAAATAAAAATGAAAATAAAATAAAACAACTAGGCACTCCCTCTAGAGGTCCCGGGTTCAATTGCCAGCACCCACATGGCAGCTCACAACTGTCTGTGACTCCAGTTCCAGGGGATCCTTGGCACCAGGCAAAATACCCATAAAATAAAATAAATAAATCATTAAAATAATAATAACAACAACTAAACCCACCAAAAAATAAAAATAAAAAAACAACCAAACAAAACCCCATCTCCCTGGGGAAGCTGTGGTGTGTCATGGTGTATCACATAGTATACTCTTTGCACAAACATTCATTGCAACTTTAAGTCATTGGTCTGGCTTGAGGCCTCTAGTTTCTTCTATATTATCAATACTGGGTTCCCACTGAGACTCCTGTCACATATCCTGTTGTTGCCCTGTGTCATGGAGATCCTGCAGCTTTGGATCTGCAGGACCAGCCCCTTTACATGCCCAAGCAGGTCATAGATGGGGTAGATGTTGGCAAGGGCCAGCTCAGAGCCCTGGATCTGGGCCTGGGTGGAAGTGAAGTTGGGCAGCCCACCAGCACTCCAGTGCCCAGTCACTAGGGCCAGCTCTCCTCCCATGTCACCAGGGCCAGCTCTACTTTGCTGCCCAGGCAAGGTGCAGAACCCACTCTACAGTGTTGCAGCCAGTGAAGGGTGGGGCCAGCTCTTTCGCTCTCATACCCTGTGGTCAGCTTGCCTGCCTGCTGCAGGTGGCTGTGGTAGAAACATATGTGCATTTTTAAAGGTAACTCTAATGATGGAGTCAAAATTTATCTTTTAAAAAATATATGCACTTATTTATTTTGTGTCTGTATGCCTGTGTGTGTGTGTGTCTGTGTATGCCACTGTGTGTATGCATGTGTACATGTGGAAAGTGGAGGGAAATGTGCAGGGATCAGTTCTTTGCCTCTACTTTCTGGGTTCTGGGGATTGAAGTTAGGTCAGGTCATCAGACATGGCAGAAAATGCTTTTACTACCTATGCCATCTTGCAGGCCCATGTCATGTTGTTTTAATCAGGTATTTGCTACTAATAATGTTAACTCCTTTCTTCTAAAATACACAGAACTTTAAGGTCATAGGAAATGAAGTAATAGATTTTTCAGGCACAAAACATATCACAGCCCAATAAACCTGGAGGAAGAAAGATGGAAGCTTATGTTAAAAAAAAAAAAAAAAAGAAAGAAAAGAAAAGAAATATTGCAATGTTTTCAATTTAAAGCAGAGTCGGGACTAGAAAAATGCCTCAGTGCATGAACTCAGTGGCCTGCTCTTTGATCACCTTCCCTGGAGTGAGGAGCAGCCTTACCAGGCCACAGAGGAAGACAATGCAGCCAGTCCTGATGAGGCCTGATAGGCTAGGGTCAGATGGAAAGGGAGGAGGACCTCCCCTATCATGGATTGGGGAAGGGGCATAGAAGGAGATGAGGGAGGGAGGGTAGAATAAGGAGGGAATGAGGGAGGGGGCTACAGCTGGGATACAAAGTGAATAAACTGTAATTAATATAAAAATAAAAATTAAAATTAAAAAAAAGAAAAAAGTCCCAGTGGTAAAAAGTGCTTACTGCAAAGGTTTGGTGACCTGAGTTCAATCCTTGGACAGACCCCACAATGCTGTCTGAGACTTCCTAGGCGTGCCGTAACACTGCTACCCACATACATGCATACATCATGCACACACAGTACTAAATAAAGCAGAGCTATATCTATTTTAAATTTTAAACGAGTAAAAGATGTCATATGATGTATTTATGTTCCAATGGATTCACTTTAAAAATCAATGCTTTATTTTAAAATATAAAGATTTACAGTGCATTAGAAATCAACTTTTTATGGTTGCTGAAGCTGAAGATGAATCATGGTTATCAACTGAAAGCATACATAAATATTTCTAAGGGCAGAAAAAGGAAAGTTTGAAGTTAACTGGTTTGGACAAACTGCTTTTGTTTCTCTCTGGAGGTCGAAGAGTCACTAAAATGCAATTTGTTTTCAGCTGAGTCTTTGTTTTCCTAGGCTATTGTAATGAGAAGAGACAATGAGGCAGAAACTGATCCATAATTCATAATTTCATGTAAGAGTGACAAACTTTGCAAATGCATAACTGTGTGCTTATGGATACTGAATGGATGTCTGTAGCCCTGGCTAGCATCTGTTGGTAGAGGGGGGAAAAAGAATGTAAGTTGTTACTTTTACTATTACATTCCTTATTAATATACTTTTAATACTAATAGTTAAATATTCCATTCGGGTACCACATTTGCTTCCTATTAATATTTCCACCTAATTATTTACCCCAGCTCAATAATTTACACTTAAATTTCTATCTACCCTCAGAAGAGAGGTGGGTTCATTTCTTGATATGTTTAGGACTGTCTTATGCTCCCAACACTGGGCACAGTCTGCATCCAAGAAGGAACTGCTCTATAGTCTCTCATGGTTTCTGTTTGTTCAGTTAGAGTTACGTTTCATACAATAAAGTTCTAACTCTGGGCTTGTGTGGGTATCAACCAGAGAAGACTGCTTAGAACATGGGGTTAAGCCAATAGAAAGTTTTTATTAGACAACTGGCAAGTAAACTGGGTATTTGGATCACAGTGTACTTAAAGGCTCTGTGTGAGCCTTTCAGCACAAAAAAACACATCCTGGGTTGACATTCTTCCATTTAAAAGAACAGGCAGCCAGAAGCAGAACTACAGAAGCCAAAAGCAAGGTTAGTAAATTGATGGACTTTGCCAGGACTATGGATTTTGATGGATTAGATCTTTGTTTTTGTTTTGACAGGTAATGCTGTATATGAGTTGAATTTTGTGGCCTGAAAGATAATTCCATCATGATGTCAGTTCTACTGAGGTCTGGGGGCCTGTTACAGGGTATTTGAGAATGGAGCCTATTGGAGGTGGTTAGATCATGAAGGTCCTCTATAAATGAATTTAGTGTCTATTTCTTTGAGAAGACTTGGATCTCACTATGTTGCCTATGGTAGTCTTGAACTTGTAGCCATCTTGTGCTTCATCTTCCTTGGTTCTGGGTCACAGGTGTTCACCACTAACCCAGGCATTTGTCTCAAGTTATCTTTCCACCATAGGAAAACATATGACAAGCTGACAATCTACATCCCAGAAGAGGGCCTTTACCAGAGCCTGACTCCTCTGGATCTCTAATTTCAGATTTCGGAATACAAAAGGGGAAGGGATGTTTGCTGTTTTGTGCCACTGTCTATGGTAAGTGAGCTTATCTCTTGAGATAGTGATCTTATCTCTCCCAGTTTATAGCTGAAAGAACCGAGACTAAGCTTGCCAGAGGTCACACAGCTAGAGCTAGCTATGGAGAACTAGGACATGCCCAAGGACACGAATGATGTGAGCACACCGTCTTTGTGAACTGGATAAGGACCCTTGAGGGGGGAGGGAAGACAGGAGTCATAGGCTCACTTTCTGACTCTGCCTCCTAGTTACCTGGGTGCTAGAAAGTCACTAAAACATCTTTTAGTTGTCTTTTTTTTTTTTTTTTTTTTCAGTCCATGGGATTGAACCCAGAGCCTCCCATGTGCTGGGCAAGTGCTCTGCCGCTGACCTATATCCCCAGCCTGCCAACTTTCAGTCTTAGTGTCACTGTTAGATACGAGCAGGATTGCCGTCAGTGTCAAACTGTAAGTTCTAGAGGATGCTAGGCAGGAGGAAAAGGAGTAAAAGGATCCTCCTGTCCCAACTGCTTCTTAGGCACCAAGTAATATACATGAATGCCAATATGTTAGTTTCCTCTAGCAGAAATAGTGTAATTTGTGTCAGTAATATCCTAGTAGAGATTTAAAAAAAATATTAAGGCAGATTTTAAGCACTCTAATGGAAAATCTCCAAGCGGCTTTTAGCTTAAGCACTTCTATGGCTTAATGAAAAATAAACCAGAAGGGCTGGAGAGACAGGTCAGCGGTTAAGAGCATTGGCTGTTTACAATCATATAACCATCTGTAACTCCGGTTCTAGGAAATCCAACACCCTCTTCTGGCCTTGTGAGGCCCCAGGCATGCATGTTGTACACAGACATACATGCAAGCAAATGCCCACACATTTCCAATTATTAAAAACCAAAACCCACAACACCAGCCTTTGAGGGAATAATAAAAAGACAGCCACTTGTAATTAATTGCCAGCTTTAATGTGATTCAGTAGATGTTTTCATCAAGAATACCTTTGTTAAGTCCATGCTGAGTTCTAGGCAACCCAAAATAATCTTAGCTGACTACATGGTTAAACCAAAGAAAATTAAGGTTGGACTTCTTTCACACTCCAAGCCATTGCACCCTAGGGCTATTTTAATGCCTTTTGCTGCTGTTGTTGTTCTTCTTCTTTTCCTTCTCCTCTGCCTCCTTCTCCCCCTCATTCTTCTGCTTTTGTTTTTTGAGACAGGTTTCTCTTGTAGTTCTGGCTGTCCTGGACTTGCTTCGTAGACAAGGCTGGCCTTGAACATATTCTCCTGCCTTTGTCTCTGACCTTTGATTAAAGGTGTGCACCACTGCCCCCGCTTTGGTGCCCTTTCAATAAAAGCTGACAGGGATGAAGGACATAGACATCTCCTGCCACCCCCTTCTCCCAGTGTGCCTTCTTGGTTTCCACTGTATCTTTTTTTTTCTTTTTTGTATCTTTACCTATGATGGCTCTGTAAAAGTGTCACTCTCCTTACCCCTCTACTTTCTATTACTCTCCACACAGTTGCTGAGCTCTCCAGCTTGATGGCCCTTTTGTTCTCTCTTGGACTCCAGTAAATTGTCTTAAATTTCTTTCTGAGCCCATTTTTAGGTTATTTTATTAATAGGACCAAGACTTGAAAAGGAGGTTGTGACCCAGAAGAGGATCATTTTGTCCTATCTCTTTGCTCTTGTTTTATTATAAAATAGGCAAACACAGACACACACCACCACCAACACCAACAGCCACAGAAATATATACACAAAAATTCCATCCTTTCCCCCAAAAAACTCCAGTGTAACCATGATCCGACATTTTGGTGACGGCATCACTCAGGAACTGGATCATGCTTCTTTCTCTGCTGAATGTTATAGAGTGGGTTGCCAGCATAAAGTGGGGTGTGGAACTGAATAGTACCCTTGTCTGATTTGGGCTTGGGGAAAAAAGTCTGTAGGCCTACTTTCTTTTAGCTATTTTATTTGGATTCTTATGTCTACCACTCTTCTTCATCTCAATCTCTTCCAACCTCTCAACGCTAGGTAGGCAGGAAAGAAGGTTAGAGGGGAAAAGAAACGTAGACCTCTTTAAACTACTTCCTGCTGATTAGAGGCATTGGGTTCCTTGGGCAAAGTTCAATCTTTGTCATCAGGGTATCTCCAACTTCTTGTTGTTATTAAATTGAAACAACAGCAACCATGAGCTACAGGGGGAGCAACAGCCTCCATAGGCCATTTCAGGGTTCTCTCATTTTTACCCTCTCAAGAGTTCCCAAAATTAAACTATCTGCAGCTGGCAAAAATTATGTCCCTGCCTGAGCATGAGACACATTATAGTTAGCTGCTGTAGACAATCTGAAGCAGCCCCATATCCCAGACCTGGGATTAAAACAAAAACATATTCCCATAACATAACTGGGTTTTTTAAGAGACCAAAATTCTCACTACAATAGCTTTTTATCTAACATTAATATATTATGTACAATAAAAAAATTATGCTAACTATCAGGTGAGAATTACATTCACAATGTCCAGTCCATTTATATTTGGCAAACTTGGAGAAACTATTCTATGTATTCTATCTTGGTGAGTTCAAAGTTCTGCACCTAAATAACTTTATCATAACTTACATTTACTAACCTAAAAACATCTTTTTAGAGGCTAAAACATTTTCTTAGGTCCCAAATGACTTGAGCTTTTTTTTTTTTTTTTTTTTTTGTCTTTAATCTTAATAAGGAAAAACTGTAAGATGATAGCTCTCTAGTCTTTAACCCCACTAGAGAACTGAGAAGGGTAAATAGTACCGGAGTAAACAGGAAGTGCAGAGCATCCAGGTTCCAAAACTGTAGAAATGACAGAGACTGATGGCTTCCTAGATAGTCACCGGAGATTCCTTTGTAATGTTAGGGCATCAGATCTTTAGCCTTCAGGCCCAGAATATCTCACAGACTTATCTGTGAAGCAGGATTTTTGAAGAACTGGTCTCTGCAAAGTGGGTCAGTCAACTTTCCAGTGTCCTGCTTGTCCATAGTTTGGATAGCCTGCTGTCAGCAGTTGAAGTAAGGGCAGTTTTTTTTTGGCTAGTGGCTAACTTTGCCACATTTGAAAGAAACTCAATGTGGATGTTCTTCAGTGCCCATCATCTTCTTTGAAGTAGATTGGGGATGTTGCCAGGAGCAGATGTGTCTCTCTCTTAGAAAAGCTTTTTTATTATTAAAACATCCTAAATACCATATTCTGTAGATCTCTGGAAAGTTTGAAGACCATATATTTATTTATATTATATTTGAACAGACAAACATTGTTTGTTTCCAGCTACTTACTATCTCCTTAACTTTGAAAACATATACAGGAGGCTAAATAAAGCTTATTTCTGTGATTGACTAGTACCTAACAAGACTACAAGATTATTTGTAGGTCACTAACTAACTTGCCTTTCTAATGATCCTAAATAGTTTATACTAGCAGCTTTCAAGATATAGAACTTTACATCAAAATTTTAAATGAGTTGCGTATGTACAATACTTTAAACAAGAGTTTTGTGTACAAAATAACCTTACATTTTTATCAATATGCAATAATCCATACCAATGTAAAATTATTTGAGATTTGTTCCTTTCCTAGTCTTAAAAAAGATATAATAATTCACCTTTTATTCTATCATTCTTATCCCCCCTCTTTTTTTTTTTTTTTAACTTTTCAAGGATGTACAATGATCCATGCTTTTTTTGTCCTTATCTCTCTCTTGTCCCTGAAGGCAAAGGACCAGTAGTTACGTTGTCAGCAATACTTAGTCGCATCTTTTTCTGTGTGCTTGCTAGAGACATTACCAAGGAGCCAAGTCATTTCTGGATCAGCAGTTTTTTATTTGTTTGTTTTTTCTTTTTTCTATAACCTGCTGCTCTTGCCTGTAACAGCTTGTATTTTTGAGCCTTGAGCTAGGGCTCCCAAAGCCACTTCCCGACTGTAAGAGATTACCATGGTGAATGTTCCTTTTGAACCTGCATTCGCTTGTCCAGTGACCCTTCACCACAGTGTCTACAAACCCTGAGAAGCCTAAGTGTTCTTACTGAGAACCCCTTGCCACCAGAAGCAAGTAAATGAATAAATATGTTATACGTCCCTATGCCCACACTACTTGTCTTAGTTAGGGTTTTTATTGCTGCGAAGAGACACCACAACTCTAATAACTCTTACTAAGGAGACAGGCTGCCTCTCAGTTTGCTCAAGATTAACCCTTCTCTCAAAATGGGCAGTTTTGGCAGTTTAGAATAAACTTTTTTTCCTTTTCACCCAAGGAATGGCCATTTTGGTCTGTTTACTGTTTACCCATTTTCAGGATCAGTAAAGTTGACACTTTCCCTATGGACCCTAGTTATAATTAAAAGCTTTATTTTGAACTAGGCATGGTGACTCACACCTTTAATCCCAGCATTCAGGAGGCAAAGGTAGTGGATCTCTGTGAGTTCAAGGCCAGCTGGTCTACAAAGCAAATTCCAGGATAGCCAGGGCCATTGCGCAGAGAAACCCTGTGTCCAAAAATAAAACATACCAAAAGAGCTTAAATTCAAAATTGTCATTTTAACAGGGCTAAACCTAAAGTCCTAATCTTATGAAAGCTACTAAATAATTGTAAACTGTTAATGACAATTAAGAAATGCAAGTTGATAGTCACCTTAAAAATGATCAAATACTAATGTGTTCAAAACTATATTTCTAGCTATGCCAAATACTAGTGTAATTAATTGGGACTAAGCTTTATTCCTCCTGTACACGTTTTCAAACTTAATCAGAAAATAAATAACTAGAAGCAGGCAAAGTTTATTTAAAATATACTTTCAAAAGACATGTGGTCCCCAAACCCTTCAGAGATCTGCAGAATTTTGCATTTAAAATGTTTAATAATAATGATGATGATGATAATGATAATAAAAGCTTTTCATGATACACATGCCCGCTCCTGAAAGCACCCTACTCTCCTCCAAAGAAGATGGGCATAGACAAACTTGCCTCAAATGTGGCAAAGCTATCCATTGGGCTGTAGGCTGTCCAAACTGTGGACCAACAGAATACTGGCAAGTTGACTGCCCAACTCTGCCGAGACAAGGTAGGCCGGTCCTTCAAAATTCCTGTTTCACAGAAGAGCCTGCCAAATCAAAGAAAGATGTCCTACGGACCATGGAGAAACTTCGGTGACTAACCGGATAGGCAGTAAGCCTCTGTCATTTCTACAGACTTAGAGGCTGCTTGGCCTGCACTTCCTGTTTACGAAGGTGAAATTTATCCTTCTCAGGTCTCTGATGGGTTGGAAGCTAGTGAAAGAGTTAGCAGTTTAAGGCAGCAATCAAGTCTTCAGCTGCCTTTTCAGTTCTCACGTGTAAAAACCAGGCCATAGGCCTCGCTCCCCTAGAGCTGTCGCTAGTAGGTGTAGACACAGTTTACCTCGTTACAAGAGTCAGGTTTCAAAATAACATTTTACTATTCTTTTATCTAGAGAAGCTTGCCTTACAGTGACTGCTGCCAGCAATCAAGCATCTGTATTTGATGATGAGCAAGGAGCTGGGAAACAGGGTCTGAGGGCACAGAAGCGTAAATAGGAGTATCCAAGAAAGCATTTCGGGGTCTCAGAAGATGTTTTTAAGGCTGATAAATGTAACTTATGAAGGTCAGAGGATGTGAGAAGATTAAAATGGTGATAAGAAAATGATTTAAGATAGATATAAGAAAAATAAAATATGCTTCGGATTCCTTTCCCTTGCTATGCTATTGTATTAAGATTTCAATAGAGTTCTGATATCATAGTCATTGGCTCAGGATTTTAACTTTTCTTTGATTGTCTTTTAAGTATAGACTTAAAAATGCTTCTCATTGTGCTAAATTTAAATACATCCAGTCTTCTGGATAGAGAAAAGGAGCCCCTCTTTCATGGCTTGTAGTCATACTGAAAATCAAGATCAAACAAACTTTTGTCCCTTCTGCTCACCAGAAAGCTTCTATCTGAGCTCACCTTAAAGAGTGTTCACACTTTTAACCCAAAACGGTTTCCCAAGCTTCTATTATGACACAAAGGTGTGAGTTTGTTGCCTTGACTACTTATGTGGGTTTCAGTACAGTTTGCAAACAATGGTGATGCTAACATTTCTAAAACTTATCTCTTTTTGTGTATTTGAAAAGATTCTTATTCTTTTAAGCTTCAAGGAACGGAATTCAATCAACCTCTCATGGGTCAAATGGACTCCAGATAAGTACCCCTGTCAGTCAATAGCCTAATGTTCCCCACCTATTGCCTATTTCAGGAGGTGAGATTCCTTCTCCTTTTTCTGGTTTTAGGACTCCCTGCCCCAAGCTATCAAGACCATGGGCCTAAAAGTTTCAAATGTTTACCCTCCAAAAATTTTCCCCTAAACTCAACCTTATCTTCTACCCCTAATATATAAATATATATGTGTATTTATATGCATATAATATATATATATTTATATATGTAACATATATGTTTTATCTCAACTCAGCTTCATGTCCCTATCCCCAAATGCTCATGCAGAGACTAGACACCAAGTGAAACAGCCTGCTCTTCCCAGATTTGGCTAACATTCCAGCTTTTTAGACCCACAATAACAATGCCCCAATGTCAGCAAGAAGTAGTCACAGATGATTACATCACCCCCTCGTTCATTTATTATCAACAAAGGGATGTTGGGTTTAGACCCAGGACAAGTGGCTGAGATGCCTATTTAACAAATCAAAGTGGACCTGCTTCCAGGTTCACCCAGTATCCCTCAGTTTCTACCTGTTTTAGGCGTGGCCGGCATACCCTGCCCTCTACCCTGAACTTTCTAGCCCAGTGGCTGGGCTTCCCTTCCCCTGGAGGCTCTTCCCTATATAATCCAGATATTTTGTTTTTTCTTTCTCTCTGCATTTTTCCCTCCCTGTGTGTGCATGCTCTTTTTCTCTGCCTTCCCTCCCCCATCTGCATGGTGATTTTCCTGACCTCAGTTTTTGAGGACAGTGACATTGCCCTAGAGCAGCCCCCCAAAATACTACTTTTTTTTTTTAACCCTTAATTTGTCTTGAATTGGTTTATTTCTTTGGTACCAAAAACCTCTGTCTTAGGATTTCTATTGCTTTGAAGAGATACAATGACCATTACAACTCTTTTTGTTTGTTTCTTTTTGTTTTTGTTTGTTTTTTTTTTCTAGACAAGGTTTCTCTATGTCACATAGCTCTAGCTGTACTGGACTCACTTTGTAGACCAGGCTGGCCTCAAACTCACAGAAATCTGACTGCCTCTGCCTTCCAAGTTCTGGGAATAAAGGTGTGCGCCACCATCCCTGCAACTCTTGCAAAGGAAAACATTTAATTGGGGCTGGCTTACAGTTTCAGAGGTTTAGATCATTATCATCATGGCAGGAAACATAGTGGCACACAGGCAGACAGGGTGCTGGAGAAGTAGCTGAGAGTTCTACATCTGGATCTGCAGACAGCAGGAAGCTCAAGTGAGCCACACTGGGCCTAGCTGGAGACCTCAAAGCCCACCCCCAGTAATATACTTCCTCTGACAAACCACACCTACTCCAACAAGACGACATGTCCTAACAGTGCCACTCCTATGGGTCAGTCATTCAAACATCTCTATTAGGGACGTTCCTAGCCAAACCACCGTATCTCCCCTGGTTGGATAGGCACCCACTAGCATGTATCTCTCTATGCCATGCTTATTTTCTGGTGTCAAGGAAGCTAGTTAAATTCCCACCTGGGAATATAAACCAGCAAGACTCACAGTGTTTACATGAAATATTCCTTGATATTTCCTGGTCATTTGGTCTACTCTTTGAAACCTCATGTGTAAGTGTTGCAGCTCTGAAGGGAAAGGTCTCCTGGCAGTCAAGAGGCAAAGAAATAGCACAAAGTCACACTGCACAACAAACCTCACACTAGAGATTTATTGTTTGTGTGTGGGAAGAACCCAGGAGGTGGCTGACTCTGTTTTGATGAGAAGCAGCAGAGAGCTGAGCAGAAGACACAATTTATATAGAATATCTTGTGTGCTTGTGTGTGTGTGTGTGTGTGTGTGTGTGTGTGTGTGTGTGTGTAGCTTTATAGGGTGGGGACTGGTGGGATTTCAAATCCAGAGCTTGGGCTTTCTACTTCGTCAGGTGGGTTAGTGTGTTCTGTGGGTGGAACCTTAAAAGAACCTTAACAAAATGAACAAACAAACAGCCATATGACACTTCTTTAATATTTTTCAATTACTAGCTTTGTAATTGTTGCCAATATGTCTTCCTTTATGCCAGAATTATGACAGAGGGCAAGCAGTTTTAGAGAGATTGTAGAAAGGTAGGGAGGTTGCTTAAATTTTTCCCAAGCTTGACTTGAGGGGAAATTCAGACAACATTCCATCTTATGGAACAGCCGCCGGATTTTTATCAAGTTGGCAAACAGCAGAAGGTCCTCTCCACTCAGGAACCTCAGGGGCGGAATCTCCTCTGGGTTGTGGAGCTTGTCAGAAAAAGAGAGAGAGAGAGAAAAAAAGGGGGCAAGTAATCAGTGAGGAAGAAGATTGTCATGTGTGGAGACCTGAGAGACCAAATGGACTTGAGACATGTTCAAATCTTTATTCAGGAAATTTAACCAACATCTATCGAAGGAAGCTTGAAGCTACCTTAAATAGTCTCTTCCTTGGATAGTATCTAGTAGGGCGGGGGAGAGGGGTCATGAGGATGCTCTGAAGGCCCAGGGGACATCTTCCTAGAGAAGATAGCATGGGGGTGACTAACACTCCTTTTGTCCTCTTCAGTGTGTCCATTCCAAATTGCCTTTTCATTTGGCTCACTTGCCCTCTCCACTTCCTCACTTCCTCAACTACTGAAGGGACCTGTCAGGACAGCCTTCAGCTTTAGGGCCACCTGGGGGGTGGGGACAATCTAAAGAGCAGCAGAAGCCTAACCTTCCACAAGCAGGCAACTCCCTCACCTGTGAGGGATGCAGGCGCACAAAGAACACAGTTTCTCCAAACTGAAGGAGTAACTGAAAACAGTGGGAAAAGTAAAAATCCTTTTTTTTTTTTTTTTTTTGCATATTTGCATCAAAATGTCTTTTCCATACTAAAATTCATTTCCAATAGAGGAGGAGAGAAGCAATGTGGATGGGTGGGGGTGGCAGGGGCGTGAAGCTGCCCAAGAGGGGACATTTTTGTGCTTTAGAGAGGAATGTGCTTACCATAAGTGCAGTGTACCAAAAGGAGGGTATACATTACTGTATATGCTGGGAGTAGTTGATAACACTGTACATTTGTAACCAAGAAAAAAGTTTTATCAGAGCTGAATCCAGGTAGATGGCCAGAGTAACTAACAGGGCCTAGGATCATGCTGAACACAGTTGAGGTTAGATCTGAGTCTCCCTTTGTTTGCCTGTGCTGAATATTGAGATCCCCCTTCTATAATGAAACACATGAATTTTGGCAGTTGAAAGCACTTGGGAAGTTTGAAGCAACCTCCTCTAAACGCAGACTAAATGAAGCTTCTCAGAGTTGAAGAGGTGTGCTCCAAGTGATTTTTGCATATGGAAGCAAACCAACTTCTGCGCATTTCTCTCTGCATCTCTGTGGCAGTTTTGTTTGCTCAGTGCGTAGTCAGTGCCCAGTACGTTACATTTTCACAGGCTCCCAACAGCTACTGCTGGGCAGGAATCAACTCATAGATGAGAAACTGAAGCTGAAGTTCCCTCACGCAGCCCAGCAGCAGAGCTGCTTGTAACTTGATGTCTGCGTTCCTAACCGCTGCCTTAGGGTCATCATGGAGCATGTGCTTTGACCAAGCCAGGACACAGCACTGGGATAAAGGAAGTGGAGAGAGCCTGTCCTATCCTGGAGTGGGAAAGGCAGCCATCATATCAAGAGAGGTAGCCTGGCTTGGCCAGTGTAGGGCAAGGACAAGTCCAGGGGAAGCTCAGAACATGGTCAGTGGTGACATGGTGAGGTCCTAGACAGTCTAGCCGTGTCTCCAAGGAGTCAGAGCTTGTATTTATATATCCTCTTGATATGATGGGAACCCAGATTTCCTGGCCCAGCTTAGGGCTTTTGGCCGTAGTGGGGAAGAAACAGGAACTTCACAACACAGTCCCTAAAACAAAACTGACAGGGCAGCTGATTGCAGCCACACAATGAACACCAGAGATGCCACTTGGAATTGAGTCTGAACTGAAAGGAATTTTAAGAGTGAAGAAAATGTAACATTGCTTCAATTACGCAGGAAACCTTCATTGTGGATTCCAAAAATTCTCAGTGGACAGACTATGCAAATATGTATGCAATCAGTAATAATATCAACAAAATTATTTTACTCTTAAAAGCTAAATGATTTTAACTGTTTTTGATATGCATACCATTACTTTGGTTCCCACACTGATTCTGGCCTGTTGGCCCATTGCTAGAAAATTAATGAAGACCTTGTCTTGTTCTATGATGCGAATTCCAATGTAACGGTTCAAGGCAAGAAAGACAGGTTTAAATGAAACAAAGGATGAGGTAGGCATGGAACTTGCCCAGTTCCAAGTTCGGATTCTATTGCCATCTTGGTCTGAGTATTGGCCTCCCAAGAGGTTAATGTATACCCTGGAAGGAAATGAGAGTGATTAATAACAGAGCATTCAGGGAGGATTGCCAGACTGAGGCCTTTGCTCAGAGAACAGAAACAGCCCCACCAACAGTAGCACTATAACGCAAGGCTGAATTAACTCTGTCCCTTCCTCTAAAGATGCGTGAGTGCTGGAATCCTTTTGTAACTTTAGAAGTAATACTAGTCACTTCTCGCTATTTGAAATACTAGGTACAAATTAAGTGGGTCTGAAAAAGGTCAGGAGGTGGAGAGGAGGCCCTGGAAGTTTCATCCAGGAGAGAAAGGATATAGAGGGGAGGCTGTTCCTGACAGGGAGGGACCAATGGTGAGATTTTCATCAGGCAGAAATGCAGGACCATCCATGTAAGGTTGGGGGGTGGCCAGATTAGTCCTTGTTCAAGAGAGCTGACACAGCTACAAGCCAAGTGTCCTTCTTTTCTCTCTCTCTCTTTTTTTTGGAGGGGGTGGTTAGTGAGTGCTGGTGTTTGAGGCCAGGGTCTGGGGTTCATTGCATGAGCTGGACTGTACCACCAACCATTGAGAATGAAGCTTTTGGGGGGCTGGGTGTGAAAAATGGGGGTTCGGGAGGTACTTCTGTGTTCACTACAATGGCGAAAAGTTCTACAACAGAGCAAAAATGTGACTTGAATCCAGTGGGCCTCTCCAATCGTGTGGCATTGCCAATGCCACACCTTCACGACATCACAAACAGTCAGGCCTCTTCTGAGGTTTTGTGGCACTACTCACCGTGACATTCTACTGGACAGTTTCACTGCCATACTCCCTCACCTTCCACAGCCAAGGAGAGTTCTGTATACTTAGAAGGTTGGCTTTCCTTTCTAACTCTGTGACATGCCCACAAAAGCCCCCATGAGTAAAGATAACTAATTTCTCCAGCAGTGACTGGCTACTACTGATACTAACCTGAGAGCAAAAGAAATGAAAAACCAAAAGGATATCTGTCTTACTGGATAAAGGAGTGATTTCTCTCTGCCTTTCAAGTAAATAGTATTTGGCTAAATGGATCTGAATCAGATCTTTAATTATTCTTGGAGTTTATATCATAGATTTTGCTGAATACTAGTAAAGATTCAGGATATACTGCTCAAAGAACTTCAGTCCACAGAGAACACAGATGTACCTCACAGAGACAGAGAGAAGGGCCTTTGGGAATGTCAGGGCCAGTCAGAATACTAAAGAGTTCAGCTCATGGGGTTTGGGATCCCTGAAACCAACTGGTATCTACAGCCTGTTGAATTAATATAGGTGACAATTATAACACCCCCCCCCAAAAAAAAATGTAACACAGACTTACTATTGAATCCCGAAGGAGAAGCAGAAATTTCCCATTATACAGGGTGTTAATGGGTCGGTTACTATCATGGGCTAGAAACATACGCACTTCACTGTGCTGCAATCTTATCAGCACTGGCAAGGTTCAAGCTTTGCCAGTTATCGGCAGGTTTCCCAAGTGAGATTGTCCCAACAGATAATTCGAAAAGCCAACCATGGCGTCTCACACCTGTAATCTAGCACTTCGGAAGATGAGGGTCACAAATTTGAAGCCAGCCTGCTCTGCAAAGGGAATCCCAGTCTGGCCAGGGCTACAGAGTGAGACCGCGTCTCACAACACTATATACCTTTCTGAAAGGCTTAAGTTGTATCTGAAGGTGGAACCCAGATTTTCCTTTCAGGTTAAATAAAATAATGTAAAGGTATGGAGCACCTATATTGGTAAATTAAAGGGGAGTCAGGATCTTTCTATAGAGATTTCCATCTTTCTCTATTATTACTGTGTTTGTATGCATGAGCTGCGTGGTTGTGGGGGTTGCCTGGGAGCTGCAGATGTGTGTGGAGTCAGAGGAGACCTGAGGCAGTCAGTTCTCTTCCGTCTTCATCCGTGGATGACCCTGGGCTGCCAGGCATGCAGGGAAAATGCTTTCACAGTCTTTGTGGCTCTAGGGGGTTAATTTGTATGCTCTTGTCTGACACAGCTCCAGGAAGATCACTAGAAAATATCTCAAGCAGTGAGCACCACAGCGTAGCGTGCCTCTGAGTTCTATCGCTATCTCGAGACCACTACACCACTAACTCCAATACATCTTTCTAAAGCCATTCCTATCGAAGAGGGAAAAAACACAGTTAAACAACAACAGTGCAAAAGCTGTCAAAGCAACATCAACAGCATAACAGCAAGGACCTGAGAAACCTACCAGACATTTCCATTGGGATGATAGCAGGAGCTTTTGCCGGAGGAGTCGAGCAGTGCCAGGATAGCAGGATTGGTGGGTGCGTCTTCTTGGACAATACAAGTAAAACCATCTACCTTGTTGGGCACTTGGATAATGGCTAGATTTCCAGATGGATATCTGGGATCAGATAAGGTCCTGTGAGTGATCTAGTGATCCTGGACTATGTGTGGAATAAAGTTAATTTATGAGGAACCTTTCGGAGCCTTATGAGAACCTTTCAGAGAAAAGATCTCTATTACTTTTAATATAAAAGAATTGTATGATTTTATAGAAATTGAAATATATGTATGAAATGCAAAAATCCCCAACGAAGTAGTAAGAAATAGAATTTACAAATATTTAAGAGCATTGTACATCATGATAAAATTAAATTTATCCCATGAACGTAAGGTTAGTTCAACATTTGAAAATCAACTAATGTAATATAGCACATTAACAGAACCAGATGCAAAGTGAAATATACGCTTGAGTTGGTTTCAAAGAACTATACATGTAAGCTTATGACTGGGAGGGCAAGGTGAAGTGTATTTTAAAATGTCACCAGCTTTTCTCTGGGTGTATATAGAATTCTGGGAGTATATTTTTCTGTATTTTCCTCCTCCTTCCCCTGTCTCTTTCTTTTCTGTCTTATCTTTACTTTCTTTCTTTTTTTCCTTCCCTACTCTTTCTTCCCTTTCCTTCCCTCCCCCTCCTTTCTCCCCTTCCCTTCCCCCTCTTCCCTTTCTCCTTCCCCTTTCCCTTCCCTTTTCCCTCCCTCTTCCCTTCCCCTTCCCTTCCTTCTTCCTTCCCCTCTTCCCCTTCCCCTTCTTCTCCTTCCTCTTTCCCTTCTTTCCTTTCCCCTTTCTCTTCTTCTTCCTTCCCCTTCTCCCTTTCCTCCTTCTCCCTTCCCCCTTCCCTTTTCTTCTCCTTCTTTCTTCTCCTTCTTCCCCTTCTTCTCCTTCCCCTTTCCCTTCTTTCCCTCCCTTTCCTCTTTCCTTTCCCTTCTCTTCTCTTTCCCTCCTCTCCCCTCCAACCCCCTTTCCTCCCTCCCTTCTTCCCTTCCTCCCTCCCTTCCTTCCTTTTCTATTGGGATTGACACTAAAGCCCCTGTACCTGTGAGGTACTCTACCACAGACCTCCTCATCTCTTTCTTTGATTTTGGGAGAGGCTCAAGCTGAGTTTTCCGGGCAGGCTGTGGACTTGCTGTCTTCCTGCTTCAGCCTCCCCCACCTCAGCCTCTCAAGTAGCTGGGTCTACAAGCCTGTGCTATCAGGCCCTGCCTGTTTTTCTTTTTGTGAAGTAAAGCCAATAATACAATAATGTACAGAAAGAAAGGATACAATATTTGTGTTGTCCCATCTGGAAAGGAAGTGAGAAACTTGCTTCCGTGCTTGTAGCACTTCTCCAGGAACTCTTTCTTCATCTCCTACAAGCACAACAAAAAAGCCCTGACTGAGGGCTAATGACCTAATACCCAGAGCACAGTGGCACACACCATTTCTTAATGTGCTTGGCTTTGCGTCCACAACATGGGATGGTCAGAAGCCACCATTTACAGATCCCCGTGGTATGACTTAACAAACCCCTCCTGTTATCACTTACCTATCTAAAATTTTCATTTGTTAGATCATATATAGTACCACAAAAAGAGAAAAAAAAAAAACCCAGTCACATCACAATGATAACGTTCATATCCTAACAGTAATGATTTTTACATATCTGTGGAAGTGCTTAGCTGAACAACGAAAGGGTAACTATTATCACATGAATATTACTACTTTATTCACTCGTATTGTTTGTTTTTGCTTTTCTGTGCTGAGGATTGAACCTACGGCCCTCCACATACTAGGCAAGCTACACCCCAGCAGTAAGCCTGACTTTAGAATGGAAAAATATTCCAGACTGACATACAGCAGCAGGGTTGTTTGAGCATATGTCTGGCAGTGGCTCTGAGGCAGTGAAGACAGACATACAGGAGCGTAACTCTTTATCATGGCTCCAAGCTCAACCACTTTCCTATGGAAGTTCAGGGTGAAAATGAATTGGTATCTGATAATGAGTATGATAAACTGCAGATTTGGTTTAATTTGATGCATTCCTAATCTTGAATTGTACTGAAATGGACACAAGAATTCCTAGGGTGATATGATCTAAAGTTTTGTATAAACGTTGTCATTTACTTTGGAAACCTATTGCTCCATCTAGAAATGATGGCCTCCCTCCCACCCACCCTGCCTGCCTGCTTTTGAAGCTGTGAAATATGGAATACTTCCAGATAGTGTGCGCACCCCAGGGTGCCTAGCCCCGTGTGGCAAGTCCAGTATCAACACTCTGCCAAGATGCAGCTGACAGGATGATTTTGGCAACTTCTGTTTGCTTTTTGTGTGTTCATCATTTAAGGTCCCATTTTTAATGTCCCATACGTGGGCTCATCCATTGAACAGTATACTGTCTGCTCTTTGTCAAAGAAAGATCCCTCCTGCTCCCAGTGAGGAGCTGATGTGCAGGAACTCTCAGTGCTCAGTTTTCTATTTGCCATCCTCGGTGAGAGAATCTGGGTTTCTCCTGGTTTTGACCATCAGAAGCGCTGATGAATAGAACATTTGTATATGTGCATGCTGGTATTAAGTTCCTGTAGGATACTGTTTCTAGTTCTTTGTCACATCACCTGTCACAGGCAAATGCTGCTCAGCTACTGTCTGGTCCTCAGCCCAAAGCTCAGCACTATCAGAGTTTACATTTTTGCCAGTATGGTTAGTATGGAATGAATTTTCATTTCTAGGGTGATTAAGGTGTTTAAGGGGGCTTTTATATGCTTTTAGTCATCTGCATTTTCTCTTGTGAAAAGTTTCTGTTCAAGTTTTGAGAAAGGGCTCACTTTTTCTGTAAGATTCACTTACTTCATTTGTTTGTTTATTGGTTGGTGTTTTGGGCAAACGGTCTCACTCTTTACCCCTGGCTAAGCTGGAACTCGATATGTAGACCATGCTGATCTTGAACTCAGATAGATTTGCTTACCTCTGCCTCCTGATGCTGGGATAAAAGGCATGCACTACTACACCTGGAAAAATTAACTTTTTAATTTGCTTAATAAAAATTCTTTATAAATGTAGGATATAAGATCTTTATATTCCATGTGTAATTTAAATGATTTTTCAGTTTTGGCTTTTTTTCAGTTTTTAAATTTTAATTAATCAAAACCTTAGCAAATACTGCTTCTAGGTCTAAATCTATTCTATGATGTTAAAATAATACTTTGTGGCACCACAAATTGGACTTAGTTATAAAGTAAAAAAGATACAAAGTGGGGTGGGATTGGGGGATGAAAATTAGATTTGGGAGGAGTTAAGAGGAGGAGCTGGAGGTGAATATGATCAAAACACGTGTAGGTATAAAATACATGTATATATAAAATACCCTAATATTGCACATTTTAAAAATGAAAAGAAAATCCTTATAGTTTATATGTGTTGTGTTTAGATTTTTACTCTCCTTAAAATTGATTTCTATATGTGGTTCGATGGTGGAAGGTGGTCTTTCCAATTACATTAATAAGACATATGGCTTCCCAGCTGAGGCTGACCCAGAACTACACAGCAGAGAGACTTTCCTTCAGCACTGCTCTGCAGCAGCACCGCTGTCCTTAGTTAGGGAGACACACTGGCTTCTGATTGTAGACTGCTTTGTGGCTCTGCTTATCCCTCCCCACCCTCACTCCGGCTCAATCACCATATTCTGTAGAGGTCTACATCTCCATTTTTTTTTTTCCAGAGTGTCTTGGTAATCATAGGTTCTTTATACTTCCACGTGAATTTTTAAATCAACTTACGGAGATTTCCCTCAATATACGTAAAATACACTCTTCTTAGAGCTGATGGAGACTGCACTGGGTCGTTTATGGGAGGAACGTTCCCTTTAAAGTTCTTCGTCTCTAACTTTAGAAGAGCGGAGGTACAGAGAACACTTCAAATGCTAACACAGTTCCAAAGAAGTGGTTAGGGTTTTGATGATTTCTCTCCTTTTCTTTTAACTTTCTAAGAGTTCCAGATGGTCTTTAATGTGTAACTGTGACATTTTAAGGCCAAAAGGCTTTAGCTAAGAACACCAATAAGACAAAAAGTTTAGAAGCAGCTGCAATCTCAAGTCTGCACTAATTCTTTTTGAGAGATAGCTAATGGGCCATCAGTGAAGCTCCACGAGAACTTTTGTATGTTTTAAGTAAAAATGATTTTTTTTAAAAAGAAATCACAAACAAGAAATTGTAAAAGAATTACCTTTCCACCTGTTTTCCTGGAATCACAGCAAGTGATGGAGAAGTTGCTGATCTGAGTATCAGTTGTGTATTTAATGCTCACCTTCTTCTGCAAAGCAGAAAGCAGGTAAGAAACTGTCCTCACGTGCTTTGGTTCTAATGGGAGAAGAACAGCATGAAAGTACATATGTGTTTTGAATTAAAAAGAAAAGCATCTTTATAATAAAATAATAAACCCAGTTTAAATTAACCTTATTGCAAATGCATTGATTTATCAAACTGTTTTAAAGGAAAAAAAATAAGGACTTTTATTAAATTAAAACTAGGAGGGAGTTTGTTTGATTAAAAAATTGAAAATTTTCTATTAAATAAAAAAAAAGAATATCCCACTGAGAGAGTTTTCATTATGTGGAAATCCTGAGCTTTTAGTTCCTTCCTTCTTTCTTTCCTCCCTCCCTTCCTCCTTTCCTCCTTTCCTGCCTCCCTCCCTCTCTCTCTTTCTTTCATCCCCATCCCCCCCTTTTTTTGGAGACAGGGTCTCAAATATATAATCCCAACTAGCTTGGAACTCACTATGTAGATAAAGCTGGTCTCAAACTCCCAGAGAGCTGCCTAGCTGAAGTTTAAAAGTGTATGTGCCACCATGCCTGGCTTTTAGTTTCAATAAGAAACAGTGAAATTCCCTACAATATTAGATATTTAGTTGCAAAACTACAAAGTGAATTGACTACCTTAAGTACCTTTTCAAACTTGATGCTGACTGGAAAATTAAATTGTTTCTTCTAAATCAGATGGCCTGTGAGGAGGTCATCAAATGTTTAAAGCTAGGATTTCTGATGCTAACTTCAGTGCTCCTTCAAGTGCCCCACACTGACCAGCCCTGGTGAGTACAGGAAGTATTCAGGTGTCTATTGACAGAATATCCGCATTCAAGTTTGAGAACGGAGTGCAGCGTATGCTTCCTGACACAAGAAACACAAACCTGACAGTGCTCAGCCACTTCTAAGGGGTGTTCTGAAGATGTTAGTAATTTATTTCAACCAATAACAATGAGACAGAGACCAAGATCTCTAAAAGAGGGCCTTTAAATATCTTAACCTTGGATTTCTCGATCCATTCCACCAGATACAGGCTTCATGATACTTACAAATGAACATTTTTAATGTTATTTTAAAATATGCCAGTTTTATGCCTTGGCTCGACATCTGAGCTTTCTGAAGCTGCACAGCATCCATGACAATAGTCTTACCTTCTTCAAAGACCGGGATGATTGGCTCAACAGGCATCATTGCCAACTGTCTGGCCATTTCACGTTCTTGTTTTCTACAAAATCAAAACCATCAAGCATAGATCTGAATTGTGGTTGAAAGTGGAAATAGTGTGCTACAAATTTCAGCTGCTTAAGTGCCATCCTTTGTTATCTTAATGTTTTCACTTATGAATCCAGTTTATGGATCAAAGCATGCAAGTGGGCTTTTTGGGCAAATTTCTCCAGCATAGGTATTCTGAATTGCCCTGATAATTTATGCTAGACAATTTCTACTTTAAATCAGTGAGCTCACTAGGTTTCTGTCTCTAATATCATTATTATTGAGTATCTGTATATGTATATATATGGTGATAGGGATTTAATTCAGGGCTTTGGGTACAAAAGGGAAGCATTCTACTATTGAGCTGTATCCCTGGCTCTTCTGGGAATTTCTGAATCTCTTGTTGTCAACCAGGAATTATAATGAGTAGCTTATCTCATTTCTATGTCTTTATAACAAACACATTCTCATAACTATATATTTTGAGAAACCAAGGTTCATTTTATGAGATGTTCTGCAGTTAGCACATCCTGTCTGGCACTGCTCCAGTGCCCTTGCATTACCTCTGCAAAGCTCTTTCCTTTGCCTTCATTCTTTCAGCTTCACTGGCTTGGGATACATGAGGCAAAATACTGATTAATTCCATTTCAGGGCTTTGGATGTGTTGCCATTCCTCATTGATATAATCAATAAGATTCTGTAACTGAAGACAACAGCACCCCTGAAAAACAAAGAGGCCATGATCTTGTCATGGGCACTTGGTAAAGAAGATCAGAGGGGATAAAATCCCCAACCACCAATGAGGTGTGGATAACCACCCCTCTTTCTTCTACTAGTAGCTTTGGTGAGATAAAGTTCACACATCACACATCACACAATTCACCTGCTTTAAGATTCATTTCAGAGTCTAGAGAGATGATTCAGAGGTTAAGAGCATTGGTTGCTCTTCCAGGTCCCGTGTTCAATTCCCAGCAATCATATGGTGGCTCCCAACCATCTATAATGGGATCTGATGCCCTCTTCTGGCATGCAAGTGTACATGCAGACAGAACATTGTATACATAATAAATAAATCTTAAAAAAAGATTAATTTCAGCTGGTTTTTCAGTATTTTCAAAGCAACCATCACCAGTCATTTCAGATGAAACTTGTACCCATGAACCTCTCCTCAGAGCTCCCACAAATTATTAATCTGCTTCTTTCTTTGTCTTTGAGACAGCAACTCATTTATTCCAGTCTACTCTCTATGTAGCCAAGGACGGCCTTGAACTTGTGATCAACCTGTCTTCACCTCCTAAGCACTGGGAATACAGCGTATGCCAGCATGTGAAGAACCAGCCTGCCTCCACTGTAGGCTTAAAAGACAATTATAGTAAAGACAAACTAGGTTCATTCCTGTTTATGATTAAACTTCTGTTTTGCATGGATTGTGCTATGCCCCACCTGTAACCTTAACTACAAATGGTTCTGTACCACCTGTTCCAGGGATGGCAATCATATCTTTGTATAAAAAAGTTAATAATTATGTTGCAACCCTACCTTGTTTCAAAAGGGTTATTATGGTCTTAACCTATTGTTAAGACCACCTTGCAGCCATGTCCCAATTTCAGGAGGTTGTTAGGATTAACATGTTATGATGATCTGCTCCTGTAACCCCTCCTATTTTGCCCATCAAATTCCCCATTTAGGAATCCCCTATTGTGAGCTATAAAACCCTTGTCTTCTTCACATCCAATGCTGACCTCTCAAACCCCACCTGAGGTGGCCTGTGTACATGAATGAAAAAGCTTGCTTTAATTAACTTGGCCATAATGATGTGGGTTGGTGGTCTTTCTGCTTTTATCTTTGGGATTTACCCATGCCTCCCTTAAGCAGTAGCATAGATAAAGCCCAGGGCTTTGTGCATGATAGGCAAGTATTACCAGCTAAGCTCACTCTCAGCCCTAGCTTCTAACCTGCTTTCTGTCTTTCCAAACTTGCCTGCTTTTCACAGATTATGGTCCTGAAACCACAAAACACATATTAATTTGAGACTGGCCTTTCACTTAGCATAGTGTTTTTAGGCCTAATCCACTTTGTAGTATGTTTCAAGATGTCTATCTTGTTTAGCTGAATAATAACAGATTGTACTGATGTGTGTTTCCACTTGTGTGGATTAAGAATTATGAGTGTTGGTTTACAAGTTTTGTGTACACATGTGTTGTCCATTTTCTTGGGTATAATATCTAGGAAAAAAACCTGATGATATGATAGAAGAGATAGATACATCAGTCAAAGAAAATGTTAAATCTAAAAAATTCCTTACACAAAACATCCAAAAATCTGGGACACTACGTGTAAATGTTGCTTTTATTTCCTCAGATGAGGGGATGAGATGAGAGCCATGCCCAACCTTTACAAATCCATGGCTTGGTCCAAGCCCAGAGAATTTCTGTCTGTTCTATTTATCCCTAGGCCTAGGCCTGGACACTTCTAGCTTCCATATATCTAATTTTTTTTTCTGTAAGTCCAGACCTTGAAGGCTTCAGCTTCCAGCTCTGTCTGCTAACTCAGACATAAAATGTTTTCAGACTCCAGAACTTTCTGCTGAATAAGCTCACCCGTTCTTAACTCCTTTTGAACTCTGGCTGACTGATTCAACTCAGCTGTTCTGGCTCAAGCTCCTCTCCAAGCTGACTGAGTCAATCCAGCTTCCGTTAGCACCTGACTGAATTGCTCTGCTTAGAAAAATTGTCCCTGAACTCCAAAAACTGAACAGAACTGCAGGAGCTCAACTAAATTCAACTGAACTGCTCTGAACTCAACTCTGTTTTCTCTCCCTGCACTGCTCTTAAGTAGCTTCTCCTTCCTGTTTGCTTTTGTGAGTTAGTCATATTCTGTCTCTGACTCATTCTATCAAATCAATTAGACAACATTGTTTGGGATTAAAGGTGTGTACTAAGGGTATGTCTGTATTCCAGCCAGAGGAATTAAAGGTGTAGGGAGTGTCTGCATTCCGGCCAGGCCTGGAAGGACATAGAAGGTCTTTGGATGTGATCCCTTGCCAGAGCAGTCATGTTGCTGGATTAAAATTCCTCTACAACTATGAAAAGACCAAACCTAATAGAAACAGAAGAATAATACCGGCTCAAAACCCCAGAAAATATTTTTAACAAATTCATAGAAAAAAAATTCTAACCTAAAGAAGGACATGCCTATAAAGGTATAAGAAGCCCATATAATACCAAATAGACTGAACCAGAAAAGAAAGTACCCCTTGCATCATAATAATCAAGACATTAAAAACAAAGAACAAAGAAAAAAATATTAAAACCTACAATGAGGAAAAGTCCAAAGGCCAAGTAACATATAATGGCAGACCTATTAGACTTTTCAGTGGAGACTGTAAAATCCAGAAGGGCCCGAGAAGATGTCTTTCAGGCTCTAAGAGACCACAGATGCCTGCCCAGATTACAATACCAGCAAAGTTTTCACTCACCACAGATGGAAAAAGAACAATATATTCCATGACAAAGTCAAATTTAAACAACATCTATCCACAAATCCAGCCCTACAGAAGGTACTAGAAGGAAAACCCCAACTCAAGGAGGTGAATTACACCCATGGAAACACAAGAAATAAATAATCTCACACCAGCAAACCCAAAAGAAGGTAATCACACACACACACACACACACACACACACACACACACACACTATCACCACCACTACCACAACTACCAAAATAACAGGAATTAACAATCATTGGTCATTAATATCTCTCAATATCAATGGATTCATTTCACCAGCAAAAAAAAAAAAAAAACACAGGCTAACAGAATGGATGTACAAGAAACACAGCTCAGCAACAAAAATAGACATTACCTCAGAGTAAAGGGCTAGAAAAAGGCTTTCTAACAAATGGATCAAAGAAGCAAGCTGGTGTAGTTATTCTAATATTTAACAGAATAAACTTCCAACCAAAATTAACCAAAAGAGATGGGGAAGGACACTACAGTTCATAAAATGAAAAATCCACCAAGATGATATTTCAGTTCTTATATCTATGCCTCAAATGCAAGGGCATGCACACTTATAAAAGAAACATTACTAAAGCTTAAATTACACATCAAATACCACACATTAATAATGGGAAACTTTAATACCCTACTCTCACCAATGGACAGGTCATCCAGACAAAAACTAAACAGAGAAATAACAAAGCTAACAGACATTATGAACCAAATGGAATGAACAGATATCTATAGAACATTTCACCCAAACACAAAGAATGTACTTTCTTCTCTGCACCTCATGGAACCTTCTCCAAAATCAACCATATGCTAGTTCACAAAGCAAGTCTGAACAGATACAAGGAAATTGAAATACTCCCCTACATACCTATCAGACCACCATGGACTAAAGCTGGATTTCAACAACAATAGAAACAACAGAAAGCTTATATACTTATGGAAAGTGAAAAACTATCTGCTTAAAGACAGAAATAAGGGAAGAAATTAAAGACTGTCTAGACTTCAATGGAAATGAAGGCACAACATACCCAAACGTATGGGACACAATGAAAGCAGTTGTGCTAAGAGGAAAGTTCACAGCACAAAGTGTCTACATAAAAAAATTACATAAAAAATACTAGCAATTTAACAGTACATTTGAAATATCTATAACAAAAAGAAGCAAATACACCCAAGAGGAATAGACAGCAGGAAATAATCAAACTGAGGGCTGAATCAATAAAATAGAAACAAGATAACAATACAAAGAATCAATAAGGCAAACAGTTGGTTCTTTGAGAAAAACCAGTAAGACAGACACTCTTATCAAAACTAACTAAAAGGATGAGAGAATGTCCAAATTAATTCAGAAACAAGAAGGGAGACATAACAGACACAGGAAATCTAAAGAATCATTAGGTCACACTTTAAAATCCTATACTTTGCAAAATTGGAAACTCTAAAAGAAATGGACAGTTTTCTTAATAGATACTATATACCAAAGTTAAATCGAAGCCAGATAAATAATTTAAAGAAGTCTATAACCCCTAAGGAAATAGCCATTCATTAAAAGTCCTCTACAACCCACCCCCAAAAAAGTACATGGCTAGCTAAATGGTTTTAGTGAAGAGTTCTACCAGACTTTCAAAGAAGACTTAATATCAAATTATTCCACAAGATAGAAACAGAAGGAACATTGCCAAATTCATTTTATGAGGCCACAGTCACCCTGATACCTAAACCATACAAAGACTCAATGAAGAGACTTACAGACCAATTTCTCTCATGAACATTGATGCAAAAATACTCAGTAAAATACTCACAAACAGAATCCAAAAATATATCAAAAAGATCATTCACGATCATCAAGTAGGCTACATCTCAGTGATGCAGGGATGGTTCAACATATAAAAACCTGAAAATGTAATTCACCATATAAACAAACTAAAAGAAAAAAACCCACATGATCATCTATCTCATTAGATACTGAAAAAGCCTTTGGCAAAATTCAACACTCCTTCATGATAAAAGTCTTGAAGAGACCAAAGCTACAAGGTACATACCTCAATAGAGTAAAACATGCCTGTAGTCAAAATCAAACCAAATGGAGAGAAACTCAAAGCAATTATATTAAAACTAGGAACAAAACAAAGCTGTCCACTTCCTTCATATTAATTTAATATAGATAGTACTTGAAGTTTTAACTAGAGCAGCAAGACAACTAAAAGAGATCAAGGAGATACAAATTGGAAAGAAAGAAGGCAGAGTATCTTTATTTTCAGATAATATGATAATATATAAGTGATCCCAAAAATTCTACCAGGAACTCCTACACTTGATAAATACCTTCAGTGTTGTGGCTAAATACACAATTAACTAACAACAACAACAACAACAACAACAAACCAGTAGCCCTCCTACATACAAATGGCAAATGGGCTGAGAAGGAAATCAGGGAAACAACATCTTTCACGATAGCCACATATATCTTGGAGTAACTCTAATCAAGCAAGTGAAAGACTTTTTCAAGTCTTTGAAGAGAGAAACTAAAGAAGGTATCAAAAGGGGGAATGATCTTCCATGCTCATGGATCAATTCGGTCAACAGGTAAAAATGGCCACCTTACCAACAGCAATCTACAGATTGCTACAGGAGCAGATGCAGAACCATAGCCAAGCAGAAGGTAATCCTGGGAAGACAGGGAGGAAGAATTGTAGGAGGCACTAGGGTCAAGAACAGCAGGAGAACATGATCCACAGAATCGACTATCCAGAGGCTCAAAGGGGCTCACAGAGACTGAAGTGACAATCAGGAAGCCTGTATGTGTCTGACCTAGATCCTGTGTTTATGTCATGGTGTGTAGTTTGGTGTTCTTGTGGGACTCCTAAGAGTGAGGGTGGGGGCTGTCTCTGATTCTTTTGACTGCTTTTGAGACCCTTTTCCTCCTGCTGGGTTGCCTTGTCCAGCCTTGATATGAGGATATGTGCCTCGTTTTACTGTAACTTGCTATGCCATGTTTAGTTGGTATCCCTGGGAGGCCTGCCTTTTTTTATACAGGGAATTGGAGAAGGAGTGGATCTTATGGAGAAAGAAGGCAGAAGATGAGAGACTGGGAGGAGATGAAGGAGGGAAAACTGCAGTTGGGAGGTAATCTATGAGAGAAGAATAAATAAAATTTAAAAATTCACGCCCAGCAAACTCTTAGAAAGCATATTCAGGTTCAAAATGGTATGCTTTTCTTTCTCTCTTTTTTTTCTCCAGTTTTTTCATAAGGCATCCACTTATCAAGCTTTTTCACTTTTCCATTTTATTTCAAATGTGGAATGGTCTGTGCTGAGTTCTTTGGCAGCTTCTCTTGTAGCTGTAAGATGATCAGCTTTGATGATTGTTCTTACGTGGTCACTATCACCTTCAGATGCCCAGCCACTACGCCCTTTGTATTCAAGACTCTGTTCTCCTTTGTGAAATCTCTTGAATGACACAGGACTGAAAGTTTGTTAGCAGTTCCTCTTTTCTTCCTCCCTCTCTTTTCCAGCCCCCACCCCTGGGCCTTATGTATACCAAGCTGGCCTTCAACCTTCTTGTTTCTACCTCCTGAATTCTAGGATGACATGTGTGTGTCACAACACTGGGCTAGCTATACTATTTCTCCACAGCTGTGTCAATACCTTATTACTATTGGTCTTTTAAATTATAGCTGTGAATGTGATGGGGTTGTTATTGGTATTTCCTTGACATAGCTGTCAAGGAAAAACACAGAACTCTTAATGATAATGTAAGAGAAAGAAGAAGAAGAAGAAGAAGAAGAAGAAGAAGAAGAAGAAGAAGAAGGAGAAAATACTACAAATGTTCAGAAATAACACAAGTCACTCAGTCAAATCTTATTTAGAACTAACTTACTTGTGCATTTGGTTTAACCTGAAAGTTGCCAGAGTAAATGTCCATACTAGAAAGAAATGATGGCAGATCATTTCCACAAAATTCACACTTGGGTACCAGATCCTCTTCATCCTTCAGAGAAAGAGAAAGAAAGTGAAGAAATGTCTTAAGGTCGAGCAGGCTTAACAATAATAGGAGTAGGGTTGTGGGCAATGAATGTCCAGCAGGGCCACAAAGGCAATGGGGGATGTGCCAATTTATTTGAGAACACTTGTCATAGAAATAATTGATGGAGAACTTCTAAGGGTCTGAGATCTTGTAGCTGAAGGGGCCAACCCAGCAAGATCTGTGTGGTCTAGCATAAGACAGCCTTTCCACTCAAAGGATAGTGGAGAATAAGGAGCCCGAGGTGCATTTTGAATGCTGCTCTCTGGTACGGTTCTACAGAGCAGAGTCAAGAGTGCTGGAGCTGTGCAAATACAAGAAAAAAAGCTGCAAAAAAGAATGACCTCAGAGTCCTCTGGAAGGGGTAGAAGTATATAGTATGTAACTACAGGCAGCTACAAAACAGTCTTGGGTGTTTAGATATAAAACTTTTCCTGTAATTGCTAGTAGGAAAAAGCCTTGCCATTAATGCATAAGTGCTTGCGACTTTTATTTCTCTGTGACTGAGTACCTAATAGAAACCACTTAAATAAAGAAGGGTTTCTTCTGGTTCATGGCTTTCAAGATACAGTCTATTGTGGCAGTGATGGCATGGTGGCAGTAGTAGCTTGTGGCTGTGGCAGCAGGAATGTGAAATGGCCATGTACTTGACCTTAGGTGTTAGGAAGCAGAGAGCTAGGGCCTGGGTGGGACAGCCTGGAGAGGTAAGTAGCTGGGCCTCAGAAAAAAATCCTTTAGAAAAATATTCAGATATGCCTTTCATGAACAGCCCTAGCACATCTGTATTTTCCATCAAAATCACCCTCTAAGACAGGGTATCGAATTATAAAGATGACTGAATTAGCTAGGGCAGCTAGGGAGAGGCCACTCAAGTAAAGACATCTATAGTCTGTCAAACCATCCTGCAATAAACTTGATGCACTGCTAAAAACAGAGTGCTTAGTAGGCAAAGTCTTGCAGTGGAGAGATGATGGTGAAAAATACAAAACCACTATGAAATGAGGACTATTTCTATACAAGAGATTTGGTTGTTCATTCTTTGGCTCATGAGTTCTTTGTTCCTGCACCTAAGAATGAAGCAAAATGGAGATTTTTTTTTTTGAAAGACTATGAGTGGCACTGGAATCTTCATGTGAAGGGGGTATGGAGAAGAAGTCTAGGTAAGCCAGCTGCTGCCATTCCTGAACTCAACTAATGTTAATGCTCCTCTGCCTCTAGAGCCAGAGGTGCCAGCTTTGTCCAGGTCAGGACATCTGCCTAAAGAAGAAGAAGCCACAGGCCTTCCTTATGGTCCAGGCCATCTTTGGGAGCTAGAGGAACAGCTCTGGCTCAAGAGATTTCTCTGAATGTAAGCCTTTCTGGCTTGGAGGAAGGAGAGTGCTTTGTTCAGGTAAAATTTCCAGTCTGAAGAGTCCATAGACTGAGTATCAAGTCTCCAAACCTGGATAAACAGCTCATCCAATAGCTGGTGCTGTTATGCTGTGTGGTATTTAATGTGCTACCCATTGTTAGTGCCACACAGCCCAACTGATGGGCGTGATGGCAATGAGCTGCACATCAGTGCATTCACACAGAGCCTCATTGGTCCTGCATATGTGCTGTGGTGCTGGGGCAAAACTGGGGTCTTCTTACCATGACAAGATATCACCTGGTATATCCTAGAAGAAGTCATCCAGGGAATGCAGAGCTGTGAATGTATATTCTCTTCATGTGGTCATATACTATCTAGATTTGGGAATGATCATTCTTTGCCCCGTTCAGCACTCTTGCCCATTGAAATTACAGAGGAAACCTTTATCTAGCTTATGAAACCCAGGCATTAACTGGTTCCTCAATCATTCAATATGGCTAAGGTCCACCTGTGTTTGCAGGCTTTGTGACCATAATTGTTGAATTATGTCTTCCCAGAAGTTATTTTGACTTCTATCATCTGCTACCTGGGAATGTGGCTTTTTTTTTTTTTTTTTTTTTTTTTTTTTTTTTTTTGGTCTTTATGAAGATCACCAAGTTAGAATGGGATGGGGTTATTGGGACAGGCCTTAATCTAGTATTACTGGTGTTGTCAGTAGAGAAGGACTTTTGGACCTAGGGACTCAGTAAGAAGCCAGCAAACACCGTGGCAGAAACTGGCAGGGTGCAAATGCCAGCCAAGGATGGCTACACACTGTCCATCAGTCCCTAAAGCTGGGAAAAGTGAAGAAAGAGTCTCCCTACAGTGGTGACCGTGTTGACACCCTGTTAATAGCCAGACCTCTAGCCTCCAGAATCATAGAGCAGGGATTCTTTTGTTTTACAGAATTTAGTTAGTAGGACCTAGGAAAGTCCTGTGCTGTTCCAAGTAAAGGAACCCCTTGCTTTGATTCTTTTAAAGTGTATTCAGCTCTATTGTACACATCACTTTCTGGCCCCATATAGCCCATTACAGAAACGATAAAGCACATGAATTGAATTACCTTTAAGCTAATGTCCAAAAAGGAATGGTCTTTTTTATATGCCAGAATAGTCGGTGGCCCAATGCTGGGTAATGTCCTTAGAGGAGATTCAAACAACTTTACAAAGTCTTCATTAAACTAAATATTAAGGAAAGAGAGAGAGAAAGAGAGAGAGCAAAAACAATTGAGGACTGAAGTCACTTTACAGGAACAATGCATTAGTTATTATGACAAATAGCTCTTACCTCCATCTCATATAATACATTTAGTTTGGGCTCTTCAGGATTAACTACCCATTTTGCTGAAGAGAAAGGATAGATTTAGATGGAAAATTGCAAACCGTTGTGCAGTGTGTTTTATTTTTCTCTAGTTTTAGAGATTCTCTCCCATCCTAATCTGCTAGGACATTATACTCAAACATAAATAAGTGTACATGTGTATGTGAGTGCGCGCGCGCACACACACACACACACACACACACACACACACACACACACACACTTACTCTCACGCACACACACACCAAGCCCATCGTTTGTATTGCTTGCTTGTATACATTCTCAGCACTGTGCAAATCAGGTTTGATCCTTACTGACAATTTGTCTTTTCCAGCAAAAGGGGATGAAAACAAATACCCATTTACCTCTTATCTTAGAAGCTAGATGATCTGGTTGTTTGTCCTTGGATTCAAGAGATGGCGATTTTCCTAACAACAACAAAAAAGTATATATGTATTATCAATCTTAAAACAGGAGAAACAAGTTGAATATGAAATAAAATATATCCCAGAAAAGTAAGTGCCTGTGCTTGCTTTATTTTGAACCCCCTCTCCTCCTAAATAGTGACTGAGTGATAGGAGCAGCTGTCAACCAGTCTGCATAAATTCCTAGATTGAAAGCAGCTAAAGTTGGAAAGATGAATCCAGAGACAAAGAAGATGGCTGCTGAGATGTAACAGCCCTCTTTCCCAGAGGAATTGGACAGTAAGAGTCATTAGAGACAGGATTAGAAGGCGATCGTGAGGGGGATGTGTGGTGTCTGAAAAAAACATGAAATAAGTTTTAAGGAGTCATGTTCAGCAGAAATGCTAACACAGGCATAAAAACCAATGCACAAAGATTATAATTAAGGCCTTCTCTGGGCTTAATACAACAACTGCCTGGGAATGCCTAATGACCCTATGAGGGAGTACTGAGTAGTCATGTCAGAGGAACAGCCCCTCGTGACATAGAGAGGTGGCCACACTGTCTTAGTTCATTTGGGACTGCTGTCACAAAGCACCAGGAGGTGCCAACAGGTTTGCTGTTGCTTTGATGGCCTGTTTCTTGGCTAATGGTTGTTGCCTTCTAGCTGTGCTCTCAGATACCAGAATAAAAAGGCAGGTCTCTGGCTCCTGTTACAAAGACTTTAGTTCCATTTGTGAGGCCAGAGCCCCAATGATAAAATAAACCTCCAAAAGTTCAGCCTGCAAGCGTGTTTGTGTTTCAACGTGGGGACTTAGAGGCAAGGCTTGGGTATACATATATCCGGAATATAGCATTCTTCTTGGCCCCCTTCCTCTCATAGCCTTCTCACACACATGAAATAAACTCAATCCAATCCATTAGTCCCCAGAGTCCATTCAGGACAAAAGTAATGTCCAAGTCCAAAGTCTCAGTTAAATACCACCTAACTCAGGTGAGGTAATACGGCAAATGTTCTCCAAATAGTTCAACCAACTGGAGACCAGTCAAATATATGAACCTAGGGGGCCATTCTCATTTAAACCACCACAGCTTGTCTGTGGGTGGGTGGGTGTTGTCTTGATTGTAAGGTGAGACCGAAGGGCCAGCTACTGTGGGCGGCTCCATTCCCCTGATCTGGCTGTCCAGGGCTGTGACAGAAAGCTAGCTAAGCATGGGCCAGCAAGCAGCATTCCTCCATGGTTTCTGCTTGACTTCACCTTCTCTGACTTTCCTTCACAATGAACTGTGAAGCCTATAACTGTAAACCTTCCTTCTCCATGATTTCTTCTAGAGATTTATACTGCGTAAGTTAAATGTTTAGTTTTTTTCTTGGAGTGCTGGGGGTTGAAACCATGGCCTTTTGCACCCTAGATAGGTACTCATCCATAGTCTCCATATCCTCAACCACAGCTTTAATATTATTTATTAATGGTTTGAAAAAATTTTAAGAGAGTATATATGTAATTTTTACAATAAAAATAAAGGAGTTGGGCATGGTGGAGCACACCTATATTTGGGGAGGCAGAGGCAGGCCGATCTCTGTGAGTTCAAGGCCAGCCTGGTCTACAAAGCCAGTCCAGGACAGCCAAGACTACACAGAGAAACCCTGTCTCGAAAAACAAAACAAAAATAAAATAAATATAAAGATATATATCAGAAATATAATGAGACTTACAATCTCTCTCTTTCAAGACAGAGTTTCACTGTGTATCTTTGGCTGGCCTGGAGCTCACAAAGATCTACTTGCCTCAGCTTTCCGAGTGCTAAGATTAAAGGTAATTACCACCATACTCTGTCTTAATGGTAGATTATTTCTTGATGAATAAAATCATTATGCTTTCTCAGATACTATGTACCAAGAATTTTAAATATTTAATCTAATTTTGATTATCATCATTCCTATGGCAGTGTTATTTTTTGTTAAGGCATAAAGTAATTGAGGCTTGATGAGATTAACAAATTTGCCTATGATCTCATTTATTTATTTATTTATTTATTCATTTATTTTTATTATTTATTGTCGGGGACCACCTGAGGGAACTCGCCAACTTCAGAGACCACCTGTGGAAGCTTACCAACTTGCCTCAATTTGCCTGTTCCCTTATCTCCAGTAAACATACTGCTTGGAGATGCCCGTTCCCTTACCTGCAGTAAATATACTGCTTGGAGATGTCAGAGACCACCTGTAGAAACTCATCAACCTGCCTCAACTTGCCCGTTTCCTTACCTGCGGTAAACACACTGCTTGGCAACAGCAGAGATGTGCTCACAGAACCATGGCTTATCACAAGATGTTTCAGGCCCCTGGCCGAGAAGAATCTGTAACGTTTCACCCACCCTACTTCCTCATCCTGAATCCTATTTAAAGCTGATTCTGCTTAGTAAAGTTGGTCCTTGACAAGCACCTGTTTGCTTGGACTCCTTTCTCTTTCTCGCCCATCTTTTCACAGGTTTGGATTCTCTTTTAACCCGCGAATAACCTTAGCTCTGCTGGCCGGAGCAATTTATAGTGTTCTGCTTACATGTACCCGCACACAAGAGGGCATTTATGATTATTAGGTTTTTCCTTTTTATAAGTTAATTTTTAAATTTTTTTTTTTTTTTTACAATTTATACATTATATATCCTGATTGATGGCCCCTCCTTCAACTCCTCTCAATCCCACCCTCTCTCCCTCTTTCCCCCATCCTCTTCCTCTAGTCCACTGAAAGGGGGAGCTCTCCTTCCCTGCCATCTGACCCTAGCTTATCAAGGACTGCTTGGATCCTCTTCCTCTATATCCTGGTAAGGCTGAATCACCAGGAGGAAGTGACCAAAGAGCAGGCAACTGAGTTCATGTCAGAGACAGCCCCTGCTCTCCTTACTGGGGATTCCCCCATGGAGATGGAGCTGCCTATGGAGTACATCTGAGCAGGAGGTCTAGGTCCTCTCCATGCATGGTCCTTGGATAGTGCATCAGTCTCCAATGTTTATTTATCCTGTCCAGATTCAGTATCGGCTTTACTGCCCTTCCATACTGGTTGAATTTCCAGTTTGCAATCCACTCTCCTGACAAACGCTTAGGAATCGAACTACTCACGTAGTTTCATTCTTGCAGCCTTTTGTTGAAGCCAACTTTCTTCTGTTTGTACTGATATCTGAACTCTTTCATATAAACTTGGATACATATTTCTGAAATTTAAGTCAAAATGTTAGTTTGAGTATAATTATATGGTAGTTTGCAAATCTCCTCTACATAGAATATTTTTAGCTGAATAACATGCCCATAGAAAGTTCTGATGTTTTCTTTAAAACATTTTTTCCATTCCTAGATTTTCAGTAATGTTAAACATGATATGTGTATCAAATCAATTCTTTGGAAAGTCTTCCTTCCTGAAAGTCTGCAGATCTGAGGTGCATGAGGGACAATGAGGAGAACTGATGTTTTGGGTAAGAGTTTTATTAGGAGTTACTTAATGCCATAGATAAGACAGGCATGGTGGGGTAGTTCTCAAAAGACATCAGTCCCATGAGGTTCAGTGGTTAGGGGAGGCCCCATGACATGTAGCTGATGTAGACGAGTAGACTACAGCGCAGACTGCTTGTCTCTGATTCCCAAGAAGCAGAGGAAGTGGGAAAGATTTGGTCTTTCAGTGACTGTCCATCATACAGGGTGCCACCTGTTGCTTTTGGTTGCTTAGGGTGCTTGGTAAACTTTCTTTGAAGACTTGAGGATTACAGATTCATAGACAGCCACAGAAGAGTGCCCGGCATTTCCTTTGTGGCAGCTGTGAGGGTAAAGAAAGAGATGTGCCCAGACTGAACGGGTTTTCCTGGAGGCTTCTGATGCCATCTTTTCCCGTAGGGTTTACTAGCGCTATCACTGTGCCTTCGTAGGACTCTTTTGCTTGTGCTAGTGATGTGTACCTATACACTTATGTGAATTTAAATTAGCACGAAGTGTTCACTTTCTTTAGTTCAAAAATGACACAGAGCTGGGCTTGCCGGCCAGACTTTCTTGCCACCATGGTGAATGCCAGATCCAGTGAGAGACTATCTCAGAAGGCCCAGAAGGAAAGCGACGAAGGAAGATACTGCTGGCCTCCACATGCTCATGGAGGCATAACCGCACTGCCCACAAACATACATACACACACTCCACACACATATGTGATCACACACAAGAAATCATACAAACTTTTGCTTTGCTTTATTTTTCCAGACAGGGTTTCTCTGTGTGGCCTGGCTATCTTGGAACTTGCTCTCTAGAACAGGTTGGCCTTGAGTTTGCCTGCCTATACCTCCTGAATGCTAAGAAATTATATAAGCCTTTTCTTTTAAGAAAGTTGCTAATGTTAAGGCAAACACATTGTAATTAAGGGACCTCTGTTTCTTCTTTGAGTAGTTTAATTTGAATTATCATTCACATGATAAGGAGGTACGAATTTAATAACTCTAGGAGTAACAAGTAAACATAATTTTTCTGTCTCCCTTATTTCTTTGCATTTTAATTAAAAATTGCATCTTCTAAAATGATGGAACAACTTTGCTTCAATTTGTTCATTTAGTATTGTTTCTTTTTCATCATAGTTCAACCGTGTCTTCACCTGCCCTTTGGATACTTTGTTTCCTGGCAAATTGCATCAGTGAAGTGCTTTTGTTTTTCAGTTCTGAAGCAACTGTGTCCTGGAATAGGCAAAGTACTCTGTGGAGGGCACTTGTGCAAGTCTCTGAGGCAATGCTGTTTATCTAACCTTCCCGAGAGACAAGCTGTGGGGATTACCAGTATAGCAACATGGGAGCAAAATCCCTAGAGTTTGCTGTGCATTCCCTACCCCCCAAAGTAATAGCTAACAAAAATGAATACACTAGTTATTTAAGTATCCGGGCCTTCCTTAATCTTTCACAAGTTTTAGGTGGAAGCTGAATGAGCATGGCCAAAGAATTCACTTTGTGGAGAGCATACTAGCTAGGAATGAATACTGGTTTACCTATGATATTTTTATTATCTTCACAAAAGATAATCAAAGCCTTAGTATTTCCTTTTCACTGGCAATGAAACAGAGGCCCATGGAGACAAAAGGGCATCTATAAAACCAGTTTAAAACTTGTTTTGTCACTTTCATCTGTGTCTTATTCCATTTCATCTGTGTGTGTTGGTTCCATTGCTGTAAAAAAACACCATAACCAAGGCAACTCTTATAAATCATTTAGTTGGGAGCTTGCTTCCAATTTTAGTCCACGGTCATTATGGTGGGAAGCTGACAGGCATGGTGCTGGAGTAATAGTTGATAGCTTTACATTCTGGTCCTCAGGCAGGGAAGAGGGGGTGAAGGGGAGAGAAAGAGGGAGGAGAGGGAAAAGAGGGACGAGAGGGAGGAAGGAGAGAGAGAAAGAAGCAGAGGGGAGAAAGATGGGGAGAGAGGAGAGAGGAAAGGGGAGAGAGACAGACACAGACACAGAGGCAGACAGAGACATAAAGAGACAGAGAGATACTGGGATTTTGACAGGGGCTTTTGAAACGTAATAGCCCACTCCTTACTGACACAATTCCTTCAACAAGACCACATCTACTCCAAGGGCACACCTAATCCTTTTAAACTTTACCAGACACTTCTGCTCTCTGATGATTAAGCATTCAAATATGTGAGCCTACAGGGGCCATTCTCACTCAATCTACCACAATCTGCCTTTTAAATTTTCCCCATTTTAATGAATAGCAGTAAGCCAACTGAAAATAAAAGTTGAACTGATGTTGGTTGCATTGTTAGGGCATTAAAAAAAAAAATCTCACCCATAGTCTCATCAAGTTCAGTAAAGAATGCTTTGAAATGTGTGTGTGTGTTTCATTTAGTTTGTGTATAAACATCTTCTTAGAAATATTTGTGAGACACAAGAATCTTGTCTGGAAGACAGAGCTTCCCATGGACTTGAAATAACATAGCTGAAAGCCACTCAGTGCATAATCTTCTCCTTTCCTTTTGTAGATTTTCATAGGGAAGAAAACAAAAAACAAAAACCAAGGTTCTTTGAATATCCAGCCCTAAAAACATTCTCTACCTGGTATATAAGTAATCTTATCTCCCTGAAAAAAGGAAACATGACTATAGGTCAAAGGAAAACCAGAGCAGAGGATACAGCATCTTAAAAGAATAGAAAGTTTTTCCAAAAGGGAATTTCTGAGGACCTTTTATCTTCACGCCATCAAATATAGAAAGGAGGGAATGATGGCTCTCATCATAGTAGGTCAAGAAATGACCTTAGGACAGCCAGCTATGAAAGCTCCTTGCTCTCCCTTTATATGAGGCAACTGGTACCAGTTTTATTTTTTTAATTATGTTAATTTTTTGTGTATGAATGATTTGCCTGCATGTACGCATGTGCACCACATATGTGCCTGGCAACCTTGGAGACCAGTAGATGGTGTCTGATCCCCTGTAACTGGATTGAGTGGCAGATGTTTGTTACGGACTATGTGGATGCTGGCAACTTATTTTCCTCTGCAAGAGCAGCAAGTGCTTTAACCACCAAGCCTCGTCTCCAGCCCCAGGAGTTTTCTATTTCTAAAAGAGTGTAAAGAACAGCTTGTTGTTGAAAAGTGGAAAGTTTTCTCCTTGAATGAGAAACAGAGAACACAGTGATTGATTCAACAAGTTTTGAGGAAAGACAAAAGAATGAAAGAAAAAAAGAAAGAAAGAAAGAAAGAAAGAAAGAAAGAAAGAAAGAAAGAAGAGAGGAGGAGGGAGGTATAATGGGAGAGGAAGAGGGAAAAAGAGAGAGGGAGAGAGGAAAGAGGGGGGAGGGAAACACACACACACACACACACACACACACAGAGAGAGAGAGGCAGGCAGATGGACCATTCCATCTTGAAGAACTTTAGCCAGACGGTACAGTATCTTCCTCTTCACTCTAATAATGGTGGGGTCATAGGCTAATGAGGAAACTGACTGTGACATGTTCCCCTCACCTGCTCAAGTTTCCTGTAAGCCCTCCTACCTTAGGAAAGTAAAGTACTCCGGGCTTGAGGGTGCCATTTTAGCTGCCCACCAGCCATCCTTTATAAATGCAAACGAATAACTAAGGATTGTCAGTTATTTAAAAACAATTGATATTAGAAAAGAAAGAGATCAATGAAAAAGAAATAAAAGTACATTAACTTTACATATTAATGCATTATTGGGTCTGAGTGGCTTCAAAGACAGTAAAGAACAGTCAGAAAGTGTTCTAAACAACAGCAGTAACTGGTTATCAGAATTACAACCATGCATCACAGAATAAAACTGCACACAGGCTGTACAGAAACATCAAAACTCTTGAAGATATAGAAAATATAAAAAAGAATAGAACAATGGAGAATCCTAGCCAATAGCCACAATGTTCATTCTGATGGGAAGAAGAGAGTTTATGAAGGAGGAAATGAAAATGAGAAGGGGTTGGGAAACAGACTGACCACCAACACTGGTTCCTGGGAGGCGATGAGGCAATGTCTTCGGAGCTCTGAAGAACAGTGCTTTAAACCATATTCTCAGGGCTAGAGAGATAGCTCAGTGATTAAGAGCCCTGACTGTTCTTCCAAAGGTCCTGAGTTCAATTCCCAGCAACCACATGGTGGCTTACAACCATCTATAATGAGATCTGACACCCTCTTCTGGCATGCAGTCAGAAAACTGTATAAATAATAAAGAAATCTTAAAACAACAACAACAACATGTTCTCTTATGCTAGGTTGTATTCATAATCAAGCTTGGTGGCAAAATGGAGACATTTCCAGCAGACAAGAGCTTAGAATTTTGAGTACTTGTGAGAAGTACATGAAAAAAAAATATTACCTAAAGAATTGTCTTAGCAAATAGAAAGGAATGAAAAGATGGTAAATTGGGATTCAAGGGAATATGTCTGGCACAGCGCAGAAAAAGTGAAGGCAACTGAACACAACTGAGTGGAAAAATCTTACTTCGTAGGCAACAAGTTTCACTAACATCAGATTTCGTGTTCTCTTCCATGGATCCCATATACAGGCTTCTTAACATGCAATGGAGTATGTTCATTAGTTTTCAGTTTTTAAAAGTCAAAGTACTAATGATCAATTGTAACTAAGAACACAACATGCATATTAAACAACTGCAAAGTAATATAATCTTATATGAATGTATAGCTAATGTAATTTGCTTCTCTCTCCCCTCCTCTCTCCATAAACTTGTTAATTAGAAAAACTAGACGAGAAGAGATAGAAGAAAGCAGTAGTGAATTTGGTGTTCATATTTTATCAGTCAACCAGACTGAAGCCAGTCTGGTTGTCACAGGGGAGTGTGTACGATTCTGTGTGCGCACATGCCCATGTGTAATTATTAATGTTGATAAGGCAAAAAGTAGAGGTTTAAATCTTTTACAGTTCTAAGTCCTGTGAAATTAAAAGTAATATAAATATCAAAAAAATTGGAGAGGAAGCCTATACTTAAGTCAGAATTTGATAAATTGAGGGAAAATTTGATGAATTCAACTTAAAATTATCATTGGAGGGGTAGAGAGGTAGCTTAGGGGTGAAGTACTTGCTGTGTGAACATAAGGCTGTGAGTTCTGTTACACATGTTAAATACATGTTGAAAAGCTGAGTGTGGCAGCTAACATTTGTAATCCTAGCAATGGGGAGGTGAAGATGGATAGATCCCTGAGTCTCGCTAGCCAGCTAATCTAACATAGTAGCTGGCCTCCAGTCCAATGAGACAGCACCTACAGACAATACTTCAGGTGACTGCTGGCCTATGCATTAGTATAGACACACGAGAACACAAGTAACACACACACACACACACACACACACACACACACACAAATGGAAGGAAAGCCAAGACAGCTAAGGTTAACTCTGTCTGGTGAGTCAGGGAAGAACCAGTGTGGAGATTTTCACTGTCATGTGTCGATATACTTTAGTTTTTTTTTAAACCACAAGTTTCATCAGAAATTTGAATTAGATGGATAAAAACACACAAGCCTTGTGCTTCAGTTGTGTGTGTTGCCGTGTGGGGGTGGGGGTGGGGGTGGGGATGGCGAGTACAAGCGCCAGGCCTGTTGCAGCCAGAGGCATTGGATCCTGCTGGAGCCTGGAACTGGAGTTACAGACAATTGTGAGAGGCCCCTAGTGGGTGCTGGAAACTCAGCTCAGTACATTTGCTTAACCGTAGAGCCATTTTCCCGCCCTGGCACTTTCTGTTGTCTGCATGGTTCATATTTATTTACCTTCTATCATACTGATAAGTGAACACATCATACTTAGAGTTGGGTAACAAGAGGAAGACAAAAACTTTCATCTTTATCTCTGACAAACTGCCTGCTTATGTATGTGTGGGGGGATTGCTTGTTTTTAATGCTGTGTAAGCCAGAGTGGCCTTGAATTTGGGATCCTCTTGCCTCAGTCTCTGAAATGCTGGGAGTACAGCATGCACTAGCATGCTTGGGAAAAACAAAAACAAACAAACAAAAAGCTTTTGCGTAAGTTGCACATGCCTTGGGCTATTTATAACAAGTCTATCAAAAAAGGCAAACGGTATCTGCTTTTTAAAAACATGACAACTGAAAACATTTTCTTACCTATCCACAGTCACTTCAGACAAGTTTTTCTTAAACGTTTGAAATATTTTAGGAAAACCTGTTGAATGAAACATTAAACAGTTCAACCACTCCCTGCCCGGGGGTTCTCTAAGGGAAATTTCGTCCCCAGGGAACATTTGGTGAGGGCTGAAGCCAGTCTGGTTGTCACAGGGGAGTGTGTACGATTCTGTGTGCGCGCATGCCCGTGTGTAATTACAAGGACCTTAATCAGGGGCAGAGAAGGCCAGGGGTGCTGGTAAACAAAATATCTTAAGATGCCAGAGGACACCACCCTTTCTCCAGCAGGGAAATGTGAAACGCGACCTTTCAGAGCTTTGAGAAGCCTGTTGTAAATGCCCTGTTTCCCTTTTAAATAAGGCAGTTGGTGGAGGGATGCCAGCAAGGAAGTTCAAGGCACAGGAGAGAGCTGTGTGTCACTGCAGAACTGCTTTAGCACCTCAGTCGCCTACAGAAGTAACCCCAACTTCCACCTTTTACATTTACCAAGAGATTCTCCTTGTATCCTACATTAGGAGCCATGAAGGCACTCAGCCAAGACTTAATAGTGTATGGGCAGTGTGTGTGTGTGTGTGTGTGTGTGTGTGTGTGTGTGTGTGTGTGTCCATCAGCCGGCCCCGGGACAGGATCCCAAGGGAAGAGAAGCCCAACGTTACTTTTATGGGAGGAGGCGCTGCTGGAAGCAGGAAGAGAGCCCTCGACGGACAGCTCGTGCCTCTCAGAAGAGCCCTCGCTGGACTGCTCTTCCTCCACAGAAGAGCCCTCGCTGGGCCCCGCTTCCCCCGGTGTGGAGCCCTCGCTGGGCCCCGCTTCCCCCGCAGCAGAGTCATCTCTGGGCAGCGCGTGCTCCTCTAAGACCTCGCTGAACCGCGCTTGGTCCTCATCGCTCCACGTGGCGCTGGACCGCTCGCTGGGCGGGGGAGTGATGCTCGGGCTGGGGGTGCGCACGCTAATTAGGCGGGGACGAAAGTCGGCGTAGGGGTCCTCCTCAAAGTCGTCTTCAGTGGGGTCCATGGTCATCCAGAATTCCTCACTGCCCAACAGCTCGGAGAACGGGTCCAGGATTTTCTGCAGCTGGTCCGCCTCTTTCTCCGCCCCTTTCGCCCCCTCCACCTTCTCCATCTGCTCCACCCCCTCCGTCTCCTCTTCCTTCTCTTGCTCCACCATCTCCTCTCGCCCTATCAAGGCCCTCCCCGACTTCTTTGGGCTGTTCTTAGCCCGCTCCCTCCTGTGGGGACTGGGCCACATGTTTGCTCGCAGTCCAGGAGCGCTTGCCCCTGTTGGTTGAGCGTCTGTCTCCCAGGGCAACCATGGCCCCTTCCCGGTTTAAAGCCACAGGATCCCTTTAGCGCGCCTGGTGGTTGGGCAGGAAAGTGGAGGCAGGACCCTCTCACCCTTTTTGCCTCGGTTCGCTAGATGGCTGAGCCCCTTCCAGCCTGCAGAGAAACAGCCCCCTTTTCCTCGGAGCCAACCCTTCCCTCTTCTTAAGAGAGTGTGGTTTCTGGAGATGGATGCCCACAGTGCCACTTGGCATTTGAAGGAGCTGGGGAATTTGATTTTTAGTAGAAAGATGCCTTTTGGAGATTCCAATAAAACTCTGCTTGCAATATTAGACTCCAGCCTTTGGTCTGTAGTTTGCTGACTTGACTTATGAGCATATTGCCTTATGCTGTTTAGTGAGTGTTTTTGACACCCGATGTATTTTGTAGCTGAGATATTTCGGGTCATTCTATCGCAGTTCAGCTGATTGCTTGAATTATCCTCTTGTCTTGGAAACAGCAAACACCTGCGATACTGGTCATCACGGACCACTTTCTGGGGATTTTTCAATTCACGCTTCTTTAAATGTGTGTGCGAAATAGTTGCCCATATTCAAAAAGGCATCCAGGATGATATGCTGGTTGACTCTTTCATTAGATGCCCACGGCCAGGCCTGGAATTTATTGTGCATGACTTCTGCTATGCCGCATGACCTCTGCCAGACTATTTTGGGGGTGGAAACTGGGAACAATGACGCCTTTAAGATATTTGTGGATATCGATGAATATAGAGTGGTGGCGTGTAAGTATGAACAGATTCCACCCAAAGACTGCTGAGGACACAACTGTAGGGAGATAGAGGTATTGGGATTAGCTGCAGCGCTCTGCCTTCAAGCCATTTGGGAGAGGATCTAAGGAAGTGTTTCTGTCAGAAGTCAGGGCAACTCCTCGATGGGGATTCTGTGGTGGCAGAGCGGCCTTACCTTTGGTCCTGTTTTGCGGTCAGTCAGTTCACTGAGCAATGCTTTATGGCTGTTAATCCAGACTATATTTATTAAGACTGCTGTGAGCCAGGTCCCTGATGGGTCCAGGGCTGGGGCACTAGGCAGAAGCCTGCCTAAGTAGCTGGCGAGAGTACCTAACTACCTCTCAGGGTTCAGTAAAAGTAGCTGGCTTTAGGATTTGGACAAGGGAGTGAGTGGTGCAAATTGTCCAGCATTGCAGGGGGTAGGGCAGAGAGAAACTGCACAGAGTACTTAGAAAAGTACGAAAGCTCTTGAAGGCCTATGGAACACTTGTCACAGGCTAGTGAGGCAGTCCAGGTGTATGGGTGGCTTTTAAAAGAGGGTCAAAGGGCTGGAGACATGGCTCAGAGGTTAGTACTGACTGCTCTTCCAGAGGTCCTGAGTTCAATTCCCAGCAACCACAGGGTGGCTCACAACCATCTATAATGAGACCTGGTGTCTTTTTTTTTTTTTTTTTTTTTTTTAACCTGGTGTCCTTTTCTGACTGCAGGTATACCTGCAGTCAGAACATTGTATACATAATAAATAAATCTTAAAAAAAGGGGGGGGGTCAAATGTGGGTAGCAGGTTCAGGGCAGGGAAGGAACTCCAGAGACCTGGGGCAGTGGGGGAGTGAGTAAGATAAGCGGTATTTAAGAAGAAAAAGTCCTTTCCAGACAATTTTAGAACGTTGGGAATGGGTGCTAAGGTGCTGTGCACCTTACCACTGAGCTTAAGCCCTCATAGGAGCTCTCCGGTGTTTTATGCAGTTCCTTTGGTCCTGGAATTCAGCGGGCCCTCCAGGTAGGGAAGTCCTGTGTGAAAGGAATGCAGCTGTGCTTTTGCTTCCAGAGATTTCAGAGGGCAGTCAAGCTGTGGGGAGACATAGGGGGATACTTAGTCAAGGCTACCTGCCTCTGGATGGCTTCCATGACGGCTACATTTTTTTTTTTCCAATTACATTGTAAGCCACATTTAAAAAGCATTCCTTTTTAGATATGTCCAGACTCCTTTGAAAAGTTTTAGGGGTGCTCCTTCCACAGAGACAGGGTCTTGTTTCTCTAGAGGTCATCCTCTCATCATTCCGACAAAGGATAGTATAGCTCTCTCCCCACCCCCATTACCCATGCCTTCTCAGGATCTGGGACTTGAGATTAGACAAAGTCCATCACTGAGGTAACCAGGCCTTCATTCCTTCGTGTAAAAATTGGAAAATCAGTTGGTACCTTTCTATTTGGTTGCTCTTTTAGTTTTTTTTTAATTGATCCTGTGTTTTATTCATTTTGTTTTAGATCCATGTAATTCTGTTTAGAAAATACCAATAACTTCTATAATCTTTAAAACAATGTCTTGAGATCTTCAGGTGAGCATTCATATGTATTAAAACAAAACAAAACAAAACAAAACAAAACATGTTTTTCCTGACACAGATATACAGGATTATGTAGTTGTTGTTTTCTTTGTTGTCACAAGCTGTTTGTTTTCCTTTTCATTTACTGCCATGATACTAGTCCTTTGAGAAAGTCAGGACTTCAGTTTCTGTACAATCCAAATTTTTTGTTGGTGTGCAGAGTATTGTAGACATGTCCACGTTGTTGAGGTACCAAGGGTATAGCCTCCTTGTTATTTTTTATGAGACACATTCTTACAGCAATTTCCTGCTCCTTTGGCTTTTACAATCTTTCTGCCTCCTTTTCTGCCAACATTCCCTGAGCTGTAGGTGCAAGAGTTGTGCTGTAGATTTATCCACTGGGGGTTGGGCACCCCATAATCAGTTGTTCTCTTATTTTTGAGCAGTTTTCTATAATGATCTCTGTCTAGTGCAAAGAGAAGTTTCATTAATGAGGAGTGAATACTACACTCATTTGTGGGTATAAGCATGAGCATTTAGAATGCAATTAGTAATTATTCTGGTTTAAAGTGGCAGTAATAGATTCTTCTCTAAGATCCATGACCTCACTAAGCCCCAGGGAGTTATCTGGTTTTCTAGTACCCGACATGATTTCCCGACTTACTGGACAGGTCTTAAGTCCAATTAGAGAACTCCTTTTAGAAGGTGATTTGAGAAAGGCCACAGCTACCTCTTGATTAGCAGTGACATCTGCTCTATCTTTGTTCTTGATACTGTATCTGAGACTGCTTGGGGGATTATGGGGAAAGGAATCAGTCTTTCCCACTTTCTCACTCCCTCCATTCATTTGCTTTCTGTTTTTGCACTCAGTTCTAATGTCAAGCCTAGATTCATCACCCCCGTGGCTTCAACTCTTTGGATCCAAAAACCTAACTCTCTTTGTCTTTGAGCTGCTTCTGTGGTAGCAAAACAAAACAAACATAAATGCTCTTCATCCTAGCTGATGCCAACGGCTCCAGGATCATCTTTTCTCCAACTTCACTCTTTAAGGAATTTCTACTCATTCATGGACTCAGCACACTGAACTCACTTAAAAATAGTTGTTGAGTATTACACCACTGCTATTGTTCTCAACTTCTGGGAAATAGAAAAAAGAAGATTTTTGCTGTCACTCCCAAGTTCTTTCACTGAAAGAAGGCCACACGACAGTTACTGTATCAGCATGTCAGAAATGCGATGGATAGAAACAAAATGTTGAGGAGACTTGTTAAAAGCAGCCACAGGAAGCCACTGTGCCAAGCTGATGGCCATTACAGGGGCTGTTATGTTTGTTCATCGTCCTTCATTACTTTGAGCAGCTGGTTCATCAGGTGATGCATTACCCGAGAATCTTTATAGATGAGAAGGGAGCAGCAGTAGATTGCAAGCTCTTGCCCATCAGGCTCTGCCATGTTGCCCACCCAGTGCCCCAGGTTTCCAGCAAATGAGAAATTTAATGAAGGACAGGTCACTCTTTATGTGTCAGGGGAATGGACAGCATAATATGAACATTTTTTTTTTTTTACTGTTTTCTGGATATACCTTTTATTTTTAATCTTTTGATGTAAATAATTTAAATTTCCATTTATTTTTTAAAAGACAGAGGCTCACTATGTAAGTAAAACTTACAATCCTCCCACCTCATTCTCCTGAGTGCCTGCAGCACGGTAAGTGTGTTTCAGGAGTATGGGAGGTGTTCACCTTTCACTTCACCATCATTGATGTGAGTATGTCAGCAAGGCCTAGGGCCATGTTCCTTAAGTCTCTTCCCTACTCCTGTGTTCAGGTCCTGTAGGGGTCTTGTTTTCTTTAGATCAGCCACTCCATCTTGCACAGTCTGGTTGTCCTGATGCTCACTTCTCCCTCTGTGCCTTGGCCACCTAACACCTATTTCTCTTTTATAAATTCCAGTATTTTATATCCCCAAATACCACAATTTTCTGCTGTTATTCCTGTCAGAGAGCATAGATCATATGTAGTTTCTGCTTCCATGTTTGAATGTTTGTACGTGTTATGTCGTGAACGCTGCAAAGATAAGAAGTGAATATATCTTGTCTTCTTTCCTATGGTGGAACATCCTCAAATCAGAGACAGCACAGCAAGATTAAGTGCTGTTTTTAGGCAAAACCGAACATAACCCATGTTTCTCAGATGAACAGCTCAGAGCTTGACAGTTCGTCTCAGCTCATGAACTAGCTGCAGCGAAGGAACTAGAATTTAAGTCCCTTGGTTCCCATGCTAATGTCACCTCCACAAAATCACAAGAATTCTGTGTGTCCTTGGCGGTCTTATGATTAATGCAGAAGATTTTTTTAAAATGTAACTTACACATGTAGGGATGCATACAATTTATAGGTCTATAATGACAAATTTTATACACTTGAGGCATATTTTATTGACATATATACATATGTATGATATACACACATATATGTATGTACACACACACACACACATATATATATATACACATATATATGCCTATATACATAAAGCTAAACTTCTCCATAAGCTTTGGCAATATAGTCAGTCATTGTTTTCCAGTGATCACATATGTCCTTAACGGCCAGGGTGGTGGAAAGCTGTTCATACAGGCTGCCACTCTGAGCCTTCCACACAGGATGACCTCATTCTCCTGGTTGGTGAGAAACCAGGGGGTGCTTCGCCACGTCCTCCGGATGTAGCAGTTAGCCTTTTCCTTTCTCGTCGCAGCTGCCTTGGTTGACTAGCCCAGGCCTGGTCAGCACACTGCCTCACAGTTCTGGAATCTCAGCCATCTTCCCTCCAGGCTGAGGCGCTCGGTGGGAACAGTTCTCCCTTTCAGACAAGGCTGCGTTGTGTTTGGAGACACTCCCCATTCTGACCAGATAGGATTTCTAGGAGAGACACCCCTGGAGGTCTTCAGGTGCTCTGTGCAAGCCCTCGGGGAGTCTGGTACATGGAGGAGGGGCCACAAGCACCCCTCCTCCCTGTGGTGTACTCCTTTGTGATAGAACTTTGTGACCCTCCAATACCCCCCCCCCCTTCTCCAATGCTTTGGTAAAAATGGCATTAGTAAATCACAAACAGAAGCTGGACAGCGCCTTTGCAGACAGAGGCTTACCCATGAATACTGCGCGGCAGAGCCTGGGCTGATCCCTGGGGGAGGTCAGGCCATGTGGAGCAGCTGAGGGCCCTATTGGCTGAGCAGTGTGTCACACAGCTGAAAGGTAAAGGAGATCTCCAGTGGACTCACCAGCCAGACACAGGGATCGGCCAGCTGGATCATGTTGGAACTGCAGAGCTCAACTACAGAAGCGTGGACTACATCAAACGATGTCTTGTTTGAGTTTAAGACACAAATTTACTATTCTGGGGCAGCTGGTTATGTAGCAATCGGTCGTTTGGGCTAGCCCTTCTGAAGTTGACCTGGGTGTAGATTCTTGAGGAAACAGCCACTGAGGCAGTCTGTGAGGCTGAAATCATCTGGGCTTACTTTATCTTCATTGTTATCTGGTCTTTTGCCCTGAAAGTAAACTTTTAAAGGTAATATTGTAGGTTCATTTTTGCATCATTAGGACCAGGTAGCCAACAAGATTCATTTACCATGTGAAGACATTCAAGTCTCAGCTAGTAGGAGGTCTTTCCTGGTCAATGCTAATCTTTATAAGTTTTGCTGGTAACCATATTTCTCCATTCCCTGTAGATATATAAGCATAACTATGCCCCATCTCAAAACTATTGCAGGTTTCCATTCTGCTGTCAACATATCCTTACAATAAATGGTTGTTCTAATTCTACAGTTTTTTTTCTATAACCCGGTGTCTCTCAGCAGCTGCTGTTCCTTTTTAACCAGCATTAAGAAAATTTAGAGTTAACAAAGCATTTTCCAGCCTGACCCTGGGGGTCTTTACCCTCCCCCCCCCTTTTTTTTTGAAGCATCGCGGTTAAAGTACGATTAGCTTTTTCTACCACTGCCTGTCCTGTAGGATTGTGAGGTATACCTGTAATGTGCTTCATCGCACTGGACACATACCAGTCTTCATTTGTGCAGGTATCCCCATCATTGCCATTATTTCCAACAAATGTGTAATTACACAGTCAGCCTTTTCAGAACTTAAAGCAGTTGCTCATTGAAACCCTGAGTGTGTATCTATGGTATGGTGTACATTCCTTTGCTTTCCAAATTCTGCAGAATGAAACACACCCATATTCCAGATTTTGTTCCTTTTGGTACCCCTAAGGTTGCTCCCAGCTGGTAATAGAGTTTGGCTATACAGAGAACATGAGCTGAAGGTAAAATGATCAAAAGACCCTCAAGTTTAGGATCAATTTGATTCACATATGCATCTTGCAATCTTTCTTCTACCAGAATTAGTTCCCCAGACAGTTAATATCACCCATTAATTTTTGAAAATCATTAATAGTTTGTAATTGATCCCTATGGATCTGTGCCTTTTGTGGTCAAAATTTTTGTTGACTTATTTTATAACCTAAATAGCTAAGTAAAACTCCTCTTTGTGTGTTTTCTGGAGCAATCTGTAACTCCAAGCATAGCAGAATTCTTTGTGTTTCCTTAAACATTTTTTCCCCTAAACTATTTGCATTAGAATCAGCCAACAAAATATCATCCATGTAATGATAAACGATAGACTGAGAAAATTGCTCACAAATTATTTCTAATGGTTGTTGCACAAAATATTGACACAAAGTTGGACTATTTAACATTCCCTGTGGCAACACTCCCCAGTGGTGTCTCCACTACTGTTCAGAGTAGGAACCGAGAAAGCAAACCTTTCCCTCTCCTGCTCATGCAAGGATACTGTGAAAAAGCAGCCCTTTAAGTCAATTGTGATTATAGGCCAAGATCTAGGCGACAAAGAAGGTAAAGGGGCTCTGGTGCCCTGCAAAGGCAGGAAGTGCTCTGAACTTTTGTGTCATCTCTCCAGCTCCCAGTTTAACAGTCTGCTGACCGCACATCTCCTTGCAGCTACCCAGCCTCTTCTATTATTTCCACAGTTTCTGAGGAGTTGCCTTATCACAGCGTCTGTTTCCTCACCTCCCGCATTCTCCTTGCCTTGTCTGACGTCATCTGCCCGTACTGAGGTCATCATGCCATCTCAGCTGTTAAACCCACCTTTGGTCCAGCATTGCTGTTCATTCTCTCCCTGAACCTTCTCATCATCTGGCTTGAATACCTTCTCATAGTTCTCATCTTATACCTACAAGCCCTCCACTCAGCTGCTCTGCTCTCTGAATCCTTTTCTATGATCTTTAAATACTGATGTGACTCTTATCTCGCCCCTGGACTCCCTTCTCTTTTAATGCCATGCCTTTACCCTAAGTTCATGTTTAGCAATGGCACACTTGCCATCTGGACTTGGACATCCATATGTGGACCTCTCTCTTGGCTCCTAGTTGTGAGGTACAGACTTGCTCTCAGCCCGCTCACTCCACTTTCCCACATGGTGTTTTCTGAGAATGTAAACCCCCCCCCCCATATAAACTTAGGAATTCTGCCACTTGCTCCTTATCAGGTGCTGGGAAAGAGAACCTATGTGTTGTTTAATTGAAAAAGTCATCTTTGATACCATCTGGTTTCTAGACACACATCCAACAATTCACTAAGATTCTATATAATCTCTTCTAATTTTCCTTCATGTCTTAGATTATTTATGTCTATCTTAGTTGTGTTGTCACTTCCCAAAAGACTTCTCATATCCTTCTGCATCCTTCAGATTGCAGCTGGAGTGGTAATTCAAATTGCAAAGACAATCTTAGCTCTTCTTTATTTTCGAAACAGAGTCTCACCATGCAGCCCTAGCTGGACTGGAACTTGCTGTGTAGAACAGGCTGGTCTTAAATTCACAGGGCTCTCCCTACCTCTGTCTCTCCGATGATGGAATTAAATGGGTGACTACCACACCTGGTTCCAATCTCAATTAATCTACTGATTTGGAACTAAACATTGGCATTTTATGGGAACAAAGTTGAAACCGTGAACACAGGTTATGATGCCTTGCCTGTGCTGCCTCCCCTTGTCAGCCTTCTCCTTTACTTGGTCTATGAATGTGGCCACATTGGTTAACTTCCTGACTCCCATACCTGCCTGGATCTCTATGCCTATGACCCCCAGCACCAATCAGTGCCTCCTCTACATTGTGTCCACCCTGAAACCCAGACTTTGCTTTCCTTGAGGAAACTTGGCTATTTGCTGCATGCCTTGGAGCTTCCACGCCTTCTTTTGCAGAGGTCCCATGACTGTAATTATTTACTTGTATGAACAGCTACTTACAGATACCCTCCCTGACAGAAACTTAAGCTCCAGGAGGGCAAAAGATGCCCCCTTGTGGTGGTCTGACCTTGTTCCCAGTGCTTGGCACGGTCTTTTGCTACATTACAAACTAGAAAGACTTGTCCCTCTTATCCTCTTCCCACTCCTGGAAACTTTCTGCTCCCCAACAGTCTCCCTTTCCCTTCTGTCACTAACTGGGTTTAATTAGCGTTAGTTGTCTGCACATGGTTGTGGATTACGGGCAATTTACCCATATGCCACTGAGGGCCATGACCTCTTCCCCAGCAACCATTAACTGTCAATAGCATCTTAGTTAGCGGTGGGAGCACAATACTAGGCTTCTCTCCTGTCAATGCAGGAATATTGACAGGTGCATCTCACGAAGAGCTTGAGCACGTAACCATGGCTGCTATACATTTATGAGTACAATGGCAATGTCACAGACAGAAGACAGCACTTCCCAGCACTCTTCCTCATTCTCCAGCTCTTACTGCCTCCTCTTTCACAATGTTCCCAGAGGGTGATATAGATAGGACATTTGGGGCACGTGTTCAATGGTCATTTCATGTCATTACTTTTTTTTTTTTTCCAATTATGGGTTTCTTTATTAACCACAACCCCATGCAAAATTGAGCATGAGTACTAGCAATCAATGGGAATGAACATAAATATGTAGAACAGAGTTTGCTGTATCTGTTTAGTGAGCTAACAGAAGCAGGTGTTCTCAGCTAGAGTCTATGACTTCGCCAGTCATGGGCTTTTGACCAGGCTTATAGTGTCAGGCGTGAATGCCCTCCTGTGTAATGGGCCTCAAAATCCAATCCAAAAGTGATTGGTTACCCCATAATATTCATTCCACTATTGCATCAGTGGACATTTGTTTTTGGTCTGGAAGATCAGTCCTGTAGCATGCAGAGTGCACTGCTTGATAGGCTCATTGATGATGTTTCTTCTCCAGTGGCCTGCGTAGCATCTTCCAGTACTGAGAGTTAGCCGGAACGCAGGAAGTTTTCAAGATGGTTCCAAGTTGATGCATCGATGTCCTGCAACCACAGCACGCCATGTCTTCAGCGATGGAGTCAGACCATGTGGGTGAACAAAAGCAATGGATGGCAAGAACTTGTATGTTTTGGGGGCCTCTGGGTCCTCTCTGACAAGTAACTTACAGGGTGATGTTCCATTCCTGGAACTGAAATTTTTGTTTAATAACCAAGCCAAGGCTTCATGGAGCAGTATTATCCATGTGAGATACCTCTGTTCAAATTCTCTCTCTCTCTCTCTCTTTTAAAATATTAACTTTTTTTGTTTCTTTTACAAAGTAGCAGCTTTCCATAGGCTTTTCATACATCCCCAGTCTTGGTTATCTCTCCCCCCCCCCCAATCCATCCTCCAGCCTTAACCCTTCTGCCCCTAGCGCCCCAACCTTCCCTATCCCTCTACTGCTGTCCTCTTGTGGTTGAATGAGACCGGTCCTCCTCCGTCACATGTTTAAATTCTCGGTTCCCAGTTGGTGGAACTGTTTGGGAGAGAACAGGAGAGGCGGACTCGCTGGAGGAGGCGTGCCGCTGGAGGAGGACTTTGAGCGGTTGAGAGCCTGAGCCATGCCCACTTCGCTCTCTTTGCCTTGTGTTTGTGGATCAGGATGTAGCCCCGGGTCTCTGCCTGCCTACTTGCTGTCACGCTGCTCACAGGATGGCTGTGGACTCTGAATCTGTGGGCCCAGATTAAGCGCTTTTTCGCATAAATTGTCTTGGTCATGGCGTTTTATCACAGCAATGGTAAAGTAACTAAGGCACCTTACTTAAACCTTTAACCTCCTCTATCCTCGCCTCCATTTTCATCTCATGGGTGTTTTACTAACTCCCTCCCCGCCCCTCAGGACCTATCCTGCTTTGCTTGGGCCCTTTCTAATTTCCTGATTTTTGCAGACACACCAAATTTAGCGCATAATTTTAAAATTTGAAACTAGGATCTGCAAATGAAGGGGAACATGCATCATTTATCTTTGGGGACAGTTCCATCCATTTACCTGCGAATTTTATGTTTTATTTATAGCAGAGTAACATTCTATTGTACGCACCGCACACCACATGTTCATTATCCATTCTCCAGTTCATAGGTATCTGGGCCGCTTCTTCTCCTGGCTCTTGTGAGCAGGGCAGCTATGAATATGTATATGCTAATATCTCGTTCATGGGATATTGATTCCTTTGCATATACGCCCAGAAGTGAAACAGCTGGATCACATGACAGTTTTATTTTTAACTTTTTGAGAAATATGCACCAACTTCCACGAGGAATTTGTATTTCCAATAGTAGATAAGGATTCTCTTTTCCCATCATCCTAATCAACATCTATTGTCATTTGCTTCCTTGATGAGAGCCATTCCGACTGGGGTGAGATAGAATCCCTGAGCCATTTTAACTTGCATTTCCCAGACCAAGCCAGACATCATGAAAGCAGCTAACACAACATCAACAAAGCGCTGGCATCTTCATGTGGTCCTTCGTTCTACCATTCTCTGTGCATATCACACACCATTGACATTTTTTTGTTCTGATGTGGTATTTTATGTCTTCATCCTTTGGATTAGATACAAGCTGCGAGAAACTAGAAGTTCTCCCTTTTTAGGACACTGACAGGATTAAATGATGCTGTATTTGTAACGGACCTAGTATTGTGCTAGTTCTTAGCTATTATCCTAACCAAATTTTATCATTTTTATTCTGAGAGCAAAAAGAATAATGTATTACATCTTACGGTTTATGTGGCTGTTATTTGTATGTTTTTGGCAGTTTGACTACAAGTCAGTTTGTCTTTTCTCCCTTCTGATCCTCTGTTCTGCCTCAACCCATTACAACAGGATGTAGTAATACAGATGAACAGGAGGGGGCAGCATGCTGTTGCACTAAAACTTGAGCGGCTAGGACCAGCAGGTAAGCATAGTACCAAGAAAAGGTGAAATTTCACTCTTTAACATGATGTAATGTTCCATGGGAGGGAGGTACCATGGGAAGTTCCTCTGGAGGATAGCATCAGCATTGTCCCACACACGTCTGCCTCAAGGAGGGCAGAAGACCGGCTTCCCAAACACTGCTCTCTATGCCCCAGTTCTCATGGGTGGTACACGCAGCACTTGTAAAGAGTTTTCCTCAGATAGGTGGCTCAGACTTGGTAGCCTTGATTTTGATTATTTCTTCTCATCTGCTGGATTTGAATTTAGGTTTGCTTTCTTTTCGTTATTCCAAGTTCTAGTTTTCTTTTCTTCTTCCTTTTTTGATTTTTTTTTTTTTTTTGAGACAGGTATGTGTGTGTAGCTCTGGTTGTCCTAGAACTTGTGGCCTCAAATTCATAGAGATCCACCTGTCTCTTCCTCCTGAGTGCTGGGATTAAAGGTGTGAGCCACTACCTGGCTCTTTTTCCAAATTCTTGAACTGCCTTATTACATTGTTTCTCTCTCCCTCCCTCTCTCTCTCTCTCTCTCTCTCTCTCTGTGTGTGTGTTTGTGTCTGTCTATGTGCCTGTTTGTTCCTATTTTTAAATGTAGTTACTTAGAACTGTACATATCCTTTTCAATACTTCTTTTCCATATGCCCTAGAGGCTTTGGTGTGCTGTTTTCATTTTCATTTTGACCATTCAGTAGTGTATTGTTTAATCTCCTTGACTTTGTGTGCTTTCTAGAGATGCTTTTGCTGTTGATTTCAAGCTTTATTACGTTGTGGTCACATAAGATAGATGATGTTATGAACTTTTCTGTTTTGGGATTTTTTTTTTTTTTTGTCCCAGTTTATGGTATATTTTAGAAAAACTTGCACAGGCCTCTGAGTCATATGTGTTCTTTGGTGTGTGGGTGGAATCTCTGCAGATATGTTAGATCCATTTGGTATTTAATCCTGATGTTTCTCCATTTATTTCTTTTTTGTCCAGATGACCTGTCTACTGGACACAGTAGAGTATTGAAATCACCTAATATTACTGGTTTGGGGTTAATCTGTTTCCCGAAGTCTATCTGTATGCTTTGTATTAAATTGGGTGTGCCTGAGTTCGCTGCATTGATGTTTAGGATTATACTGTCTCTTGACTAATTGTTTCCTCCATCAGAATGAAAAGTCTTTATCTCTTCTGAGAAATGTTTGGTTTGAAGCCTCTTTTCAGACTATATTATGACAGTAGTATCTCTCTCCTGAGTGCTTTTTCCAGGAACCATCCAGTTGTCCTTTCACTCTAAGGTGGTCTTTATCCTTGAAGGTAAGTTGAATTTCTTGTAGTCAACAAAATATGTTTTTTGTTTGTTTGTTTGTTTGTTTGTTTGCAATCCAATCAATGGACCCTTGCTTTTGGATTGAGAAGTTGAGGTCACTGATATGTAAAGTTATTACTGAAAACTTTGTGTTGAATGTTGTCATATTGTTGCTTTTTTCTTGCTGTTTGTGTCCTTAGTTCTAATTTATGTTTCAATAATTATATATTCTTTCTGTAGCCTCTTGGTTGTACTTAGCCATCTCTTGGACTCTCAGTCAGTGGTGCTGTTTGGGGAGGTTATGGATGGGCCCTTATAGGGCGGAGCCTTCCTTGCTGGAGGAAGGACATCCCTGGGGTTTGCTTTGAGAGTTTGTGGCCTTGCCTCCCTTTCAGTTTGCACTCCCTGCTTCATGTTTATGGTTCTCTCAGCTTCTTTGCTCTGGCCACCTGCTCCCATGCTTCCTCGGACATCATGGGTGCCTTCTGTACCCTCCAGAACTGTGAACCCCAAACAAACTTTTCATTGTGTAAGTTGCTTTTGGTCACAGTGTTTTTATCATAGCAACTGAATGGTAACTAATACAGTCTTCATTATTTCATTCAGCTGTATGTTTGTGTTTTCTTGGACTTTTATCAGGAATTTATTCCTCTCTTTAAGGGCATTCAAGTAATTCATGTCCTTGTAAAATTCTTGAATTCTTTGATCACGTTTATAATTTTTCCTGTAAGTTTTGTGTCCTGAAGTTCATCTAGGCACTTTTAAGTGAAAAACAACTCTATGGGACTAATTTTTGGGGGGAGGTGGTAGTGGTGAGGGACATATTGTCATAGTCTTTCAGACTGTGTTCTGTGTGATGTGATCTGAGCATATGGACTTACTTTATTGGCTGTATGTCTGATTGGTTGATTTCAGATCAGAAATGAGGAGTTTGTAGGTCAGATCTTCGGGTATTCAGTGTTAATTTTTAATTGGAGACACTGGCTTGATTCCAATTTAGTGGTAACTGGGGAAACCTGCAAATGGACTTGGTCTGAGTACAGAAGGGCCACGCGGGGCAAGGGATCTGGGAGTGGGAGTGGGAGTTTGACTCCATGGTGGGCCTGGGCAAGAAGGGGTGGGGCTGAGGAGACTCACCACCAGCACGTGTGTGGGTGCAATCTGGGCGTGGAGAGATGCCGACAAGGTGTGGAATGTGTGCGGGAGAGTGTGGTCCATGGAGGTTTGACTCTGAGTTGGGCCTGGGCGTGGAGGTAGGAAGTGAAAAGGTGTAGAGAACTCACACGGTAGGTGCATACAGTGACGTAACTCCAGTGTGTAGTGATCCAAGTGAGCAAAGAGGCAGGGTGGGAGAAGGCCTGGGTGTGGCAGGGCGGTGTGAGTGACAGGGGTGGGAGTCTGGAGCAAGGAATTACTCAGCTAGCACACATGTAGGTGCTGTGGTGGCCGGGTCTGGGCCTGTTGTAATTTTTTTCTATATCGTAGAAGTAGTTCAGGTTCTTAATAGGGTGGGAAACAAAAAGAACATTAGACGTGCTAATAACGAGATATTAATAAAGGGGAGACCAGATTGTTCCCACACTATGCCAGTATACATTTATGTCAGCACGGACCATAATGGTAGCCTATTAATGAGGATGCCGTCTTTAACCTAGTCTCATCTTTTGGCGGGATTTGTTTATGAAAGTTTGCACTGTTAAAGAGCTGTCTAGAGACTACCACTGTAGCTAAGCCTTAGCCTACACATTTAAGAGTGCTTTAGGGTAAGTTCCCAGAGGAAGAAGTTTTGGGTGATGGGTAATTTACACTGTCACCAATAGTGACAGTGCTCTTAATCAGATGAAAAGTTTTAATTAAACATCACACCAGAAAGCTGTAATTTTGTCTCAGTACTGTCATCCCTGCTCAAAACATTTGGTGAACTCTCTGTTTGGTGATCCCAGCTATGACTCATACAAGAAAATAAATCATCATCTCTCATCCTGCCTTTGATCTTTGACTCTTCTGGAAAATCTAATTTACCATGAAAGCTACCATGGAGGAGCTTCATGTCAATGTGTCACCAGCTCCAGGAGAAGAAAAATGAAGCCTGGTACTGCCCAGAGTAGTGAGGCAGAAGAGAAATGTTCAGTGTCCCCACAGGCCAGCTCTTCTTGCATGTGTCCCGATGGGACGCCTCCTGGAGCCCCTCTTCCTTTATGTCTTAAAAGGAGTTTATAAACAAAGAATGAACATTTACAAACCGATCAAGCCGGCTGCATGAAAGAGTGAAACAACCACCTCTCTCTGGGGCTGAATTTCTGCATGGAGGGACAAGAGCGGCTCCTGATCCGGGGATCAGGACTAGCAACTGCATTGTTTTTGCCTGTCATTATGTGCTAGCCTGGGAAGTCCCGGAAAAGGGCTGACTGGCTTTAATGAGGGAGGAGGCGAAGGCCAACCCACGCCACTCCCTTGGTATTGCCATTTATCTTACTGCATCACATAGCCATCCTCAGCAACTCCTAGGAATTTTCCAGACAAAGCTTCAGGTTTTTTATTCAAGGCCCTTTAACCCCATGACCTTAACCCTACTTTTCCAGCCTCACTAGAAGCTGGGAGAGGGTGTGTCTGCATCACAGTGGGAAGGCAGTGCTAGAGGCAGGTATACAGTGAGGCTCTGGGACTTACGCTGGGTTGCAGGATCTTTCCTTTCGTACCCCCCGCAACCTGCTGGTATGTCTTGTTCTAGGCTGCCAGAGCGGTGAATATTTACACAACTTCCCTGCATATCCCAACTCATCCGTGTTGGGAGATGCATTGCTTGGACCTGTGGAACTAGGCAAGTGACCACACCGGGCCTCAGTTTCCTCATTTGTAAACCAGGCTGATGGAATGACTGAATGGGATGCCGAGCGTGAAATGTGGAGAAGAGCCAGGTGTGTGTTAGGCACTCCGTCCACAGGTAGCAGGACGGGGGTTGGGGTGGGGGAGAACGGTGACGGAAGAGAGTGTAAGGAACTATAAAGGTATGGATCGATGAAGGGTACTGACAAGGGACTGTCTCACAACTGGGTTCACTGCAGCGTAGGAACTGTGTGCTCTGCAGGATGCAGCTGGGCCTGACTGGTCCTATCTGATGGACGTGGAAATGATAGCCTCCTTAAGCCTTCTGACCTCGCTCTAATCTCCAGCCTGCACGCCCCACTCCAAAGTTCAGTCCAAGCAAACACCAAAGGGAAAGCGGGTGAGACACGAAACCTTCCTTAGGCCAGCCTGCCAGGTGACAGAGCCTGGGGCAGACAGAGTGTGGAGGTGCAACTTGGAGCCAAGGGAACTCAGCACAAACGCTGGTCGATAGTGTTGTAGCTGTCCTTGTAACAGAGCAAATAGCTGTCAGTTGAGGATTGACAGAATCTTTGTTCCTGGCAAACAAAACAGCCCAGCATAGAGAAGAGCAGCGAGAGAGACCAGGCAGATGACGTCACGAGGTCATGCCAACCTGTGGTAGCCTTGATATGTTTATTTCTTTGCCAATTCAACTTCCGAACTGGCTGGTAAAATCTCTCATGGCATTCTGAGTGCCGGGCAATCCAGGCCACGTCACTGAGGGCTCTGCTGCAGTTTTGGCTGTTCCAAGTCTCGAGAAGCACCCGAAAACCTAGGAATCCGTTCTTCCGAAACCACGTGAGCTCTCAGACAATACTGAGTCATAGAGTCAGGGAGATTCTGAGTGATCACACAGAGAAAGAAAGAGATAGAGGCTGACACACACACACACACACACACACACACACAGAGAGAGAGAGACAGAGACAGAGACAGAGACAGAGACAGAGACAGAGAGTGATGGTGTAAGGAAGTTAGAGCCAGAATCGTTCACCCACCACAAAAAGAAGTTACCATTACTATACATATAAGGAAATTCCTGGTCTGTAGTATCTATGACTCCAATTTCTTTTTTTAAAAATTAATTTTTTTAAAATTAAAAAAAATTACAGCTTATTTATTTTTATATCCCAATTGAAGGCCCTCCCTCAGCTTCCCCCATTTCCACCTTCCCTTCTTCCCTCCCTCTTCTCCCCACCCTCTTCCCCTAGTCCACTGAAAAGGGAAGTTCTCCTCTGCCATCTGCCCATAGCTTAAGTCTCATCAGGACTGCCTGGATCCTCTTCCTCTGTGGCAGAATCACCAGGGGCAAGTGATCAAAGAGCAGGCAATCGAGGTCATGACAGAGGTAGCCCCTCTTCTCCTTACTTCAGAATTTACATGGAGACTGAGCTGCCAATTGCCTGCATCTGAGCAGCATCCCCACCCTGCATGGTCCTTGGCTGGTGCATCAGTCTCTGCAGGATCCCCTGCACTCAGGTTGTTTTTTTTTTTTTTTTTTTTTTTTTTTTCAGCTTTGTTGGTATCCTTGTGGGGCTTCTGCCTCCTCTGTGTCATTCTATCTCCCCTTCTTCCATAAGACTGCCTGCACTCTGACCAAAGTTTGTCTATGAGTCTCAGCATCTGCTTTGATCCCTTGTTGGGTGGAGCCTTTCAGAGAACCCTTTCCTGTTCCCTCTCTTACACCGCTTCTGGTCTATTCTGTTTGCTCTTCTGAATGAGATTTAAGCATCCTCCCTAGGGTCCTCCTTGTTGTTTAGCCTCTTTATGGCTGTAGATTTTAGTATGGCTATCCTAATATCCGCTTATAAGTTAGTCTATACCATGTGTAAAAAAATAAGTTTAGTAAAAAATTGTTTTATTAGATTTTAATTTATTCATTTGTGTGCATGTAAGCTGTGTGTATGTGTGTGGGCACGTTAGTGACATGGCACGGATGCATGTGGGAAGGTAAGAGAACAACTTGTGGAAACTGGTTTTCACCTTTGACCTTGTGGGTCCTGGGGATTGAAAAAGTGGTTGGTGGCAAGCTCCTTTAGCTGATGATCCATCTCACAGACCCCATATTCCACATTCTAGAACAGAATGGTCATGAGGTAAGCCCATCCCTTAATTGCTTGCCTGTCCCTTCAGGCCTGCCTTCCTTCCCACTATGTGCCTCCTTTCTAAGACCTGTAAAATTGGATTTGAAAGTGGATTGTGAATGTGCTGGCAAATTCGTAACAGGCTCCTCAAAAGCCACTCGTGCATATACTTTTCCATCTGTACACAAATGTAACTTTCCAGTACATCGTACTCACATAAAAGGACTGTAGCACAAAGTTAAAAATAATACAAATTATGTACTGTTTACTGTAAGTCTAAAAATGAACTATACATTCCCCAAAATGAGCTATAAATTCCAGCTGTGCCTGTTAACTGGTTCCATCGGAGTGTTTTAATTGCTTTTTCCTGGTCTGTTTTATCAGTAACCAACCTGTGGCTGAGACTGACAATCAGATGTAGCTACAACGTAAATATTGGTCGACACCAGTAAGATTAACGTGAAGCAACTTGAAGATGTTTGTCAGAATTTGACTAGCACATAGAGGTTATCCATGATCAGTGCATTCTCTGCTAAACTAGGCGATGGTATTTAAATACTGCAAAAAATTCCTCAATTTTTTTTTGGTCTTTAAAAAAAAAATAATGGATTAGTTCTAAATCTGACATAAATTAGAAAAACTAACCAGCTCATATTGGCAAATGAAAAAAATTAAAATACAATGACATAATTGTTCCCTTTCCTATCCTCCCTCCAGTCCTTTCGATTATCCATGTTGTTCCCTCTTAAATTCAGTTATCCTTTAGTTATTATTTTTCTTTAGTTATTATTATTTTATAGATATGTGAATTAATACATAAGCACAGCCTGCTGAGTCTGTCTGTTATTGCTTATGTGAATATGATTTCTGGGCTGACTGCTTGGTATTAGAAAACCAATTATGGGGCATCTCCCTGGGGAAGATGAGTTCATCCCCTCTCAGCAGTCGGTAGAGGTGGGGCCCCACGAGATTTCCTCCTTTCATGTTAGCATGTCCATTGGTGTTGTCATGGTTCAGCTCTTACTTTGGCAGCCATATTGTTGAGGGATCATGGGTGTAGTTTCCTTAACATTTCTAGAAGACACACAATCTCAAAGCCGACTTCCTCGTCCTTTGGCATTATCTTTCTACCCCTTCTTCAGCTATGTTTTCTGAGTCTTAGATGTGGAGGTTGTGTTATAGATGAATCACTTGGGGGTGGAGCCCCCACAATCAGTGATTCTGCATTTTTGAAGATTTGGACTCTCTGTAATGGTCTCCAACTGCTGCAAAGGGAAGTGTCTTTGATGAGGGGTGAGTAGGTGAAGACACATATTTTTAATGTGGTTAGGGATTATACTGGTTTAGTAAATGGCAGTAGTAGGCTCTTCTTTATGATCCATCTTCCTTAGCCCCAATAGTTGGCTAGGTTTCCTCTACTAGGCATACTTTCTATACTGTTGGTCATGCCTTAAATCCAGTTAGACAGCCACTGGCTACTGCCAAGATATGTGTCCCAATTGTACCTTTAGGGATATCTTTCCATGCTGGTCATTGTGGTTTATAGGCATCACAGCTTGGTATGGCTACTGAATGCTTCCCTCCTTCTGTAGCTTGCAGAGCAGCTCCTGGTACTGTGAATGCCAATCCTCAGGAAAGAGGCTTTCAGAGAAATCTCAGTCTTTTAAGTTAGGGCTACACTGTTAACATTTTCCATCAGTTTTTGAAATCTAGATAGCATACCAAGACAAAAGTAAGAAACTGTCTTAGGGTTTTCTTGCCGTGAGGAGACAGTATGACCAAGGAAACTATTATAAAGAAAAACATTTAACTGGGGCTGGCTTACAGTTTCAGAAGTTCAATCTATTATCATCATGGTAGGAGGCATGGCACCATGCAAGCAGACTTGGTGCTGGAGGAGCTGAGAGTTCCACATCTTGACCCAAAGGCATCAGGAGGAGACTCTGGCACTGGACATTGAGCATATGAGGCCTGAAAGCCAGCTCCCATGGTGACACACTTTCTCCAACAAGGCCACACCTACACCAAAAGGCCACTTTTCCTAACAGTGTCACTCCCTATTGCCAGGCATTCAAACACATGAGTCTATGTGGGCCGTTCCTATTCTAACCATCAAGAAATCAAGGCCCATTTGGTGACATACAATTAGAAATCAAGCTTTGTAGCTTTTGCCACTTTTTCAGGCAGTTAGAACTTAAGGCGAAACCAGTTCTGCGTTTAAACACCATTTTCTGTGCTTGCAAGTTATATGACTTTGAGCCGGGTACAGCTGCTCACCCCACTGATCCCAGCACTCAGGGAGGCAGAGACAGGTTGATCTCTGTGAGTTCAAGACCAGCCTGGCCTACAAACCGAGTCCAGGACAGCCAAGGCTACACAGATAAACCCTGTCTGGAAAAACAAAACAAACAAAAAGTTATGCGAATCTTGAAAATTGTAAAGCTTACTATGAAGTATTTATAAGGGTAAGTTATATCAGAGGTAAGAGGAAGCACAGGAGGGGAGGTCAGGGCTGAGGCTGGGGTGTGTTGAGCTGGGGAGAGACAAACTTGGAAGACAAGGGAAGAAAGAAGCACAGCCAGTAGAGCTCTGTGTTTTAGTCCCTTGGTGAGATGAGCAAGCAGGGCCCCACCCCCTCTTACCACAGAAGCCCAAAGATATAATCCAAAGATATGCATTAGCCGTACTTTGTCCAAGGTAATGGGAACTCTCCCTTTGAGATGCTCTCTGATGTCATTGTACCAGGAGGCAAAATTAGAAAGTAGGACAGGCTTATCTCTCCCACCAGGAATTGGGCAGTCCTCAAGAATATTTCATCCTGGTGTTAAGGGAGACTGGAAATCACCAGTTTATGAAACTTCAAAAGCCCACCCTCAGTGAAATATCTCCTCCAACAAGGCCACACCTCCTCCAACAAGGCCACACCTCCTCCAACAATGCCACACCTCCCAATCCTTTTAAATAGTGTCACTCCCCTCCCTGGTGATGGTGACTAAGCCTTTAAAGGCCAAGGGGGGGCCCCAGTGACTGTTTTTCTTTGGTAGTGTGTATAGCCCTTTTCAGCACTATGAAAGCAAGTAGGGATGAAGTTTCCGGGTCAGTAATAGCTTGATTTCCTCATATTCTGTAACTCAATTATGTGGTGTCTTTAGCTTTAAGTTCCAGCAGGAAATGAAAGCATTGGCTGTAGCCTGTGGCCAAAAACTCCAGCTCCAAAAAAGATAATTCATTCCTGGCACTGTGCTTTCTGTTGTTCTGTGGTGTCTGGTGGAGGCACCGCCATCTGCCCATACATGTGTATGAATATACATGGAAGCTTCCACAGTAGTGGGTTAGACTTTCTCAAACTTCAGTGCTGGTTATCCTTGCCTGTATTCCAGCTCATTTCTAAATTTAAGTGAGAAGGATTCCAGAAAAGCAAAGATCATGAAAATGCTTCATATGCTTACAGATGCAAGAAGAAAGCTTCTAAAACATTACACAGCTGTGTGAATGTACTTAATATTACTAAGTTGGGCATTTAAAATATCTACAATGGTAAATTTCATATGTGCATTTTACCACAAAATAATTTAAAAATAACAACAGAGAAGTATGAAGTCACACGTGTTTTTTTTTTTTTTTTATAAGAACTTCAGAGTTAGCAAATAAGTTTCCCCAAAGGGGCTATTTTCTGCCTGTGTTAATTCTATGATTCTATCAATTAAAGATAAAAATGCAGTACAGGGAAAGTTTTGTGTCTTAACAAGTGCTGATTTGGGGCAGGCAACCCTGTAAGGGGAGCCACCTCAGCTTCCTTCCTGTGGGCCACGAATCCTTACCTCTCACGGTTTTTATCGCTGTCTCAGCAAATATGGTATCAGCAGATTTCTCCATGGAGAATCTGAGGAGGGTTTGTTGATGCCTTGGCCCCGTGTTCTTCCAGCAGTCTTTTGCTACTGTCTCAGGTGATCTGAGAAGGACATTTGTTGTCATTTGTTTCCTTTCTTGTTTTCCTGGTGACAACCTGACTGAGGTGAGATGCAATCTCAAAGCAGTTTTAAACGTCGTATGTGTGCCACAGTGACCACTCTCACAACTTGCAGGGGCTGGTTCTCTCATCTCACCATTTGAGCTCCAGGGATTGAAATCTAGCTGGCCTGGCTTACCAGCAAGCCGCTTAACCCCCCAGGGCCCTCTCACTACCCCTCAAAGTAGTTTTATTTCCATTCCTCTGTTAGCTAAGGATATTGAAAACCTTTTTTAAAGGATGTATTAGCTCTTTGCATTTCTTCTTTTGAGAACTGACTGTTCAGTTCATTGTTTCATTTACTGACAGGATGATTTGGATTCAAAGTGTTTAATTTTAGTAGTTTGACAAAGATTTGTTTTCCATTTGGTAGGCTTTTTCTTTACTTTGGTGATTATTTTGTTTGGCATGAAGAAGCTTTTTAATATCAAGTAATTGTATCCATCAATTCTTGGGATCACTTTCAGTGTTATTGGAGTCCTTTGTAGGAAATGCTTGCCTGTGCCTATATCTTGAAGTTAACTATGTTTTTTTTTTTCCTGAAAGTTTTAAAGTTTAAGATCTTACATTAAGGCCTTTCATTCATATCTAGATATAGTGGTGCAGGCCCATATTCTAGCATTTGTGAAGTGATGATAAGAGAATCTGAAGTTTGAGAATTTCATAGAAATATATCATGTGTTTTGAAACTCACCCCCATTTTCTCCATTCCAATTCTTCCATTATTCTGCTGCCACGTTTCCCATTTCATGTGCTTTGTTTTAAGCTCACGGAGTCTACTTAGTGCTTGCCTGTATGTGTGTTGTTGTAGGCCATCTACTGGAGCGTGAGCAGCATTTCCAGGAACACACCCCTACAGGCTCTCAATCCACCAGTACTGTAGGCATAAGGTTATTGTGTAATTCAAATGCTGACTTCTGTACCTTCCATATATGGTTGTAATCCTTGTTCTGAGAACTCCTGTCTCAATCTACTGTAAACAGTGCCCCCCAGTTGTCTGATATGCCAATAAAGCAGCTTATAGGCAGTTGCTGAGCAGGGTAGAGAATAGGGCTGGAGTTCCTGCCCTCCAGAAGAGGAAGAGTTAGAGGAGGAAGTAGGGGATTCAGCCATGGGCAGAGGTCCAGAAGACATTAGAAAAATACCTAGAGCAGAGAATGTCATAAAGTGCAAGTATCTCGGGGATTTATGCTGGTAAAAAGCCAGACTGCTTAGGAGGTTAAGAACAGAGTAATAACTGACCCATCCCTTTAACAGGCTAGTTAAACAGGGTCTACCTGAAAGAGGGAGTGGAAATGTGGGGCCAGAGATGTGAAGAATGGAGACCAAGACAGGCTTCTGATCAAGGTCTCAGTTTACTGAATGTGCAAACACTTACAAAGCAAAGGGTAACAAGCAATTTTTTTCACAGTAACATCACATCTGTGTCACCTGGCAAGGCGTCCAAGAATTCACTCAAGGTTACACAAAATTTGCTGTCTGGTTCCCAGGGTTGCACGGAGCTTGCTATCTAGTTCTCAGGCTCAGAACACACTGCAGGAAAAGTTGCCAGGGTCAGTCTCCCAGAGGTTGCCAAGGCCAGTCTCTGAGAAACTGAGCTATGGGTAAGACCCGCATCTGCCAAGGCCAGGAGGCAGAATTCCAACTACCAGACTCCTTCAAATAACTGATCAGTTATTGTGCCATGAAGCTTGTTAAAATAATATAACAGAGTCTCAGTTATTTGGGTGATAGCTCAGATAAGAAACTGAGAAACAAAGACAATTTTGTACAAATAACATTAACATTTTGGCATACCAACTAGGGCCAGAATTTACATAGAATCTAAACTTAAACAGAAAGCAGTTTCTCAGTTCTGTTCACGAAGAGAGCAACCACAGTTTTATGGCAGGAGCTCACAGCTTCCTGATCAGATGACCTCCTCCCTGCCACAGTGCAGCAAGGCCTCAGATGGCTGCAGAAAAACAAAAGCTGAAACAAATCCCAGAGAGGCAAAGCAGAAGCAGTTGAAGCCCTTGCTGAGAAAAAGCAAAGTGGCTCTTTAACACAAATAAGTTTCTCAAAGCCAGACTTTCCTAGCCAAGGCAGGAAGCCAAATCCTTTTGTGAAGGGGCTCTTAAGCTGGTAGTGGTGGTGCACAGCTTTGATCCCAGCACTAAGGAGACAGAGGCAGTTGGATATCTGTGAGTTCAAGGCCAGCCTGGTCTATAAAGGGAGATCCAAGACAGCCAAGGCTACAGAGAGAAACCCTGTTTCCAAAACCCCCCAAAACCAAAAATCAATAAAACAATTTATTTTACAGTTTAGTTATATAGTACAAACAAACCTGTATAGAAAAATAAATGCCTTACCTGCTCAGAGAGCAAGAATCATCTTTAACTGAACTGTGCTCAGTGTACAACCCATTCATATATTAATACAATATGTATAATACCTTTGAAACTTTATATATTTTTCAGAGCAAGAGGAGCAGACATCACAAAGGACAAGACTGTCTTTGCCCAGGTGACCTCAATAACTGTTTCCTCAAATATATGCATCTGAGACAATTGCGAAATGGCTAGTTAGATAGTTCAGCATCACAGACTGTTCCAGTCAATACTTCAGCTAAGCTCTGAAATTTCTCAGCATTCAGAGACTGGACAGCAAAAGTTACAGGTAGCTTTCTTAAGACTGGACAATATCCCAATTTTCTTGGTCCTTCCAAAAGAAAAACTATGTCCCAAATCAGCAGGAAGCAATTTAAGAAAATTACGCCCATTCCCAAGAGATAGTGGATTTTTTTTTTTTTTTGTCATTCTATGGGTGATAGATATTTGTTGTTGTTTTAAAGGGATTTGTTATAGGGACGATAAATAAAAGGGTAGATTATTAAATTTACTTTTAGAACAAAGCATTAATAAATCAAAATTCTTACATTGATATAAATCTTTGTATATTAATACAGATTTAAGATCCTATTTGGTTACAACATGCTAAGGTATAGTACCTATATAATTCTTAAAACTGAAATGTTAAATTCTAGTCCTTTTTACATAATTATTTTATTTTTATTAATTACAGTTTATTCACTTTGTATCCCCCATGTACCTCCCTCCCTCCTCCCCTCCCAATCCCACCCTCCTTCTTCCCCACCCCTGTTTATCTCCCAGTCCACTGATAAGGGAGGTCCTCTTTCCCTTCCCTCTGATCCTAGTCTATCAGGTCTCATCAGGACTGGCTGCATTGTCTTATTCTGTGGTCTGGTAAGGGCTCCCCCCTCAGGGGGAGGTGATCAAAGAGCAGGCCAATCAATTCCTGCCAGAGACAGTCCCTGTCCCCATTACTATGAAGGCCACTTGGACACTGAACTGCCATAGGCTACCTCCGTGCAGGGGTTTCAGGCCATCTCCATGAGTGATCCTTGACTGGAGTATCAGTTTCAGAAAAGACCCCTTTGCCCAGACTTTTTGGATCTGTTGCTGTCCTTGTGGAGCTCCTGTCCTCTCTAGGTCTTACTATCTCCCACTTCTTTCATAAGATTCCCTGCACTCTGCCCAAAGGTTGGCTATGAGTCTCAGCATCTGCCTTGATACTAGAACCTTTCAGAGGCCCTCTGTGGTAGGCTCCTGTCCTATTCCCTGTTTTCTCCCTCCTCCAATGTCCATCATGTTTGCCTTTCTGAATGGGGATTGAGCATCTTAGCCAGAGTCCTCCTTCTTGTTTAGCTTCCATAGGTGTAGAGATTTTAGTATGTTCATCCTATATTATATGTCTAATATCCACTTTTGAGTGGGTATATACCCTGTGTGTCTTTCTGCTTCTGGGATACCTCACTCAGGATGATCTTTTCCAGTTCCCACCATTTACCTGCAAATTTCATGATTTTCTTGTTTTTTTTTATTGCTGAGTAATATTCCATTGTGTAGATGTATCACAATTTCTATATCTATTCCTCAACTGAGGGGCATTTGGGCTGTTTCCAGCTTCTGGCTATTACAAATAAAGCTGCTACAAACATGGTTGAACAGATGTCCTTGTTGTATACTTGAGCGTCTTTTGGATATAGGCCTAGGGGTAGTATAGATGGATCTTGAGGAATTACTATTCCTAATTGTCTGAGAAAGTGCCAGATTGAATTCCAGAGTGGTTGTATAAGTTTCAGTTCTTTAGAAAACTGCTATTAAGAACTGTTTAGGATATGTAAGAAATGTATACTAGCAGTTAGACAAGCAAACTCATGGCCTTGTTAAATGCTAGTTTAGTAAATTAAAAATATGCTTCCTAGATTGACAGATAAAAAATAGTTTGAAACAAACAATTCAGATAAGATAAATAGATAGCTGGTCTTAAAAAACCTCAGAGATCTATAGAATACAGCACTTAAAGATATTTTGTTAATTTAAGGCTTTTTTTTTGACCATGAGACAAGTCTGTTCCTGGAAGCACCCCTGTTCTACTTCAAAGAGCTTCAAAGGCTCACATGTGGCAAGCTAGCCACTGGGTGAGAAAATGCCCTTGTGTCAATTACAGACAAAATACTGTCTAAACTGGACAAATTGGAGGCAGGAAAGTCGACTGCTGAGCTTTGCAAGAACAAGGTAGGCAAGTCCTTTCTTCACAGAGAGGTCTGTCAAATATTCTGAGCTGGAAGGTTAAAGATGATGCTCCAATGTTGTAGAAGAACTTTGCAGGACAGACCAGGCCAAATATCTGTGTCATTTCTATGCCTTTGGAAGTTGCTTGCCTACTCTTCCAACATATTCAGGTAATACTCATTCCTCCTTAAGTCTCTGATGGGGTTGGAAACTAGACAGTGATAGCCTCACAGTTAAACTTAAATTGTTTATGATGATAGGAATTGATAGATAAAATAGAATAATTTATCCAAGGGTGCCACATATACAGATGTAAATCTTACCTAATAATTTTCATAATTGTTATTATTACATATAGTTTGTTATTATAAGAGAAAGATTCTTTTATTAGACTAAAATGCAGTCACACGTTACTGGGCTGTTATCCATGTTGAATGTGCTTGTACAACTATGGTTTTTTGCCACTCTCTCAGTTTTTCATCCTCAATGAGTAATACTTGGGATTGAGCCTTCCAAAGTAGGCTGCTCAAAGGACAGGGAGGTGGAAAGTGACTGACCTGCTGCACATGTGAAGATAGTGAGAATGAAGTAAGGGAAGGAGACAGGGAGTGGAAAGCAAAGCAAGATTCAGTAAGTGACAGGAGAAAGAAGGAGAGTGAAAAAATTATGGAGGGGAAGAAAAAAAAGAGCAAGGGATTAAGAAAAAAAATACAAAGTTAAAAAAAAAGGAGAGACAAAACAGTTCACTGAGTGAAATAAAAGCACTGGCCACAAAGCTTGATGACCTAAATTCAATTCCCAGAATCCAGAGTTTGATCTCCCCGCAAGCCTGAGGCTGAAAGCCATCAAGTTCCAGGGTTATTCTCAGTTGAAATCTGTTCTCGGATGGCCACCAAGGACAGGACTCTTCCCCTTATACCTTCCCAGTGTAGGTCAGTCTCAGGCTGTCTGCTCCATGTGGCTAATCAGTGTCTGGACCTCCTGCTTTCCACATCTCTCATTCAGGGCGCCCCCCAACATGACATTTCCAGATCTTTGGCCCCCTGGGTAGCTCAGTTATTAATAACAGATTTTCTCAAGACTCCCACACCCACCTTTGGAGTCATATAGTATGACAAAATGAGATTACTCTTTCCCTGACCTGTTGAGAATCAGTCCTTCCAAAACTTGCACTTGGCCTCTAGACTGGTAAGGGTTACAGGTGTGGGCATAGGCTTGTCTGCAGTGTTCACTCACTGCCTACCTTTCACCTGACTTAGCTCCTGGAAGTGGCTTCTGTTGTGGATGTAAATGTGTTTTTGTTTTGATCCCAGGTGTAGGATATGGGACTGATTTCAAATTGTCTGCAGCTTGCCTTGTGCAGGCTCTGGAGAAAGGCGTTTGCCAGCTGCAGATAGTTTAAATCTGAGGACCCTGGAGAGGGAGTAGATGGCAGGGGCCCAGAGAGAGGAGGAAGCTCAGTGACAGAAGGATGACGGTGCTGCAACTCCCCACCCACTACTGCTCCTTATGGCTGTTGATGCAGTTTGATGAGCAGAAGCTGGAGATCTCCTGAAATGAAGATTGAACTTTCCCCAAGGGACCCATCAACCGTAGCAAGCAGGAAGTAACTAAGGAAAGCTACAACCCTTCTCTCCACTAAATGTTCCTTCCTCCCTACCCGGTGTTGAGGTGTTGGAAGGGATGGGGGTGGAGAAGGGAGGAAGAGGCATAAGAAACCAAAATAAGACAGAATAAAAAGTAAAGCTAACAGACTTCTGCCCACTCTTCCCCAGGCCCCAGGGGAATCACAGCTGTTTCACTTCCTTCCTTCTCAGTGTCACGGTCCCCCACCCCCACATTTTTCTGGTATCCTTTACTTCCTTAGCGGATTTTGGAAACCCATTCTGTTTTTCTCTTTGGGATTGTCTGTTTGTATTCTGAAAGTTTTCTTCCTTGAATCACACAGCCTCCACTTGGCCAGCCACCGTGCTCAGAAGCTCCAATGTACAGTCTTTGATGTTGGAAGCAGCATTACACATTATTTATTAGCTCATTCACTCTTGAAGTGGTAATGGTGATAGCATCAGTGTCCATGGACTCCAACTTCTTTTTTTTGTCATTTGGAGACTTTAAGGCACACGAACAGTATTCACTGAAAATAAAATTCAAAGTGGCGGCAGCAGCAGCAGCAGCAGCAGCAGCAGCAGCGGGTTCTTTGGTTTAAAGATCGTGTCAATGAATAGCTTCATGGTTCAAGTAGGGGTCAAAGCCACAGACTCTTTGAGTGAAGAACTACAAAGCAAAGCTGCTCTCTATGTGCAGGCACCATCTGCAGCCCTGACTCACAGGAGTCAAGAGGGAGCTGAAACATGACTCACCTGTCACAGACATCCCAGGTTTCCCAGAGTTGCCACCAGCAGAGGCTGCCTGCATGGTCTGTCTGCCTTAACTCTGAAGTTGAATATCCTCTCACAGGAGTTAGTGATACATGCAGAAAATAATTATTCTAATGTTGTTGGTTGGCAACCATGTTCCTAGGGCTGATTTAGGGTCACAGTGCTGGCCCCATGGCACATTCCAAGAACCTGAATAGCATTAGCATAGAGATGATTTTCCTGAGAATGCAGTTAATTGTAAGGGAGTTGTGTGCTGCTCACACACCGTGGCCAGTTCTCACTTGGACATTCTGGTTGGGCCTGAGGTTGTATTTGAGAATCCGAGATAGCTGTTGCCTCAGGAGCTTCTCTGAAGTTTTCTGTCATTCTTACCGGGCATCTAGCTTTTAAGTCAGAAACCCACATTTTAGAGACACAGACCAATTCCTCTCCAGTGATGATGAGGGTGCTGATAGAGAACTCCTGTTCTTGGGTTTGGGTGTTTTTTTTTTTTTTTAATGACTGAAATATTTTCTAGAGTCCTTTAAGAAAGTTGCTATAAATGCATTGTAATACCACACAACACAGGCTGAAGCCACCATTCTCCGATCAGCCAGGTTTTAATCAAGGGCAGGGTAAAGGAAAAAAATATCTTACATTTTCAAAAGATGTGTCAAGTAGAGCACACGATGACTTTTTGACAGTTAATCATCATACTGTTAAAACTGCATGGCAGTTGGAATTACGTAAGAACCAATTCTGACTTAGATCTTTTTCATGGTTTTTAGTTCCTCTTGAAATTCTATAATCTGGGTGTTCTCAGCTTTTTTTTTTTTTTTTTTTTTTTCTGTCAGAAAACAAAATTTCAGGAAAGCCAGGGAGTAAAGTCATGATTGGTGATCTCCAGATTATGGGACCTTCTGACTGGAAGAGCTCAGTTTTGCTGTCGGCAGGTTCACAGACTTTTGTTAAATCCTACAGGAGGGGGCCTGGGGATTCAGCAAACCTGAACCCCAGGCCATTCCTGTCACTAACCACTACACTGGTTACCCCTCTTTACCCCTTTTGCAAATCTGAGGCAGTGCTTTTGAAATGCTTCTACCAAGTCCTCCTTCCAGTTCTAACTTTCTCTTTTCCTGTGTTGCTGGCCACAGGCAGTCCTGATTTCAGGTGTACCAGGAAGGGTTAGACAGGAAGCAGTGCTGACAGGCTCGGCTAGTTCACACTGCTTGGGGAATCATGGGAGCAGATGGATCCCCACCTGCTCCTGGATGCTGGCTCACCTCCACCAGTGTTAGATGTGATGTAGTTAGTGCCAACAGAGGTTCTTCTTCACTTGCAAATGTATTTTGAGTGCCTACTTTTGGTACATGACTTTTTTTTTTTTTTAATTTTCATTTGAAGAATGGCCTAGAATTTACCTTAGCAATGTTTTAGTTAGGGTTTCTACTGTTTTGATAAAACATATCCAAGGCATCTTGAGGAGTAAAGGATTTATTTCTCTTTCTCTTATGCTTTCCACACCAGAGTCCATCACTGAAGGAAGTCAGGGCAGGAATTCAAGCATGGCAGACACCTGGAGACGGGGAGGGGCTGATTAAGAGGCCATGGAGGAGCATGGCTTATTGTCTTCATCAGCCTTCTTTCTTTTAACACCCAGGACCACTAGCCCAGGGGTGGAATTGCCCACAGGGTGCTGGGCCCTCCCGCATCAATCATTAATAAAGAAAATTGCCCACAGGCAAATCTGGAGGGTGCATTTTCTCAATTGAGTTTCCCTCTTTCAAAATGACTCCAGCTTGTGTCAAGTTGGCATAAAACTAGCCAGCACAGCACTTCCTTACCTGCCAGAACTGTTACATAAAAGCTTAACACGCGTCTCCTGTAAAGAACAAAGATAACTCTACAACCATCACTTCTAGCTGCTGTGGTATTAGCTCAATCATCTCACTGAGGGGGCACTGAACTCTATAACAAAGTTCAGGGCCAATCTGAATTCTTTTGTCAGTTAGGGCTTGGAAGGAGAGTGTGGCACCATGGAAGAAGGGCCTCAAGATCTCTGGCCTCTAACCATGCCTGATTTTGGAAAATGGGAGAGGTGTTTTCCCAGGTGACAGCTGGTGGTCCGACAGTAAATAGTCCTGTGCCACTAATGACAACCTACAGAATAGACAGGGGTTTGGATAAAAAGTTTGCCCCCCACCTTGGACAAGGTGACTTGGCTCACAGAGGTATGGTGGATGTACCATGCTAAAAGTTTTATGCCATCTGTACACAGTAGATGACTCAAGCAGGAAAATGAAGCAGAACATTTATTTTTTGAAAAAATTTTATTAAAAAATTAAAGTGAGTGTTGGGGGTGGGAAAGGACAAAAACAAAACCAAGAAAAACCAAACCCACACAACCGACACATGCTTTTAGAGTAGCAAGCATGTGACACTGGTTATAAAGGCTTCCCAACTACTGATCTAGTCTTTCATATCAGTCACAGTCAAGAAGGGCTTCCAAGGGAAGCCATATGTAAACAGGTCATCCGTACTATGGTTAAGAGCTAGCTATGTGAGAACTCTCAACTGAAGGCATGAGAGCGACCAAACCTCAGGAGTGCGTCCACATGGATTTAGAGTTCTGGTTTTAAACGTGTGTGCAGAGGTTGTGGGAACAAACAGTAGAGACCAATGGTGGCAGCAGAGGGTGGCCTTAAAGCACCTTTAGATCCTGGACCCTCTTCTACAGTTCGAGGCAGCAATCTTCAAACTCTGAAAAGACGAGGTTGTTCAACTATGGATTTTCTAGCTGTGTTGGAGATGAGTGCAACAGGTGATTCTGTATAAACTAGTCAGCTACCCAGCCTGAAGATATTAAAGCAATTCCAACCTCCTAAATATAAAAGAACTCTTATGAAAGCCACTGTGCTTTTGTCAGTTCAGGATGAGGCAGGTGGGAGGCAGTCCTGAGCAATCTGTCAAGAGCTGTTCAGGAAGTAAATAGCATAGAGTTGATCTGAGATCACAGAACAACCTCCGAATTACTAACAGGCCAACCCCATTTATCACAGTTCAGTGAACTTTCTTTCATCAGGGCCAGACAGGAAGCTGCCATTTAAACAGAATAGAGGACAGTTGTGGTTCCTGACTTGGGAAGACATATGAATAAAACATCTATTAAAAAAACTTTATTAAACATAGAGCACTATGCCCAAATAACTTCCCAGGGTTACAAAAGCCTCCTGGAGCCTTACTGACAGCATGTAGATATTGTGACATTGATTCCAAGGTTCCCATTATCTGCAAAGAGGTGTGCTATGGCTGTGTCAAAAACAAGGCAGTCACTGTTCATGATGGCTGCAGCCACACCGTCATGAATGGACCGGGGTGTGGCCTCCCAGGTCAGCCTCCGCCGGTTCCCATTCAACTCCAGTCTGTAGGCAAAGTTCTCAGCTTGCTTACGGGTGCCGATGAGGAGGACAATGGCAAAGAACTGTTGGTGACCTTCGTACTTCTCTTGCTTTTCAAGTACCAGCATGAAGTGGTGCCCAAAACAGGACTGCATCATCACCCAGTCCACAGCCCCTGGCAGGTTAATGTCTGTTGCTAGAAAGACTATGTCCTCTCCCTGAAGGGTAGTGATGCTCTTGTGGGCATGCATGAGATGAGACATCACGGCTTCCAGGGACCCCTGCCACTTGCAGGAGGCTCCAGGGCAGGGGCAGGAATAGGGACGGTATTCACAGATGTCTTCATGCTCTGGTTTCTCTGTATGGTGTAGAGTCAGGGAACAGCCCGTGGTAGCATACTGCAGAAACAGAAAACAACATACTGCATCATGGCATTGCCTCAAAACCTCGGTGCCAACATCTACGCATACCTACCCACACCCAGGTTCCTGGGCTCAGATTCTTAATCTAAACTACCTTTGTTTAAGGAGTGTCAAATATTTCAGACAAGTCTCAATTTCTACTCATTGTCAATAGCATTGTGCATAAAGTCAGGGCACTGGTTTCTAGACCCCCAGCCCGACAATGGTCAAGGATGAGAACTACCGTTCTTTTAAGTATGTCAAATGAGCAAAACTACTGAGATAACAGGGCCCCTTTCTCATTTTTGATAACCCCTGACTCCTTTTAAGAATTTAACTGCTTGGAAGTGGGGTGGGCAAGGAATACTGGACCACCTGCAGGCTTTTCCTATGAATAGATGACTTGAAAATGGCACAGTCTTGTTCTACTCCTTGACTTAGACTGATGGCAGGTCAACTTGTCAGTGGAGAAGGTTCCCTGTTCTGGCCTGCTAGTGTGGCCAAGCATGAGTGGAAGAGTCTGGGAGGATGGAACAGACTTGCTGTCTCCTTTGTACCCTCTGCCCTGCAAGTGTTGTGCCACGAGTTTTTGTTTTGTTTGTAAAGAAATCACATTCGAGACTGGCTTCTTGTAGAGGCTAAGGTGAAGTGGACCCGCCCTCTCCTTAAAGACCACCAAATCTTCCTAAAATTAGTTCCCTGTGGTCAAGCACACATCTCTTCCTGATGAGGTTGGTGAGGTCCTCATTCCAGGCTGGGAAAGGGGGGAGCTGAATGAACTTCTAAACACAGTCTGTCATTCAGATACTTCCTTACTATTACAGAGAAACAAAATCTTTCCCTTCCTATTCTCAGTATATCCATCATGTCCGTCATGAAAGAAGGCCACACTAAAAGAAACTGGAGCATTTCAGCTCCCAACTTTCATAAGAATGACAATGGTAATGCCAGTTGCCAGAGGGAGGGAGGGTCAGTCCACAACAGATGCCTATCCAGTGCTCTGACTGTGGTCACAGAATTAAGAAATGGCAACCACTCTTTATAGGTAAAGGGAGGAGTTAGCCTCTGATCTTTGAAGCACAGGAAGGCAGAGAGACTGTCTAGGTTACTGTACTTACTCTCCAGTCCTCCATTTAAGCATGCAGGTACCAAAGAAGGGACTGCACTAGGCTGTCTTCCTAAGATACTAAGAGAAAAAAAAAAAAAAAAAAAAAAAAAAAAAAAAAAAAGCAAAGCAACCATCGAACTCACAGCTGTTTTTGCTTCTCCGTACCCTGACTTACAAGCCCCTTATCACCACAGGTTGAGTTCTACACCTTACAGAATGTCTTTCTAGCAACCAGGGGGTCTTGCAGGCCACCAGAGCTGGGGTCTGCAAGAGAATACAGAAGCCAAGACAACAATAGCTTCTCTCTACAGGGAACTCAAAGAAAGACACTGGAAGAAATGCAGAGCATGGGGGAAGGTATGAAGGTATGTCTGTATGCCAGAGATCTGGAGGCTGAGACAGAAGAACTGTGTGTTTCAGGCTCTCCCTGAAATACAGAACTCTTTCAAAAAACAAAATAACAACAACAACAACAACAACAATAAAATCTCAAAACAAAAATAAAACAAACAAACAAAAAAGCAAAAAAGTAGCTCATGCCTCCAGCACCTTGGCTGAATTATTTCTATGTTTCTGGTTTGCTGACAGGAATTGCTTGTTCACAGGTCGGAACCATCGACTAACTTTAAAAGTTCAGGTAAAAAGAAGGTCTTGGTCAGAAAGAGAAATAGATTTGCGCATTTCTATTTACATTCGGTGCTCTCAATTTTTCAAAGCTTTATAAAGAAGTCCCTATGAACTGTTTTAGATCTGGGGTGTGGGAAGGACATGGAACCTCCTGGTGGTCTCCCGTGGACGGTGGGTGAGGCCCTTCAGTCCAGAGTTTTTAAAGCACACATAAACACAACAAAAAATAGCAAGACATTCTTAGAGCCTGGCTCAGTGTCTGCATGGGAAAATGGCTTAGAATGGGCTGTTGACCTTAGCTTTCAGGATGAATGCCAAGAATGAAGCAAAGTCTGGCAAAGGCATCCAGAGCACCTTTTGAGACCCCCACAGCCCCAGACCACTGCGCCTCCCAGAGCCAGCGTCTACAGCAAGTGTTTCTGTCACCAGCTTCGCTTGGGAACTTGCCCTGTTCTGGCAGAAACATTTATGTGCTGTTACTTGGTTTTCACACATGCAACTCTTCTTCAGGGTCACTCCGCAAGCTATAGGGAGAATAGGCATTTCTTTGTACATGTGTGGACAATGGCTTCCTGAAAAGAACTTGCTACTGGCTCTACCAACTTAAACATGTTTTAAAAGCCTTGGATGTTTTACTCTGTTTCTTCTAACCCAGCTGAACTTCAAGATCAACCTATTTCTCTCATTTCACCCCTGCAGTAGTCTAGGACCACTGAGGCCATTTCTGTGGTAAAAGAATTAAAGATGATCTCCAAGAAGAGAGTGTTCAAACCTTTTTTGTTTTTGTGGTGCCTGTTTAACTCCTGTCACACTCCATTGTCTGGCTTACCTATGCTGTGTGTGTTACCCACCTGACACAGTCAATGATCTAGGACCAGCTGAAGCAAATGATTCTCTTCCTGACATCTGGGGTGAGAGGGCTTCTGTTTACAGGCCTGGTTCTTTCCTATGCCCAAGTGCAGTCGAGAGGGGCCCCTGGGCTCCTTTGCAGAGAGGTTTCTGTGTCCTGGGACACACCCACAGCTATAAATGAGATTTCTCCTTTGGGAAAGATGTGCTCATTTCCCCCAAAGGGTGGGGTTATTTTTAAATAAACCTCTCTAAAGAAGAGGAAAAAGAAGCATAGAGGAAAAAAGAAAAAAAGAGACGAGGGAGGCCAAGCTCAAAGCTAATCAATGTGGGAAGGACAGAAGGAGAAACATGTGGATATGACACCTAGGACATCTTTGTAGCATTCTGTCTGGTGCTGCCATGCAAAAATCTTGTGCAAACATGTTCTGTCACTGAAATACTGTGTGAATCTGAGGCTTTGTGTTTAAGTCTTTGCAGAAAGCAGTAAATAGTTCCCATTCTTTCCTGGGCAAAGAGGTTTAAAGGCTGTGTTTAAGGTGGAATTTAGATAGGGTTTTCATTTTTGGCACAGAAACCCTTTCATAAAGAAATACAGGACCTCTTCACACACAAATACATATAATGAGACACCACGGAGTACTGAACACTAGACATCATTCATTTACCTAATAAACAGTAACACTATTTGTTTATAAAATGAAGCTATAAGCTCAATACTCTTCTCTCAGCCAGACTGCTAATGAAGGCTGTGTGCTGTAGGTTTAGACCCAGTCATTTAATATGTTTCATTAAATTTGATTTTGTGTAATCGCAGAATGACAAGCTGAACACCAACAATTGGTCATCAAGTACAACGGAGGTGCCAAGAGCTCCATGGCAGAAGTAGGCTCCTCTGGGGCTCTGTGAGGAAACGGCCCTGCCTCCATCTGTTTACCTCCAAGGAAACAGCTCAACCTCATTAGCAGGATAGACACCAGTGTCTCAAATGAGAAAGTTAAGAAAAAAAAAAAGATAATAAACCATAACCAATAATCTACTGTTGTATGTGAATCAAATTCAAGAACTGACCTTTTCCAGAGTACGCACAAGCAAAAAGCACTTTGCTCTAATCTAAGTAAGCTGTAATGCTCATAAAATGCACAGTGATGGCTAAATACAATTGGTGGCTCTGGCCTGGGAACCCTGACTCTGCAAAGGGCGTTTCTAGGACAACCACTGAGCTCTGCATGTGCTCTGCAGATTAGAGCAGAGTCTGTGCTGGGTCTTGTTTCCTGATTACAGTAGAAGATGTCCTGGTTTTTAAGAGAGACACAAGGAGAGATTTTGGGGCCAGGCAGGGTGCCTGCAGCTTACATTTAAATGTTTAACAATATATATCTGAGTTGAAAAGTGAATTGAAAACACAAATGGAAGAAGGAACTAGAGATTCTGGATAAAGGCCATTTGGGATTTTTCTTTTTTACACTAATATTGCAATTGTTGTCTATGCTTATATCATGGAAAAGATAAACATGTAGGAAGGAATCCAGGAGAGATGTTAACATGTTTACATTTTAAAGGATAAAGTTTCTTATGAGGAGTTGGTTGAATGAACTGAACTTTTTCCTACTATTTTCCTAGCATACAACACCTACATGGAAACAAACCAAGATTATTCATTTTCCTTTTTCTTAATGGTCTGAGGGGCTCATTTTAGTGAAGCAACATAGTTTTGCAATGAAGAGATATGCTGTTATAAAAACAAACAAATAAACAAAAAACAGCACTGCTTCTTTGGTCCTCATAGAAGACAGAACATTCACTGATCCTTCCAAGGTTGGAAGTCACTGTTGGTCTATGGCTTGCTTTGCCATTTCTGTCCTCTTTGGTGGCATTATCGACACTTAGACAGGTCTGATCCATTGTAGGACCCCCATCTAAAAGGTGAGTTCCAGGAATGGAATTAGCCCAATCCACCATTTTCTCACATAGGCTCCAGGAACGGAGTGGAATGTGTGAGCTCAGCAGAAGGGATCTGTAGTTTATCATGAATGAGATCAGCAGATACCCAGGCAGCTACTTAGACTATCTTCTCAGCACTTCTCAGATTGCTCCAGTGGGAATTTCAGGTGAACCTACTGTAGTACGGTAAACTCAGTATGGCAAGAGTTAGGTTTATCAAGACTAACTAGTAATCAGTGCTGGGCACCAGACCTAGGGGCCTTGTGCATATGAGGTAAATGACACACCCTTGAACTACATGCCCAACCTTAAAATAACCATTTTTTAAAAATGCGGGCTAATAGGGGCTAGGGGGATGATTCAGTGCTTCAAAGCCTTGGTTGCTCTTCCAGAGGACCCAGGTTCAATTTCTAGCGTCCACATGGCAGCTCACACCTGTCTGTAACTCCAATTTTAGGGGATCTGGTACCTCACACAGACATATATGCAGGTAAAACACCAAATGCACATAACATAAAAATAAATCATGAAAATTTTTTTAGTCCTTAAAAACAAAAAGACAGCCTTCTAGCAACTCAAACTAGAGTTTTTGTGATTAAAATGTTTATCTGCCCTCTAAATACCACATAGATTATTGCTCATCTTTTTATAGGCCTAATAATTTTGTTTAAGCTCCAATTTGCTGGTTCTATTACCTGCTCCTGGCCTACCTGGTACTTACTGACAAATGAATAAATAGTAGGTTTATTTGCGGATGATGGACGGTCTCCCACTATGCGATTTTACTTCAACTGGAAATCTTACTGTAGGTAAAAGAGGAATTCAGTAGTTTCGGATCATGCGAAAAATGTTCATATTTTTAAATATCAGAATTATATGTTTATTTAATCTTTTTTGGCAAAGATGGTTCACATATCTTATCTATATAAACGACTAGAGTGGGGGCGTTCATGACTCTTCTGAAATGTCCCACAGAGTAAAACAACAGCACTGCCGTTCTTCTGATGGCTGTGTGCCTCTCTTGAAATAGATCACAACCAGCGGTGGAGTATCTGTGTTTAGAATGCCGTTACTTGTGCCCTGTTTGACCCCGAGCCTGTTTACACAATTAATAATGAAGGAGTGTGTTTCTGTCAAGTTAACTCTTGAACAGCAGGATAAAATTAAGCTGTCCAGCCTGTATCTGCCTAGCTCTTCCTCTAAACATCCCAGCATACCTTCCTGTAACTCCAGCGGTACATTCCTCACCTCCACTCCTGAGGCAGGCAAAGACTGGACTATCAACCAGCAGGGCAGCAACGGTTTCTCAGATAATAAATGACAAGAAAGCATTAGTTGGCCCCAGAACCACCACACAGTGCCATAAAACACTGCGAGACTGATACAGTGTTAACCTTACACAGTTTGTTTAGAAGAAGGCCATTCTAATGAAACTCTTGAGTTCACAAAACTACCCTTTGTTCCTAAGACAAAATAGATCACATACTAGCGAAGTTTCCTATCGAATGGTGTATTGGTGGAAGACTTTGGGGACGATTATTATTTCAGAGATCTGAGAACATTCTGTGTTGGAGACAGGGGCCATGTGGCCTTGTAAACTATTGGAGCTAGCAACAGTCCATTTTTAATCCTAGAAACTTTGAGAGACAGTTGACTTTTGACCATGTGTTTCTCATCTTGTCCACAGGCAGAGTGAGCGAGCAAGTACACACTGTCACTGCGAACAGTTTTGTGAGAGCCTTTTGGTGCAGACAAAGGCACTTGAACAAGCTACCAGAAGCAAAGGCTTTCTGCCGTCATACTCGCAACCGGCCTGACCCTTTTCAATATGCTCTCACTCTTTAATGCCAGGTTCCCACCTGCACAGTCATGGTGACAACACTGACAAGACTGAAATAGTAATTCCTTATCAGTCTTTTATTGTCTAACACAGCCAGATTCATCAAAAGAATTTGTAGGGTTGTTAAAGAAATCAAATACAAAGTACCCAGTGTATCTCCCAGGCATTAATACATACATACATACATACATACATATATACATACATACATACATACATATATATATGTCCTTCCAAAGTTATCTGTTACTTAACTGAAGTTCAAATCTAACTAGGCATTTTGAATTCCATCTGGCAACTTTAGAAGAAGACCCCTCCGATAGCACAGCCATCCCTCGGAAAGCCAGTGCTTGAGTCTGCAGTGGAAGGCGACCACAGTTTATCAGCCAAGTAGAATGAATGGAAGAAGAAACAGGTGGTTCTAAGAAAGTCGGTGCTTCAGACTGGAGTCTGTGTTGTCCAAACTGACACATCTGAGAGTGTGCATTTCCCAGGAGGCATACTACTTGCATCTTATCTCCTTCAGGAGGAGGATAGGAGGATAAGGGGAAACAACACACCTGTCAGGCACCTTAAAGGAAGTATTCTCTCCAGCTGGCCTCCCGGGGTCCACAGGCGCAAAGTCCAGCCACCCCTCCCCCCCAAGATTTTTCTTTGCCTTCTGTTTCAGGAGACCATTTCTGCTTGGCTAGCCCATCTGTCTCTACTGTTAGACGCAAGGGAGATGAACGGGGAACAGTGGCGCATGAGGCAGGTAGGTGGGTCACTGAAAGGAACGGACCTGGGGCTGTAGGCAGCTGTCAGGTAAGAGTGAGGTGGTTAGAATTCAGTGGGTCATGAGCAGCAACCAGCTCAGGTCTGAGTTTACTCCAGGGAGCACTCAGTCCTTAGCAACACTAAGGCCATAAAGGACAACACCCAGTGATGGGGATGATGGCAAGAAATGGAGCTGCAAATAAGTTTCAAGGTCTAAACTACTTTGGCTTTACCAACACACACTTGTCCCTTTCTCATGTACTCCAGAAACCTTAGAAACAGCATCCTTAGAAAATGGTCATCTTATAGACAAGGGTTCAGGTTAGTAGTACTTAAAAAAAAAAATCACAGCAAGGAAACAAAATAAAAAATGACTACCAACAGGAACCCGACTGGATAGCTGTGTGCTGTTGGGAACTGCATGCAGCACGATGCAGCTGTTGAATACGACCTCAAAGAATACTTACCACAACAGAAAAGCAGCCACGATGTGCAAGATCTGAAAAGCCAAGAAACAGCATGAAAAATTGCGCTGCTCATTTCCCTTGCTTTTGCTTGGTGGGGAATGTATGAGTGAAATAAACCATTATGTTACAGGTAGGTTTTCACAGAAGTTTACAGAATGGTATCATGGTTATTTTTAGGTGTGTGTGTGTGTGGGGGAAGGATTATGGGGCATTTTGATTTTTATATCGTTTTCTGTTCAGTTATATATTTGAAAGGAATGAGTACTGTGTTTCCCCCAGAATAAAATGTAAATAAGAGTTATAACTTAAAATGTTTAAAATAAGATATATAAAACAAAATGTATATGCTTAAATGTGATGCCTCGAAAACCATGCATTAAAAGATTACAGACCCTGTACACAGTGGCACACGCTCCCTTCTCCCTGTGAGGCAAGAAGAGCGTGGCTTTGAGACCAGCCTGGGATAAATAACAAGGCTTGTCTTTCTCAATTAAAAAAGGAAGGAAGGAAGGAAGGAAGGAAGGAAGGAAGGAAGGAAAGAAGGAAGGAAGGAAGGAAGGAAGGAAGGAAGGGAGGGAGGGAGGGAGGAAGGAAGGAAGGAAAGGTAGAAGGAAGGAAGCAAGAAAGAAAGGAAGCAAGAAAGGAGAGGAGAGAAAGAAAAATAGATTACAGAAATTGGAAGAATGAAAAAAATTCTCATCCCGAAACACCAATGCACTAATGTCAGGGCCGTGTCACCCAGCTCTAGAAAACCCTACGATGGGCTTAAACCATAGGACTTGAAGCCCAGTGAGAGAATCTGTGGGAGGAAATAAGAGTGATTATTTTCTCTCTCACTTTTATGCCTGCCTGTAGTGACACATACCCATCATTTGCTTCCTGTGAGCTTCTAACTGTGCATGTATTTAGTGCCATGGCAGTGCTGGGCATTTTGCATGAATTATTACCACTAAACCCAACATCAGCATATTTCACAAAAGGGCTACTAGAGCTTAGCAGAGTTACCAGCCAGCTACAGTGGGAACGGAGTGAAGATGTAAACTAGAAGGTTTGACTAGGGCCTGCTCTTTAAACTATCATAGCCAGGGAGCCTGGTGGCAGGAGGGACCGAAGACAGAAGCTTTGCTCCCTCCAAGTTTTAAGACAGGGCACAAACTCACATGTTCACCACAGAAATACTGTCCATTCTATCCCTATGGTAACTTTTTATTCCACAGTTTCACATATCTTAAAAGTCATTCCATAAGATCTTTACCAAACTGGACGTGAATAAGTTGGCTAATTATTAAGGAACCAAAAGAAAAAGGTGTTTGATGCAAAATTAAGTACCACTAGATAATTTTCAGGAGCTCCAATAAGACCTGAATGTACCTGAAGTATGACGACACATTTAACCAGGAAAACATCTTTAGGTTCCTTTTCCGGATGTGCAGAATGGAACTTCATTCTAATCTCCCAGGTATGATCACCTATCACCAGCAGTACTTGGTGGTGGTGGGTGCTGGCATTCAGGTGAGCAAATGTATAGCCATCTTGTGCCTTTCGTAAGTGCAGGCCTTATATGTTTAAGTAAGAAGTGTTACTTAGCCTGGCCTTCATAGTCTCGTCAACTCGGCACTTTGTATGGGGCTTACAAGAAAGAGCTGTAAGGGACAATCAGAGACTCCAATCGAAGCTCAAGCTGGGACTTTATAGGCCACACTTGTCATACCTTTTCGTTGGCCTCTAGTCTGGTTGGGGCAAGGATAAGCTTTAGTGACCGTTTACTCCAGTTTCAGATCATGGTGACCCCGGGAAATTGTTTGGTTAATTATGTTAGAATCAACATTAAACTTCAGCACTACTACCAAAGTACTGAACTGGGTGTGAGTTCTGAGTCTTTGTGTACTTTCTATCTAAGTCTCTGGGTCAACCTGGTCAATTTCAGGCAGCTGTAAAGACAGTTTCCAAAGAAAATGACTCCTGGGAGAAATTCCGATTAAGAAGAAATCTTTAAAAGTCTTTTTACTGACGTGCTTCCCAGCCCGGCCCAGTATCACCTGGCTTCTATTTGCAGTGGTGAGAAGGACCCTGTATGGCCTGCTTAATCTGATGTCAAGGTCCTCACCACGGATATATTTTCATCTTAACAGATGAACTTACTGGCTCAGGGAACTCCATGGTTAGACCACTGCCAGGACTTCTGAGAACTCAGATCTTCTGCCTTCTGTCTAGTGAGTTTGTTCCCTTCACCAATTACCAGGTTCTAGGATTTTACGGTGGGAAAAATCTCTGGTGTAATCATTTAGTGCTACCCCCTGCTTCTAAAGATCCACAAGTGCAAAGAATAAACCACTTTGCAAAGGTCAATTATCTAATCATTGGGACAACAGTTACAGACTATAGGTGAGCAGATAAAGATGAAAAAAAAAAAAGCTACAAAATCACTGCTGGGGCTGTCAGAGTTCCAAATTAGGTATGCAGAGAATGAAGTAAGAGTCTAGGCTCTGTCAACACTGCCTAAAACAGAATCAATGAAAGGCTGCCTGTCCCTAAGCAGTAGGAATCTGGCCCGTAGATATAGATAGTGTGGCTATTAGTGCTGGCTCTATGTTTGAATTTGGCCAAAGTTGAAAGAGAGAGTGATCAGGGGTTGAGATTTGATATCAAAGTCCAATTTCTAGTCCCCCCCCCCCCTTATCTTCTCCTACGAATGCCTGGCCTCCACATTCCCAGCTAATCTTAGGCAAGAGTAAAGGCTGTCCTCTGGTTTGTTTTTGTGACACAGACTCTAACTATCGTGATCCAGCTGGACTCTGTGCTCAGGTGATCCCACTCAGTTTGCACTGCCCTCTTTGCAGGGCCTGAGCTCCCCAGCCTCTCTACTTCTACAACAGCAGTTCTCAGCCTGGGTGCAAAGCAACCTTTTCTCAGGGATCCCCTCACACCACTGGAAAACACAGATATTTACCTTATGATTTGTAACAGGAGGAAAAGAACAGTTATAAAGTAGAAACTAAATAATTTTATGGTTAGGGGCCATGACATGGATTAAAAGGTCACAGGGGGTCAGGTCTGAGAGTTAGGAATGGTGAGAACTGCCACTCTACAGTTTTCCCCAGCCCTGGAGGCTATTTGTGTCTGTTACTTTTCTCTCCCTTGGACTCCTAGTCCCTGGGAGTATTGGGAAAGTCTGTATCAACTAGAATGCTCAGCACTATTCCTTTAAAGAGTACGCTAGGTTGTCTCACTGTGTCTTTTTCAAGAAGCAACACTGTTGCAATCTAACCTCAGAAAAGACTGAGGTTTTCAGATTCAGTGATGATATGCAGGCGTATTAGAGGAATTTCACAGAAGACAAATAAAAATGGGAAACATGCCATACGATGATATAAGTAGACTAGAGAGGTTTAGTATTTCCAGCATGGAGTAGAGAAACTCCTGGGTGATACCAAAACACTAATGAGACGACAGTGAAATAGCTGACTGATGTCACCCAGCAGGTAAAAACGCACCTGCCCACCAAGCTGAGTTTGGCCTGAGTTTGATCCCCTACCACCAAGCCTGACCTGGGTGATGGAAGGAGAGAACTGAGTCTCACAGGCTGTCCTATAAGCCCCACCTCAAAGTGTGCCCACACACATAACAAATAAAAATACATTGAAATATACTATTGAGTGGTGAAATGTGCTGACATGTCAACCTTCACATTGCTCCCTATACCCACTCTCCACTGAGATACAGAACAGACTGTCAAAAGTTCTCAGCTATCGATGAAGAAAGGATGGAAAACACCCTAAGTGAGCAATGTTTTGATACGAGCCTTAAAGAGGAAATCTGAGTCAACTTATGTAGTCTCCTATATCAAAAGCATTTAACATTTAATTATGTGGCCTCACACTTTACATAAGGCACCTATTTGTCAACACATCCATTCTTTAAATTCCAACAGTTCAAAGCTAAACATTGGACGGTGTCACGTGATTACCTTCTACAGTACGATGACTTGGTTACTATTTTCAGCCTTGAATTTTAACTTGGAAGCTTGGAATCTAAGTTCTGATTCAACATTCCCATGCAGTAAGGAGTGCGCCAAAGACAAGGTAATTAACACTTAACAAGCCTACAGACATGAGGGTCCTCACCTGAAGACGAGGCAGACTAATAAACGCTGCCTCCTGGCAAGTTAGTTGGTACAAAGAAGGAACGTAAAACATTCCACACGGCCTCCCTGTTTTTCACGGATTGAAAACTAATTTCCTTAGAAGTCAGGCAGCCGGGCCCTTCATTCAGAGACGAGGACTCAAAGCTTCCTCTGCCCCACTCCTGAGACTCTGGGCATTGAATACTCAGCACTATCCTTGCAGCATTTAGCTCACAGAAAGACCAAGAGGAGACAGTGACAGGCAGTCCCCAGGGGTTCCAGGAGCCTCAGGTGACAGGCTAAAAAAGCTAGGTACACAGACCCTCCTTGTTTTCAATCTGACACAGGACTTATTCCTTAATATTTCTCAACTCCAATGAATGGTTTTGGGTGCTGCAGCAAGTACACATCCAAATTTGGCTTACCCACACCAAGTGGCTGAGCTGCCCTGCTTAATCAGGTGAAAGAAATGTACACTCCAGGTTTATACACATCTTAAATATGCACACACAAAAGTAACCCTAACACCTCTCATAAGCTTGGTTTCTGGTCTGCATGATAGCTTGACCCAGCTGCATTCTTACGGAATAGACTGAGAAAAGTAGTCACATGTGTACTTTCATTTGCAGATGATAGTATACATTAAGTGACCTAAAAAATTCCACTAGGAAACTCCTACAGCTAATAAACAGTTTCAACAAAGTAGCTGGACACAAAATTAACTCTCAGAAATCAGTAGTCCTCCCCATCAAATATTTTGGGGTAACTCTAACCAACCAAGTGAAAGAGTTGTATGATAAAAACTTTAAGGCGATGAAGGAAGATACTGAAGAAGATACCAGAAGATGGAAAAGATCTCCCATGCTCATCGCTTGGTAGAATCGACATAGTTCAAATGGCATCTTATTAAAAGCAATCTACAGATTCAATGCAATCCCCATCAAAATTCCAACATTCTTTACAGATTTTAAAAGGACAATTATCAGCTTTATCTGGAAACACACACAAACAAAAAAACAAAACAAAAAAACCAATAACAAAAACAAACAAACAAAAAAAAAAAAAACATGATAGCTAAAGCAATCCTGAATAAGGAAAGAAACGCCCGAAGTATTACCATTCCCAATTTCAAGTTGTACTGCAGAGCTATCTCATAAAAAACAACATGGCAGCGGCACAAAAACAGAGACGTTAATCAACAAAATGGAATTGAAGATTCAGACACAAATCCACAAATCTACTGACACTTAATTTTTGATAAAGAGACCAGAAATAACACACTGGAAAGATGGCACCTTCAACAAATGGTGTTTGTCCCACTGGATATCTGTATGTAGAAGTATGCAAATAGTTCCTATTTATCACCCTGCACACAACTCAACTGCAGGTGGATCAAAGACCACAACATGACAACATGAGACCAGATACACTCAATTCGATAGAAGACGTGTGGAATAGCCTTGACCTCATTGGCACAGGAAAATAATTTCTGAACTCAAACACCGTTAGCACAGACACTAAGATCAACAATCAATAAATGGGATCTCAGGAAACTGACAAGCTTCTGCACCCAAGGAGACTGTCATTCGGACAAAGCAGCAGCCTACAGGATGGGAAAAGATTTTCATCTACTCCACATCAGACAGAGGGCAAATATCCAAAATATATAAAGAACTCAAGAAGCTAGACATTAACAAACTAAATAATCCAATTTAAAAAAATGGGGTACAGATCTAAACAGAGAATTCTCAACAGAGGAAGGAAACTCAAATGGCTGAGAAACATTTAAAGAAATGTTCAGCATCCTTGGCCATCAGGGAAATGTAAATCAAAATGACTTTGAGATTTCCCCTTACTCCTGCCAGAATGGCTAAGTTCAATAACACAAGTGACAGTGCATGCTGGTGAGGGTATGGAATAAAAGTAACACCCATCCTCTGCTGGTGGTAATGTAAATCTGTACAGCCACTGTGGAAATCAGTGTAGTGGTTCCTCAGGAAGATGGGAACTGATGCTTCCTCCTACCACAAAGACGCTTGTTCAAACATGTTCACTGCTTCTCTATTCATAACAGCCAGAAATTGGAATCAACCTAGATGTCTCCCAACAGAAGAATGGATAAAGAAAATGTGGTATATTTACACAATGGAGTATTACTTAGTCATCAAGAAGAAAGAAATCTGAAGGTAAATGAAACTAGAAAAAAAAAAAAACAAACAAACACACACAACACCCTGAGTGACTCACAGACACAGAACATCAAACAGGACTATAGGGCTCTGCAAAGGGTCTTCTGTGTAAATATCACAGCTTCCAGTTTAGTGCTTTTATGGGATTCCTGAGTGTGAGAACAAGTGGGTCTCTGGCTCTTGTGCCTTCTCTTGGGCCCTTTTACTTCTGTTTGTTTTTTCTGCCCATGTCTGAGGAGTTAGCTTTTTTATCTTAATACTGTCTTCCCTTAGAAGCATGTTCTTTTCTAATGAGAGACAGAAAGAAAACGGATCCAGATGGAAGGGGAGGTGGGAAGAGACTGAGGAGCAGAGGAAGGGAAACTGTAACCAGAATGTATTATAGGAGGGGGAAAAAAAAACCAACAACAAAACACCTATTTTCAATAAAAGAGGGAAAAAGCCATGGAAATATTTTATCCGAACTGCACCTGTGCTGGGTGAGTGAGTAAGCGCTGGGGGTGGGGGGTGGCTGAAGGCTAGAAACCTCACAGCCTAAACCCTCATCCAAACCCTTATCTGAACAAGCTATTTTAACTGGATTAGTAGCTGGGCAGAAGAAAAAATTAAGTCACTCATTTTACTGACTTGACTCTGAAGCCTAAAATTAAACTCTCCAGTGAATTATTTTTAATTTAAAACAGCTCTTGCCCTCAAAACTAACCAACATTATGCAAAGATATGCAAGACAACTTAAAACAGTTGCAGGTAGAACAATTATTTTCATAAAAAAAAAATCTCAGAAGTATTAGCATTATCTCCACCTGTAAGTTCAGAAAAAGAACTCCTCAGCGGAGGTCTAGAATATGAAGCGGTATACAAATGAGAGTGTGAGGGTTTTTTAAATATAGGGATTCGGTGTAGGCAACAGGATGTTGCAGTATAACCACACAACGTAGTCCTTTAAGACACGGAGGTCAAGTGTCAGGCATGAAGCAGCTGAGGATTTGAAGAGCTGGTTGCTAGAGAAAAAGCATCATCTCTGTGCGGGTTTTTCACAGCTTTCAGAGACAGACATTAAAATGATTCTATATTTAGCTGTGAGGATATAAACACAGGTTCTAAACACAAGCCGGTGTAGACAGGAAGACAAAGTCCACGAGCTTGGACTTTCCCTTGCGGCACCCCCCCCCCCCCCCCAGGACACAGGTAACTCTTGAAATAATATGCTGGCACTGAAGAAAACTAATAAAGCTCTTGAGTGTCTACGTTAAGTCCTGGTGGATTCGAGTTCATTGCACTTAGTAAAAAAAACAAAACAGCAGCCACAACTTCTGAGTCCTTCCCAACCCTGGGAAGATGAGAGAAGGCGTGGCTGGCAGGGTTTTCTCTGTACTCCAGTGAAGCTGGCAGAATCTCAATCCCCCTCCCCGCCACTCCCCTCCCCCTCCCCTTGTAGCTGCACTCCCAAGAGCTCTCCGGTTTTAGGTGCTGGGTCCAGGAGGAATCCAGGACCCTTCCTGTCAAGCTTAGCGCTGGAAACCGTGCTGTTTCCTTCCTCCACAATGTCCGTGGCCAGCTTCCCTGTCCACGTTTTCGTTTAAGCTGTCCATCCCTACCGAGCACATGCTGCAAAGGACGCGGCGGCACTGGGTTGGGAGAGCTGGGGTGCTTCTAAGCGTCAGCAAGTGACAACTTAGAGTCGGTGCTCTGGCAAACATCAACCCTGAGCTAGTTCCCAAAATGGACAGGTGGGCACGGAGACAATGGACAAGGTACACACGCACACGCGCGCGCACTCAAAGGGAGAGAGGGAAAGGGGGAGACAGAGAGATAGACAGACAGACACACACAGATGGAAGCAGTGACGTGCTGTTCGCCTCTTAGGGCCTCCGAGTGCGCTGGAGGACACCAGAACCCTGTAAGGTCGCGTGGCAGCTCTGCCGGTGGTCGCCGGACTTACCTTACAGGGAAACAGAACTGCCGAGGCCACCTTCTCCATAGCCAGGTTCCTGATGCTGGGCGTCAGGGCGCCCCTGCACGTCGGGCAGCAGCTCAACTTCTGGCGGCATTGGTTACACACCAGGTGCCCGGCCTGGCACTGCAGAATGGGGGGCAGGACATAGTCGAAGCAGACCGGGCACTCGAAGAGCGAGGTCAGCTCGTGGTGCTGCGGGGACACCGGGCCGGCCCCGCCGCCGGCGCCGGGGCCTGAGATCACCGCTGCCGCGGCGGGCACCGCGGACGAGCCGGGGCCCGCAGCCGAGATGGTGGCGGCGGCAGGGGGCGCAGCCGGGGACGGAGCGTGCTGGGTCTGCGGCGGCGGCGGCTGCTTACTGCAGGGTTTGTTAGCGCTGGGGCCGGTGGAGGACGGGCGGCTCATCGCGCTCCGAACCCACCATGGACCTGCGGGCGTCTGCCTGCCGCGGGGCCGCCCGGGTTAAGGCGGTGCGCGCCCCGCGGGTGGCCGGCTCCGGGGCAACGCCACGGCGCCCAGCCCGGAGACCCGGCGCGGACCCGACCGGCCACCGGGAGGGGCGGGGACCGGACCGCGCCGATCCTCTCGGCGGCTCCCGGAGCGGTCGACGCTCTCCGGGCTCGCGGCCGTGCGGTGCCCTCCTCCGGCGGCGTTCCGGGGCGCAGAGAGCCCTGGTCCACCCGCTTCGGGAGCGGCCGCTGACGCAAGCCCCGGGGGCGCGCGCGGACGTGACGCCGAGACACGTGGACGGCCGACCCGGCGCGCTGGGACTGGCAGAGCCACCTCGCGGCCCGCGCGGCTCCGCCCGGCGCCGCTGGCAGCTCGGGAGCCGTTTCCTGCTGGGCTGCCGAGTCGGTCGGTCGCCGCCGCCGCCGCCGCCGCCGCCGCCGCCGCGCGGGGTCGCTTCCTCGGCGGTTGCGGAAGCCGGCAGCCCGGGGAGAGGACGTTTGCCGAATTCCGCCCCCGACCCTTCCCGCGGGACCTACGCCACACGCGCACCCGACCCCGGCCGGGAGGGCAACTGCTGCTCGGGCGGGGGCGTGGACGGAGCGCGAGTGCGCCGGGGGCGGGGACGCCGGGGGCGGGGACGCCGGGGCTCGGAATACCCGCGGTTCTATCGAGTCACTGACGCGCGGGAGAAGCTTGCCGACCAGCTGCTTGGCGGGTAGCCTGCCGCGCGGGGGCGGGACCCCGAGGCGGGTGGGAGCCGGGCCAAGGCCTGTGGCGGGGCCCGGTAGTTTGGGACACCGGTGGGTTTTGCAGTGGTCCTGCCCCGGCGGCCTAGGAGGTGATCTCGGTTCTCCGTTGAAAAGCCCACTGGCGGACGCTTCTTGGAACTGACCGCCTCCGATTTGGAGACACCTTGGACATCTCTGGCCGGATGGAGACTTAAAACCTTCAAGGGATGCCAGAAACGGGGGGTTTGTTTGTGAAGCCCAGGATGACAGGGGACCCTCTAGTACCGGAGTCCTTAACGTCTAGTTCTGGACCAAACCTTAGGCTTTGAAGCTTACCCGGGGCTTGAGGAGGAAGGGTGAGCTCAGTGCACCTGCCCCAACCCTCAGTTTGGCAGTATTGGTGCTGGATTCCTCCCTGGTCCTTTCTCTAGATCACCTGTATATCCCGACACGTGGAAGGTCTCAGAGGTGTCGAATAAAGGATGCTTAAGGGGTCTGGAGAGGACTCAACTCGCTGCTCTTAGAGGACTAGACTTTGATTTCCAGCACCTACAGCTGCTTGTAGCCCCAGCTCCAGGGCATCTGATGCCGTCTGGCACATACATATGTGCACACACACGGCCATAAATGAAGATAAACTTCAAGCGCGGGGCGGGGAGGGGAGGGGAGCGGGGCCACGGGCAGGGGACAGCTACAGTTCGCCTTCTCCCCGTACTAATAAGAGAACTAACTCTACAGGGTTCCTATAGCCTCAAAACTTGTTTCCGGGAACTCGCCATGCGGGACCCACGGAAGTTAGAGCCTGAGAGCCTGGAGTGAACTGTATATTAATATAGTAGAGACACCCTGCTCATAATTGCTTGGGCAAAAGCTTTATGCTGGAGCGGATGGCACCGGAATTGGTAAAGCCAGTGGAGTATTCTTTTGTAGGGGAAACAGATTAGTCAGGGCATGGTGGAAATAGTGCCCCTGTGACGTTGAGCACGTTCTTTTAATATCCTGACTTAGTTTGCATGTGGCTGTCTGTGCACGTGCGGAGGTCAGAGGACGGGTTTGTGAGAGTCAGCTTTCCCGCGTTGTCAGGCTTGATGGTAGGCACCACCACCCTGCTGAGCTGCCTTCCTGGCTCCTCCTCAGTAAAAGGGAGTTCAGACAATTTAACTGAGGTTTGAAGGAGTTTGTTATCCTTGTAGAATCTCATCTGTCGTAAGCACCTTGTAAATGTTAGCTGCAGTTTAAAATACACCGAATATTTATGTTTATTTTTTTCGAGATCGGGTTTTTTGTGTGTGCGGCCTTGGTTATCCTTAAACTCTGTAGACCAGGCTGGCCTGGAACTCACAGAGGCCCACCTGCCTCTGCTTCCCTGAGTGCTGAGATTAAAACCGTGTGCCACTGACCACCCGGCTACGTTGACTATTATTAGTATTAGTGGAAGAATAGGTTATCTAAAGCTGTAGAGAAACTTACTAGGTATAAACGTGATTTAGTTGCCCAGCAGATATTCGCTAGCGTTTATGTGTGCCTGTGTTGTCCCGGCTCTAAGAACAGCTCTTAGTTTACACTGTAGGAAGGAAGCAGGGCCAGCACACCACGCAGGGGAAAGGAAGTTTAGGGCTACCCAGGCATGGTGGTTCAGGACTATAATCTGTCTCAGCCTCCTGGGAGGCTAAGTGAGAAGAATGCCACGTTCAAGGCCTACTCGAGTAACAGAGTGACTTTAAGGCCAGCATGAACAGCTTAGCAATACTGTCCTCAACTGAAAAGAAAGTCTAGGGATGTAGCTTAGGGACAGGGTGCTTGTCTGGCTTATGCTAGCTAGGCCTTAGGTTCAATTTCTAGTAATGCAAAAAGGAAAAAAAAATATGCAGAGTGGTTATGGAGTTGGAAAGAGACTGTGAGACATGAATGCACAGAGAGGATGTATTACAGGTGGACTGGAACCGGGTACATGTAGTGGGAATGTCGGTTCAGGAGGCTAGCATATGAACAGCAACTAGATGAAGTAAGGTGTTTGCCTGGAATCACCGTGGTTTTTGTTTGTTTGTTGTTGTTGTTTTAAAGCTCTGCAATGTACCGAACCTGAACTTGTACATTGGTGCAGTGAACACGATGAGGTAACTAATATTTATTAAGCACCCACCATGTGGGCAAAGATGGCTCTTTAGACTCCGCAGGCACCTTATAGGATGGATATTGTGGTTACAGCTGAGGAAACAGGGACACAGGCAGTTTAGTTTGCTCGGGGTCACACAGCTGAGGAGCCTGGAACCTGCTCCAGAGCCCACGTCTTTATCTGACTCCTGCTTTGCTAAGATGATGTGATTAGCTCAGCGTGAGTCAGAAAGCAGCCCGAGAGACCATGAGAAGTGCTGCCTTGTGTGGGCCATTGTCACTGATTTTCAGCTGGTCTGGAAAGAAGAGGCAGTGCGCCATAGTATTTAGTTTTCACCTCTGCTGAGCACAAAGAATGCAAAAGCAGTGGTAGGAAATAAAAGTGCCCACAGACTCACCTTCGCTTTCCACTCAGGTTAGCACCTGAGCAGCTGGAATTTATGACAGACTGCATTCCCCTGTCTCTGTCCTCTGTCAGAGGCTCCCCATTTCAAGTGTGCGAATGTTCACTTGCAGAAGTGGGGACTTTGCTGTGGCTGTACAGACAAGTTCTACCAGGCCCTGATAATTCAAAAGAAAGTATGGTTTCAGAGGGTGGAAAAACAAACAAAAAAACAACTCTGCTGAAAGAATTTGGTTTGTGAACTACAGCTGACCTATCGGCCCTTACCCTGCAGATAAATCACCTGGTACAGAGAATCGTTTTCTTCTGAAAGGCGGCACTGCTGATTAAATGGACCAGGGTAGTTAAAAACAAAAGCAAAAGCTAATGAGACATCTCTGTGCAGCTGCTGTTGGTGGAAAGGCGGACAGGCATAGTGAGTGGCCCATCAATAACCTTCCATGCTGCTAGACTGGACTTTCCAGCCTCATTGCTCTTTCCTGAGGGGCTTGAGCAAGAGAGGCAGGCTTTCCACGGTGTGAGCCTGAGCTCCCCTCGCATGCCAGGAACTTGTAGCTCAGAGCTTCCACTTTGTGAGTGTTCAGCGTGTGCTCTGTGCGGAATTGACTTGTTTTGAGATTTCTTTGCCCTGGGGAACATTGGTGTTCCTCAGTTTCAGGGTGACGGCATGAGCCCTTCTTTAATCTCTTGATTCATGACTCATATTCTACATCTGGATGAAAGGTTAACCTCCTCCCACCCACTGAATTTTAGATAGCCTGTCAAGCAGGACACCTCTCTTCACTCATCTGCTGCTCTGTGCTTTTTTTTTTTTTTTTTTTTAAATAATGATTAAAACCAACATGTTTTATGTTGATAGGTATTTTGCCTGTATATTTGTGTGTGCCTGGTGCTAGAAGAGGAGGGTATAAACCCTAAAACTCGGGTTACAGAGGCTTGTGTGTAGCCATGTGGGTGCTGGAAACTAAACCCAGGTTCCCTGCAAGAGCAGCCAGTGCTCTTAATCATTGAGCCAACTCCCCAGTCCTCATGCTGGGTATGTACTGACTGATTCTTGCCTTAAACTCTCAGAGCAAGACCATAACTGGCCTGGTAGGAATAAGGATATTTGCATTTGTGTCTCTCCTGTTGGCTATCATTGACTGTGGCCTCCAAGAAATTAGATTTTTTCCTGGGAATCTCATGTTGTAAAAAGAAGGCTGAAGCCTGGAGACCCAAGCTTTCACACACTTATGGCAGCTTTGAGATCACCCTTCAGGAGAGCCAGGAGCTGAGACACTCATGGGTCAGGGTTAGGCAGGACCACACCTGGCCTGCAACTATGCTTGGAGGTGGTGAGGTTTCTGGGTCTTTCTGGCGTTCTTCTGTAATGTGACACCGAGTAAACCTCTCTCTTCTGCTTTTCACGGTTTGTCTTTTTAATCGGCTTGCTGAGGATAAGTGGGTAAGTGTCTGGCTGGTTAGGAAGGCTAGAGCACAGGCCTTGACACCAATAACTGGTAACAAATCGTCTTTGAAAAGAACAAAAACTCAGTACCTTCCTGGGTGAGCCCCTAATCTTACCTTGTCTGCCAAGCGCAGTGAGAAATGCTATAGTAGGAAGACAAGCGGGCCCTTATTTCTGCGGCTTACAAATGGTGTGGTTTTTTGCAAAGTGGGCAGATTCAGCAGTTAGGCAAATAGTTTGCATCTGCCGAGCAGAACCTGGGAGGTCTTTTCCTGTTCAGGTCTAGAAATGACGGTTTGTTTTAGAGCTTGACATTTTCTGATCAGGGGAAAGTTTGTGGGAAATTTGGTGATGCCTTATGAGGCTTCCCCGTCACAGTGTTGCCTTTGTAAAGTTACTGTAAAGTGGGTAATTTCTACATTCTTAAAATGCTTCAACTTCTTCTGAAGGACCCTGGGTCATCTAGAATTTGTCTTGAACAAGCAGTTGCAGACTTCTTTGAACTGGACAAATTAGTGTACACTTGCTTAGTTTGCCTGGGCTTAGCTAGGTAGCACAGACTTCCCTGGATTTGGCCATCTTTCGCACTGTCTCAAGAATTGGAATACAGGTGTGAGCACTACGTTACAGCTCTGAGGGGAAAGTTTCCCCACTGGACGTGTTACAGCTCTGAGGGGAAAGAAATCCTGGCAGTCAGGAGCTAAGCAATAACACAAAGTCATGTCACACAGCAAACCTCACCCAGAGATTTGTTGGGAGAGTCCTAAGAGAGCGGCTGCCTTAGCTTGGGTGAGAAGCAGCAAAGAGCTGAGCTGGAGGTAGCTCTACATAGGGTTTCGAGGTGGTGGAGTTTTCCAGGGTGGGAATTGGTGAGATTTCAAGTCCTGAGCTTGGGGCAAGCCCAGGGATTGGTGGGATTTCATGATCAGGATTGGGTGGGTTTTTGTACTCAGGGATGATGGGTTTTCAAACCTGGAAGTGAGCTTGAACCTTTTATTCTACAGGCACCAAGTCTTGCTCCGTCTGTATTGTTTTATCTCCAGAGTTAGCTCATGTTTCTCTAGTACTGTTCCAAGGACTTCACATATTTTAACTCTTTGGTTCCTTATGATTTTTAAAAAATAAATCAGAGGTTTATAATGAGGCACAGAGAAGCCAGTTTGCTTATAGGAGATGATTCCCATTGGTTCCTAGTAGCCACTCCTGGGATTGTCCCTGTGTAATATTTTCCCTTTAGTTAGGACAAATGTTGCTAGAGTAGCAAACTAGAGTAGCAATAAAATGTCACTTCTGAGATGATGTTACAAAAAGGACCACAATTTCTTTTTTTCTGTCCATGGCTCTCAAACTCAGCTCCACTGCTATTTCAAAATACTGTAAATTTGGTGACATAAAATAAAAAGCAGTTATCTCTCACAGTTGTGTAGGACTGGGAAGTCCCAGATCAAGGCATGCAGGTTAAGGGTTCAATAGGGTCTGGTAGTTTCCCCTACTGTCTTTATGCTGTGAGACAGGAAGCATGCTCTCCGGGCACTTTCATTAATTAATCTCTGCTATGACATCATCTAATGGGAATATGCCTTCATATTAGAGGGTAGAGTTTCAGTGTGCTTTTGGGGGTATGCAAAAGTTAGGTCCCCACTATTCTTTGAGCCTCCTTTGTCAGTGCAACCAGCTATGATCTTGAACATTACTACCCAAAGAGCTTCAGGACCAGGAGCTGATGCCTCTGGTTACCAGCGATTGAGCATCCCTGTGAACAGTGAGTGAGCTTGGGAGTGGAGTCACAAGCTGAGCCTTGTGGTTACTGCAGCCCTTACTGACAATTGATTGCACTTGTGATACTAGAGAGCCCAGCTGAGCCGAACCTCAGAAAGTGAGGAAAAGCCTGTTTGCCATTTTCAGCCACAGTTCCCAGATAAATTGTTACAACTAAGTGTGTAGTAACACCTGTCCAAATTCACAGAATGTATATGTAAAAATAAATCCAAAATGCAAAGCTTCTACTCTGTCCCTATGAATGATTTTTATTATGTATGTAATTATGCAAATCTATGATTACAATTTGATGAATATTATACATAGTTATAAACACAGAAACTGGCTATCAACAATACTAGAATAACTTAATTAAAGTATAACTTTTAGAGATTTATTTTTCTTTTAGGTGCATGAATGATTTAAATTATGTGCACTACTTGTGTGCCTGCTGCCTGGAGAGTCTTGAAGAGGACATCAGATTTCCTGGAACTATAGTTAGGGTGTTGTTAGCCACCATATGGGTGCTAGAAACTCAACCCAGGTCCTCTGCAAGAGCAACTAGTATTCTTAACCACTGAGCCATCTCTCTAGCTCCTAAAATTCATATTTTTAAATGGCAATTAAATGTGGTTAAAGATGTGATTGAATGCAGTCATTATTTAGATTGGAAACAGTTTCAATGTCTAGCAACAGAAAAATGAACTCTAGAGACCAACAGAAAGCCATCCTTCAAAATGTTGTGCAATTTATAAAGGTTTCTAAAACTAATCGTTGCATGAAGATGAGTCCCCAGACCCCGTATGTTCCCAATTATGTAAAAGGAACCACACAAAACCAAAGTACTGTCTCATCATGAAAACATGGAAAGGTCTTAAAGACAGTAAAGGATGACACAGAGAGTGAATGAACACAGAGGGACTTTTACTTTCTGTCTCTATGGTCCCATATTTTCTCTCATTGTGCCATGAGAATTTTCTGCATGGTTTTTATGTTCCTACAAGAAGATGACCTTGCTTTCTGGAATCATTTAGTGTAGGATTCATTTAGCTGTGGGGCTGATACAAAAATGGTGAAGCAACATCAGCCAGCCAGAAGAGGTGGGACCTTGCACTTTTGTGGTTTTTGCGTATGGGAAGTGACTTGCTAAAATTGCTAGATTTTATTTGTGTGTGCGTGTGTGTGGGTGTGGGCTCATATGTAGATGTATGCATGTGCCACATGTGTATAGATAGTCACAGGGATCTGGAAAGGACACCAGATACCCTGGAACTAGTGTTCCATTCGACAGTGTGCTGCCTAATGTGGATGGTGTGACGTGAACTAGGCTCCTCTAGAAGAGCAGCAAGTGCTCCAGTACCTGAACTTGGTGCTTTGACAAGAGTCATTCAGGGACAGTAAGCTGGCTCAGTAGGTAAAAACACTTGATGAAAAGAGTGAAAACCAGAGCTCAGTACCTAGAACCCACTTAAAGGTGGAAGTCCACTGAAGTTGTCAAGGTTAGGCTCACCTGTGCACACAACATAACACACACACACACACCGTCACCACTGATGCTGCCACTGCCATCAAAGTTAAAATCCAAAGACAGAATGACAATAAAACTTGGAACACTGGAGGGGGGAGGGCTGGGGAAGAAAGAGAGAGGGAGAGCACTAAGATAAAGGGCTTGTGGCCCAAGAAAGGCAGAAATTCAGTCCCAGGCAGAGGTGAGAGTAGAGGTATGAGCCAAGTTGTGGTCATTGGTCAGATGAATAAATGCAAAGACATTCAGTCAGTGTCAAAGCTTGCTTTCCTAGGGAGATAATTGCTTAGAGAGGCAACAATATTAAGAATAGCTAACTCAGAGTTCATTCACCAATGCATATTACATTTAACTCTTCTGGGAACTGTTGGTGCTGTTATTCCATTTTACAATTAACTGAAGCAAGGATCAAGAGTTTAGTACTTGATAGCAGCCACGCAGCTGGGAAAGGGCAGAGTCCTGACTGGCTGTAGGCTGGATTAATGCCAGTCTGTACTTCAGGTATTCAGCTCTCTCGCCAGGACCGCTTTGGAAAATCTAATACGGTGTAACAAAAGCCCTCTTAAGAGTTAGGGAAGTCAGGAGGCTGAAAGAGCACTTTTTGGATAAGCATGAGGAACGTAGCAGGAATAGAAATGTGATGAGCGAAGAATAGGGTAGGGGCGCAGTGCCAAGAAGGTACGCCACTTCGTCATGCGGCTTCTAAAGCCGACCTGTTTGGAGACTCGTGTTAGTCTGTGTCATCTCTGTTGTGTGTGTTGGATAAGTGTGTGTGCCCTCATGGATCACGCCCATGTATGCACATGTGTAGGCCGGAGGAGGACTGCAGGTACCTTCTATTGCTGTCTGCCATACTCCTTTGAGACAGTCTCACACTGAACTGTTTTGGTTAAATGGTCAGTGAGCTCCTGAGATCCGTTTCCACACCCCCACCCAGTGTTGGAGCTGCATACACTCTCAGCCATGCCTGGCTTCTTACATAGGAGCTGGGGATCCAAACACAGGTTCTCATCCTTGTACAGCAAATGCTCTTACTGACTCCCCAAAAACTCTTGAGGTTGTTGCATGTCAGGCCCCTGGATCAGGACTGGTCTTAGATTCTATCCTCAGATAGTCTGAAAAGTGAAGGAAGGCAGAGAGAGTCCTCAGCACTGCAGGCCTGTGTTTGATGCAGGGTTCCCCGGCAGGCTCCTTCATGTTGGATCACTGAGAACTAGCAACAATTGACATGACCTTGAGGTCTCCAATAACACATTCTTTTCCTTTGGTATCAGTTTCATCACATTAACAACCCAGTTACAGGCCATCATTGAGTCAGAAGGAAAGATGATACTAAAAGGGAGTCTCTGACTCCGTACTAGATGGTTTTTAACATTGGTTCATCTGGCTGTTCTTATTAGAGAAATTCATAGAAGGTAGAGAAGCTTGTGTCTGTATCTTTCTCCCAGAGTTTGCAGGTTCCCACAAATGCACTGTGTTTCTCCGTATTCTTGGATTTAGTGGATGGCCCAATTACTGCCCCTATGTTCCTGCCGGGACTCTGGAGTTTCCTTTCTCTCTCTTGGCCCTGCCTCTGTATGGTCCTGAATATGTGGCACTGCCCACCATCCTGATGCGTCTGCCTTTACCAGGCTCTTCCTGCACAAGTGACCCGTGCTTTGCTTCCTGCCACCTTCACTAGCTTCTTCACCGATTCCAGAACACACCACATAACCCCAGCAAATGAGTAATGGGTGCCATGTGTTCTGGCTGGAATGCAGTTTGCCCCTTCTGAAACGCTGAAGATCTATTGTCACTGCAGCCATGTTAGTGGTGGGGGCACTTTGGGAGGTGCCTGGGTCACTGAGAGGGACTGATATTCTTTAGGACCCGAAGGCAGTTTCTGTCAAGTCTGCCCCTCGTGTGCTCCTCTTCCGCAGTCTGCCGCCTTTCTGTCTTTCTGTACATGAACCCTCCGCAGACACTGAGCAGATTCTCACACCAGGTTCTTAGAGCCCCTGGTTTCCAGACCTAGGAGCCAAAATCAACTCTCAGCCTTTTAAATAACCTAATCTCAGGAGCAATCATCCTTTGGCATCTATAGGAAATGGGTTTCAAGATTCCGCTCCAACCCCATAACCAAATCCGTGTTCAAGTCTTGAATGTAAACTTGAGCAGTGTTTTCATATAACCCACACACCTCCGTGTAATTTTAGTAATCTGTCGATTACCATGTTGCCTAACACAGTGCAAATGCTGTGCTGTTCTGACAGTGTGGTTGTTATGCTGTATTGCACAGGGATTAATGACCACCAATGAAAAGGCCTATGCATGTTCAGTATAGATTCTTTCCCCCTCAAATACTCCCAATTCACAGTTAGTTGAACCACAGATCTAGGACCTGTGAGAGCAGAAGGCTGACTGTATTCTACTATAGTCACACATCATTAACTCTGCAACCTGGAGTAGTAAGTGAGACACAAGCATTTAGAACGTTCACTGTGTGAAAAAGTAAATGTTTTCTTTGTGCTGGTCTTGGGTCAGGTCAGCTGTATCTTCTATTGTTTGCACAGTATGGAACCTGTTTTAGGCAGATTTTGGGATGTCTTGCCTGGAAAACTTGGGAACGCAGTGCCAGCAGGCCTATGAACCTAGAATCAGGTGCCTGGAGGCTTCAATAAGCAGGCATCTAATGCTTTCCAATTCTTCCTCATGAATAATTTACTGGATTCTTTCTGCAAAACTGGTTCTTTCCACTTCCCACAACACAAGGTCAAAAGCTGGTAGTCTTCAGATTTTGAGTTAGAGCTTTCTACAGCTTTGGAAGGACAAGGCATTTTAGATCTTAGGTTCAGGTTCAAGTCTCAGGAGAGATCTTTTGCTTGGCCAGCCTAGGCCAGGTGACTATTCCTAGTACAGTCAGCAAAGGCTGGGCAGACAGCCTCTTTGTGCAAATATTGGTTCCATGTTGGTAGCTTAAAAAAAAATCTAACGAGGGAGAGGCTGGTCTGGTCTGATGTTCCAAAAGCTGTCGTATGTATTTTAAGAAAAGACCTTTTAAGAAAAGCTCCTCATCCCTGAGAAAATTAAGTAGTGAGTTGTGATTAGTACAAATAAATATATTTGTTTTTATTGTGGGAGTAATTTTGTAATTTAACATAGACATATTGATCTTGGCTTTAAAGAAACATACAGGTATGAGTTTTGGGAAGCATATGTACTTCAAATGAGAATACAAAGATTCTTTAGGCCCACCACAAAGATGTAGCAGATGGGCAGCCTAGGCTTCTTCATGTGGGTCCTCTAGTAAGGGAAGTGGGGACCACATCACACATGGGCCCACTTGCCAGCTTTTTGATCAACTGCCCCAGCAGGACTGCCTTGACATGCCATAGGGGAAGAGGACATTCTCAGTCCTGATGCAACTTGATGAGCTGGGGTGGAGGGGAAAGGGAATTCCCCTTTTCTGAGGAGGGAGGAACTTGGAGGAGAGGAGGGATAGAGCCACAGCAAGGATTTAAAGTGAAAAAAAAAAAAAAAAAAGAATACAGAGGTTCTTAAAAAGAATGAGTAAAGGCAGTTGAGACTACCCAGGGTACATACAATTTGAGTGACTGAGATTAGGTATTTATGTAGGTTACTTGTCCTGTTGTTGTGTCAAAATGCCTGACAAAGGAGCTGAAGGAAGGGAAGGTTTGTTTTGGCTCAGGGTTTTATGAGAGCCCATTGCGATGGGAATGGTGTGGCAGCAGCAGCAGGAAATGGAGGGTCACCTTGCGTCCTCAGTTGGGAAGCACACTGCAGTGAGTGCTTGTGTTTAGCTCTAGCTCTTCTTGTCCTGCGCCCGAAGAAAGACTGATGCTCACACTTAGAGTAGATCTTCTCACCTCACGTGACCTATTCTAGATAACTCTTCACAGGAATGCTCAGAGATTTATTTTTGTGGTGATTCAAAAATCTCATCTGATAATCAAGAGTAATCATGACACAAGGAAGGATGAACTTTCAACTGAAAGGAAGTAAACACAAAAATACACAAGTTTAGATTTGATCCACTAAAGGCAGGAAATTAAAGCAGAAACTGGGTGTGTTCTGGAGTCATGTAGCTTTGGGTTTGATCTTTGGCTTAAGACTATCATTTGGGAATTGCTAGTAATAGAACTGTTGTATGGTGGACTTCTGTGGTTGTTGCTGCTGCTGCTGTTGTACATGCATGCATGTGTGTGTGTGTGTGTATCCAACATTGACCTCACATTTGCTAAATGCTCCCAAGTATCACTTTAGAGAACCAGTCTGGTTTCAGTAAGACAGACTTCCTAGCAGGAGATTAGACACATCACCCAAACCAAGGCTACCCACACAACACCTACCTGCATGAAGACATCTCCATCTGTTTAAAACTGTTGCAGTTCATATACAAATCTATGACACATACAGTACGAGTGGAGGCTTCTTTGCTCATGATGGTTTGTGTACTACCCAAACTGCCCAATCAGGTAGAGCAATCTACCTAGCCACAGATAAGAGGTATTAAAATTCCTCCACCAGATAAATGAGATATAATCACACCACACAAAAGGTTTGTCTCAGAGTAGTGTTGACACTGAGGGAAAAAGAGCTAAGAGGAAGAAAACCAACTCATGAAGTTTGTGGGGCCCTAGATCCAATCATACCCGAAGCTATAGAATTACCCCTGGGCTTTTATCAATCATGTAATCAAACATTGTTGAGATAGTTTTCTATGGCTTCCTCTTGCTCTTATTCATGTTGTTGAGTAGGACAAGAACACAGGCCCCTCAGTACTGTCTACTTGAGGCATTTCACCTGGCAAGCAATTGTGAGGAGTATGATGGTGCCTTCCTCCAAAAGAAAAAAGCAAACTTTTTTTTTGTTTTGAAATACAGATTTACACATTTTTATTTTTTTATTGAAAATAAGTTATTTTAATACTGTTAGGATTATTTTTATAAAACTGTGATTTTCTTAGTTTCTTCTTTCTCTAAGTCTGTCTTATTCTGATCGCTCATAAAGAGGATATATACATGGGGAAGGAAGTTATTAGGATGCTACGAGCTCCTGCCTTAGAAACTGTGGTTGCTCTCTTGATGAACAGAACCAAGACACTGCTCATTAGTTTTACTTTCTATGTAAGTTCGGGCTCCACTTGATATGCCAAAATGTTATGATTATTTTTATAAAACTGTGTTTCTCAGTTTCTCTCTTAACCCTGCTACCACACAAATAATTGAGACTCTTTTATATTTGTTTACTATGTTAGGCCCAGCATGAGCCTAATATCCAGAAGGGATGAAGAGAACTCAGGAGACGGATCTCATCGATGCGAAATTGCAAGAGGTTTATTTTAACCATTTTGCAATGGGGTCACTCCTGTCAGTCAGCAAAGAGTGGCATTGGGAGACAAAGGCCTTGAGTTTTTAAAGGATAAGGCGCGGGAATTTTTAGGGGTTGCAGTCTTGGCAATTCAGGATTGGATGAGGAAGCTATAAAGTAAGATAATTGGTTAGTATTAGGTGCTCAAGCTTGGCCAGTCCTGCCAAGTGTGGATGTGGCTGCAATTGAAGGTGGGGGTGGTTAGCTCATCCTTGAAGATCAGGGCTGCAGGCTTTTGGCTGGAGGTCAGGGGCCACTCAGAAGAAGGACTGAGGCCATCTGGGTTGGTTGCTAAGAACCATTATCTCGAAGACAAGGGTCTGGTCATTCTTTTTGCTGAGTGAAGGTCATTGCTTGCTCGCTTTTTCATATCTGTCCTCACAGATGGCCAGGGTCACATTCCTTCATTCTCTGGAAAGGTACTACGAGGCTTGAGCTTAACCTGGGCCTAAAACTCAAAAGTATAGGCTTTAGAAGACATATAGGTTACAAAGTTAGTCTGATCCTTTCAAATAATAAGCTTCACAACATAATAACTGAGCAGTTATTACTCTATAACCCTCTAAGCTAATTTGGTTTCTTCCCAGTACACATCCCAGGGATACTTGCACTTTGTAGCTTTCCTGTTTCAGCTCTTTCTCCCTGTCCCTCCTAGACATCTCCCTTGGCTGAATCTCTTACTTCCTCTTCTAGCTCCTTCCGCCGTGACTGGCAGGAAGTCCATCCCTGTTCTTTACCCTGCTCAGTGATTGGTTGGGAGCTGCTTTACTGGCATATCAGGAAGCAGTGTTTACATAACATGAAGACAGGAGATTCTCAGAACAAGGATTGCCACCAGATATGGAGAGTATAGAAATCAACATTTGACTACACAATAAACTTTTGCCTACATAATATAACATATTTGATCATGACTTCATATCTCTTATCTCCTTCCAGATCTTCCCCATGTAACTTTTTATTGCTTGCTACACATGTGAAATGAGATGGGTTTTATAAGCTAAGTACGCCGCAGCTGCAATGAAGACTACTGTATGAACATATCCGTGTGGGCCATGTTTCATCCTGCAGGACTCAGGTGGCCTCACATGAAAGTGTGCTGACGCTCTGCTGCTTTACGTCATGAGTAGCAAAGTCACTGGTAATTGATCTGTATCTTATCAGCACCATTAAAGTAGTTTGACTCCCTCCTTAGCTTGTAAGCATGGTGTAACACCAGAACTGGCAACTCTTTACCTACTTCTGTTTTGTTTTTGTTTTAAGATTTATTTTGCGTGCTTTGCCCACATATGCCGCTGCCTTTGAAAATTAGAGTTGGGAGTCAGATCTCTGGAATGAGAGTTATGGAGGGCTCTGAGACACCCTGTGGGTGCTGGGAAATGCAATGGGCTTGTTGACCGTTGGAGTCTGTGTTGAGCCATAACCACAGCCATTTCAGCTTCCATTTTGTTTCTAAGGTGAAATTAAGTTCAAAGTTTTAAACTTCTAACCTTGCTTTCTAGAAGTAGTTGTTTATAGCTGACAGCAACAAACCCTGCCAAGGAGGCAAGTTACTTACACACACAGACCCTGCCAGAGGGTGGAGCCGACCTGATACTTTGATACTTTGATCCAATAGTGTCGTAATTCCTACTTTGTTATCTACACACTAGGCTACACTCTGGCTGCACCCTTGTTATCTATACAGCTGGTTGCACTCAGTTGCACTCGGGCTGTGCTTTGGAAGACCCTCACTTACATCACCTAGAATCAATCAGCTTAAAGATTAGCTAATAATATTTTGTCTAGTTAGCCAAAAACACAATATTGCTTTGTATGGTTAGCCAAATGTGTTACTGCCCTCCGCATGTCTTTTTTGTTTGGTTCTTTCTATGAAAACCCTACTGTGACTTGTAGAGGTCACAATTAGGCTCCTGAGTCCTCACCGTGGCCCTGAAAAGACTTTCTAATAAACCATCAATATCTAGCCGAGACCGGTGTCTGAGTGGTTTGTGTGCCACTTCTTTGGTTGGAACAGAGGTCCTCTGCAAGAACAACATGTGCTTTTAACTGAGGAGCCAACTCTCTAGCACTCATTTTTGTTTCTTAGGAAGTGAAGAATTGAGGGTTTGTTTTTTTTTTTTTCTTTCTTACAACAGACACATTCTAACAAATGATCTCTGAGATGGTGCATGTGAAAAGCCTCCATGCTAGGTTCTCAAGTGCATTTGGCCCCCTAACGGACTGTTTTATTAAATAGCTGCATTGAGGTTTAATTGACATAAAATTGGTAAAAGTCACATTTAAAGTGTACAATTGGGTAATTTTTACACCGGTGACACAATTGAGACGATAAACTAGTTGCAATTTAATCACAGGTTTTTAGCTTTTTTTTTTTTTTTTTTTTTGAGTCAGGGTCTTATTAGATCAGGATCATATCACACTGAGAGACATCTGTGTCTGTTTCCTGGGTGCTGGGATTAAAGCTGTGTGCCGATGCACCTGGCATCTTTAACCTTTCATAATGGGACTGTTCAAGCAAACACAATAGGAGGGGTGGAGACCCTCCACCACCACGTCAACACTCAGCCGTTTTTCTTTCGCCTACCACTTTCCTACATTTTAATTTCCCTGGAATATTTTAAAGTAGATTCTGTATATGACATTGCTTTACATGTAAATACTTCAGCCTATGTCTTTAACAGATACTGATAAATCTCTTAATCTTTTAATCAGCTGCTGGAGAGCTGTTGGTCAGAGCACTTGCTGCTATTGCAGAGGACTTGGGTTTGGCTCCCAGCATCCATATGGTGGCTCACAATCATTCATAATTCCAGTTTCTGGAATCCTGTACCCTCTTCTGGCTTCTGAGGGCACCAGATGTATGCATGTCACTTACATACACTCAATAGATCTTAAAAAAAGAATATTTTAATTTATTAACATTTCCCCCCTTTAACTCTTCCTTACCTCAGTACCATTTCCTCCTGTGGTACTGGGGGTTGAACCCAGGGCTTTGAGCCCACTAAGCTTTCATTTTACCTGTAAGATATATCTCCACCCCTTTTAATTAATCATTATTTTAAATGAAATGTATCTGTGTTACCCAGAATGACTTCATTTTATTTTAGTCTCCTATGTCACCATTCCCATCCCTACCCTGCCCTCTTACTACTTATCTGTTGAAGACACTGAATCCTCTTTGTAGAATCCCACAAATCCTAGCTGATGGAGGCAGGCAGTTCTTTATTTCTAATATTTCCACAAAATCAGGGGTCAAGTCATCAACAGTGCTCTCTGCATGGGAGCTGCTAGCCATGTGAGTCCACCAACATGGTCTCAACTAAAATGTGCTAAAGGTAAAAAAAAAAAAAAATGTATGCCACATACTATATTATGGAAAAGAATGTAGAACATTTTGCTACTATTATAAGTACTGCTTATATATGAAAGGATATCTCAGACATACTAGCCAAGGGATATATTTTAAAATTAAATTTGCTTCTTCAGTTTTGCTTTGGTGACGTGGCCACTGATAAAGCCACAATTACATATGTGACTTGTGTTAAAGTCCCTTCCTCTGTGCTGCTGTCCACTGGGTTTCCTCTGGGGTGGTGTGGGTTCTCGCATCCTATCTGGGGTGTATAGTGAGTGCCCTGGTGCCTTCTGATTACGGTGATACACATGAGGATGAGAAAGGCCGGGCCTTCTGGGCACTGGCCCAGCAGCTCCAGCCAAAATATTGATATTTCTCTTCTGAGTAGCAGCGTCTTCAAAGGACATCCACCAGCACTCAAGGTTACGCTCTGTGTGGGATGGAGCAAGACACAAAGTAATGCTGAGCACACCCTGAAACCATTGTTCCAACTGTAAATCCCTATTGTGGTCTCTGTGGTGGCTGCTGCTTCTCCACACCCTACAGCCGTAGTCCCATCCCCTCCCTTCTGCTTTCCGGGTGACAATTAGAAATCCCCTTGAGGTGCACACACTTAATCCCAGCACTTGGGAGGCAGAGCCAGGCAGATCTCTGAGTTCAAGGACAGCCAGAGTTACATAGAGAGACCCGGTTTCAAAAACAAAAGAAAACAAGCCTCTCCCCCAAACCTCAACAACAATAACAAACACCTTACTAATGAGGTAAGTAGGTAAAACATCCGATGATAGAATCCTTCATTTTCTGATGGTATCCACTTAAGCACAGCTCCCTTTCCCTGAACTACAGCCCAAGCCTTAAATGAATTAACCCTTTTAATGCCCCAGGGACTCTTTCGTTGAATGCTGTCCCTTTCCCAGTGCAACAGGAACACCACCCTGATTACAGGTGTCTTCCTGGAGGAGGAGCAGAGGCTCAGATCGATTGTGTTTTCCTCTCTCATTATAATGTCTATTAAGATTTTAAAGTAGGGATATAATTCAGTGTAATTAGACGGAGAATTACGTAGGTCAGTAGCCATCTCTGACCCTTATAAAACTGGATATGTAGTTCAAACAGTTACTGAAGCCTCTTTGCAACAGACCTAAGCCCACTAGTTGTTGTAACAGTTTTCAAAGTGTGTTCCAAAGTAAGAAATAGACTATAGAATGGGAGGTTTAAACAGTAATCTCTTAATGTCCCATGGTTCTAGATGGGAGAAGCCATCTTCTAACAAAAGTTAGAAGAGTTGTGTCCTGCTGAGCACCTGTCCACCAGCTTCTGATAGTTAGTTAGCTTGAGGTCTGCCTCTTGGTTTCCACTAACTCCTTTATTCCCATCTGGCATCTGCTTTCTCTCTGTTTCCCCTTTTATATGACACCAGTCATATCGGATTGAAACCCTTCTGAATGGCCTCATCAAAACTAGGTTACCTCTGTAAATACCTATATTCAAATCCTATATTCTGAAATACTGGTTGTTAAGGCTTCAACAAATGACTACATGGGGACACAATTCAGCTCCTAATTTATAACCATTAGAATCTTTGTGGTTCATGTCAGTGGCCATCATTCTCAGAGACAAGTGATACTTCCTAATGATCTTTCTATACATATTTACGTATTTTATCTTTTTTTTTTTTTTTTTTTTTTTTTTTTGAGAAGGCCACACAAGCTTATTAGAAGAGTCCATAAACCTACTTCATCTAGTAGCAGGTGCGCTAGCTCCTCGTCAGCCACAGAGCCCACAGTTAGAGCTGCGGAAGTGGCAGGCCACCTTCACCCGGGGTAGCCCAAAGCGCAGCCACACACACTCCAGGAGCGTCTTCAGGCCGATCTTAATGACACTAACCGGCACCGACAACTTACTGAATTCCGCAGGACTTGGTTTGGAGAACAGCTTCTGAATATTGCTCAAGAAGTTGGTGTCCATTGGAGCTCTGGGAGTGTGGCTAGTTGGATAGCAGTCCTGCGGCCGGGAGCTGCTGTATACAGAGAAGGTCCTTTTGCTGGAGTCGCTGCTCCAGCTGCTGGGCCTTTTAGACACCCTCTGCATATAGGAGGTCCACTGTACATCAGTAGTTGTGCTCTCCACAACACGCTTCATGACAGCACGCACATTCCGGCGCTCCAGAGCACTGAGCCAGTCCGGTGTCTCCACACTCTTGCGTAGCATCTGCGGGATATGACTAGGCCCTCTACCTTCACAGAGTGAGTCAGCAGCCGCCTTGCTGTCTCTCTGGCTTCTGCAGACAGTGTACTCGCAGGTGTAAGTGGAGACTGATCCTGCACGGAAACTGTCCATCAGTGAGTGTGAGGATCCAGGCAGAGGCAAGAGAGCAGCAGGAGCAGGGCAGGTAGTGTGGCACCTTCATTTTCTCTGGGAAGCTCTGGGCTGTCTGGTACATGGAGCAGATGAACCCCACAGTGAGGCCCTCACGGACCCCTGGCTGCAGAACTCGCCCCTGAAGTATGGCTTATTGGAGAAGGACACCTCCTTGGCTGTGAAATGACCACTGAGAGGTCTTAATGTGGCTTAGGATGGAGCTGGCCACGTTTGCCAGCAACTCAGAGAAGCTGGGGCCCTCCTCCCTAGCCAGGCGAGGTGTGGCCAGGGCCTGACGAACATCTGTCAGGCAGCTCTGGAAGGCTGTCTGCAGACCCTGAGATGCTGGCTCGGCTGCTCCAGGGCCACTATCTCCACCAGTGCAAAACAGCGACCGCCCAACTTCTGCGTGAATGCTTCTCTGCACCGGCAGGGCCCGGAGCGGCCAACAGCTCCACCTGGCAGAGGCGACCCCTAAAGCCATCGCCTCCGAGGACAGTGAACTCTAACAGGTCTGGCGCGGGAGAGGAGAATGCCAGCTCAGTCTCCAGGCTGCTCAGTTCTTCCTCTAGCCAACCCTAAGCCTCCTCTACCATTTCCCGGGAACTCCTCGCACAGATCCTTGGCCGGCTCACCCAGGGCCAGCAGCAGCTCCCCGCGCTCGGGGTACCCGAGGAGCCTTCCCTGAAGTGCTGCCGCAGCCGAGGGGCCACGTGAGCTGTGATGATCTGGAAGTCATCCTGGATGGTGTGGAAGGTGGGCAGGTGCTGGCGGTGTTGTAGCACGGCGCTGGCACGACCCTGGTATTTGCCCATAGGCACCCAGCTCCACACACTTGGTGAGGGCAGCTCAAAAACGAAGTGCAGTTTCCGCAGCAGTGCGCACACGCCTGCGAGCTTGGTGATGCGTTCTTGTCAGTCCTATAGTGCGGCGCTGAAGTTGGTGATAAGTACCATGTTGATGGCCAGCAGGTCCATCTTGTCTTCTATCTTTTGGAAGTCGTTCTTCATCTTCCGAATGGTGTCTGTAGCTGAGATTAACTTACTGTAGTTCTCTTAGACCATGGTCTGCATGAAGAATTTGTATGTAGTAACTACATGCATATCAGAATATAAAGGGTAACGGTGTTTTTTGTTTGTTTGTTTGTTTGTTTGTTTTATCTGCCATTTCGTGACCTTGGACAAATCATTTATGTTCTCTGGCTTCCAGTTTTGGTCTCTATAAAATAGAGTTCTTGGTTAAATGCTCCTTTAAGCTCTTTCCATCGCTTACAGAATTCAATTCCAAGACCTAGTTTTAATATATCAAATAAAATAATTCAAACCAATACCTGATTGCATAAAGAAGTGGTCTGAGGGTGAAACTGGGCTGACACTCTGAGGTTAGGCAAAAATGAGTCATCAGTGAATTATTTCATCTGATTCTCTCTCTCTCTCTCTCTCTCCCCCCCCCGTCTGTTTTTTTCTCTCTTTCTGTGTCTTTCGGGGATTTAGACATTATTTTTGGTGATTTTATTGTTGTTTAGAATCTTTGGTTGGTGAGGAGGAGGATATTTGTTTTGCTTGTTTGAGGTTGACAAGTATTACAACGTAGATCTGCCTGTTGGCTTCAAGTTCAAGTGTCCTATCAGCATAGCTTTGTCCCTCACATTGTGTTATGTTTAGAAGGCAAAGAGAAGAGCACATGCTTCCAAATGGTGGGTGCTGTGGTTTGGATGTGAAATGTCCCCCTGGGCTCATACATTTGAACACTAGTCCCCACCTGGTGGAGCTCTTCCGGAAGATTGTGGAACCTTTAGGAGGTGAAGCATTGCTTCAGGAAGTGGGCATTACGGTGGGCTTTGAGGGTTACTAGGGCACTCCGACTCCCTGTTTGTGCCCAGCTTCCTGGGTGTGGGTGCATGGGACTAGCCAGCCTTCTGCTCGTCCCCAGGCCCCTCCTGCCTTCTGCTATGTCTCCCTCTCCATGATGGACTCTGCATCCTGAGCTGGGACCTAACACAAGCCCTTGTCCCTTCAGTTGCTTTTGTCAGGACGTTTTATCCCAGCAGCAATAAAAGCAAAATCAAGACACTTTGGTTGAAGCAGCGTTCAAACCCTGAACACGGCCTGAAATACTATTTGGATGAAGCCCAGAGGTGAATTTTCTGTGCTTCATTTGACAGTACATGCTTCATGAGAGTCTCTGGATTTTCTAGTAGACACTTTCCTTTGTCTGGAATGACAGTGCATGCTGGAAAAGAAGAGGTGTGAAACCAACTTAAATGTCCCTAAGTGCTAAGCAAGTGAGGTCAGCCAGCGAAGCCATTGATTTGCGTCCGCAGGGCATGAGAAGGAGAGCCTGCAGCCATCAGAGACAGCAGTCTTTACCTGTGAACTGGGCCAATAGCAGACATTCAGTCAACTGAATAGTTTGTTTTCTTCCAAAGCTGGATATCCAGGATCATGTGTCAACTCATACTGAGTGTGAGTTTGTGATTTATTAGAACTTTTGTTGTAAGATGACCAAATCAATCTGTTTAGTGTGGGCATGGATAATAATAATAATAATAATAATAATAATAATAATAATGATAATAATAGTATTAATAAAACAAGGACATTAGGCATATCTGAGAACAAAACCAAACACAGAGGGGTCTTCTGCTAGTGAGTACAGTACCATTAGCACAACTAGAAGATAGTGAGTGGAGGAAGGTTTATTGTCCATAGCATGTAAGGAGTCCTTTAAAGTCATTCTAAAAATATTATACCCTCCCACCCCAAACTGCCAGCCAAAGCAAGCAGAGATTTAATTTGAGAAGGCTATACAGATTCATACTGTATATATGCACTGTATTCATTTGGGGCTAGGTAGATCCTCAAGTATGCTCAATTTAAGGTGTCCATTACAGAGAATGCTCAGTAAGGTCTTGTTAATAGCTTTAAGAACAAAGATGGCAGACACATTTCTGGAGATGATTAGTTGAAGGTATTAGAGTGCATTGTGTGTGTTGATTTCCTGCAGATGGAAATACTTCCTCTTAGAAGGAGAAAGAACACTTGTAAGACTTAGAAAGTAAATGACATGTAAAAGACTCAGGAAGCTGAGACAATAGTCACAGGGCTCCTCCCCAGTGCTATGCAACCATTAATAACTGCTTGGAAAGGGATGCTCTCAGACCTGTGGAACCACCTGCAAGCAACGCAGGAGGCCCGAGGCCGTTCCAGGGAGGCAGCTTTGGTGAGTCATCTTCCATGCTGGGGTAGGTTGTGATGAGGCAGCTGCCTGAGTCATCCCTGTTCTTATAAGTGACCCCTCACCCATACTTGTGTAAGTAACTCTAAAACTCACTGGTTCACTAAAGCTAAACTTGAGTGATATTATTTCATTGGTCTGTTGTCATTCACCTGTCCAGTGTGAATAGGCATTTGTTCATGTCTCCCCAGGCATAGTCGCACAACATAGCATATGTTTAAAAGGTTAAAATGGTGAACAAAAAATACCTCTAAGCATGCTTAGCGTGATTTAGAAAGACGGCAGCAGGATACTTGATGGACATGGTCATCTTTTTCCCGGAAAGGTTTTGATGAACCTAAAGGACAGGACACCTCGAAGCATTGTTAACAATGGAGATCACTCCCAAGAGTTCTTGCTTCATTTAGCAAGTACCACTTGCAGGAATGTAATATTGGATAGGTATTTAAGATTTTTTTTTGGATCTTATTTCTCTTATAAATGAAAAGATGAGGATACTTTCATCCATTAAATATGAGTACCATGTCAAGTGAGAAAAAAGTGTTTTACAAGGTGCGTAAATATATCTGGCATTTAATTAAATAAGTGTAGTTCTTATGTGTATTGTTTCCAGAAAGCCTTTGAACCACTGGCGATAAACTGGATCTCCACATGTCAAATCCAGCCCACAAATCCCCTTTATGTCAGCTTTTGTCTAGAGTGTCAGCATTCATCCTTGAGCTGTGGTCCCGAGCTGCTCAGCTGATCCCCTGTCTTACCAGTCTGCTATTTCAGCCTTGCCTTCTGCCTGACCCCTGGGCCATCTACATGAATGAGGGCAGGATGCAGGAAATTCAGTTGCGCCTGGATGCCATGTGCTGTGTTTCCAGTCTCTGTGTATCAGACTCTGTTCCGGGCTGGGAACTTGGGAATGCTGAGTATGGATTCCAGAAGGAGTGCGGCCAGACAACCGGGCAGTGTGACGCCTCACTCTGGCTGGTGCTTTTCACGATACCAAAATAACCTGCTGGTCGTGCTTGTCCCCCGTGTTCTTGCACCAGTTTCTAATTCTTGCTTTTCCACTTGCACCCTGGCCTACAATTGTGGTACAAAAATCCAGCAAACAATGTTTACTCTGTCAAGTAGTAATGGAAGGACTGTGTCTTGGCCCAAAGATATTTCCTCAAGAAATAGCGATAGGAAGACTTTTTACTGTGACTTTTTGGTAAGTAGTGAGGAAATTAAATAGCCATGAAATTATGCACAAACACCAGATCATGGGTTTCATAAAAATATAATGAATATTTGGTGGACCTTGAACTCCTCAAGCCTGGGAGACTCCTGTCTAGAGAATTATAGGCGGCTTATGTATCTTAGAATTGAAAATGCGATTTGCCTTTAGAATTCTAAGGAGGGGAATGCATTTTGATTTACAGTTTTCTGTGACTGCCTGCCATGGCAGTCAAAAGTAACTTCTGACACGTAGGTGGAGGACACTGTCATGTCTGCTTTGGGGCAGACCTTTCCACTACTCCAGAAGCGTTGTTTCTGTCACCTGTCATTAACCATCTCTATGGCAACTATCTACTGTTTTGGTAACAGGCTTCAACCAGCGATGTCAGACTGCTAGGGAAAAGTGTGTGCTTAAGATTGGGCAGGTGACCCCTCTGGCTCCCTTAGTCCTTCCTCACATTCTTCCATAAAACCCCCAGAGCTGCTGGATGAAGCCTTACATAAGACAGTTATACCGGGCTCCTGACTGCAAGCACAGCAGAGTATCATTTATAGTGTTAGCCAAGAAAGACCTACAGAGTAAACTAATGGGAGCCCATAAGGGCTCACAGAGCCTGAACCACCAACCAAAGAACATGCACGGGCTGGACCTATAACCCCCTACACATATGTAGCAGATGTGGAGCTTAGTCAGCATGTGGGTCCCCTAACAATTACAGTGGGGGCTGTCTCTGACCCTGTTGCCTTTGGGTTCCTTTCCCCTAGCTGGGCTGCCTTGTCTGTCCTCAGTGGAAGAGGATGAGCTTATCCCTGCTGTGACTTGATGTGCCTGGGTGGGTTGGTACCCATGGGGCCCTCCTCTTCTCTGAGAAGAAGGGGAGGATGGTTGTGGGGAACAGGGGTGTAAGGGTGAGACTGGGAGGAGAGAAGGGAGGGGGCAGAGATCAGCCTGTAAAGTTTCATCTTATTCCAGGGCCTGCCCTTTTTAGTGGTATTTTAAAAGCTTTGAGCAAGATTTTGTAAATGGTTAGAACTGAGTGGATTTGAAGTACTTCTAGTGACCAGGAGTGACTCCCAACCTGCACTATTAGAAGAAGGAACAAGAAATTCTTCTTCTTGAGGTCAGGAGGATGGCGCATGTGCATCCTCTAGTCCCCACTTGCTCTTTAAAAACCAATTGGCAGACAGGGTGCTAAAAAGGGTCTGTGCAGTCTCCAACTGGAGGTCCCGGAGCTCTTTCAGGGGTCAGCAAGATCAAAGCAATTTCCACAATAATTCTGAAATGTCTTTTGCCTTTTTTTTTTTTTATTGTTGTTACTTAAAAACTAGCTGAGCCCAACATGAAGCAAAGCAGACACCAACCTGCATTGTCCTCACATGCTCTGTACAACCAGGTAGCCAGGAAAGAGCAAAGACCAGATGTGTCATGAGCATCCTTGCCAGGCTGGTTCGTTCTGCTTTCCACAGCACAGCAGTGGTTCAGGGGACGAGAGCCCAGCTTGCTTCAGTCTTGAGCTGAAAGTGACTTACCCTTCAGAACACCATTTTACTACATAATGACTGGGAAACTATGGCTATTCAGATGTAAGCAACTGGTAGATGTTTTATTTAATGAAATGATTGTCACATCAGGGGAACCAACTGACATTTTTTACTAATGACAACATTTATACTAACGAGCAAAAGGTAGAATTTTGGCAAGCTTATATCCACCTTATAGGCTGGACAGCTTTCCAATACATACTTTCCTGACTATATTGGTGATGCAATTAAAGAATGTAGTTGCAGGGTAACTCCATAAGGAAGTGTGCTAATATTTGGAAGGTCTGCTTAAGCTGGTTTGGTTTAAATTCCAACCTAGATAATTTATTGCATGTTGTTATGGATAGCCATTCATGCTGAAAGGCAGAGGATTTTAATGTGACAAAGTATTAAAAATTCACCAATATAGTTCAAGTAGCACTTAAGAAACTATCAATAGTTGAGTCTGGGTGTAGTATGTGAGTAAACTAGCCAATGACCTGTCAGTATTAAAACACTACTCTCCAGTTTGTGTTTCTGAGGCTGTTTCCTTCATCTACTTCAACCAAAATAACATGCCATAAAATTAACTGATTAAACCAGATAGGTATATATATATATATATATATATATATATATATATATATATATATATACACGCCATACCCTTTCAAACATTTGGAGAATATAGTTTATAATTTGATAGCTATATCACTTATATTAATAACTAATGACTTATTGTTATTTTTTTAAGTGAATCAGTACATAAGTATCAGAAAATGAATCAGTCTCTGACAAACAGCCATCAACATAATTCAGATAAAGAAAACACCTTTGGAGCCTTCAATTTTATTTTTGAGACAGGGTTTCATGATACAGCACTGGCTGGCCCCAAACCTACCATATAGCCCAGATTAGTACCAAACTTATAATCTTCCTACTTCAGACTCCTGGAAAACTGGGATTCCAAGTATGTCTCACCATGCCCTACAGGAACCTCAATAATTTTTAAGAGTTTAAAGGACTTCTGCCACCAAAAAAATTGATAATTGCTATCTAGCAAAATTCTTTAATATAAACAGAAAACTTGACAAATGAGGAAAATAGGTTTTTCTCCATAGCAAACAAGCTTATCTTAGGATCTGCTCTGGAAGATATCACTCAGTGACAGTAGGAGATATTCACATCCTACTGGAAGGGTTGGAAAACTAAACATTTTCATTGTGGACATGTATGTAGGAGGAATCGTTGTGATACAGTGTCAGACAGCTCACCTGCCCAGGAGAGGGTCCTCTCCCAGCCTCTGTGGCTTGACATGAGTCAAAGGGAACTTCCCTGCTTCGAAATGATTGATGAGCTATGCCAGCTCCAGGGTGCCCTAGAGACAACGACTGACTGGAAATCCCTGGCCACAGGAGAAATTGGCCTTATGGGTCAAGCTGAGGAGAAAGGACAGCTGAACCTGTGTGTTTGCCAGCTGTGAACAAATCACTTATACAAGAGTGTCCTCATTGGGAAGCATCTCCCCTTCTGTGAATACAGGGTGGTGAGAAGCCAGATATGGGGCACACTCTCGTTATCTAAAAACTGAGGAAGTTGAGGCAGGAAGATCTCCAATTTGAGGCCAGCCTATGCTACAGAGCGAAGGTTAACGGTGCTTGCCATTCTTGTAGAGCTTCCAGATTTGGTTCCTAACACCAACATAACCAACATGCTGGCTCACAAACTTTATTTAAATTGTTTTATACAATATATCTTGATCACTCTTTTCCCTTTCCAACTCTTCCCAGATCCTCCCAACCTCCCTGCCCACCCAACTTCATGTTTGTTTTCTGTCTTCAAAAAACTCCCACCCCAAACAAAAAGCAAAAATCAAACAAATAGAATAAATAAACAAACAGACAAAAAAAAAAAAGAAAAGAAAGAAAATCAATAAGACAAGTAATACCAAAACAAAACAAAAAGCACACAGGAAAACCAGAGTCCATTTTGTGTTGGCCAACCACTCCTGGTCATGTGACCAGCCCTTGAGTGTGGTTAGTATTTCCAGTGTCACTCCACTGGAGAAAACTGACTTTCCTTTTTCTAGCAGGTATCAATTGCAAATAGGTTCTTGGTTAGGGATGGGAGCTTAAGTCTACCTTCCTCCACTCAGTGCTGGGACCTGCTCTGGCTTAAACCTGTGTAGGTCCTGTGTATGTTGCCAGAGTGTGCCAGTTCATGTGTGTGTCAGTCCTGTTGTGTCTAGAAGATGCTGTTTCCTTGGAGCAACCTGTAACTTCTGGCTTTCAAACACTCTCTGCCTTCCCTTCTTGAACCTGGAGAGGAGGAATTCAGTAAAGACAGGCCACCTAGGGCTAAGTGCTCCAAACCTGTCACTCTCTGCATGCTGTCCAGTTAGAACAGGAGGCGATAGGGAAACACACAGCGGCATGTCTCCTATGCACATCCTTCCTTTAAATGTGACTGTGATGTCTGAGTCTAGAACTCCCATCTTGTAACTCAAAGACAGACAACAGGGTGGTCAAGGGAGCCTTAGAGTCAGTGCTAGCAGCATCTAGTTAGGTCTTTTTTCTTGTCTACATAAGTCATTTGTCAGTTTTCATTTGATACCATTGTGAGAATCTAATGAGACCATAAGGGTCTACTGCTCGCAGGTGGTCAAAAGAGGCCATTACGTCAAGGCTAGTTCTTTCTGAGCCACTTATATATCTGAACCAGCATAGTGATTAGGAGATTATTAGGGGGATAAATAATGGGAAGTAGTCATGGGTTTTGTCTGCCTTATACCTCTCAACATTGGTTGGTTGTGTATGTTGGAAGGCTGACCCAAGTCATGGCTTTCATGTCTCCCCAACAGCCCAAGAAAAAGAAAAGTACATTTACATTACTTGAAAGTGCGATGTTATTTAAGGCTAATCTTGTCCAGCCTTTCAGGTTTATCATAGGGGCACCAGTATCGTCCCCAAAATGAAAGAGTTACATTGACTACTAGCTTGGGAGTCAGGAACAGGGACCCTTTGTTTGAGCACTGATCATTTGTACATCACAGCATCTCTCTGTGTCAGGGCACTGTTCCTATTCTGGGCATATGCATCTTATTAGCTGTGAAAATAATTCTTGTCTTTGGAGTAGTGAAACTCCCGGTGACAGGAACACGTTGTTTGTAACGTGCTGAACACATCAGGTTTATGTGCTGTTAAATAATGCAACTCTGCTGGATTTAGCAACTGTTCACGGCATGCACCCTGTGTGCTGGACGTGATGGGACCTGGGAGATATCACAGCCTCCTCCCCTAGGGTCAAGGTCTAAGGAGTGGCAGGTCCATCTGGGGTCACTTTTTAAATTTTGGAAGAAACACAGCTTTTGGTTATTTACTTCATTTTTATTTATTTTAAAATTTATTTTTGTTTTATGTTTTGTTAAAATGTTATGTTTGGAGTGTTGAGTGTGGAACTCAGAGTCTTGTGAATGCTGAGCAAACAGTCACAGCTTTGGCCTCTGCATGCCAGAGATACCAGGTTAACGTTACAAATAGTGATGCTTACAAAGGTCTACTGGACTTTTGAGAGAAGAAGGGAAGGTTGATTTCAGCTTGGGAGTCTAATGATGGCATCAGTGTGACAGAAAACAAGTGCCTTCTGCTTGTATTTCTTATTTTCTTTCACCTGATTCTACCTTATCAGTGCTCAAGTGTATGGTCCTTTCACGTGGACTAACTTATACAGTCCTTGCAGCATCGTGGGAGAGACACGCCATATGAACACACACAGAGGTAGACTGACATTGAAGAACACACATGAAGACACAGCTTTTCATTTTTCAAAAAGAATTATGGATCTCTCAGTTTGAGTAGAGAGGCAACAGATGGAGAAAGAGAAACCGGCTGAGCGGGAGGCTAAGAGTTGCTGCGTTCAGTCTTGGCTTTCTCTTGACTTTTGCCAAGAATGATTTACATAATCATCTTGACTTAGAAGACTTTATAGTGTCAGCAAGTATTCTTTGATTACTTGTCTTCTACTGGCCTTTCCTGGGTCTCTTCCATCTTCATCAGTCTATTGGCATTCTGTCTGAATCAATAGCAGGAGGAGGGCTCTCTCTTCAATGTGCAAGCACAGAAAGGCCTATGTGGGATCAAAGATGAAGAGCTATAGTGTATAGAATGAAAAGATTGGACCCAGCTCCATCTTACTTTCATCTTGCCCTAGAGATGCTGTGATGTAGAGGCAGAGATGAGAGCATCTCACAAAAGTGCATTGCTGTCCAGTGTTTTATAATTGTGTCTTTCTTTCTTTCTTTCTTTCTTTCTTTCTTTCTTTCTTTCTTTCTGTCAGTGTTTATTGTTAGACACATTGCAAGTCACTCGGTGAAGAACAGACACAAAGCCTGTTCTTAGGAACAGGCATAGTGGAAGAGATGCCATTTAAGCAATAGTTCAAAGTCAGACACCCAATATTGGTCCTGGGCCTATTCTTCCCTGTCCTTAAACAGTGCCAGGCCACTAAAATGATGGCATGCTGTTCCTCCTTTCTAGAATGAACCTGAGTACATCGTCCTGCCTTCATAAAAAGCACCTGAGTATGCCTTCTTGCCTTTTTAGAATGCACCTGCTTAGACCCATCTTTTTCCCAAAATGCACCTGAATAGGCTTTTCTTCTTCCTAGGATGCATCTGAACTCTCCTTTCCCAAAGTGCACCAGCTGAGGAAACTCTCCTGGTCAATTGAATCCTGCTATGTAGATCCTGCTTCCCATCTTTGGATCCACAAAATGGTATTGCCCACACTAGCCACTAATGTCTCTTCCCTGTCCAGAGGCAGCCTGCTTGTTCCTCTGAGGTAATAAATCTTCTTTGTGCTGAGTGCTTGGTGTCCCAGTGTGTCTTGTGCTGACACTGAGGTCGTCACTGGTTTTGTGACTTATATTGGTCTACAGGACCCCCAACCCAGTTTTTACAGTTTCTAGACCATGCAGTGCCTGTTCTCTCCATTCAACACTGGCTAATTGGTGAGTTTTCCTTTACCAGCCATATAAACACTCTGCAGGACATTGGGAGCCCACATCTGTCGTCTCAGCTCTGTCTTGTGGGGTAGAGAGAATTTGACAGCCTTTTAGGCATATTCTATTTGGGCTGGGAGGGGGGTTTGTAAGTGTCACAGCTCTGCTCCAGCAGGTGGGAGTTTTTCCCAGTACAATGGTAACAACTCCACTCTAGGGAAAGGCTTCCCCAAAGCAAGTGTCACAGCTCTCCTGGGGAAGGTATCCTGGTAATCCAGAGCCAAGGAATACTACAAGGTCACACTGCACAACAAACTCAACACAAGAGATTTGTTGGGAGGGAAAATTCCAGACGGATGGCTGCCTCTGCTGGGGTGAGAAGCAGCAAGAACTGAGAAGAAAGCAGGGTATATACACTGTTTCTTGGGGGACTGGAGCTTTCCAGTGGCCTGGGATTGGAGGGGTTGTGTGGCTTGATTTTGGAACACACTCCTAGGGGTGTTGTGGGTGGGAGCCAAATGTCAGGTGGAGAAATGGGATGGGAGAAGCCAGAGCAGCTGGGGTAGATGTGAGGAAAACCTGGAGTGAGGTAGAAGGGGAAATCTGTCTGACTGTCTAGCCATCCATCCAATTGTCTATCTTAAAAACTGAGACCCTTGAGCAAGCCTCAGCTATATTCTAGATTAGATACAGACTCACTGTTCAAGTGAGGGAATAAATGTAGAGTCCAGACTTGAAAGTGAACAAGGAGGTATGTTCTCAGTACTGGGGTATATTCTCAGTACTGGGGTATGTTCTCAGTACTGGGGTATGTCCTCAGTACTGGGGTATGTCCTTGGCACTGGTATGTCATTGACCCTTGTTCAAGAGGAGGCTGAGCCAAGACAAGTCTACATTGAGGGAGGTGGGCAGTGGGACGGTGGGGCCAGGACCTGTCTCAGGGGGAGGGGTCTTTTTTATGATTGTTGAGATGAGCCTGTGCTCTGTATTAAGTTCCTACACAGTCCTGCCCTTGGCTTCTGTGGGCTCCACCACAGTTTCCTTGCTCCTGCAGCTCAACTCTGACCTGCAGCTGATTTGCAGCAGCAGTTCTTCTAGGAGACTAAGTTGATGTTAGCAAGTAAGACCAAAATAAAAGGCTCTGCATTTGCCTTTGTCAGAGGTATGACTGCTACCAGTGAAACACCCTGTGTACCTTGTGAATTTATCATTAATCAATAAATGCTAATGTTGTAGAAAGATACAAACATGTTAATCTATGTTTCAACACAACATACTCATGACTGACAGCATGAGAACGCATCTTGGAGAGAATTTAATAGAGAACACTCTGGCATCTCTTCCTCTTCACAGAAAGTGGAGCTGTGGGAGGGACGTCGTACTGCAGATTTGAGGAGTGAAGTCTGTCTCCTCAAATACTGTATGCTATGGAAGGAATGCAGACCCCGCCACAGGCCAGGTCATTGACAGCTAAAAAATCTGATGATTAAAATGGTCTTATTTATACAGCAGAGGAATCTGGGGACTATGAAGCTGTCAAGATTCAGTACAAAGCTACAAAACTTAGAAGTGCCCCAGGCAAGATTTAAGTCTAGAATCCTTAGAAAGCCTTAACCGGTTGACCCCAGCACACTGCCCTCTTGGAACTGGGTTGAGCTAGTGTGCCTTAGGCATGTTAATAATCTGTCCATCCTTCAGACCTATAGGTTTTAAAGTTTAGTTTTGGTTTGTTTGGAGAAGGGGTTGAGCTCAGTATGGAAGGGAAAGAGAAAAAGGTTTCCTTAGTCCCACATCTTCAGTCACTGCAGTACAGCAAGAGGCCTGAGGGTCATGACCCCTCCTTCCTAAGAAGCATGTGCAGGATCACCTCTGCAACCCCCAGTCTGAGGGTGGGTTGGGAGGGGTAGCCCCACGCCTTCCTTACTTAAAAGGAAGCTTCAGAACCGTTTATGTATAAGTCCAACCAGACACTCATGGGAAAGCCCTATCCACACTGCCACAGGGGTGGTTTACATCTGAGCTGTACTTTTCTGTGTTTCAGAAATATTCGGAGGTGAGTAGCATTTGCAGCCCATCCAGAAACTTTACAGTCCTAAGGAAGTCTATAGAAAGTTCTGTTTGTCCCACCCCACTCTCTGTAAAACTTCTCCTTGGAAGTTTTAGTGCCTCTGTGACAGTTTAGCTTCATAGGTGAGTGTCCTGAGCAGCTGTCTGGCTGAATCACCCCCCAAGTCAGGTACCGTCATACTGTGTCTTAGTTTCCCATGGGGTATCAGATGATAGGCCTAGCTTGTTTTATGAATGTGAGCGAGTCACCGCTAACATTGTGCAACGCCTCACTCTCTAAGGATCCATCAAAGCCTCCATAATTGTACTTCTAGGAATGACTCATGACTTGCCAAACCTCAGGGCTTTTATCATGGGAAATACTGAAAATATGTTAGCAAAATTAGGTGAATGTATGAATGGGGATGAACTAAAAATAGAAATAAATGGGTGATTTTAAAACATAATAAAAGCATTACAAAGGGATAGTAAAATGAGAAGATACTAAAACAGGGGAAAAGGGAAACAAGAAAAAGGATGAAGTTTTGGAGCAGTTTCCTTCTGGGACTTCAAGAACTGGAGACTGCCAGGGGGTGGGGGAGGGTTATTTGATCCCGGGACTCTGGTCCTTCCAGTTGCTTGTTCTCCACCCTGGACTGTTTCTGGCAAGTGTTCGCTACCACCTGAGCTGTCTTCACCCTACAAGCTTTCATCTGTATACAGGGTCTTCTGATGGCCACACTTAGCATTGTGATGTGTGGGCTGTGCAGAGAATCTCCAGATGGCATCCTCTATCGGGGACAGGTATGCAGGGATATAGGACACAACGGCAGCGCTGACGTCTGGAAAGCTGGAGGACTGGTGCTGTACTTTTAGTCTTAATCACTCTGCTGGAGGGAGATAGCTGTGATGCCCAGTGCAGCTTCACAGTTCTTAGACTCTACAGCAGTGAAGGGCTCCAGAGGTTGACCCGAACACTGGTCTCCTGTCAAGGCATCCAGATCAGATCCTAGAGTTATTCTCACCGAATGCATCTGTTCCCAGGCACCGAAGGTAGGACTGCCTTTCCTGTGTACTTCTCTGTGTACTTCAATGATGGAGTTGAACCTCCTTGTAACTTGCACCCAGCCTCCCTGGTCTCCATAACTGCCTCCTAGGAATATCTTTCACCTTGGGGTTATATCAGGCTCCCAGACTCATGGTCACTTTACGCAAGAGCCAGAGGAGCTCAGTTTTAAATTATAGCTTCCCTCTCAAGATGCTGCTCAGCTGCTGGCCTCGAGTAATATGGAGTGACAATGTAGTTTCTCTCTACTGTTGGCCCTATTCAGCAAAGGATCACTGTGTCATCGAAACCTGCATTTGGCTCTGAGGCTTGGGAGGGCCCTGGGCTCATCTGGAGGTTAGGACTGCCAGGCTGTTTATAGCAGGGTCACCTGCCTTCATTGTACACGAGGCTTTGCCCAGGAGATAGTGGCTGGAGCTGTGCTCAGCTTGCTTCCTTTCAATGTGTTGCCATTCTTTTCTTGTTATTTTTTTCAGGTGTTCTTTCAGTATTTTTGTGAAATTTCAAAGCCCAACACTTCCTCTCTTTGGAATAAAATCTGTTCTTTCTTACACCATTTTTTTTTCCTCAATTGGGTCACATGGAGAAAGTCCCTAGTCTGTCGTCTTAACTCTGAGTCATTTATTCAATTATTTATTTATATCCATATGGACTCATGCATGTTTACTGTTTTATTGGAGTCAATGTAAAATATTGCTTTATTATTTTATTGGGCCACAATTCCCTGTGACAAATTATGTATAAGATCTTTACACACACACACAATGTATGAAAGAGTTTTTTCAGGCTTTGACTTGACCTGAAAGATTCCATTTTACAAGCAGTTTTTGACTCTATTTTGAGTGCAAACACAGAGGCGGGATGACTCTGTATCTTGTTGGGCACATAAGCAATGTCATCTGCTCAGCACCTCCCACATGCCAAACACTGAAGAGATTTCTTCCTAAAAGTAAAAAAAAAAAAAAAAAAAAAAAAAAAAAAGGTGCCACCCTGTATACTTAATCAAAGTGAATCGGGACAATATAAGCACACCAGTGTATTAAAGCCATATAAGAAAAACAACGTCCTTGAACTTATTGAATACATCAGACTGAAGAAAGGGTACCATGGCTCCAACTGAACCCATTAAAGACACCCAACACTGGCCATCTCTTGACCCAGTATGTACAGTAAGGTACCAACAGACAGAGAACTCCCAACTGTCTCAAGGGTTTCAGTTTGGCGGCATCGCTTTGCTTGATGTGGCCAACTGGAATTGCTGCCTCGTTACCTACCAACAACCATCTGCCAGACCTAGCCTGGCCCTTCACACCACAGCTCTACAGTTAACTCAGAGTCTTCAATGCGCTTGTAGTAGATCTCTAACAGGTTCATTATCCAGCTCCTGCAGAGATGTCCTTTGGGTTTCTAAGAGGTTTCTGCTTGCACATTTAGGCCTCCTTGTAATTCTCCTGCAGTCTATTTAACCCTTTATAGCCACTCTGATCCCTATATCTGCATTTCTGACATACATCCTTAAAAATGGATGATTTCCACCTGCATGTTTCCTTTGATTAGATCTTTGTTCATATTGTCCCCTTTTAAAAGCTAGGAGTCACCCTGCTTTTGAAATCAATCTGGGTCTTAGGGTCAGTTTTGGGCATGTGTATGGAATGGGGAAGCTGGAAATCCCAGTGCTGGCTCATTTCAGTTGTCCTTCCTCAGGAGCTCTGTCCACCCAGTTCCTGAGTCACCTCTGACTGGGTAGGGTGGAATATCGAGACTCTGGAGTAGACTTAGGTGTGGCTCAGTCAGAACCATTTGCTTTCAATGCCTTCCCATCTCTTGTGTAATGCTTTGTGAAATAAGGTAAGGACCAAAATATTGACAGCCGTGTTTTCTAACTGCCTGGCTTATTTACATGACCCCAGCCACAAACTCACAAATCTTACAGCTCTGTGTGAACACATTCTGGTTTCAAAGTTTATCCCATGTTCTGAAAACTGGAGCAATGAGGGCTTTGAATTGTGAGTGTGTAGATACTTCCTTGAATGCAGTGACACTATATTGACTGAATTGCTTGACTTTTTTTATTTATGTGCACACTTGTATGCCTTTCTGTGTGCATACAATGTGTGTGTGAACCCAAGGAGGTCAGAAGAGGGTGCTGGATCACTTGAAGCTGGAGTTACAGGCAGTTTGGAGCCACCCAATGTGGGTGCTGGGAACTGAACTCTAATCTCCTGAAAGAGCAGGAAGCTCTCTTAACTGCTAAGCCATCTCTTAAATCATCATCTCCTTTTTTTATACAGAGGTCAAGGCTTTGGAACCTGAGTTTATGGTCAGAGGAGAATGCTGATTCCGGGAAAAAGCCTTGCTGTCCTGTCACATGACAAAGGCTTGCTTATGTCCTTTGTGTTTACTTTTCTCTGAAGTTGATATTTCTAGAGCTGACCTGAAAGTAGAGACACATTCTTTGCTGTAATAGTGTACACACACACATCAGTCACCAAATGTTCTGACAAACCATTACATCGAAGACGTCTCATCTGGTACCACCTAAGGCAGTGCTACCACTAGGGGTCAGGCCATGTCCTGATAAAGGAGGGACTGTTACTGGAGAAAAGAGGGGCAGAGATGGATGCCATTCCTGGCTGGAGCACCGATGCAGGCCTCCTAAGCTTCCTGTATTTATTTTTATTTTTCTGGCTTAAACGCTAATTGGCCAAACTGAATCAGAGTCCGTTGGCCTGTCTTTTTTGCTAAAATTCTCTTTTTGCTAACTTGAGCTTTCACTAACATCTCACTTTTCAGCTGTGTAGTCTGGCCTTTCCTAGTGGAAAGAGGATGTAGAAAGAGGCCTCTGTCTTCTCCCTCTTCCCCACACTGATTTCATTCAGTTGACTCTTGGATAAGATGAAACAGAGTCAAAGAAGGGAGGACTGGAGAGGAATGGAAGGAGGAAGAGAAAGAAGGCCCTTTGTCCCTTCCTGAGAAATATGAAGGGACTTCCCCTACTCATATCAAATTTTCCCAACACCTTAGGGCCTCGCCTCAAACTTTTCTACTTCGAGTTTGGGAGAAATGTCAGATTATATCTGGGATATGGTTCCTCTGTGCTCTTGTGCCCATGACATAAGATACTAGTCAGTATCTCTCTTTCCTCTTGAGCCATCATCAGCTACAGTGCCCCTTAACCCAGACTTCAATGGTCACCATCATTTGTCACTGTTTCAGATGAGGAATGCCTAGATGTCAATCATCCTCATGCTGCATGAGATAGGCATCTCTCCTGCTTCTGTGGTAGTGTTAATTATTTGTAATTTAGCAATCCCTGGAAGGCTCTGAATGTTCTTTCTTAATGTACAGCTAAGGTGTAATTATTTAATGGCCAAAGTATGATCTTTTCTCAGACGCTGGTACCAGCTACAGAGGTTTTGCTGGTCATTTCAACTCCTCCATTTTTTTTTTTTCTTTCATGAAGATAGGATTTGTCCCATTCCTTAGATACCAATCGAGATTCATTAACAAGTTAGATAAATGACCTTACTAACATTTAGAAATGCAAAATTAAATAATGCTTTCCTTGAGTGGAAAAGTTGGACTAACAACATACCCAACCCACGCAGTTCGGTTAAAAAAAAAAAAGCCCCCTCAGACATTGTAGCTCAGATTCAGTTATTGATGTTTTTTGGGACTCAGAGCACAGCAGGATGTGTTGTAGTGAAGGAAGTGTGTAATGATTTCCTCCCTTCCCTTTCCACCTTCCAAACCCTCCCTTGTACCCCATTGCTGTCTTTCAAATCCATGACCTCTTTTTCCTTTAACTATTGTTATATATATTCGTGTATGTGTTCCTAAACACATAAATATAACCTAATAAGTTTGTATGATGTTACTTGTATGGATATGTCTTCAGGGCTGACCATTGGTTTTGGATAACTATTGGTATAGTGTGTCCTTTCATGGGGAAGACTATTTTCTCACTCTCAACATTCCTTAGTTGCCTGTAATTCTTTGTGTAGGGTTGAGTCCTCATGACTTTGTAGAGGCAAAATGAAACTGACACATGATTGAATATCCATCAGTAGTATTTATTTTGATGTAAGCATAATTTGCCATAATTATAAATTTAATTTCAGCTAAGGTAAATTAGATCTATATGAATTGTTCTAGAAGATAGCTATAATTATTTTCATGGAACAAACAGTAAGTTGTAGTGTTGAGTGCAATATAGGCAAGTTTCTGTAAGAATGCAGTATTCTAGCTCTTTCTATAGGAACAAATGCTTGTGCACAGCAAGGTGAAGAAAAAAGGATACAATGCTCACCAGACCTTTGTCTCTTGGGAGTGTGGTAAGAGGTCTACCATGCCTGTGTTGGCATGGGTAGGAGCGTTAGTAACTTTTTCTTGAAAGCATTTTAAACATAAAGAGCAAGTGAATACATTTAGAATCTCACAAAAACAGATTAAGAAACATGGTTCCTTCCCAGTTGCATTGGTGCACGTCTTTAATCCCAGCACTGGTGAGGCAGAGGCAGGTGGATCTCTGTGAGTTCAAGGACAGCCTAGTCTACACAGCAAGTTCTAGGACAGCCAAGGCTACACAGAGATGTATCGACATCCATAAAAAAGAAAGGAAAAAAGGAAGGAAGGAAAGAAGGGAGAAAGATGGTTCCTAACCTAGACCTATTGCCTTTGACTGAGGTTTTAACAATGGTTGATATCCAAGTAGGGGCTGTTACCCAGGTCTGCTGAATACTTGTGTTCATTTTCCCTACTCCTGCATTGCTGGCTAGAAAAATGTCACTGGCAAACCTCATTTCTGCTCATTGCATTTGATGGCCTCACCTTGCCTTTCTCTCTCCCTTGAATAGCCAAGCTAAGTGAGAAAAGCCAAATCCTGTGTTCATCCCCAGGCAGTTTTCTTTTGCTAAATAAGTTCATTCCCGTGGTTGGGGTTATAAAAAGATAGTATCACCTGTGACCTTCTTGTCACACTGCAGGCTTTCCAGTGTCTTCACAGAACTTGCACAGTTATGGGATTTTCTATGCCTTCACTGGGCTGAAGTCAACCTGTGGAGTCTTTTGAATAGCTCATTGTGCACTATCCATCAAATGGAATGCAATGCTGAACCCACTTAATTTATTTTTTTTTTTATTCTGGGGATTATTTTTTCTTGACTTTTTTTTTTTTTGGCTTCTGTCAACTGTTTGGAAATATAGAAGCACAAAGTCTTCTTGTCTGGGCCTGAACAAGTGTTTGAGCTGTATAGCAGGCTGAATAATAAACTCTCCCAGGCTAAATCCTAATCACAGAAACCTGGGAGTACCTTACCATGCAACAGAAGCAAACTGCAGGTATGATCCATGAAAAGATTTGAGGTAAACCACTCACTCCTGGGGTGGGCCCACTCTCCTTACACAGGTCTTGGAAAGCAGAGACCCTTTTCTAAGTGTAGAAGGAGCTATGAGTAATGGTGAGACGTTGCCAGCTTTGAACTGAGAGGAAAAGGCTATGGGCTACTTCAGAACCCAGGAAAGGGAAGGGAATGGAAGGGAAGGGAGGGGAGTAGAGGAGAGGGAAGGAAAGGGGAGCCTCCAGAAGAAACTCAGCCCTGTCCACCTCTTGATCACAGTGCTGTGAGACCTGTGCTGGACTTTCAAAGTCATCGAACCAGAAGTGCTGGTTCTACTTGTGGGTGTGGCTCTGCTCACCACTTTTCTCTCCCTGTGCTTCCTTCCTGTCCAAGATGCTATCAGCAGTGCCTGGGAGAAGGTAGCTTCCTTGATTACAGGCAGAAGGGGAGGAAACTTTCCTTCAACCATGAAAAAAAGCATTCTTTGAAGTCTGAGTAGGCTAAATTGGACTACTCATTGAGATGAGTATCTACTACTCAGAGATGGTATGCTCATCTCTGGACCAGTCCTGGAAAACCTAGATGGTGATTTAAGCTGGGTTCTTAAGGCAAATGTTTCCAGGAAGTGAAGATGGCTGTGATCTGCCATCCACAGGGAGGAAAGGAATCCAAGAGAGGGCTGAGGAATAGAGCTAGAGCCTTTACTGTTACACATACGGCCCACTCTGTCCCTCAAAGATTTTTAAGGTAAAATGACACATTCCCATATTATCTAAACCAGTTCACTTGGGTTTTTTATTACTTGATGCCAAAATAAGCCCCTATCCATGGCCTCTGGTAACCACATAAATGCCTGCTCTGATTGTTCACTGCACCTTCTTTTTAAAAAAAATTTATTACAGTTGATTCACTTTGTATTCCAGCTGTAGCTCCCTCCTTTGTCCCCTCCCAATCCTGCCCTCCCCCCTCCCTCTTCTTCTCCCATGCCCCTCCCCAAGTCCTCTGCTAGGGGAGGTCCTCCTCCCCTTCCATCTGACCCTAGCCTAACCAGGTCTCATCAGGACTGCCTGCATTGTCTTCTTCTGTGGACTGGTAAGGCTGCCTACCCATCCTCAGGGGAAGGTGATCAAAGAGCCAGCCACTGAGTTCGTGTCAGAGACAGTCTCTGTTCCCCTAGAAAGGGCACCCACTTGGATGCTGAGCTGCCATGGGCTACATCTGTTACTGTACCTTCTTGAGGCCTGCAAGCCTTTCCACTTATGACCTTTGAGGTTGACTATATCTGGAGCTCATTTCTAGGCCTGGGTTCAGCAACATGCCACACGCCTAGTTCTCTTCCCACTCCCAAACCCCTGGACAGGGTTACAGATTAAACGTGGCACTCTTTTTTTTTTTTTTTTTTTTTTTTTTTTTTTTTTTTTTTTGACCAAGTTACCTGTTTTCTTGCAATGCTCACTCCATGCTCCAGGCAGCCATGACTGATGGAGAGGTGCATAGTGACAGGCCTCATTTGCTCTATTGCACCAGTAGCCATCCTTACCCTCTTCAGGTTGTATTTCATATTGATAAAAAGGCCACCAAAGGAAGCTGCTGTGTAGACCAGGCTGGACTTGAACTCATAGAGATCCATCTGCCTCTGCTTCCTGAGTGCTGGGCTTAAAGGTGTGTGCTATCACTCCCAGCAGGGGTTTTCTTACAGTAGCACCGATAGACTGAGAGCACCAACCAAAACTTTGATCTGATAATTTAAGAAACTCAGTAATTTCTTCCTAACCCCGAATAGTGAATATTGATTATAAATAGTATGAATGCACGTCACACCCTGGAGTTTCTGTCTACATCAAGACCTCTACCATCACTTCCGTGGAGTTGGAGGTATTTGGAAGATATTCGTAGTCACAGGTGAGAACTCAGGTCATAAGGAAACAAAAGGTAGAAACTAGTGCAGCCAACTAGCTCACTGGGCAAGAAAATCGCCGAGGGCTTACTTACATCTGGCACCATTGTTGCCTCTGTGGCCAGTCCCAGGGCCTGCATGATAGTGTATCTGGGCGTTGGGCCGTTTCTTTTTTTCTTTTTATTATTTTTTTTATTATTTTTTTCTTTTTAGTTACATTTTGTTAACTCTGTGTCCCAGCTGTATCCCGCTCCCTCATTCCCTCCCCAACCCCACACTCCCTCCCTGGTCTCCTCCCTGCCCCTTTCCAAGTCCACTGATAGGGGAGGACCTCCTCCCCTTTTATCTGACCCTGTTTTATCAGGTATCTTCAGGGCTGGCTGCAAAGTCCTCCTCTGTGGCCTAACAGACTGCTCCTCCCCGGGGGGCGGGGGGGGTCAAACAGCCTGCCCTTGAGATCCTGTTAGAAATAGTCCGTGTTCCCCTTACTTTGGAAAACTACTTGGTTACTGAGCTACCACGGGCCACATCCGAGCAGAAGTTCTAGGTTATATCCATAGATGGTCCTTGGTTGAGTGTCAGTCTCAGAAAAGACCCTATGCCCAGATATGTTTGGTCCTTGTAGAGCTCCTATCCTTTCCATATCATACTAACTTCTTATTAGACATGGAGTATTAGCTCCAGGCCTCGGCTGCAGTCAGCCAACTGAGACAAGGACGTTGGTTTGCTCAGAGAAGAGCATATGGTCATGGAGACTCCATCTACCTTCCCTTGGTATGTTCAAGGACTGACAAAATATGGCTGCTTGCAAGTTAGGTTTTATAAATAAGAAGAATGCTTGCATTTATGAACAATAGCTTTCTAGGAATTTGATAAAAATAAAGGAAAAAATAATAAAGAATCTATTATTTTTGTTTGATAAAAAGCAACCTTTTTAAAAAACAAAAACAAAAACCCAAAAAATCAAGGTCTCAGTATGTAGCTCTGGCTGGCTATATAATAACTCACTACATAGACCAAGATGGCTTTAACCGAAATTAGACTGACGGTGGCCTTCAAAGACATGTAACTGGCCTACACAGCATCATCCGGATAATTAAGAGCTGCAGCTGAGCTGGCAGGCACAGGTATGATGAGTCTATAGATGACTGTCTGTGTGATTAGAAGAGGGGTTGAAATCTTTAAGCTGAAATGTTCTCACTTCTGCCGATCATGCTCTCTTAGTTTATAAACACAAACACACCAGAGGTTAACATTGGCACCCTGAGTGGAAATGGAAATGAGGTCTCCCTGCCTTGTTCCTCAATTGTCTAAATGTTTGAGGATTTCCCTATAAAGTTAAAACAACTGGGTCTCCTTTGTAAACCCGCAGTAAGTGTTCTGTAAGTGTCGCGTAAGTTAAATTGAACAGGGCAGCATTGTACTCAGAACCAGAGGTCAGCACTGTGAAGTTATTGGTGTGTGTGATAGAGATGTCCTACTCACCCTTGCTGAGACAGCTCTCATAATACAGAAAATTCTGCATTGAGCCAAGAGCCGAGGGCTTTTGTTATGCATGCATGCTAGGTGTGTGGCTTTGGGCAAATGGCTTTCCTCTCTGATCTCTTCTCCTCAGCTGAAATGGAGAGAACTATGCTTCCTTTACATGGCACAGAATTTTTCTATGAAAGAAATTTGAGAATGGCGATGGGAACACCAGTTTATGGAAGCCACAGAACTTCCACTATGCGCCGCTGCCCTTCAGAATCTGAGACTCCCATCCTTTCACAGCAAATATCTGACTTTGAGGGCAATGCAGTTTGACTGGCGGCAAGCCTTTGCATCTTAATGGCATACAAAAGGAAGTGGACTAGTCTGAGGAAACACTGTAGTTTGGGTGATCAGGTAAGTTTAATCCCTTACTCCTTAAGCCTCTCCATCATTACACTAGGGATAAAAGCACTTTATACAACTGTTATGACCCTCTTAAAAAGGGTCAAGTATGCAAAGTACTTCGTAAATGCTCAGTATGTTGTGCCTAAGTACATGCACAACAACAACATTGCTGTGTGGGTGTGGGCTGCCGGTACTTTGCACAGAAGCCCTGAGGTCTGTAAAGGTTCCATCCATGGAGCAGATTTCTGACACCCATTCCTTCTGTTTTTAATACAAAATAATAGGCCTTATATGACATTTTATACATGAATGAAATTGTATTTTGTTTATATTTATCCCCATTCCCCAGTACCCTCTCACTTCCTGTAACCCTCTCTAGAGAGTCCTCCTGTCTTAGTTACTTTTCTATTGCCGTGCTAAAGCACCATGACTAAAAGCAACCTGGAAAAGGGTTTATTTCGTCTTGTACTTCCATACTATGTCATAGGAGGAAGTTAGGACAGGAACTCAAACAGGGCTGGATCTTAGAGCAGCAGCCGATGCAAAAGCTGCGGAGGAGTGCTGCTTAGTGCTTGCTCAGTTTTTTTTTTTTTTTTTTTTTTTTCACGGAATCAGGACAACTAGTCTGGGGATGGCACTGCCCACAGTGAGCTGGGCTTTCCCATACTGGTCACAATCAAGAATATGCATCAAAGTCTTACCCTAGGCCAACTGGGGGGGGGGGGGAGAGGATTTTTCTCTTTTAAAGTTCCCCTTTCTAAAATGACTCTTGCTTTTGCCAGAGTTGACAAAAACAAAACAACAAAACAACAAATGAACAAAGAGTTGACAAAAAATAGTGTTGAGAAAACTCCCAGCACACCTTTCTTCTGCATTCATGTCATATCTATTATATTGCTCTTTCTTCTTCACCTTATTTCACATTCTTTTCTCCTCTCATTTTCTCCATTCTGCATTCATATTGCACATACACACACACACACACACACACACACACACACACACACACACACATACACCTACACCTACACCTACACCTGTTGATGGATATCTAAACTGATTTCATTTCTTAACTTTTTTGAATAATTTGTCCCCAGCAACAAAACAGGATGTTCAAGGATGTGTCTTTGGGGCATGTTGACTCCTGGCTATATACATAGGAATGGTATGGTTGGGTCATATGGCGCTTGTTCATTATTTATTTATTTATTTATTTATTTATTTATTTATTTATTTATTTATTTATTATTGATGTTTTTCAAGGAACCTCCCACTAACTTTTATAACATCTGCACCCCCTACTAGCAGTGTAATAATGTCCCTTTTCCTTTATCCTCTTCAGCATTTCCTGTCATTGGTTGTCTTGATGGTGGCCATTCTTACTGGGATGAGACAGAATCCCAAAATTGGCTTAATTTGCATTTCTCTGGTGTCAAAGGATGTTGAACAAGTTTTCAAATGTTATTGGCTATTTGCATTTTTTTCTTTGGAGAAATGTGTATTTCATTTCTCAGCCCATTTATTGATTAGATGATATGTTTTTCCAATATTTGACCTTTCCACTAGAGATTAATCTCTTGTCCGATGAACAGTTAGTGAACATTTTTTTCCATATTGTGTTCTCATCTATCAATTCTTGGTGGCGCTCTCTATACAACTGGAATCTTTTTCAGAGTGCCCTCATCTATCTCTCTATATTGAAGTGTTTTCCTTAGCGAGTTCAAAGGTTGGTGTCTTAGATCTATTCTTAATTGATTTTTTTTTTTTTACTAGATGAGAGATAAACATCTATTTTGATTCTCCTACAGGTAGACATCAGTTTTCCAGCTCCACTTGTCAAATGGACTATCTTTTCCCCTTTGTATGTTTTGACACCTTTGTCAAGAACTAGATGACCATAGCTTTGTGAGCTTATTTTGGGTCTTTTATTTTTATTCCATTGGACTAAATGTCTGTTTTTGTGTCAGCATTATGCTGTTTTCGTTACTATGGCCCCAGAGTATACTCTGATATGAGGTATTGTAATACTCCCAGCATTCCTCTGCTTTGGGTCTTCTGGGTCTTTTGTGCTTCTGTATGAATTTCAGGATTTGTGTGTGTGTATGAGAGAGAGAGAGAAAGAGAGAGAGAGAAAGAAGAATGTAATTAGAATTTTATGAGGTTTATATTAAATCTTTTTTAGCAATACAATCATTTTTATAATACTGTCAACCATGAGCCTGAGAGGGGTCTTACCCTCTAGTGTCTTCTATGGTTTCTTTATTTCACCTCCTTGGTTTTGATTATTCCTAGTTTTTTTTTTTCTTTATTTCTCATGAAGCTATTATGAATGAAATTTCCCCATCATGATTTCTTTATCATCAAGTTCATTGCTGATACATAAAAAGCTACTTTTTTTTGCATATATATATTTGATATTGTCTCCCTTGCTGAAAATGTTTTCCAGACTTACAGTTTCCTGATGGGGTTATTAGAAATATGGGCATAATGCTTCTGCAAACAGATGGTCTGGTTGCTTCCCTTATTCCTTTGACTCCTGTTTCTTTCATTCCCTTGAGTTACTACTCTAACACTTCAAGCACTATGTTGAATAAGAGTGGTGAGAGTGGGCCCCCTTTCTTATTCCTAATTTTATAGGAAATGCCTTCCTTTTTTCCCTTAGTGTAATGTTGACTATTGGTTTGTTGTATGTCACCTTTATGATGTTGAAACCATTTTTTTCTTTATTTAGTTTCTTTAGGGCTTTTTATCAGGAAGGAATGTTGAACTTCATCAATAGTCTTTTTTACATCTATTGAAAAAATTGTATGATTTCTTTACCTAAATTTATTATGTGTTGTATTGTATTTATTGACTTGACTATGTTGGACTAATTTCGCATCTCTGAGATGACCAGCTTGAATATGATGCGTGTACTTCTTGATGTTTTGTTGAATAAATTTGCTAACATTTTAAGATTTTTTTTTTCAGCTTTGTTCATTGTGGAGATTGGTCTATAGTTGGCTTTCTTGTTTTATTGCTAGTTTTGGTATCAGGATACTCCTGGATCTGTGGAACAAACCTTGTAATATGCCTTCCCTTCCCATTTTGAGGAACAGTATGAGGAGCAGTGGTGTTAGGTCTTTGTAAATAATTTGGTACAGTTCAGCAGTGAGTTCATCCAGCCCTGGACTTTTCATTTATTATTGCTTCACTCTCATTGCTTGCTCCAAATCTGTTTAAGTTACTTATCCCCTTTTCATTTAATAGTGGTGGGTGATCTTACTTATGTGTCTAGAAATTCATCCATTACCCATAGAGTTTCCAGTATTTTGGTATATAAGTTATCTATCTATTCCATAATGATTTCTGTAGAATCTGCTATGACCTCGCCTCTTGCATTTAATTTTATTAATGAGGATTTTCTCTCTTTCTTGTTGTTATTTTGGATAAGAGTTTGATCATTTTATTTATCTGTGTTTGTTTGGATGAATCAATATATTGATGTTTTAGTGACTACTTCATTCCTTCATTCATTTCTGCCTCAAGCTTTATTCTTTTTGCTTCCTATGTTTTAGACTTTGGCTGTTTTTTTTGTTTTGTTTTTTTTCTTTCTTTTTTTTTCCTTTTCAAAATCCTCACCTGCTTTGTGAGGTTATTGGAGAGCTTATTTTTTAAAAGTTTCTTCTTGGAACTGTCTGATCTGTATCTCAAGGGCATGTTTTCATTTTTGTTTAATTCTAGGAACTTAAAAATTTCCTCCACAACTTCTTTAATGACTTCCTGGCCATTCAAGAGCATAAAGTTCAATCTCCAGATAGTTGTTCAGTTTCTCTTGGCTGTTTAGTTTCATTTCACTATCATATGATAAGAAGTTATTTCAATTCTTTTGTATTTTCTAAAACTTGCTTTATGGCCTATAATGTGGTTTGATTTAGGGAAGGTTCAATGGGATACTGAAAAGAATAATATTATGTTTCTGCTTGATGAGATACCCTGTAAATGTCTTTTAGGTCCATTTGATCTGTGGCATAATTCTAAACTAACTTCCTACCTTCTTTCCCTCTTCCCTCTTCCCCTTTCTTTTCTTTTCCTCTCTTCTCCTCCTCTTCCCTCCTCTCTGTCTTTCTCAGATGGGTGGGAATAAGGAGTGTTGTTGAAAAAGGGTTTCATATTGCCCACATATCACTATGTGGTTGAGATGGCCTTGAAGTTCTGGTCTACCTGCCTTTACCCTACAAGTGCTAGGATTACAAGCATACGCTATCATACCTGGCTGACTCTGAAGTTTGTTGAGTTAGCTTGGATAGCATATCTCAAGACAGGAGCAGGGAACTAAAAGACCTGCTGCTGTTGTGTCAGGAGCCATCAGGCCTTTTATGTCTAGTAGAGTTTACTTTATGATTTGGAAACCAAACTTGGTGTGCATGCTTAAAACATCTCTATCTTCTTGATGAATCATTCCCAATCATTTCCTTAGTGTTCTTTATTCTTTATTGTGGTTTGAACTTTACTTGCTCAGCTATCAGAAACAAGAAGTAAACAAGAAGTTCTCTCTCAATATGCTTCCTGGGTGCTGCCAACCAACTCAAACAGTGCAAGGCAATGGGATTCTTCTCCACTGCTGACAGTGGACAATCAATGTCTCACCAAGTGGTGCAATTCATTTTGAGGCTTGTAAGTGCTGCAGGCTTGCCCTGAGTGTAGGATCCCAGTCTCTTTCCACCTCCTCTTTTTAAAGGAGCCCTTGCTCTTCTTCCTTCCTGCAGAAGCCACAGGGCAAGAGCTGTGTCTACCTTCTGTTCTGTGTCTCCCTTCTTTTCCTATCTTTTCCTATGCCCTATCATCCTTGACCTTTGTGACTTTCTGAAACTTTCCCTCACTTTGAGATAATCCATCTTTTTAAACTCTTTATCAGTGTCAGGTCCAAAGGAAACTCCATTCCCCCAAATTCTAGTGCCAGTTCTCCTCTACCAAAGGAGCCATTTCCTCATCACTGTCAGAAGGCACAAATGGCTATTTGTGGTGCCTCTGAGCGTACCAAAGAGCATGATGGCCTCCAGGATCTCTCAGTATCAAAATTAGCTGTGGCTTTTCTCAGTTCTATAGCCAACCCTAAACTTCAGCTCATGCACTTTGCTCTCCCAGCTTCTCATTTCCATATAACTGTACTATTTTGGTTCTATCTGTCTGTCTGTCCATCCATCTGTCCATCTGTCCATCCATCTGTCTTTCTGTTTTCCTCTCTTAGCCCCCTCTCCTTTGCCTCTCTCTTTTGGTCTCTGCCCATATTCTCTTTGTCTCCATATCTCACTCTGCAGCCACCTCCTCCTCTCATGGTCAAGTCCAGTTTCCTGCCACATTCAATCTGCTTTCTTCTTGCTCTGGACTTTTCCAGATGCCCCTGGCTGTTCTCTCTCTCTCTCTCTCTCTCTCTCTCTCTCTCTCTCTCTCTCATATCTTCCCCCTCAACCATACCTTGGAATGGCCATTGTTAATAATGGCCATTGAGATTTTCAAGAGAAATACCAGTTCCACCAATTTAAGCCAAATTTGAAGAAAATTTTAATTACATACTGGTCAGGAAGATGGACTCTGGCAAGGTCCAACCCTGGGTTTCCAGGGAATGGCCCCAAGTCATGTTTTGCAGAGGATAAAAAGGGCAAAACCTGTAATTCAACCACATATCCTATCAGGTACAATCTGGAGCAAGCATACATCCCAATGTATTTTCTGCCTACACATGATCAAGTACATCTGGGGCAGTTGGTTCAAACAAAACTGTTTAAAGAAGTGAAAACATTTGGCTTATTATTTCCAAGAACTATAGCTCCTCGCATTCCAGGAAGTTATCTTGTCCTTGGGCAAGTGGGGCTTACAAGTTAACTTTTGGCTATTATATCATGTCCTCAGTTTATACAATCAGGCCACATGGAAGCAATTTCTAGTCCACAGTTTCCTCTGGACACCAACTGCTGAATCAGCCTGCCTTCATCTTAGGCTTGAACACTATCTTACAGTAAAGCCAAACTAGGTATATGATTAAACCTCTGTTTTTAAAGGATTGGGCTATGCCCAACCTGAAACCTTAACTACAAATGATTCTATACTGCCTGTTCCAGAAATGGCAATCTTGTCTTCATTTCTAAAAGTTGTTTATAACCATCCTGCAACCCTACCTTTCTTTCAAAAGGTTATAATAACCTCCAACTGCCTTGTGATGACTACCTATTGTGAGTACCTCGTTTTGACCATCTATTATTGTTGTGCCCAGATCTTAAGGTCCCTAGAGTCCACCAGGAGCCGAACCATGTATACAAGAGCTAAGAGCTTTATTCAGGCTTAAGCTTGGTCTCTCCATTGTCACCAATGAAGTGGATCAGAGAGGAGAGCCCTGAGCAGCTACATGGCAGGATTTTTATTTGGGGTTTGAGTAAGAACCTGGAATTCCCAGCTTAGCAGTTACATGACTGAATGCTATTCAGGAAAGGCAAGCTTTTTCCAAAGTGATTGGCAAACTAACATAACTAACATTGTGTGAGCTATCTATAGACCTCAGGAATGTTAGGTTGGTGGGCTGCCCAGCACAGATGCCCCATGCTGAGATAAGATACCTTCCCCTTCTGTGGTTACCTCCAGGTTATTCCTTGGGCAGGGAATTTTATAGTTTTCTTATCCTGGAACTGGTGACCTATGGCCTAATTCCTGGGAAGGATGACTTTTGGGGAGAGGGGGTCAGGCCAGGTCCTTTCATTTCCCCCCTCGAATAGGATACAATCTCAAATCTTTGAGATGGGTCCAAGGACTGGTATTGAGACTTTTTTTTTTTTTCTAGGCAAAAGTCATTCAAGGGGTACAAAGCATGACTAGAAGAAACAGAACTAAGGATCAATATTCTGGTATGTCAATTGACAATATAGGAACCTATTCCTTAGGCCAGGGAGCCCCTTTTGACTTAGAATTTTAGCCTGTTAGGTAGGATAAAGGCTGACATGTTTCTCTTCTTCTGTAGCTTCTTCAAACTGAGATTGGGGTGGAGACATTGGGGATCCAGGAAGGCTGAAAGGCTAGTCAAAAGCTAGGCAACAGGGCACCATCTAATTAGCGATTCACTTGAAGAGACAGGGAGCCATCATATTGGCTGGACTGGTTTACTTCAGCATTCAGAAACTCCAGATATCAACTCACAATACATAGCTGATCCCTGGATGGAGTCTGTCAGCCAGGTGAAAATCTGCTGAGACAAATTCAGACTAGAGACAGAAGTTAAAAATTGTCTAGTAATTGGAGAAAGTAAAGAATCCCAAGACTTTACAACTTGCATTTACCACCTTAAAATACCTATTTAGACCCTCCAATCTTCCTTGCATTTACCAACTTTGAAACACCTTTTTAGAGAGGCTTTCCTTTGTAACTTTCATTTACCAACTTTGAAATATCTTCCTAGACCCTCAAACAATTTCTTTATATCCTCAACTTTTATTTCCACAGGCCTTATATAAACTTTATATCTTTCTATCCAGTTATTCATCATAAGACATAGGTAGTTAACATGAAGCCTGTGAGTAAGGCAAACCTGTTTGCCTTTCTAAATAAAAGATCCAGTATCCAGTAGTTTTAACTAGCTAAAGAATTGACTAATGAACTAACAGTGAATCTAAATGTCTGCTCTTTAGCTTCAAAGCTACCATTAGGTTAGCTTATCCATCAATGTGATCAGAGACCTGAGGATAAATTATAAACTAAATGAATCTATGTACCAATCAAAATAACAGAAATGAGTAGACAGTCTACCATCTAGGCAGTTGTCCTTGGCCCCTGTGGTTTCATGGCACCATGAGCAGAGGCAGTCTAGCCATCAGGCACAGAAGACGAGAGACTGTTTCTGTGTAAAAAAGAACGTAAGACACTGGCTTCACCTTATCTTCAGCAGCATAAAACAATGACTCTCCAGGTGTCCATAGTTTTACCCACAGTTTAGGATGGGCACTAGAGGTGGACCAGTTGGGGAAGCCTTCTCCAGTGGTCAGCATACCACAATCCAGACTTGAAGCCTTCTGTCATTGTGCCCAAATCGTCTTGGAGACCTTGGGGAGCTACTGCCAGGATTTTGGGACTCTCTGTCATAATAAAACCTACATACATTAGATGCCACATTCATCAGATCTCTGATAAGCTTGATAGCCAGCGTATCTGAGTTACTCTTTGTTTATCTTTAGTCATCTGCTCTAAACTGCATCCTGTAAAACAGAATGTTATAATCTCTAATTCTGGCATATTCCTTAGATAAGTATTTTAGGACCATATGTATTTCAAGTAGAGCTACATCAGCAAACTTTGTAGTCACCCATCCTAGGCTTAACATTGAAAATATAAATAAATAAGAGACTAGGTAAAGCTCAAACTTATAACCAACTGTAGTCATGAGCATAACTTTATATTTCTGAACTTTATATTTCTAAAAATCAAAGCAAAGCTTTCAATCAGATACAGTTCATAGAGGGCCTGGCAAATCTTGCTGATCCTACCATATTACATTAAAACTGAACAGCAAAAAGCTTAGAGGACAGAAGAACCACTTAGCACTAAACAGGGAACTAAACACAGCTGGCAGCCCTCAATAAAGATGATGGTAAAACCACGGCTCCACCCTCTTTATCTCTGAATCATCGTGGTGGCCAGCCACATGTTGTTACAGGCTGTGGCCGGCAATCTAAAACACATCCATCAGATGTCGCTGATGGTGTTGCCGCTTCCCATGGTACAGCACTGTGGAGCAGTTACAGTTTCCCATAACCAAGTTCTATCATTGTAATCAGATAAGTTTTAGAATCAACCACATAATAGAACAGTATAGAACAATTTTAAAACCGTACTCGAACTATTCTGTCCATACTAAACCTGTCGGTCAGAAAGAAACAGCATTAATCTGTTTGTTTTTTGTTGTTGTTGTTTTTTCATGAACTGGCAGAAACACAGGCAGCCAGGTGCACTTCAAATCAGCCTATTAATCTGAATAGATGTTCACAAACCAGGGTTGAATCACACATACAGAATGCCACAAAAATACAACCTTGAAATATATATATTCCATAAAGACATTATTATAAAATACCTGATAAACTTTAAAATGTTTCATAACTTTAAACATATTTTTAAAAGAAGAAATCTGTTTTTTTTCACTATCAAAATAAAGTACTCTTTTTAGGAGTGAAAGTCCTAAAAAGTCACAAAGCATAACCATAATTTTAGAAGTCAAAACCAGATTTTAACAACTTCATATCTAAAATCAATACAAATGAAAAATAAGACTTGTCTTCTTAGTCTAAAAGGAGATAGGATGATAAACAATTCATTACAAATAAGAGGTACTGATTTTTTTCCCTACGCCACGCCACGTGGCAATTGCAAGACGGTGGAGTCACATCACTGGCGGGCCACCTGGCTGCTATTTAAAAACATCTGTTACTATACATGTTACAAATACATATCCACACATGTATATGCTTTAAACAACAGTTTGAATTTTAACTTTAAACATGTCCAGTAGCTGTTAATCTATAACCAAGGCATACAGAGCACATTAACCATTTACGATCAGTCAGAAATAAACATGCAATGGCCATACACACATTTAAAACAGACAAAACCCTCCTTACTTTTTCCAGCTGTAATTTCAAGCACTTGGTTACTTGATAGCAGTGTGGCCGGGGGAACCACACACTGCCGCCATCCTTTGCTGTGCCCCTCACCTTTGCCCTCTCATGCTGACTCCTGGCCACCACCACCATTTTTCCTCCCAAAGGCCAGGCTTGTACACCTATCGCCATTGTTGCCAGCCTTTCTGCTTTCCCAGCAGGCTCTTTTTCACCCACAGCTAAAGGCTGGAAGAGCAGAGCTTGTGGACCAGAGCTCCAGCCGCCCTGCTAGGGACCTTTGACTTGTGCTTGAGCCCCCATGACCGGGGCTCTGCTGGCTAGAACTAAACTCAAGTTTTACCCATGATTAAATCAATTCATAAAACAACAAGGACATTCACAAATAGACACAGAGGTTCCCGGGGAAATCTTGGTTGAGCAGAGGACTGGAGTGGTACGGTTTGCTGGATCCAGAACCAAAAAGCAATTTGAGAGCTTCCAGCCTCTCCTCCAAATCAAAACCAATGAGAACTGAGGTTCTCGAGGTGGCAAGAACATCTTCCGTACCTCAGGCTGGGGATTTGCAGCACGTCCGTTAATCCCAAGGGCCAGTTCCAACTCCTTTTGCAAAAGGAAACCAAAACCAGAAAAGTAGACACCAGAAACAAAACAGACACACAAAAGAAGAACAAAGAAACACAATACATAAACCAATTATCTCTGAGACATAGTCAGACATGAACAGAGCCAGTGTTCAGCTCCGACGGGGGCGGGGAGTGTGTCTTGGGGATCCTGGATGAGCCCCCAAATGTCCAGATCTTAAAGTCCCCAAAGTCCACCAGGAGCCGGACCACACGTATGCAAGAGCTAAGAGCTTTATTCAGGCTTAAGCTTGGTCTCTCCATTGTCACAAACGCAGTGGACCAGAGAGGAGAGCCCCGAGCAGCTATATGGCAGGGTTGTTATTTGGGGTTGGATCAAGAACCTGGAATTCTCAAATTAGCAGTTACACGACTGGATAACATTCAGCAAGGGCAAGCTTCTTACAGAGTGATTGGCTAGCTAACATAACTGACATTCCATGAGCTATCTATAGACCTCGGGAATGTTAGGTCAGTGGCTGCCCAGCACAGATGCCCCACACTGAGATAAGATACCTTCCCCTTCTTGTGGTTACCTCCAAGCTATTCCTTGGGTAGGGAATTTTATGGTTTTCTTATCCTGGAATTGGAGACCTATGGCCTAATTCCTGGGCACTGATGACTTTTGGGGAGAGGGAGTCAGGTCTGGTCTTTTCATTAAGTTTTGCTCCTGTAACTCTGCCTATTTTTCTTTATTTGGCAACCCCCTACCCCTGAGTTATAGAAGCCTTTTCTCCTTCACATCCAATGCTGACCTTTCAAACACCGCTTTAAGGGGGAGGCAGCATGTGTATATGAATAAAAAACAAGCTTGCTTTAATTAACTTAGCCATGATAATTCGAATCAGTGGTCTTTTTTCTATGTTTGGGATTAACACTACTCTTGAAGAAAAAAATATTACCTCTTTGGCAAAGTAGTCTTGATGAAAGAGCACTGAAGTCAAGTAGTTTATTGCTTAGAATGTGGTATTAAGGAAGTAATCATGAAGTCAAGTGACAGGTATGAGTAATCCTTTTTGCCTTTGGTCACTGCTGATTAGAAGCTGACACTCCTTTCTCAGCAAGCTGTCTGGGGACTTTCTTAGGCTTTTAGTCCAGGACTTTGTGCATCAGAATCTATACAACTGATCCTTTGAGAAGGTGTGAAGCCAACAGCAAGCAGGACATACCTCCTGTCAGGTGAGTGTCAAGCTTCCTCCCTCACCATAGTAACCATTCTGGAGGTCTCTGCTTTCCAGCAACTGGGGTTGGTAAACACATTGCCCACAGGGCAAAGGCTTTTATTTTTGTGCCCTGCAGTGAAGGTTTAATTTGTATGGTTCCTCCTGTGGAGAGAAGAGTGCATCCTGCAGCTTACTGCAGTCTTTGCTAAATGCTTCCAACGGAAAGGGCACAAATCAAGCTATGCTGCAAAATTCCAGGCTGTCCTTCAGAACCAGTGCCTTGCCCAGAGTCGGATCAGAAAGCATCCATCTGTTGTGGGCACAGTTGTGTCTGCAGGAGCCTCTTTTGTTTGTATAATGTCAGCATGTCACAGCGATCTTGTAAATAATATTTAGCATGCCAAATTCTCTCCTTTATTCCCTTGTCCATTCTGCCAGACCCTACTATTTTGTCTTTCCTCCCTATCAGGAGCCAAACGTTTGATCTTGATATTATTTATTAGCTTCTTCACATGTGTCCTTTATATGTAAGCAGCCTGCCCAACAGGAAAAGGGATATTTTAGAGATACTTGTGACCCTCACTTTGGCTCTCAGGATATTAAAATGACAGTGCCAGGAAATTGGAATTTCCAGACAGAGGGAGAACTTTGTATTTTTTCAGACTGCCTTTTGGGAAGGACTAGAGCCCAACCGTGATGGGTCAGTGAAATGTGGGACGATACCCGGTCGCACTGCTTCATGCAAGGAACCAGAACCTCAACTTTATTCAAGAACCCCAGAGATGGACCTGGGACTGGGGCTGCTGAACCTTTGTTCCTTTTCCCAGTGTAACCATTTTGAATAAATTTCTTTATTTTTTTGTTTCTCCCTATTAACACAGTTCTTTTTTTCATTTTTATTTTTATTAATTACAGTTTATTCACCTTGTCTCCCCCCCTGTAGCTCCCTCTTTCCTCCCCTCCCAACCCCACCCACCCTCCCTCTTCCCTATCTGTGTCCCTTCCCCAGTCTACTGATAGGGGAGATCCTCCTCCCCTTTCCTCTGATCCTAGTCTATCAGCTCTCATCAGGACTGGCTGCATTGTCTTCCTCTGTGGCCTGGTAAGGCTGCTCCCCCTCATGGGGAGGTGATCAAAGAGCAGGCCAATCAGTTCCTGCCAGAGACAGTCCCTGTCCTCATTACTATGGACCCACTTGGACACTGAACTGCCATGGGCTACATCTGTGCAGGGGTTCCAGGCCATCTCCATGAGTGGTCCTTGGCTTGTTATACCCAGTTCGCGAGCCCCCAAAAGATCTACAGGAATCGACTCCGTTGCAAAACACATGAGTGTCTTTTTATTGTAAATTACAAGCTGCAGCTTGGGCCAACACAGCCCCACCGCCGAAGCGGTGGGAGCTGAGCGCCCGTGCCCAGGTTAGTTGGGTGATTTATAGATTCTGGTCCCTCCCAGCATACCCAAGGCAGGGGCAATTCCTGCCTGGCAAGCATCTATTGGTCAAAATGCTACATTTTTGAATCGATTGGCTATAGGAAGGTTCCCAGGCCATTAATGACCAGGTGTTCCTCCCTAGGGGGATGGGCCAGTTTCCTAGCAACTGTATCTCTAGTGGTTGGGGAAAGAATGCAGCGAGGTAGCTCTCCCCTCAGGGCATTACTAACTACTTTACCGAACCTACTCACCTACTCTGGGTTTTAACGATAGCTGTCACTTTGGTCTCTCAGGCTGGAGTATCAGTCTCAGAAATGACCCCTGTGCCCAGACTTTTTGGATCTGTTGCTCTCCTTATGGAGCTCCTGTCCTCTCCAGGTCTTACCATCTCCCATTTCTTTCCTAAGATTCCCTGCACTCTGCCCAAAGTTTGGCTATGAGTCTCAGCATCTGCCTCTGATACCCTGCAGGGTAGAGTCTTTCAGAGGCCCTCTGTGGTAGGCTTCTGTCCTGTTCCCTGTTTTCTCCCTCCTCCAATGTCCATTGTCTTTTCCTTTCTGAATGGGGATTGAGCATCTTAGCCAGAGCTGTCCTTCTTGCTTAACTTCCATATGTGTACAGATTTTAGTAGGTTTATCCTATATTATATGTCTAATATCCACTTTTGAGTGAGTATATGCCCTGTGTGTCTTTCTGCTTCTGGGATACCTCACTCAGGATGATCTTTTCTGGTTCCCACCATTTACCTGCAAATTTCACGATTTCCTTGTTTTTAATTGCCCTCTCTATCTGTGAATTTCATTTTCCTGTATTCTACTGTAGACATTGGCTTAAAAATATTTTGTTAAAGTTATAGATTTTTTTTCTTGTCATTGTCCTCCAAATACTATGGTATAATTATGAATACAAAACTTGTTTTAGGTGAAAGTAATGTAGATATTATCTACTACTTACAGGAAGATGTGCCTAGAGTATAGGCAACAACTATACCATTTTACATAAAGATCTTAAGTACTCTTTAACTTTAGTATTTGAGACATTCTGAGCCCAATCCACCCTGGATGTAAAAAGATGACTCTATGTACCTTTCACTTTTGTTTAAAAAATTCTAGCATTGTTCTATAAATTTTCCATCTAACTTTTTGATCCAGAAATATTTCTTATAAACAGGTAGGGTTTTTTTCCTCTCTTGTATAACTTCCCATTACATGAAAAGTTAGCCAGTTTCTATTGGTGAAGACTATTGTTTGGCACGGACTTTGAAATCTGCTTTTGTTATTTTGTATTTTATTGAGCACATCTTAAGCAATACAGCTGTCAGATAAAGGCGGAAAGTAAATGAAATTCACCAGGCATTTGCATCATATATCTTTGGGTAATTTTGGTTTTACTTGTTGGCTGGGTGGAACTGTTGGTGAAAGCTAGGTACCAGAAGCACAAAAGGAAAGGCCCACCAGAATTACTATTGTTTTCACTTGTGGGCAGTTAAGTAAGGGCTGTTCTGTGTGGCCTAAAACTCAGGATGGGTATTTAAAATAGGAGATGGGAAACTGCATTTATCACTGAGTTTACCTGTTAGCTTTTGCTACTTTCAGGCCAGAAAGAAATTTATAATTGTATTTACTACTACTTTGCTGTTTAGCTTTGTGGCCAGCTTAAAGCTCTGGTTCCTTTTTAATTAAGCAGGGACAAGAAGTTTGAAGATTGCTTGCTGAAGTGTCAGTGTTGAAAAAAATTTTTCTTTTTTTATTTATTCTTTATTAATTACGCTTTATTCACTTTGTATCCTCCCCTGTGGTTCCCTTCCTCCTCCTGTCCCAATCCCTCCCTTCCTCCACCCTCTGCATGCATGCCCCTCTCCAAGTCCACTGATAGGGGAGGACTTCTTTTCCTTCCTTCTGATCCTAGTGAATTAGGTCTCATCAGGAGTGGCTGCATTGTCTTCTTCTGTGGCCTGCTTCCCCCTCAGGGGGAGGTAATTAAAGAGCAGGCCAATCAGTTCATGTCAGAGGCAGTCCCTGTTCCTATTACAATGGAACCCACTTGGACCCTGAACTGCCATGGGCTACATCTATGCAGGGGTCTTAGGTTATCTCCATGCATAGTCCTTGGTTGGAGTATCAGTCTCAGGAAAGACCCCTGTGTGCAGATTTTTTGGTTCTGTTGCTCTCCTCGTGAAGTTCCTGTCCTCTCCAGATCTTACTGTTTCCCACTTCTTTCCTAAGATTCCCTGCACTCTGCCCAAAGTTGCCTATCAGACAATTAGGAATAGCGCTTCCTCAAGATCCAGCTATACCACTCCTAGGCATATATCCAAAAAAGGCTCAAGTATACAATAAGGACATTTGCTCAACCGTGTTTGTAGCAGCCTTATTTGTAATAGCCAGAAGCTGGAAACAGCCCAGATTCCCCTCAGTGGAGGAGTGGATACAGAAATTGTGGTACATCTACACAATGGAATATTACTCAGCAATAAAAACAAGGAAATCGTGAAATTTGCAGGTAAATGGTTGGATCTGGGAAAGATCATCCTGAGTGAGCTATCTAAGAAGCAGAAAGATGTACATGGTATATACTCACTCATATAGACATATAATATAGGATAAACCTACTAAAATCTGTACATCTAAAGAAACTAATCAGAAGGGAGGACTCTTGCTAAAATGCTCAATTTCTATCCAGAAAGGCAAAGAGGATGGACATCAGAAGAAGGAGAAAAGAGGGAACAAGTCAGGAGCCTGACACAGAGGACCTCTGAAAGGATCTGCCTTGCAGACTATCAATGCAGATGCTGAGACTTATGGGCAGTGTTGAAAATTTTAAGCATCATCTTTGAGAATCTACCTCCCTCTCCCAATTCTTCAATTCCTTGTTTATTTCAACAGGTCTTTTCCTTTGCATGGGATTGGTGGTCAGACGTGAAAACTGCTGACAAAGCTATCTTATATTTTCACATGATGCATAAAAAGATGTGAGAAGACTCCAAAATTGGAGTAATCACCTCCTTCAAGGCTAAGTAAGGTGGTAGCTTAGTAAGTAGAAGGCTCTGTCACTCCCAACTATCCCTGCCCTTCTATAGAAGGGGTCAGAGGCAGTTTGAATGGGGGATAATGGAGTAGAAAATCTGCAGAGAAAAAGAAGAGCAGTAACTGAGCTGTCACTTAAAGGAGCAAGGTGACATGGTTATTTCATAGGCAAGAAAAGAGGTTGTCACATGGTCAGGAACTGACGGGTTGGCAGAAGACAGCCTTGCATCAAGCACTTATGGAAACTATATATTGTTTGAACTTTAAAAAATAACCTGTGATAACCAGAAAGCTAACATGTCCAGGGTGTCCACAATACTCGGGCACCACTTCTTGGGAATTTGCATTTTAACTAAGTCTCAACTTTATGAATAGGAAGGCAACTTGAATGGCTCAATCTGATCTGTTGCTCCATTTTTTTTTGACCATGAATTATTGTCCCCTAGGACTACGGAACAGGACAGTACAGAGGGCAGGTTTTCAGGGTGATAGCCCAGGGCTCCAAACCTACTTTTATCACTACCCAGTGTGTATGACCCTGGGTATGTTTTGCAACCTTTTGTGACCTCATGCCCAAACTAGGTTGGTCATGGGAGCACAAGTTGGCTGTGGAGACACTGGGCACCTCTTTGCAGTAATAGAGACTGAGCTACTGCAATCTCACCACTGAGTTTGAATTATAAAAGCCTTAGGTTGAGGTTTTCTATATGTGTACGCACTATCAAGGTACAGAGAGTGCACAGCTGGTTGAGTGAGCTTGCCTGCCCAGTGCCCCATGAACAAACTGAAGTTGAATCTGGGACAAATGCAGTCCTGGTGGCAGGGTTTTGTGAGTTACTTCTTTGGAGTCTGGCAAACTAGAATCCTTTCAAATTAGACACAGGACTCTTTAATGAATCAAGTTGGGAGGACATGCATAGGGGCCATGCATATGCCACTCCTGCAAGTGGGTGTTTTAAATGACTTTAGCTATTCATGTATGTTAAGCAAACTATTGACTTTATCAGGGGAAATGTCAACTGACACCTATTATGCTAGTGATAAAAACAGCAAGTGCTGACTAGAGATTATTTAAATAGCTGAGAATCTTGCAGTGACCCCCTCTGGAGTGGGGCCTTCTGATTAAATGCCAACAAACTCCCCTGGAGTGTATATTCCTGATTAGGGTGGTGACTGTCACTTCTGCGTGGCTTAAAACACAATCATAGAGCACAGTTTGTTAAGATACTTGAAAACAAATAACAGAAGACAGAACGCCTTTTGCACCTTGTAAAAGGACAAAGGAACACCCACCTTGCACCACCATCATCAGAGGATTTAATTATAAGGAAAGCATAATGCAGAGATAAGTAGTCAGACTCTGACAGCATTGGCTACTGATGTTTTCTGTTTGTTCATACATACATATGTAAAAATGTTCTTTCTTCTGAAAAGATGTTGTAGCCTGTGACTTTTTAAAAACTATTTTATTTGGGGTTTCTTATGTCTTTCTCCCTTCTCCAGCCCAATCCCTTCCAACACCCCAACACCAGGTAGGTGAGGAAGAAGGTTAATAGGGACCAGGATATATGGACCTTTCTAAAAGTAGTTCTCTGGGTATGATTCCACTCTTCATCATCAGGATACCATCAGTCCAGTCAAACAGCAAGCCAGCAATCCAGCAACACTAGCAGCAGGGTTCAGCAGAAGCCTCATGAAGAGATCTCCTGGAGCTTTTCTCTTCAGAAAAGAGGTGCCAAGGGAAGCGATGCCAAGTCAATCTCTCTCTGTCTGTGGGCTCCTATTTATACCTTCTTAAAGTCCACACAAGGATGTTTTACAGCTGGTCAACACCCCCACCCCCACCCCGAGACAAGAATCAGGTGCCCTCTCACAAGGCTGCTAGCAGCTATGTACAAAGCATTTTTGCATCCCACACTTGGAACTACAACAATAACATATCCACACAACACAACCAAAACTTCCACCAGATGATGTTAAATGTGTTTTGTTGTTATTTAAAATTTTTACCACACACTTAAATAATACCAATAGATGTAATTCCTAACACTCAAGAATTACTAATATTTTAAGTTAAAATTCATGTGTTAATCTTTTATATTTATTAATAGAATCTCTCTGAACAGTACAATATCTTGATGCCTGCTATCTCTTGAAAACACATGGGTTAATTTTTCTCAGGTGGAAATTTTCTTGTGATATTTAAAACATATCATTTTATATTTTCTCCATGAGCTTGTATTTCCCTATAAAAGTTTATTTTGACATGATACATTTGAAGATTTTTTTTTTCAGTGTTAATAGAAATTTTATTAGATACAGGCTACTTTACTGACAGTTATGATATCTTTTTTTATACTTTTTTTAACTTTTATTAGTTATACTTTATTCACTTTGTATCCCCCCATAAACCTCTCCCTCCTCCCCTCCTAATCCCACCTTCCCTCCCCCTTCTTCATGAATGCCCCTCCCCCAGTCCATTGATACGGGAGGTCCCCCTCTCCTTCCTTGAAGATTATTGACTTCCTCATGATATTTTCAACAATATATAAAGAAATTTCATAATTAGTTTTATTTCCTGTGACTTTAAAGCTCTAACTATTAAGAGCATTACCTAAGTTGATTACTGTTATACTTTTTGTGTATGATGTGTGTGTACATGTGTGTATAGTTGATAAAGAAAAATTACATGCCTGTGTATCACATGCCTGTAATACCAACACTCAGAAGGATGAAGGAACAGGATTGTGAAGATGAGGTCAGCTTGAGCTACACAAGAAGACTCCCTCAAAAACAGTCATACTATATTTTTGATGAACATATAAGCAGCAAATATTAAACTGCTATTAGAAGTAAAATAAAAATTATGTGTCTAGATATATCATTTATTTCTAGAATAAGATTAATATCAGCATCATGCTATTTGTTGTATATGTGTGTTTGTACATGTTCATGTGTGTGTGTTCAAGTATATACGCCTTTGTGTGGAGGGCAAAGGCAATCTCAGATGTTCCTCGGGTACTGTCCATCTTCTATTTGAAATAGGGTCTCACACTAGCCTAGAGCTTGCCAGATAGGGGAGGCTAGCTGGCCAGCGAGTTCCAGATGTTCACCTGTGTTCACCTCCCAAGCGCTGGGTTACAATTGCATGCCACCACTCCGCATACCTGCATATTTTCATGTAGATTCTGGAGGTTGCACTGAGCTCATCTCCCCAGCCCAAAACAGCACTTTCTTATTAATTTAATTTTTGGTATTTTGTGATATTTTCACTATGTTGCTCTAGGCTAGCCTTGACCGCAGCCTCCCCCGGATTCAGCCTTCTCGGTGTAAATATTACAGACGGGCACTGCTGAGTGGCTTAGTCTGCTCTTCTTATTGGTTTAACTGATATAAGAAACAAGATTGATATTCACATCTATGGGAGAGGAAGGAGTTTTGCCATCATGGTGTATAGCATTCAACTATTTGAAACCTGAACATTTCAAGAGATATTATAACAGTCTTTGAGAAGTAACTTGCAAGCTAGATTACAAAGGCAGTGAAATTATTATTTAAACCATTCACTAGACTCTGATAGAATTGGCTTGCACACTGCACTCAGCAGGGGGTCATGGCTAGCTGAGAAACTGGCAGAGAGCAGAGAGCTGTGAAAAATAAGAACCTGAGCGGGGGGCCACCTGCAAACATGGAATGAAGATATTTCTCTTGTCATTTGCTATGTGCGGCCCAGATGTGTTTTCCCCTTATGATCCTTTGATCATTTACCACAAGATGTGTTAAAGGTATCTAATTTTTACTCATCACCTAATTTACCAGGTAAGAATGTGAAGCGACTGTGTGAGAATGAACTCAAAGATACTGCACCTTGCAACTGTTCCTTAAGGGAGGAATGCTGTGAGTCGGTTGTGTGGGACACTTGTTTCCTGTCGTGTCAAAGTGCAGCTACTTCTGTCTTTATTTGGAGACACAGTCTAAGCATGTGTGTGCGCATGCCGCCTTCACAGGCCATAGATTGCTGTGTGTTTCAAGAGTGCCAAATTGGCAAGGTGGAAAGCCACTGCCCAGACGACTCTTTTCTACACGTTTCTGGTTAGAGAGAATATTGGGGCTGGAGAGGGGAGCTTGGAGTTTGGTGAAGCAGCAGTCCGCATAGGTTGTCACGCTTCTGCTGTCTCACGGGCAAGGGGCAGTGAATCTGCAGTTGCTGCACTTTTCCCTGTATCTCCTTCCCCTTTAGCTTTCGTGGTTCATGGGCCGGTTTGTATATGTCACCAAAGGTCCTGGCCTCTGAAAGCCACCCATACTATTGAAGTCAGACCCCAAGAATGGACTCAGGTTCCAGGTGGCTCCTGGTTGTGTGTACACGTGTGTACATGCATGTGAATGCACGTGTGTGTGTTGCAGTTGTTCTTGCTCGTTCAGACCTTCCCAATGCCTGTCCAGCATCAGACTGGATGACTAAAAGCCCTGCAGAGACTATTTAGCTATCTCTCACAGTTCTGCGTACTTCCAGCCAATAGTAAATCCCATCTTAGGCATTCTGGTTCTTTGGAACAATACTTATAGAATAAGGTTAATAAAAAGTTACAATAATTATTTTATTAAAATTTATAATAATTTGGCATACTTTTTAGCATATATATGTTAAATATATATATGTATATATTCAGCTTAAATATATATATATGTTCAGCTTTTGTATTTGTTCAGCAACTAAATGTGGGCACATGAAGAAACCCTGGTGGTCCTTAAAAATAATTATAATAGAATTTCAGATTAATCTGAAATAACTTTATTTTTGGATACTTCATTTAAAATTCCCTCTATTATTTAACAAAAGAAGAAAGTTGAAGTATGGCTTAAAATAATTAATCCATCAGCTAGTATACAATTTTATTATTTAATTAATAACAGATACAAATAGTGAACATTTTATAATGTGAAATTAGCTTTTAGTATAAGAAAATGTTTCATGAGATACAACAAATGTTTTGATTATGCTAGTAACATAATTGTATGTTTTAAAAATCAATTTATCTGAGAAGTACTCTTCTTATATTTAAAAGAATTGGCATAACTGTCCTCTGGTGCCTTGGCTGCTGGAGGTGGCTCTTCTTTTTTGCTAGTGACAAGTTCTGGGCATGGATACTGAGAATAGCAGCAAATATTTGCTTGTGTTTAGATTTGTAGAAAGTTATAGTTTTAGAATTCAGAATTTCTAATTGATACTGTTCTTTGCTCTAATGAAATTCTCCCTTGGGTTATTCATCCTTTGAAAACAAACAGACTATTTTTTTTTTAAAAAAAAGAAAAACAGACAAAAGATAGACATCATGACTTCCCAGGAAAGCAACTGCAAATGGCTTCTAATATAAAGAAATTGTTCAGCTGCATCCAAAATTAGAGAAGTGCAAAGTAAGAAAGAAGCTGAGAAGATGAGGGGTTGGCAGTGGGTGGGGGCAAAGACAGATTACCCAGCAATGAGCAGCCAGTTGGGCACTCAGGGAGGGAGGGGCAGTGGTTAATAGGACACCTGCAACCAGCACCGTGATGGGAGACACCAAACAGCCACTCTTGAGAATGCCTTAACAAGTCACCAAGCAGCTGGTGGGAATGGCACCCTCCTTTAATCCCAGCACTTAGGAGGCAGAGACAGACAAGTCTCTCTGAGTTTGAGGCCTACTTGGTCTACAGACTGAGGCCAGGACAACCAAGGCTGCACAGAGAAAAAACAAAACAATAATAGTAATAAAATAAAATAATTAAAAGTCACCAAGCAAGAAAACCAATAATTATGACTACTCTACTGGGAAGCAAAGCTGGGGAATCCAGAAGATTGACTACATTGTAGACAAGAATATGAGCAAACCGAAATGCTCTCCCATTGCTGGTATATATGGGAAAGGTGCTACCCCCTTAAAGAAGAGCTGACAAAGATGTTATCATCATTATTCAGGCGTTACCTAGAACTGACTAGACTGCAGAATTACAGTTACACAATCACAGCCAACGAGGGAGGAGGTGAGCCAGCCCTAATCTCACGAAACCTGGCAAAGGAGTATGGCCTTTCCAAAACTCATCTGTGGGAGGAGAGCTGCTTTTGCACTGAGGCCTCATAGATGTTCTCAGAGGCTTTAGATTCATGCTTGATATTCTGTTAGTCCATCACTTCTCCAGAGGCACAGATATGCCCCTTCGCAGATGTGAACACAGACTTGTCTGCAGACTGAAGTTCTACTGGTGTAGAGAAGGCAAATCCTGGCCTCTTAGGGAAACAGTGGGTCATGTATTCTTCTTGTCTCTGCTCAAGTCTTAAGCCCTCAGGGAAAACTTTGATGTGATTCGGTTCCACATAAACAGTTAGTTATACATCTGTTTTTTAAGAAATATTTTCCTGGTTGTGAAAATAACATGCACTCGTTTACAAAATACAACCCTCGCTCAGCTGATGGCGAAGTACGTCTCGTCCACGAGTGAGGAACTGAGTCAGATCCCTAGTGCCCACATAAAAGCTGGGCTTGGCAGTGCACGCTTATAATTGAAGCACGAGGAAAGTGGGCAAAGAAAGATTCCTGGGGCTTCTTGGGACACCAGTCTAGCAGAAACAGTGAGCTCTAGATTCAATGAGAGACTGAAATATGGTAGAGACAGTTGAACATAGAGTTCTGGCCATAGGAATACACACAAAACAAAACTAACAAACAACAACCAAACTCCCCTCACACCAACAACCACCCCTTTAAAACCTTGTTGGTTGTATGAATAATGGTAAAAATAATTCTACTCAGAATAATAAAACATGCTAGTGTTCCCTATGTGTTGCCCATTTATGAATAGCTTGCTACGTGGCCATTCTTGACGAAATTGGATACAATCTGTATTTTACATCTTGTCTCTGTCAGTCAGTCTTTACTTTAAATGTATTTTAATGGCTAAAGAATAACATTCAATTAAAGTTATTAAATCATCAGAAAGGCACTGTGCTAGGCTTTGGGCAACCAGGGGAGGGACCTTGGGAGGGAAGAAAGGAGAGGGAAGGTGTATGTGTATGTGTATATTTTTAGGCTTATTTTCAAAATTAAAGAGACGATAGATATCATCTATGCCTTCTTAGACTTTCTAATCTAGTGGAAGAAGTGATATGTGTACATAATTAAATTCGGAATAATGGAATATTATTTGGTTATGAAAATGAAATTATGATATTTGCAGGTAAATGGTTGGAGCTGGAGATAATCATTTTGAGTGAAATAACCCAAATTCAAACAAATACCAAATGTTTCCTCTCATATGGTGATCCTAGCCCAGACCCTTTAGATGTATATATTTAAACTAGATTTCCTATAGAAGTCAGGAAACCAGATGAAGTAATTCCTCGTTTGTCCAAACCTCCCTTTCTAGTCTTTAAAGTGGTTGTAATAATAAATGGGGGATTCCTCAGAGATAACTGGGTGGCAGTTTAGAGCTGTTCATGCCGTCTGAGCATGTGCAGTCTGAACGTCTGGGGCTGGCACTGAGAACTGGAGCAGATCTTTTTCTGCTCTGAGAAGGATTATTTTCTGTTTCAAGTACAGAAGTCACAGAAAAGCTTGGTGAGCTTGTGAGAAAGGGAATTCAGAATCATTGGAACTTGCCTATTTTCATTGTTTCTGCCACTGAGTGAGGCTGGCCACATTCCCCAAAGCCAGGGAACATTAGAGTGTTTCATATCTAGGCCACCTGGCCACCTGTCTCTGGATTTTTTTTTTAAACAGCCTTGAATTTCTGTGTAACCCAGATAGACCTCAAACTCATGGCAATCCTCCTGCTTCAGCTGCATAAGTGCTGCAAATGTAGGTGTGTGCTACCACACGTGGGTCTCAGGAATGTTTTCAGAGTGAGGGATAGAGGAGATGTCTCTTCGAATACATACAGGCATAGCCTCCCTCCTTGGGTTCCCCAGGAAAACACTAATTCAGAAAGACTGGCACTAAGAAATGGAGACACCATGACAGGACAAGATGATCCATGTGACTCACCAGAAGAGCACCTCTACTAAGGGGGGTGTCTCCGTCTCTGTTAGTGAATACCCTGGGGAGAAGTCCAACTTCCAGATAACAGGCTGGAAATGGACCTGTGATAGCCAAGCGTGTCTGCCTCAAAGCAAAGAGTTCAAATGGTGTCTCTGCACAAATTTCATAACCTGCTTCATATGCTCATCTTCTGTAGTACTGCCTGGTCAGCATTAGTTTTTAAAAGTATAATAGAAGAAGATTTGGGGCAGATGAGTACGGTTCTAGCCATTTACTATTATGAAGCTATAGCTCTCACCAGATAATATTGTTCTTCTATCAGGCTGAGTATGAGGCCTCTTTATTTTAGTGTCTTGCACAGAAATCTAGCCTGTTGGTGGGTGAGCCGTCTGCTTCCACTCCTCCAACTGGTATTGTCAGACCCAAAGACTTCCAAGTCTCATGCTAAATTGAGTCAGTGAAGGATTTGCTTAGCACCAATGGTCCTAGGGCTTCTTAAAGAACTGTCTGTGTACCTAGGGAGCTGAGAGCAGAACCAGTAGGGAGGGTCCTTTTTCTACTCATTCAGCATCATGCTCTTCTCTGAAATCTTCAGAGTGTACTCGTAGATCATTCCAATCCAACACCCTAGCCACGACAACCTCACTTTCATCTCAACAGGGCCATACATTTTTGGACAAAGGACAGAGACAGTCTACAGGGTTTCTCATAGCAAATGAGACCATTTGGAGACACTCATGACTATTAAATTATTGCTAGTTCTGTTTCCAATTCCTGCCCAAAGAGGAGGTCTTTCTGTGGAGGAGTGAGGCACTGAAGGCTGGTTTTAGTGTTGGCTGGGGGAAGATAACACAGGAGGGAGTTACTTAACCATGCCTTTAAAACTGAAACTCGGAAGACCTGACTGGGTATCTCCTCGAAAATTCTACCAAATCCTGTTTTATGGTGATTTTGTTTTCCTTTGTTTAGTAAACAACACCCTTCTTCCTCACTGTCTTGTTACCATTCATATGTGTCACTAAGTCTCTCTCAATGCAGACATTTTACATAGAAGAGTGCAGACCTCAGCTGACAATTTTTATTTGAGGAAAAGGACCATAATTATATTAGTGCCTTCTGTTTCTCAAAGAAGAAACTGCATGGCATGGCAGGGGCTGGTCACTTCATGTCTAGACTGTGTTTCTGGAAAGCCTGTGCCCTCTCCAACTCTGGTCAACATATCAGGTTCCTTTGTGTGCATCAAGGCAGAATTTTGCAGGCTTTGAACTTGTGGTGATCTTATTATTGCCTCAGCCTCCAAGTGCTGGAGTCGCAGGTGTGTGCCATTACATTTGGTTCCACATCTGTCTCACACCAAGGTTTTCTGAATGACGTTAGCTCATGTACAGAATCCCAAGGACTGTCCTGGATCCAGCTTCACAGAAGAAACAAGCTGAAAGATAAGCCAGTTTTCACCTGAAAAGGAAATTCAGAGAACTGGTATTTGCCAGTGAGAGACCCTTTCATAGGAGCTTAACCGTGGGTTAAAACAAAGAATTCCTTTTTTTTCCCCTGAAGGTTTATTTTAAGGTAGGTAGAAATATTTATTAAATTATTTTTATTTGTGCTTATGAGTGTAAATGTGTATGCAGGTGTTTATGGAAGCCAGAAGAGGGCATCAGGTCCTCTAGATTCTTGATCATATGACTAAGGACATTTTTTTTTTCCTCAGCAAAGCAGGAATTGGATACTTTGGTTGTGACTGTCAGATCCACAGTAGTGAGATGAGATGGATGCAGTGTTTCCTCAGCAGATGGGACTGTAAACTGAGAGATGATCAGTCTGTAAGACCTGTCCCTCTCCATTTTCACCACCCAAACGGCACAAAAATACTTGCCTGAGGGAAGTAATGCTTGGAACACTTTCCTTGTGCAAAACTACTGTGATTTTTCTTTTTCTTTTTAAAGGAGAGTCTTGACTCCTTTGAATGAACTGCCAGGGTGAACTCTTTAAGGGAGCAATCATTCTGATTATCCCAGTTTTCTGTTTAGAATCCTTTTGGAGCCCCTTTAGGACAATATCCAAACTCTTTGATGTGGTCATAAATCATTCCCTCAAGCATCATTTTGGAAACTCTTCCCTTTGCCTTTGGGTTCTAGTCACACTTAACTGATTTCAGAGTTTAACTTTGCTGAGCATGTTTTATAGCATTTATGCAACACTGTGCTAAGACTTTTGCTGGGCCCTAATGAAAACCTTAGGTGGTAGGCACAGAAAGCTTAGGCAAAGCACAGGCACGCATGTACCTAATAAATGGTGAATGTGTTAGCTAGGATTTGAACCTACATACTTTGACCTGAGATCTCTTTACTTAACCACCCTGCATGACTGCTTTCTCATCTTTGTTGGGATGTGATGTTTCCTCTTGCTCTGTACATCTTTTTAACTCATGCTCTTTTTTTTTTTTTTTTTTTTTATTGAATCAGTATCAATATTAACCTTCTCCTTGAATCCCTCTCTGGGGCCTCTGAGGCCCACAGGGTCCTTTGCAGTTAGTTAGGTCACAGTACTTGTCACACCCTACTAAGTATGTAAGTATGTTAGAGAGCTGCACAGGAACCTGGGGAATATATTTTGGCAGGCCATCTGCCAGGATAAAGTCAGTAAGTAGTAGCACTGTATGCCTAAGTCTGGGCAACTTAACCAGACTCTTTCTTAAAAGGAACAGTAGGATGGGGGCACACCTTAACAGTAGAGAGCTGAGGTTCAACCCTCAGTACTGCAAAAATAAAATGAAATGAAATAAAACAACAATAAGCAAACAAAAGTAACCAAACAATCCAATACCCCCTCACCACAATTAGGTGATTTTTAAGCAATTTAAAGAGGGTTTGTTTGTTTGTTTGTTTGTTTGTTTGTTTTTGTTGTTGTTGTTTTGTTTTCTGGAGGCTAGAAAGTCCACGATAGAGGAACAATATTTTAATGTCTGTTGAAGCTTTATATATAACATAAGTATCCTTCCATTGCAGAAAGGACAGAAAGGCAAAAAGTTTCTAAAGTAGTTCCCACCTGCCCTGGCATATGGCACTTCTCCCCTCATAAAGGAACTAGCCACAACAGTCTGTTTTGGGCATATATTTGTGACAAGTAAAGCCAATTATAGAGTATTGGATTTTTAGTTGTTAGGTATTCATTTTATTAAATATTAATTTGGGGCGGGAGAGATGGCTCACTGGCTAAGAGTACTGTCTGTTCTTTCAGAGAATCCAGGTTTGATTCCCAGCACCCAAATGGTAGCTCAAGCCATTCATAATTTCAGTCCCAGGACATCTGACACCTTTTTCTGGTCAGGCATGTACAGGCATTCGAGCAGACAAAACATTCATATACCTGGGATCAGGCTGAAAAGTGATTGAATGGATAAAAACAAAACAAAACAGAAGAAAAAGCAAACAAAAAAACCAATGACTCATTCATATACATAAAATAAATAAATAAAAATTAAAAATATCAATTTGCTTTGCCGTTACACTAAAATTTACCTAGTTAGAGTAGTCTGTGTAATAATATGTATTATCAAGTAAACCAATATGGGTGAACAATGGGGAGCTGGCCTGGCAAAGAATACCTCCTGAAAGAGAGTGTGGCTGCAGCACAGGCAGGCATGAGCCCGCTGAGATGAGGAAAAGCACACTCGAAGTGATTCAATTTCTTCAGCTAAAAAAGAAAGAAGTAAGCAGTTTTGGAGTCTGGATTGTGCTGTGGGGGCAACTCCTGGAGACTAGGAGATCAGGGGATGACAGAAGGAGGCAGAGCAAAGAGCCCGGGTCAGGGTGGTTCTGAGTGTTCAGCTGAGCCCAGGAAGGAAGCTAGATGAGAGGTGTGGTGGTTTAAAGAAAATGGCCCCCATAGGCCCTTAGGGAGTGGCACTATTGGGAGGTGTGAGATTTCTGGAGTAGCTGCGACCTTGTTGGGGGAAATTTGTCTCCATTCTTTTTCAGCTCCTTCTCCAGCACCACTGCCTGCATGCTGCCATGCTTCCTGACAGAAATCCTAACTAAGACAAGCAGGAAAGAGCAAGTTAGAAGTCTCCTCAGAGTCTGCAATTCCCAGCATGCCATGGGTTTGGAGGCCATTTTGATGACAAAAACAAAAACAAAAACAAAAAAAAACCCCGAAGTCTTTTCCCTCTAGTTGATACAACTATTTTACAGCAAACGTTAGGAGAAAAGAGGAATTGCTTTATAATTCTTGTGAGCATGTATTCTGTGACATAAGGGAAAAATCTATTTTGGATCTGTGGTAAAGTTTTAGTTTTGTTTATAAGAGTCTGCTACAGTAAATACAAGCTACTAGTGTATAAAATTATTTTTAAAAATAAAATTTTAAAAATTTGGCATTAAAAAAAATAGTCCAATTATTCCAAAACTATATTAAGTTAAATTAGCTTCCCTTCCCAAGGTTTTATCCTTTGAATGATACCTTTAAATTGATTTAACTTATTTTTTTCTGTTTTGCATTTATCTTTTGTTTTGTTTTTTTTTGACAGGATTATTTTCTGGAACTCACTCTGTTTTACCAGGCTGGCTCCGAACTCACAGAGATCCACATGCCTCTGTCTCCCGAGTGCTGGGATTAAGGGCATGTGCCACCACACTCGGCTTAGGTATATCTTTTAGCAATCAAAAGCTGAAAACATATTTGTGCTACATATAGTTTAATTTATACAAAAGGGTTTTTTTTCCCATATCCATTTCTCTGCATCTTACTTTTTTTTTTTTTTTTTTTTTCTTATCATTGTTTTAGCAAAATGAGGAGTTTCCTAATGACAGTTTTGCACTTCTTCTGTTTGGCTAAACCTTCGCTGACTTGCTCTTCAACATCCCCAGCCCTTCTCCCACAAGCATTTCCCCTTTCACTATCATCTCAAATGTGCTGCAGATGCTCCCTGACTGCTTTCCCTTAAAGCCTCCAGTTTCCTTCTATGGTCCCCTTCCTAGTTTGCTGACATCTAATTCCCTCACTCCCATGTCGATATGCATATATAAGAATTAGAAGTGAATCTAAATGTGAGAGAACATATGTGTTTGTTTGCCTTTCTGCGTCTGGGTTACCTCACTTAATATTTTCTAGTTCTATCCGTTTTCCTGCAAAGTTTTCCTTATGAATGAATAAAATTCCAGTGCATATATGAACCACATTTTCATGACCAATTCATCTCTTGATGAACATCGAGGCTGACCTATTTTCCTTGCTAGTGTGAACGGAGCAGCAATTAACTTGGGTGACCAAGTGTACCTACCTCATGCAGCACATGTGAGATGATAGTGAAAGGGGGATGCTTGTGGTAGAAGGATTGGGGTGTTGAAAAGGAAGTCAGGGAAAGTTTACCTGTTAAAGTCTTCTAGGGACCGATTGCCAAAGTATCTGCTTTGGCCCACGGTAGGATCCGGGACTGGATGCAGAGTCCCGCTGTTCGCTTGATAAACTCTTTGGGGTGCCGAGTTGATCAGAAGCTTGGGCAACCAATCAGCAAGAAATCAGGAAAGATGGTTGAAAGAAACAGCAATAGAAGAGGGACCCCAGGATTTTTTTCTCCAGGTGTAGGGACTGGCTACACTGCTACTAAGGGGGGGAACTTTAACTGGACATCTTTTTTTTTTTTTTTTTCTTTTTCTTTCCTGCAGCCAGGTCTCTAAAGGTGGCTTCTAGCCAAAACTGCAAGGGTTGTAAAAAGGGGCTCTTTGATCTGAGATTCGCTCCTGTGCAGGGGCGGGTCACAGGGAGGCCTCCACAGGCTAAAGTAAACTTTTTCCTGCTTGTCCTAGGCTGATTTTTATAACCCGAATCACTGTTAACTTGTTCATTAATCAGTAAGAAATAGAAAAAGGGGGAGAAAATAAGCAAAGATCACTCACTACACATAGACAATCAGACATATAGACCTCTATATATTCATATACACATTGAATGGATGATACAAAAGGAGCTCCATACACACAGACAACTGATATACATTCATGTAATGTACATACAAAAACCAGACAGATGGACATATTTACATAGTAAACACATGTCTATATACATATTTGCAACTCATGGATGAACCATGTTCCAGTCAGCTTTCATTCACCAGGGACTTCCACCACCAGGCCTCTGCCAAACGTGTGTGTGTGTCTGTGTTCTGCCACTGTTTATTGTATTGTCTTTTTCCCTCTGAGCCAAAGCTCCCAGAAAAGGAATTATCTCATAGTCAAAAAGGCAATTAATCACAAAATCATGAATTCCAACAACAGGTGACATGTTTTAAAACTAAATATTTCTTATCTATGTGTCCATTACATAAGTTCATAGAAAGTTCAGAGTGACAAAGGTTGACAAGGCCTAAAGGTGGACAGGGTTTAAAAGTTACAAGAATCTTTGTCTTTTTAATCAGGATTGACCTGGCTACACATTTTTATTCTACCTTTGAGGTGATAGATAATCTTTTCTGTCTTTCATTCCAAGAAACAAAGTAAATTTATGCAGTATTTATTATTTATACAGTATACATGTGTGCCTGCAATGAAGAGGGCCCTAGATCTCATTATAAATGGTTATGGGCCACAATGTGGTTGTTGGGAATTGAACTCAGGACCTTTGGAACAGCAGCCAGTGCTCTTAACTTCTAAGCCATATCTCTAACCCTACAAAGTAAATTTAAAATGACAGTATATGATGCCATAAGGTGAAAAGGTATAAGGAATTACAACAGAACAGTTTGTATATAATGACATAATTTGGGATCATGGGAAGTTTAAGCTGACTTGCCTATATTTATGCCTATACCAGGATTTATGAATGAAGGCTATCTGAGGCTACAAATCTGCTTTAAACCTGTCTCCTAGTGAGGCATTTGGAGGGCCACAAAGGTATTTATTACAGCCATAAATTTTCTGAAGTTGTTTAAGAAGTTCTAAAACAATTTAATTTTTAAAATTGTTTAGATCAAGTCAGGAATTCCACGATCAGGAATTAATTAATCTGAACAGCAGTAAATACCCAGAAAGTGACAATTCACAGCATAACAGATGATGGGGAGATGCAGCCGTGCACAGAGAATGAGTGTCACAGACTGGAAGCAGTTCTGGTATGTATCATGGTACAGACCTTGCAAAATACTGGCTCCCCTTCCAGAAAGCCCACCGACCTAATGAGCTCTTCAAACAGAATGGCTCCTGACATCTCCCCATTTCAAATTAATTAAAATGAGGTACATGAAACAAGTGAAAAATGACAAAGTTCCTAGTAGATATAGGTATTCTGCAAGAGAAGCTAAAAAAAAAAAACCCATCAATTTAGGAGTCATTATCAAGAATTATAATATCATACTCATAACTTAAACATTTGTGTCCTTGGGTCCCTTTCTATTTACCAAGAGATATAGGCGAGACTGCTGCGAGCAGTCATTGTAAAGTAAGTGTGTGTGTGTGTGTGTGTGACAGAGAAGACTGTGCCATGATCAGACAGTGGCAGCTCTAGGAGTCAGGCTTAATGCCTGGTCTTAGCTGTCACCATAATCAGAGACCAGAGAAGGATAAACTGCAATCTATATGAATCTGTGTATTAATCAAAATGACAGTCAGTCATAGTCCATTACCTAGACAGTTATCCCAGGTCTCCATTGCAATATGGGCAGCCAGTCTGGTCATCAGGTGGAGAAGCTAGGAAGTTTTTTACTCTGGAATGAGGACATGTGAGAGACTGACCTCACTTCGCTTTCTGCAAACATGAGACAATAACTCCCTGGGTGTCCAGTTTGTCTACAGTACAGGCTGGGCCTTAGCAGTGGGCCAGGTGGGGCAGTCTTGCCCAATGGTTCGCATACCACAATCCAGAGTTGAAGTCATCTGTCACTGTGCCAAAATCTTCTTGGAGATCACCTTGCAGAGCTACTATTAGGAATTGGGACTCTCTTTCTGTCACAATAAGCTTACACATGTTAAATGCTGTATTCAGCAGATCTCTGACAGGTTTGAAGGCTAGCATACTTGAGTTAAGCAATGCTCATCTAGATTAAGTTATCTGCTCTAAACTACACCTTGTAAACATAAAACAGAATGCTATGGTCTATATTTATGCCACACACACACACACACACACACACACACACATATTTGTGTATATATGCACACACACGTGTATATCGGAGGTATGGAAAATACAAGTATGGAAAGGCAATCAGCAGCAAAAACGATTGAGAGAGGAAGTCCCCAGGGCTCTGCCTACTAGGCCATGCCCATCACAAATATGGCAGCAGTGGGGTACCTCCAGTTAGTTTACTTGCTTCAAATCCATTTCTGCATGATTGGTTCCTGACAGCTCCCCATTTTGAATTAATTAAATGAAGCTTGTGAATTTCTCTCTGGGCAGAACGATCTGAAGTTCCTAGTTGTCTGAGGATGACTGGAAGAATAAACAAAAGGAAAATGCTTAATCCTACAATAATTCCTAACTTTTTAAGAAAATTCCAAAAAGAGTTATTTTCAACAAAACTTTTAATTGTACTAGAAAAATAGCTATCCAGGTCTTCTGCAGAAGATCCCTGTAAATATAAATGACTGGTGGCACTAATTTGAGAGTGTAGAGCTAATAGCAAGTTGTGAACTATTCCAAATGCCTCCTAGGTGTGCCTGTACCTGATTCTAGGACATGTCCAATCCATTATAGGGCAAAAGAGCAAAACAAACCCATTTATAATTAGCATAACATGAGGTAGTTAGACATGCCTTAATAAACTGAATCTGATTTCCAATGTAAAGGATGGCTTCTTCTACAGCCTTATTTCTATCAGTTAAACCTCGATCAATGCTATCCTGAGCAATCATTTCGGGTTAATGAATTTACATGATTAGCAGGGTGCACCTGTTGAACCAGAGCAGCAGGAGAGGCTGACACTGCCCCTATGATAACCATTAAGAAAGTAATCCCCAGAACGAGTGCAGCTATAAATCTTTTAGGTCATGAAAGAGAGTTAGCAGCTCATTCCAATGCACTTGCAGAAGAGTCTTTATACCAAGGCAGGGAAGGATTAACAGGCAATTGAACATATGATGGTTGCCAAACAAGAAGGAGAATACCAGGATTCATAGCGGAGTTTATGCAGTTAGTCTGGTAGTTCTTACAAGATATATCATATGTGGATCTATTTGTGGTTATGCTCATTGTTCATATGTTCCCTGTACAAAGAATTGCAACAGGCAACGTAACACAAGAATGAAGTCCAAAATGGCTATGAAATCCATGACAATGTGACCAAGGGCAGCAAAGAACCCATATAACTGACTCTGGGACTTAGGGGAATGGGAAGGCAAGGCTGTATAAGTAGGAGCAACCCAGCCAGGTCTAAATAAATGAGTCAGACTTAGCACTGGAGAAGAGGCTGACCAGTCATGTATTTCCATTTAGACTTTCCCATAAAAGTGAAAAATGATTCCTTTATTAGGAAGGACACATTGTATCAATTTAGGATGGCCAGTTGTAAAGTCAATGTCATCCCAAGTATGGGTAAGCTGATTAGAATCACAAACTGGAAAAGTTTTTGGAGGAGGAGCAGAATTAAGGATTCATTTTTCTGTCTGTTTCCAGGTTGCTGCAGGCAGTATGCCCCATTCTTCTATATGTCAGGGATAGGCATCCAGGTGAGGGAGTGGCTGAAGGAGTAGAAAAGCAGATAGGAAGACTATCTGCATGTCCCTGGAAATCAACGTGTTTAGCCCTACAAGGATGAATAAAACCTAATCCCTCTCCTCCCATAAACAGGGAATCATTAATAATGACCTTTATTTCTTCATAATCCCAAGTAGCTGGATGAAATAAGGGTGGGGGGAGGGGTCAGGAACATAGGCCTGGTAAGGCTTTTGTGCATAAGTACAAGGTAAAGGGCATAATACCTGGATGACAACAAGGGAAAGCATAGCAATAAAGAGATTCTTAGGGGTAAGAGATTTTCCCTGGGACAGCAAAATCTCAGGTGTAATTTTTAGCCTACTTCAATTAAAAGCTGGCTTTAGAGTTGTGGTATGGCTCTCTTCCTTTTCTAGACCCAAGCATGGTTGTTTAAAGGTTTCCTCCAAAGCCTTTTCCCCAAATCAGGCAAGCCACCTGACTATGTGACAGGGAAAAGAGAGCAAAACAAAATAAAGGGGCAGACTATTCCCAATGGGGCCTGTTGCTACTTATCTCATAGTCTTTTGGTTTTGGTTTAACTCTATAAAACTTTGCTAAGGTATAAATTTTATCTCAAGATTTGTAAGATTGTTGTGTAAACTTTCTGTACCTCAAGATTTGTAAGCATAATAGGTATGATTATAAATCTAACAAAAGGGTTAACTTAAAACTCATAACACCAGAGTTGATAGTTAAAAAATCTGTACATACTTAATCTTAAGAGAATTATGTGGCTTGCCACCATCTTAGTAGTTGTCCCCCATTGGGATAGAAGCAGCCACGTGGCTGACAGCAATCTTTGCTAGTGTTGGAAAGGATGGATTTTGCCACTAGACTTCATTCCCATCTTGACTAAAAGTGACCACATGATATAAGCCAACCAAGAAAAAGGCAACACCTCCTAGCTATGAAGCCTTAACCAGATGATTCCTCCACTATTTTTGATCATGCTAATGAGCCTATCCCTTATTGACTTCTGCCCCCCCTTCTCCAGATTCTTTCCCTTTCTCCCTTTCTTCCTCCTCAGCAATAGTCTCCTCAAATCAACCCTTTCAGGCACCCACTTTCAGCCCGCTGGAAGCCCTTACTACTCCTGATATTCATTTCTTCTCTGCCATGGGACTGCCCTATCTACCCCATCTGGCCTAAACAGCCACAGTTTTCCTTTTGCAAGAGGTTTCAGGAGATTGCTTGGTCAGGGTACATGTTCCCTTCTCATTAATTGAACACCCTCAGGTAGAAAAGAGATTAGGTTCCACACTCCTAATTCTTCTACCTTTATTAAAGAATCCCAGTATACTACTCAAACTTACAACCTCACCTTCCATGATGTTTATATTCTCACCAACAATCTTCTCCCTGAGGAGCATAGGAGAATTGGGGACCATGCTATAGCATATGCAGATGAAATCCACCAAACAAACAACACCTACCCAGCTGTGCCAGAGGTAGTCCCCAACCTGGACTTTAACTGAATTACAATACCCCAGGGGAAATCTTAGCTAAGAATAATTTATAACTTGCCTCTAGCCAGTCTCCACAAAGCTGTCATTAAAGCGGTAAATTGTGAAAATACCTAAGGTCATCCAGAGCAAACATGAAAACTCATCTCAATCCCTGGATACCCTTACAAAGGCCTTCTTACAGTATACCAGAATGGATTAAAAAACCCAAGATGGGAAACAACTTCTATGACCTACTTCTCCAAGAGTTTCACTGACATTAGGGCCAAACTTAAATGTCTAGAGGAAGGACCTCAGACCAAACAAGCAGAAGTCTTAGCTGTGGCCTGCAATGTGTACCATGGGAATGATGAAAAAGACCGCCAAACAATACCTAATGCTGGCTAAGATCTTTCAGCTTGCCATAGCAACTGCTCTGTACCCCCCAGTCTTTAAAAACCCAAGAACCTTTGGATCTATGTCTCAAATATGGTCAGCAGGGTCACTGGGCCCAGACTTACCCAAGTCCTCATGAACCCTATCAACAATGTCCAAGGTGCCATCAAGGGTGACATTGGGCTGTTAGCTGTCTGATGTTCCTGATTCACCTCCTTCCTTCTGGACACTGAGGCTACCTACTGAGTCCTGATGAAGTTTTGGGGACCCACCTCTCCTTGTTCCTCTATTGTTGGGATAGGATGAAAGCCCTACCAACCTTACCAAACCCTATCATTCACCTGTATTTTTAGGGGTATCTCCTTACTCACTTCTCCCTAGTGGAATTGACCTGTCCCATGTCCTTGTGGGGAAGGGACCCCCTAGCTAAAATGGAAACCTATATTTTTTTGCTTCCCCCATCTACTTGACTCCAGGATTGCTGAATGTTCCCATTCTTCTCTTTCTTCAGATCAAACAACTGGACACACCTTTCCCTTTCCAGCCTCCCAGGTACAACTCTGAGGACGGTATACCCCCAAATCTCTCTATAACCAAACATTATCTTCCTCTCTTCATCTCACTATAAACCCTTTTTACTTCCATCCAGGGAAAAAGCCAGACATCAGCTGTCCACATGATCCTCGTTGTTTGGAAAGTTATGTCTGTGTGTTTTGTGTGTAACATACGGGTCTCTGTTTTCTGGTGTGTCTACAGGTCTTGTGCCAAACATGGGAGCTGAGGCAGAAATGGGTCAGGCTTAGTTGAATGTATGAGTGATGGTGGCCACCCCATGTTTTGTTTCTGACTGGTCTTTCTTTGGGCATGTGAACTTTTTGAGTTCTGTGGTTATTGGTTTTGTTTTTGCTTTTTCTGCCACTGCCAGCCATCACCACTAATGCCACTTGCCATGGCTGCCTTTATGTCTAGGGCTCAGTATTCATCTCTGGGCTTTTTGGTCCCTGGATTCAGTTTAGCAGGGATTCAAAGGTCTTTTGAGTGTGAATAACTCTAAAGTTGTTTTATACTTTCTGCTTTATTGGAAAGCTAGCTCCGGTATTGAGTTATGACCTTCCTCATCTAGACCCAAGCATGTTTGAGTCTAGATTTCCTCCAAAATTTCTGTCCCATGTTAGGTGGACCACCTGACTATGACAGAGAGAACAGAGCAAAACAAAAGGATTTAAAGGAACTCGCTTTTCAATGGCTGTTATCAGCAATAACTATTTGTGTCTCTGGTGAATAGTTAAGTGGAGACTGGAAAAGCTAAAGTAAGTTCTAAGGGGCTAAAAAAGTGGACAAAGGTCTGAGGAAACAAAAGTTTGAGAAAGTTCTGAAGATGTAAAAAAAAGTGTTTTAAGGAATATAAATGAAAAGTTCTGAAGGTATAAGAAAGTAATTTAAGGAAATAAAAAATGTCTCAGATTTCTTTCCCCCTTTATGCTATTATTGTATTAAGATTTCAAAGGTTCAGGGAACCCATATTTAGAGGTTCAACCAGAATACTCACATGGTTAGGTCTGAAGACTGTTCACCAGAATATTGCCAAAAGGAGATACTCATCCCTCTAACATCTTAATTGATTTCTCAAACAGCTCTTTCCTATGCTTGCTTTCTCTGTGGTCAACTCTGGCCAGAGACTTATAAAGGCTGCCCTTATGGGTCTGGGAGGAGACACAGTGCATTTCAGGAAGCCATTCTATCTTTTATGCCAAATGGGAGATTTTTTTTTTCTGTTGAATAACGCTGTGACCACTTTGAAGAATTTTGTTTGTATCTTTCTTGTGTCAAGCTCAAGACTACCATTTGTGGCCTTTTCCATTGGACTATTAGATTCTCTTGCTTTGCAGCTCATTAACTTCCCTGAGCCAAATATCACCACCATCCCTATCTCTCCCAAATCACTCTCTTTGGTATCATAGACTGGAAACAAATCTCTGTGGTCTAAGGTAATATCAGGAGAGAAGTGTCCTCTCCTGCTTCATTCACTGACATTCCCCTTTAGTCAACAGAGAAAACAAGCTCAAACATCATGAGGACTGTAAAACTCTCCCTTTAAATAACTCTCAGAGAAAATGCCATTTATTACCTGATGAGTAGTCTTCTTTTCATTGGAAAACATACGAAAAAAGATTTTAAGGAAAAGAGAAAAATCAACTGTGGTCATGCTCACCTAATAAAGTTGCAGGAACTTTGGGGAGCAGCTAGGGGAGCAAGCACGGTGCTGCCTGCAGCTAAGAATTTGAGGGTCCTGTCAGCGGCTGTGCTGCTCTTCCCTGTGCAGCTGAGATTAGTGGTTTTCACACTGCTTCCTTTCTAAGGCCCAGGGGTGTACACTGTAAACCTCATGGCTGCCTTTCTCTTTTGTGCCTGTTGTGAAGCAGACTGCACAGCTGGAAACAGTCTGAATCTCCTCCTTCCTAAAGCTGACATCCTGGAAGTTGGAGGTGATTCTCTACAATTAAAAGGGATATCTTCACCAAATGCTTTCCCTTAGGGCTCAGGAAACTAGGAGGAAGAGGAAGCAGACAGATTGTGAGAGCCGGAGGGGATGGATGACACCAAGAAACAGTGTCTTCTAGACACGACAGGACTGATGCACACATGACCTCACAGAAGTTGTGGCAGCACTCACAGGATTTGCACAGAACTAAACCAGGCAGGGTCCCGGTGTTAAAATGGAGAAACGGACACAAGCTCCCATTCACAACCTAGAAACTATCATCGCTAACAACTGCTCCACAAAGGAAAAATTAGTTTCTCCACGAAAGTATCATAAACCACATTTAAAGGCAGGTCCCATGCCCACTAGTGGATAGCCAAAACAAAACAAACTCAAAGCTACTTTTGGAGAGTTTTTTGTTTTGTTTTTATCTCATGTTGCTTTGTTTGGACTATTTATTTATTCATACCTTAATAGTCTTCTGCTTGTATATTATGATTTCTGACTGAGTTTTTTATGGGTTTTATGTGTGTGTGTGTGTCTGCATTTATCCTGCTTTCTTAGTTTTTTCTTTTCTTTTTGTTAGTTTGTTTTGTTTTATCATTGTTTGTTTTTCATTTTCTTAAGAGAGAGGGAGAAAGAAGGCATGGACTGGAAGAGCGGGGAGGATCTGGGAGTAGATAAGGGAGGGAACTGGTCAGAATATTTCGTATGAAAATAATTTTATTTTCAATAAAAAATAAAAATAAAAATAAAAGCTTCTTTCTTCTACTTCTCCTTTCCTCTCCCTTCCCAGTATCCTCTCCCCTTCCTCTTTCTCTTCCCTCTCTCTTTTCTCTTTCCTCTCCCTTGTGCCTCCTTCTCCCCATCTTCTTCTCTCACGCTCAGTGTCTTTTTTTTAACTTTTATTACTTACACTTTATTCATTTTGTATCCCCCCATAAGCCCCTCCCTCCTCCCCTCCCAGTCCCACCCTCTCCCCTCCTTTCTGCATGCATGCCCCTCCCCATGTCCACTGATTGGGGAGGTCCTCCTCTCCTTTCTGATCTTAGTCTATCAGTTCTCATCAGAAGTGGCTGCATTGTCAGGGTTCTAGGTTATCTCCATGAATAGTCCTTGGTTGGAGTATGAGTCTCTGGGAAGTTCCCTGTGTTCAAATTTTCTTGTTCTGTTGCTCTCCTTGTGGAGTTCCTGTCCTCTCCAGCTCTTACTATTTCCCACTTCTTACATAAAATTCCATTCACTCTGCCCGTCAGTTGGCCATCAGGCTCAGCATCTGCTTTCACAGTCTGCATGGCAGAAGCTTTCAGAGGCCCTCTGTGGCAAGTTCCGAGGTTGTTTCCTGTTTTCTTCTTCTGGCTTTCAGAGGCCCTCTGTAGCAGGTTCCTAGGTTGTTTCCTGTTTTCTTTTTCTTCTAATGTCCATCCTCTTTGCCTTTCATGATGGGGATTGAACATTTTAGTTAGGGTCCTCTCTTTTGCTTAGTATGTTTAGATGTACAGATTTTAGTGGGTTTGTTCTATGTTGTATGTTTATATGAGTGAGTATATATCGTTTGTGTCTTTTTGCTTCTGGGACAACTCACTCAGGATGATCCTTTCCAAGTCCCACCATTTACCTGCAAATTTCATGATTTCCTTATTTTTCATTGCTGAGTAATACTCCATTGTATAGATGTACCACAGTTTCTGCATCCATTCTTCAGTTGAGGGGCATCTGGGTTGTTTCCAACTTCTGGCTATTACAAATAAAGCTGCTACAAACATGGTTGAGCAAATGTCCTTTTTGTGTACTTGAGCCTCTTTTGGGTATATGCCTAGGAGTGGTATGGCTGGATCTTGAGGAAGCGCTATTCCTAGTTGTCTGAGAAAGCGCCAGATTAATTTCCAGAGTGGTTGTACAAGTTTACACTCCCACCAGCAGTGGAGAAGGGTTCCCCTTTCTCCACAACCTCTCCAGCATGTGTTGTCACTTGAGTTTTTGATCTTGGCCATTCTGATGGGTGTAAGGTGAAATCTCAGGGTTGTTTTGATTTGCATTTCCATAAATGGCTAATGAGGTTGAGCATTTCTTTAAGTGGTTCTCTGCCATTCGATATTCCTCTACAGAGAATTCTCTGTTTAGCTCTGTTCCCCATTTTTTAAGTGGATTACTTGGTTTGCTGCTTTTCAGCTTGTTTAGTTCTTTATATATACTGGATATGAGTCCTCTGTCAGATAAAGGGTTGGTGATGATTCTTTCCCAATCTGTAGGCAGTCGCTTTGTTTTGATGACTGTGTCCTTTGCTTTACAGAAGCTTTTCAATTTCATGGGGTCCCATTTATTGATTGTTGCTCTTAGAGCCTATGCTGTTGGTGTTCTGTTCAGGAAGTTTTCTCCTGTACCAATGAGTTCTAGGGTATTCCCCACTTTTTTTCTAGCCAATTTAATGTGTCTGGTTTTATGTTGAGGTCTTTGATCCACTTGGACTTCAGTTTTGTGCAGGGTGATAAGTATGGATCTATTTTTATTTTTCTACACGTAGACATCCAGTTGACCAGCACCATTTGTTGAAGATGCTATCTTTTTTCCATTGTATGGTTTTGGCATCTTTGTCAAAAATCAGGTGTCCATAAATGTGTGGGTTTATTTCTGGGTCTTCTGTTCGATTCCATTGATCCACCATTCTGTTTCTATGCCAGTACCATGCAGTTTTTATAACTGTTGCTCTATAGTACAGCTTGAGATCAGGGATGGAGATACCTCCAGAAGATCTTTTATTGTAGAGGATTGTTTTAGCAATTCTCGGTTTCTTGTTATTCCATACGAAGTTGAGAATTTTCCTTTCCAGGTCTGTAAAGAATTGTGTTGGCAATTTGATGGGAATTGCATTAAATCTGTAGATTGCTTTTGGTAAGATGGCCATTTTTACTATGTTAATCCTGCCAAGCCATGAGCATGGGAGATCTTTCTATCTTCTCATATCTTCCTCTAATTCTTTCTTCAGAGACTTGAAATTTTTTTCATACAAGTCTTTGACTTGCTTGGTTAGGGTTACGCCAAGGTACTTTATGTCATTTGTGGCTACTGTGAATGGTGTTGTTTCTCTAATTTCTTTCTCAGCCCTTTTGTCCTTTGTATATAGGAATGCTACTGATTTTTTTGAGTTAATTTTGTATCTGGCCACTTTGCTGAAGGTGTTTATCAGCTGTAGGAGTTCCCTGGTGGAGTTTTTTGGGGTCACTCATGTATACTATCATATCATCTGCAAATAGTGATAATTTGACTTCTTCCTTTCCCATCTGAATCCCCTTGATCTCCTTCAACTGTCTTATTGCTCTAGCAAGGACTTCCAGCACTATGTTAAAGAGATATGGGGAGAGTGGGCAGCCTTGTCTTGTCCCTGATTTCAGTGGGATTGCTTTAAGTTTCTCTCGGTTCAGTTTGATGTTGGCTATAGGCTTGCTGTATACTTCCTTTACTATGTTTAGATATGTGCCTTGTATCCCTGATCTCTCCAATACTTTAAACATGAATGGATGTTGGATTTTGTCAAATGCTTTTTCAGCATCTAGGGAGATTATCATGTGGTTTTTTTCTTTCAGTTTGTTCATATGGTGGATCACATTGATGGATTTCCGTATATTGAACCACCCCTGCATACCTGGGATGAAGCCTACTTGGTCATAGTGGATAATATCTTTGATGTGTTCTTGGATTCGGTTTGTGAGTATTTTGTTAAGTATTTTTGCATCAATGTTCATAAGGGAGATTGGCCTGAAATTCTCTTTCTTTGTTGAGTCTTTGTGAGGTTTAGGTACCAAGGTTTACTGTGGCTTCATAGAATGAGTTTGGTAATATTCCTTCTGTTTCTATTTTGTGGAATAGTTTGAAGAGAATTGGAGTTAGCTCTTCTTTGAAGGTCTGGTAGAATTCTGCGCTGAAGCCATCTGGTCCTGGGCTTTTTTTGGATGGGAGACTTTTGATGACCGCTTCTATTTCTTTGGGGGATATAGGACTATTTAATTGATTTACCTGGTCATGATTCAGCTTTGGTGAGTCAAATCGATCAAGAAAATTGTCCATTTCATTTAGACTTTCAAATTTTGTGGCATATAGACTTTTGAAGTAAGTCCTAATGATTATTTGGATTTCCTCAGTGTCTGTAGTTATGTCCCTCTTTTCATTTCTGATTTTGTTGATTTGGGTGGTGTCTCTCTGCCTTTTAGTTAGCTTGGCTAAGGGTTTGTCGATCTTGTTGATTTTCTCAAAGAACCAGCTCTTGGTTTCATTGATTCTTTGAATAGTTTTATTTGTTTCTAATTGATTGATTTCAGCCCTGAGTTTGATTATTTCCAGCCGTCTACTCCTTTTTGGTGTGTCTGCTTCTTCTTTTTCTAGGGTTTTTAAGTGGGCCATTAAGTTGCTTGAATGAGCTGTCTCAAATTTCTTCTTGAAGGCACTTAGTGCTATGAACTTTCCTCTTAGCACTGCTTTCATTGTGTCCCACAAGTTTGGGTATGTTGTGTCTTCATTTTCATTGAGTTCTAGAAAGGCTTTAATTTCTTTCTTTATTTCTTCCCTGACCCAGCTGTCATTTAGTAACAAATTGTTCAGTTTCCATGTGTGTGTAGGCTTTTTGCTATTTCTGTTGTTGTTGAAGTCCAGCTTTATTCCGTGGTGATCAGACAGGATACAAGGGATTATTTCAGTCTTCTTGTATCGTTGAGGCTTGCTTTGTGACCAACTATATGGTCTATTTTGGAGAAGGTTCCATGAGGTGCTGAGAAGAAGGTAAATTCTTTTGTGTTTGGATGTAAAGTTCTGTAAATGTCTGTGAGGTCCATTTGATTCATGACCTCTGTCAGAGATATTGTTTCTTTGTTTAATTTCTGTTTTGTTGACCTGTCCTTTGTTGAGAGTGGGGTGTTGAAGTCTCCCACTATTAATGTGTGGGGATCTATATGTGGTTTAAATTTTATCAATGTTTCTTTTACAAATGTGGGTGCTCTTGTATTTGGGGCATAGATGTTCAGGATTGTGATGTCTTCCTGGTGGAATTTTCCCTTGATGTGTATGAAGTGTCCTTCCCCATCTCTTTTTATTAATTTTGGTTGAAAGTCTATTTTATCAGATATTAGAATGGCTACTCCTTCTTGTTTCTTGGGTCCGTTTGCTTGGAAAGTCATCTCCAACCTTTTACCCTCAGGTAATGTCTATCTTTGTGCCTTAGGTGTGTTTCTTGTATGCAACAGATTGCTGGGTTTTGTTTACGTATTCATTCTGTTAATCTGTGTTTTTTTACTGGAGAGTTGAGTCCATTGATGTTGAGAGAGATTAATGACCAGTGGCTGTTAGATCCTTTGATTTTGATGTTGGCTGTGTTCATAAGGTTGTGTGCTTGGTTGCTTTTTGTTTTATTGTAGTAAGGTTAATTATTTCCTGTGTTTTCTTGACAGAAGCTCATTTTCTTGGGTTGTATTTTCCCTTCCAGTGTCTTCTGTAATGCTGGATTTGTATGTAGGTATTGTTGAAATTTGTTTTTGTCATTGAATATCTTGTTTTCTCCGTCTATGAGTACTGAGAGTTTTGCAGGGTATAGTAGGCTGGGCTGACATCTGTGTTCTCTTAGGGTCTGCATGATATCTGTCCAGGCCCTTCTGGCTTTCATAGTCTCTGTTGAAAAGTCAGGTGTGATTCTAATGGGTTTGCCATTATATGTTACTTGGCCTTTTTCCCTTGCAGCTTTTAGTATTTTTATTTTGTTCTGTATACTTACTGTTTTGATTATTATGTGGCGGGAGGATTTTCTTTTCTGGTCAGATTTGTTGGGTGTTCTGTAGGCCTCATTTATTCTTATTGGCTTCTCCTTTAACTTGGGGAAATTTTCTTCAATGATTTTGTTGAAAATATTTTCTGGGCCTTGGAGAAAGGAGTCTTCTTTTTCCGCTATACCTATTATTCTTAGGTTTTGTCTTTTCATATTGTCTTGGATTTCTTGGACGGTCTGTGTCAGGAATTTTTTGGATTTAACATTTTTTTTGACAGATACATTGATTTCTTCCATTGTATCTTCTACACCTGAGATTCTTTCTTCCATCTCTTGTAGTCTGTTATGCTTACCTCCGTAGTTCCTGTTTTCTTCCCTAAATTCTTCCTCTCCATTATTTCCTTCATTTGTGTTTTCTTTAATTTTTCTAGTTCTATCTTCAGGTCTTGAGTTGTTTTGTTTACTTCCTTCACCTGTCTGCTTGTATTTTCCTCTTTTTCTTTTAGTTCCTTCAACTCTGTTTCTTTTACTTCTTTCAGTGATTTAATTATTTCTTCTCTGAAGGCCGAAAACTGTTTGGCTGCATCTTCTTGTATTTCTTCACAGATGGCCATAATCTGCTTGTCTTTAACTTCCTCCATTTTTTTACGGATAGCCATGATCTGTTTGGTTTTATCTTCCTCTAATTCTTTACGTCTTTTATTTGTTTCCTCTATTATCCTCTTCATCAGCATAGATGTAAGGTCATCTTCTTGATTTTCTATTGTGCTGCGTTGTCCATGGCTCTTCGCTCCTGGATGGCTGGGTTCTGGAGATGCCATATTGCTCTGTCTTTTGTTGGTTGAGTTTTTACGCTGACCTCTACCCATTGGGCTGTTTTAGGTGTTGGCTGTTAGTTTTTGTGCTTCCTGGAGTCCTGAGGTAGGGAGAATCCCCTTGGCTGGAAGATGATTTTTCCTGAAGGAGTCCTCCTCTTCTTTTTGGTTATGGTCACTGTATGGCCAGTGTTTCTCAGGAATTGCCACTGCTCACCTCAGGTGTTTAGCCCTGAGTAGTAGCTGTGGTCTTTGTTAGGCAGGGGGTGCTCTCCTCTTACCCATAGAAGTTCTCAAGACAGCTGCCCCACTGCTAGGTTTCTCGTTATAAATTTAGTGAGCTGCTGCTGTTGTTACAGTTTTCCATGTACAGTCCTCTTGAAGAACCTGCTGATTCCCTAGCTGTGGGTTTTTTCCCAACAGGGAAACTCAGTCTATTATCCTGGGGCACACAGTTCTGTCCAAGAAAGTGAGAGGAGCGTCCAGCAAGTCTCTGGGCCAGAGGCTGAGTGCTCTGCTCTATGCCTAGAGAATGTGCACCTAGGTTGAGTTGGCACCTGGGGGCGCCGCTCTGGTCTGGAGGCTGGGTGCCTCAGTCTGGACTGGAAGCTGTGTGTCCCTGTCTGGGATGTCAGCTGCCGGCATTGCTCTGGTCCAGACGCTGTGGGTGCAGCCCTCTTGAAGGATCAGGGGTTCCCACAGTTTTGTCAATCTAGCTAGGGGTAACTGGTTGATCCTTGGCACAGTATCTGAAGGCTGCTGTAATGACTCTCTGGCTTTTGTAGGTCTGAGGATGTAGCTGTGTGCCCCAGTGCCCTAGGGATACTCAATAATGGCGGCTGAGCACAGCCCTCCTGCCTGCATTAGAAGGCTAGAGCCTAGAGTCTGCGTGAATCCAGGAATTCTTTTGGTGCTGGGTGTCCTGAGCGTTAGACCTGATGATCCCCCCAGCTGGGGGTTTCCTCCTGCCAGGGACACCCAGTCTTTGCTTTGGGGACCGCCGTTCTGTCTGGGGTGGTGGCAAGTAGAACCCACAGGCACAGGCGCCCGCCCCTGGCTCCGCCTTTCTGGCTGTTGGGAGCCTGGATGTCTGCCTAAACTGGGTAATTTTTCCGAGACCTTTTCGGGGTGGTGGTATCAGCTGCGTGCTCTGAGATCAGACCAGCCATTTCCCTCTCTGTGGGTTTGCACCCAACGGTGAAACTGAGTCTCTGGTGCCCTGGTGCCCACAGTTCTATCTGAGGCAGCGAATCAGGAGCGCAGGCAAGGCTCTGTGCCGGCGCCTGGGTCCCCGGCTCTGGCTTCGAGCTGGCTCCTGGGGTGCCCTCAGAACCCGAGTCTTTTCCAGGGGATGTCTGGGTGACCTAAGGTCGGTCCCAATCATTTCCTGCTCCGTGGGGTTATCTCTCGACTAGAAAATCCAGTCTGTTATGTTGTGGGCCCACAGTTCAGTCTGGGACAGTGACCAGATCACTGGTGTGTAGCTCTGGGCTGGTGACCAAGCACCTGGCAGAACCAGGGTCTCTTTCGAGGTTTAGCCAGGTGAGTTAAAGCTGATTGAATCCCCCACTGTGGGGTATCCTCTCACCTGAGAAACACAATCACTTGTGTTTTATGGCCTCAAGTTCTGCTTGCTGGTCACTGTGCTAATCGTGCTGTGCTGCTGTTCAGAATGAGAGTCCTCCTGGGGCCGCCATCTTGCCCCGCCCCAGACAGTGTCTTACTGTGTAGCCCAGATTGACCTCCAACACCAGTCTCTTGATTTCTGGGGTTATACTGAGACACCACCATGCCTAGCTTATTCATTTATTTTTGCAACGTTGTGGATTAAAACTGCCACTTCCTACATGCAATTGGAGACCCTACAACTGAGCTGATACCCCCAGCTAGTTATCATGACAAGGTGTGTATATCTGTGGAAGAGAAATTGTTAAAAATTATTAAGTTATTAAACATAATTCCTCATTGGATATGATTTTGTGTGTTCACTTTTAACATGTTCTCTGTGTATCAGGTAAGCGCTGGAGAGAATCTTTTGTTAGCAATAGGAGGTGTTGCTAACAGTGAGGAATATGAGGTAACCGATTTTAAGAGTCCATAGGCTTACTTAAATTTTAATGGCACCCCTAGAGCTATGATCATTCTGTCCTACCCATCTCTTTGTGTTTCATGACATTGCTGCTTTAACCATCAATTCCTATTATGAGACGCCGGATGTGGGGACCCTCTGTGGTGGACAGAGGTGCTTCACGTGTGTGGATTCCCAAAGAACAAGATGATGGAGGCTTGGGACGGCTGGGTGTCTTTAAGGTCTCTCACAAGTTTTTGGGGACTTTGGGTTGAATTGGCCAGATCTAGAGGTTAGAATGATCTTACATCATGATCTTCTGCCCTCCACTAACACTGGGAGTTTTTTGGGGTCAAACTGTGTTTTGCTAACCAGTCTCCCTGCAGTGAATGGCGTGGGACACAGAGGCAATTGAGCCCCAGAATGAAATGTGCTTTATGGCAACTGATCCCCTTATTCTTGCACCCTCCTGTGCTACTTTACATAAAGAGGGAGCTTCTGCCGAGGTCCATGGCAGGCAGAGAGCAGCTATATTCTACAGCATCACGGATGGTCACTGCACAAGTTCCCTGGTCTTTTAAGGATTCTGCCCATGGTTTTATCAATACACATGATGGCAAGATGTAATTTAGTCAAAATAGAGAAGCTAATAGAATCAGGCATTTAGTCAACACTTTTTTTTTTTAATTCACTGCTTACAATGTACCACCCCAACATTAACTAGTGAGAGTCATTACTGGCCAAAGCGGACAAGATTCCTGTCCTCCAGATGGGATGCGCATTGAACATATGACAGGAGTCTACCGAGCGCATTTGAAAGACTCTAACTAGCAGTGTTTTCAAAGCAAAGACTCATGACCAAACCTTTGGCAGAGTACAGGGAATCATAAGAAAGAAGGGGAGTTAGTCTGATGAGGAAAGGATAGGAGCTCCACAAGGACCAAAGATATCTGGGCACAGGGTCTTTTCTGAGACTGACATGCAACCAAGGACCATGTATGAATGTAACCTAGAACCTCTGCTCAGATGTAGCCTGTGGTAGCTCAGTAACCAATTGGTTTCCCATAGTGAGGGGAACAAGGACTATTTCTAATAGGAACTCAATGACTGGCTTTTTGGCCTCCCCACCCCCCAAGGGAGGAGCAGTCCAGTTAGGCCATAGAGGAGAGCTTTGCAGCCAGTCCTGAAGATACCTGATAAAACAGGATCAGATGAATGGGGAGGAGGTCCCCCCTATCAGTGGACTTGGCAAGGGGCACGGTGGAGATAAGGGAGGGAGGGAGGGACTGGGAGGGAATGAGGGATCGGGACATGGCTGGGATACAGAGTTAATAAAATGTAACTGATAAGAAAAAAATAAAATTCAAAAAAAAAAAGATTCCTGTCCTCATGGGGTTTATATCTTAGTGAGAAGAGACAGGCAGTGAGTGGATAGATGGATGGGATAATGAATGAGTAAGTGAATGAATGAATGAATGAATGAGGAGCAAGCAAAAGCAGTAGACTTTGGAGGACAGTATTTAGTCTTTGCTTCAGGAAGCAAAATAGCACCAGACCCTTTAAGAAATCTCTCCAAAGCTCTGTATTTAGTCAGCTGCAGACTCCAGAGGGTGTTTTTTGGAGTTAGAGAGGGGCTGAGAATGCTCAGTTTTGAAGCTGACCTTTTTTTTATTGGTAAGACTCAGGACTACTTAGAAACAACATCAAGCACAAACCCCCTAGAGGAAGTGGGCTTGCCCTTCTCCCTTTACTGTGTGAGCAATATACTGTGTCTAACGTCAAATGCATCATGGCAGCAGAAGGAATAGTGAAACCTGTTCAGAACCAGAATTCCTTGCTTAATGCAGTAGGAGACACTGTGGGTTGGTTGTTTGCTTTTCATGTGTTTTCTTTGGGCAAACAATGTACCAATCCCTCATCCATCTTTGGGGTCTTTGCAATGTTTATAATGTTTGGGAAAGTATGCTGTATGCCTGACAGGCTATTGAAATGGAACCTACTGGGCATTTTTATAGAAGCTAAAAGTATCATGGTGACAGAGTTTGGATCAGTTTGGAAATTTGTCGTGAACTGTTTTTAGGATTTATTGTCTGGCTCGCTAAACAGTGTTTTCGTTACTTGGAAGATGATTTCAAGTGAGAATTTAGGTCAATCATTAAAGAAGCGTGAAGGGTAGAGAACGTTCTTCTCTTTAAGCCTTCATGCCCTCTGTCATAGCAGTTGTGACAGTTAATATTCATTACTTACTTGGCAGCCTCTAGAATCCCATAACAGACTAACCTCTGTGCTTCTGAGGATTCTCTGCCCCTGCTTGATATTGGGAGGTTCAGCTTAAAAAGTGGTCAACAACATCGCTTTGGCTTGTCTGTGGGACTGTACAAACAGGAAAAAACAAAAAACAAAAAGTCAAATCAAATCAAAACAAAACAAAAAACAATCTGGGCAAAGGCATTCCTTACTCCTTGACCAGCTGGAATGTGTGACCAGCAGCAAGGTGACCAGCTGTCCCTGCTCCAGCTGCCAGTCCTTCCCAGCCTGCTGCCGTGTATTTCCCAGCCATGGGACAATCCTCCCTCCCACCCCCCTCAAGGCCTAATAAAGCCTTCCTCTCTTAACTTGTTTTTGTGAGGGTATTTTATTACAGTAACAGAAAAGTAAATAATACAGAGCTTTCTGGATTTGATCTATTGCTAAGATTGCTGTGGGTCCTACGGTGTCACGGGCTCAGGCCGAGGTGGGACTGACTCACTGAAGCACAGGATCACTGGGGGGAAAACCAGCCTTGTTAGTACAGTGAAGTTTGTTTAAGTTTGAACCTCTGTTCTAGCTTGCCCTACATTGTATTTTTCTGGCTTTTGGAATAACTCATGCCAACTTAATAGCATACGCTTTTCCAATTACATTTTTGTTTTTGGCTTTTGAGACAGGGTTTCTTTGTGTAACCATGGCCATCCCAGAACTAGCTCTGTAAACCAGATTGGCCTCGAACTCACAGACATCCACCTGACTCTGCCTTCCAAGTGCTGGGATTAAAGATGTGTGCCACCACCGCCCGGCTCATTCTGTCATCTCACAGACAACCTTCTTTTGAATCATAACCAGAATATTTATTTAAGCTCCAAACTCACCAAGATTATGTCAGTTTGTTAGCACATATGAGATGATGGTTGCTCACATTTGGTGATTAAAAATCATTCTGGGGAAGCTGGAGAGGCTCTGCAGTTAAGACTACTTGTGGGCACAGGGCCAGCAGGAGACACTATGAAGAAAGAAAGGGTGATGGAGAGGCTGGAAAGATGGAAGAGAGGAGTGCACAACTTTGTAAAAGGTGGAGCTGGAATCATTAGGGCTGTGACAGGTGTGAGAGAGGGCTAAGGCTGATGGTGGAGGATGTTGCCCAGTGGGGTCGGAAGGATGGTACGCAGCAGCCCGGAGCCTGAACAAGCACCCCACCCCCACCCTCGACTAACTTTCTCTAAGTTTCATCTATAGCCAGGTGTGGTGACACATGCATCCAGCATGCAAAAGCAAACGGATCTCTGTGAGTTTAAGGCTAGCGTGGTCTACATTGTGAGTCCTTGGTCAGCCAGGGCTGCTCTGTGAGACTCTGTCCCAAGGAAACAACAAGCAAAGCAAAACAAAACAAACAGAACAAACATCTCCCCAAAAATTGATAGAAAAAAAAATTTCATCTGTAAACTTCAACTCAAGTTTAAACCACCTTTTCTTTCCTGTTTTACTTGGCTATTGTTTTAAGGAGCCTAAAGTGCTTAAACTGTTGCTGTCTTCCCATTAGTTTTGAGGAAAATATTGGGGCCTGAAGTTTTTAAAAAAGAAAAAAACCTGAAATGTAGAAGGGAAACATTTTCTCATTACAAAATGACAGGACAAATTTGTTCTGCTTTTTTGGTAGAATGAAGATAATTGCCAAGCCTGTTCTGTTTGCTCTCCCCTCATCCTGGTGGGTGACCTGCTGCTGGCCTGGCTCTCCAGCATCTCTGTGCCTCCTTTTTGCATCTGGTTATCTCCTGTGCACAGCACCATCTGCTTTGCTCCCTCTTCTTGTCATTTGAAAAGGCAACTATTGAATTAGATCACTGAACGACACCTTTCTGTGAGCACCGAGTATCTGATTAAATTTGTTTCTAAAAGATGGCTTGGGGCAGTTAGGGGAAAGAGGGAAGGGAGAAAATGGAAAGGACTGGAGAATTTCATGCCTTATCTGCACAGCAGCAAATTCGATGTAAAGAAAATAGCCAAAAGCTCTTGAGAATTGTCAGAAGAAGCTGGAAAAGAAACAAATTCAATCTGTGGATTAGAATGGCTGTTGTTCACACCAATCTTTTTCCATGTTACTGGAAAGGAGGATTACACTGAGGCATGGATAGAGAGGTCGATCACCGCCCATGTCTACTGTGATATATATTTGGGTTTTGTCCATAGGTTCTAGATCAGAAGGACCTTCTTAAAACAGGCCATAGAAACCAGAATCTTTCTTCCCCAGAAAGGAGACGCCAGAAACTCTAACCAACTCACGCTCACATCTGCCTTTCTATTGCAGATTTTCCATGAAGAAACTCTGTGACCTGCCATGTAAGTTGTCACTTTGATGCAGGGTTTGAGTGTAAGGGGACTTTTCTTGGCCAAACTGTGTGTGACCCAAGGACCTATAGTTCAGGGTACTGGTGGTCACAAAAGTTGACTTGGAACTATGGCTCTAAGCTTATTGTTTCATACCAATGAAAACTAGAGACATAGACAAAGCAGAAGGGGAAAGGAAAAATTTGGGTGTTTGTTTGAATGACAATTGTTGTGGAGATTTTGGTTTATGGTGTGTGAACATACCCGGTTTAGGATCCCACGTGTAGGATTTGGGACTGATTCAAATTTTCCACAGCAACAAATTATTTGCCTCATGTGGTCTCTGAGAGGGGGCCTTTGCCAGGCGCAGCTAGGTTAAATCTGAGGACTCTGTGAGAGAATAAAGGCCAGAGCCCAGACAGAGAGGGGTCTCCAGTGAAGAAGAAGGCTGCTGGTGTCCACCCCTGCTGCTCCGATTGCTGTCAATGCAGCATAAAGAGAAGAAGTTGGAGATATCCTCAAATGGACAGTCACCTTTGACTTAAGTTATTTTTCCTAACTAGACAAAACAGTTCAGTTGACCTTTGATTTGATTGGCCCCAAGTGGAGTTTATAGTCAGGGCCAGCTGCGCGTATGGTTGGAGTATTTCTGGAAGTAGCAAGGCCACAGAGAATGCTAAACATAAACAGAGTGTTTGTTCAACCTGACCTCGAACAGAGAGCTTTTCCCTATATCAGCAATAAGCTGAGATGATGTGGCTGGCAGGCCTTAACAAAAATGCCTATAGTTATGATACCCAAAAGGAGTAGAACTCCATGTCTGGGAATCCAATTTTATTTCACTGATCAATATGTCTGCTTTTATGCCAATACTATGTCGTTGGTTTTTTTATATTACTATCCCCTGTAGTACAACTTGAAATCAGGATTGGTGATACCTCCAGCAGTTCTTTTATTGTTCAGAATTGTTTCAGCTAAACTGTTCACTCACATGAAGCTGAGAATTGTCATTTTAAGAACCGTGCAGAACTGTGTTGACATTTTGATGAGGATTAGATTGAATCTGTAATTGCTTTTGGTAGGGTGGCCAATTTTACTATGTTAATCCTATAGAACCATTAGCATGGGAGGGCTTTCCATCTTTGAAACCTTCAATTTCTTTCTTCAAAGACTTGAGATTTTTATCATACAAGCCCTTTACTTGCTTGATAGCATTACCTAAAGATATTTTGTAATGCTTTTCGGAAAGGTGATGTTTCCCTGCTTTCTTTCTCAGTCAGTTTGTTGTTTCTATCTATGAGGGCTGCTAATTTTTTCTGGTTTAATTTTGTATTCAGCTACTTTGCTGGAAGTGTTTATCATCTGTATGAATTCCCTGGTGGCATTTTTTTTTAAAGATTTATTTCTTTTATTTTACATATGAGTACTCTATTTGCATGTACATCTGCATGACAGTAGAGGGCACCAGATCTTATTATAGATGGTTGTGAGCCACCATGTGGTTGCTGGAAATTGAACTCAGGACCTCTGGAAGAGCAGACAGTGCTCTTAACCTCTGAGCCATCTCTCCAGCACCACCAACCCCCCCCCCCCGGTGGAATTTTTAGAATCACTTATGTATACTATTATATCATCTGCAAATAAAGATGCTTTAAATTTCTTATATCTTTGTGTCAGTTGTGGAGAAAGTCCCAGTAGGTATATTATTTTCTGCTTGGGTGAAATATTCCCTAAATATCTGTTAGGTTCATTTTGGTTCAGAACATCTGTTAGCTCTAGCTGTTTAGTTTTTGTCTTGATGACCTATCTGTTGGTAAGATTGGGGTATTGCAGTCTCCCACTATCATGTGTGAGGGTTAATATATAATTTAAGCTGTAGTAGTGTTTCTTTTACAAACTTGGGTCCTCGTGCTTGAGGCATAGATGTCACAAATTGCAATGTCCTCTTGGTGGATTTTTCCTTTGATTAGTGTATAGTATCCTTTCCTATCTCTTCTGATTAGTTTGAGCTTGAAGTCTATATTGTCAGAGATTGAAGTTGATACACAAGCTTGTTTCTTAGGTTCATTTGCTTAGAATGTCTTTTTGGATGAGTATTCACACATTTCCTGGAGATAATGTCTATCCTTAATATTGAGGTGTGTTTCTTGGATACAGCAGAAGGATGCATCCTATTCTTGTATCCATTGTGTTCGTCTGTGTCTTTTTATTGGGATCTATTTATTTTCTCCCACTGTGTTTTACTGTGTTGCTTTAAGGAATTTTTTTCTCCTTTAAGGGCTTCTATCATCTCCATTCAGGCTGTTTTAAGATCTTTTCTTATGTTTCAGCTATGTTGGAATATTTAGGGTTTGTTGTGATAGTGTTGCTCTAGTGGAAACATATTGCTCATGGTGTTATTGATTGTGTTTTTATGCTAGTGTTTAGGCATCTGGGTTTGGGATCATCATTGGTTTAGGTGCTGATTTCTGGTTTTGTCTTTGTTGGGTGGGTGTTTTCATTCGATTCTGTTTCCCCTCTGGATTTTAGGAGAATGTGATGGCTGTGTGTTGCCTGGCAGGAAAATTTCTGTGAACCTAATAGTTGTGGCCCCTGGGAGTTTCAGGTGAAATGCACTTTGGGGGGATGGCACATAGGAATGGGGATAGGCTGGGTGTCTGAAGGGGTTCACAGGAGGAGGAACAGCAAAATGTTCCACCAGAATCTCCTTACTTAGTCTCCTTGAAAAAGGTCAGACAGTGAAGAGAGGTCTGCAAATATTCTGCTGTAATTCCTGTGATGAGACTAGTTGGACTGAACCTGTTTCCCTGGCCTGTTCAAGTGGTATGTTCTCAGGAAATGTCTGCTCCTGTTGGAGGCTGGAATAATGGGATGAGTGGAAAAAGAACGGTTGGAGGAGAAAACCTTTGTGATTCCTTTGGGATGGAGTCAGGGGGTAAAGTGAGACCACAGCAGGGGTTGAGACTGTGGGGATTAAGACTGTAGGAGCAGAAGGAAAGAAGACTGCAGGCAGCAATCTTCCCAGACAGGATTTGCCTTTGGGCTAGCAGGGAGGTACCTATTGGAGTTGGAGACTGGGATATTGCACTGAGTGGGAAAAGGAGGTTAGGAGGGGTAGATCTGTGTGATCCACATGAGATGGGGGAAAGGGGAAAGGGAAGGTTGGATTGGGTGTTCTGTTGGGGTGAGTTTGAGGGATTGGGTCTGGAGAAACAGATGGAAAGGTGAAGGTCTGAAGTCAGTCTACTTGATTCCCTTCTGGGTTTATGGGTTTGGTGGGGTTGCCTGTTGGATTTGGGGGCTGGAATAAAGCAATGAATTTGGAGAGGGAAGTGGTGAGGGGAAGGTCTGTGTGATCCACAAGAAATGTGGGTGGGAGGGGAAAATGTGGGTGGGATGCAGCAAGTGTTCTGTTGCAGAGCTGGGAGTTAGACTGAGGGATGGGTCTGGAGGAACCAAGGGGGAGGTGAAGATCCACAGTCAGTCTGCCTGGTTCCCTGGCAGGGGTGGCTTGTGGGCTAGCACTGGGTGCTTGCTGAATTTGGGTTACAGCCCAACTTCAGAACGTCATGATCTTCTCCCAAAGAGACCATACCCTGTCCTTATCCTCTCATCTTCACATCTCTGCTCTCCCTCGAGCCCTAGGAACAGCTAACCAATTTTTATCACCTACTTTTGTCAGCTAACAGTAACTTGCTACGTACTAGATTTCAGGATACGTGGCAAAGCTTTCTCAAGTTCATCTATGGGATGGCCAGCTATGATGTGGTCATCTATGTGTGTTGGCCCCTTTTATTTCAGAAAACATTCCATAGTGTATTGCATTTTAACACTTACTTATTTCATGTGTGTGTAACTTGCCCACCTTTACCTGAATAATTATATTTGATATTACAATTGAAAATATCACTCTCGCAGCACCACCTTGTGGACAGTAGTGAAAACACTTTTTTTTCGTAGTTAGGTTCAGTCACAGAAGGAAAGAAGATGATATAATATTTTGTAGAAGTTTACCACATACTAGTCACCCCAAGTCCTTTTTGGAAAGAGTTATGAGACGAGTACTTTAAATATGGTTAAACTATGGTGGTGGAGGTGTACCTCTGTTGGTAAAGGGCTTCCCTAGCATGTGTGAAGCCCTGGGTTAAATCTCCAACTCTATAAACCAGGCTTGGTGCTGCTCGCCTGTAATCCCAGCATTCAGGAGGCAAAGACAGGAGGATCAGAAGCTCAAGGTCATCCTCAGCTACAGAGTTCAAGGCCAACCTGAGATTCATGAGACCCTATGCCTCATAAATAAATAAGTTAGCAAATTAATTGAAACTGGATACTATGAAAATAAGTGGTTGAATTCACTCAAAGTTGGCTCGCTCTGATTTTTAACACAATCATTTATGAAAAATACCTTTTCTTTAAAGATTGTTTCTGATGACTACTAACAACACCTTAGAGATTTATGACAAGATGCATTTCTTTTTTTTTTTCTTATTTTTATTTTTATTATTAGTTACATTTTATTAACTCTGTATCCTAGCTGTATCCCGCTCCCTCATTCCCCCCCAATCCCATCCTCCCTCCCTCATTTCCTCCCTGCCCCTTTCCAAGTCTACTGACTGGGGAGGACCTCCTCCCCTTTCAGACAAGATGCATTTCTACAGTCCAGCTTTTCACTTATTTTCATGAGATCAGGATCTTTTAGTGTTCCCTGAGAGACAGGAACTGAACTTGAGGCCGAGTTCAGATGAGGCACATGCTCTGCCATGGACCCACACCCCAGATCCAGCTCAAACACATCCATCAATAGCAAGTCAGATGGAAGCACCTAGACTTGCTCCGCTGCTGCACTTGGCCTTTTCTGACCTCGTCTTCAGTCTGGATTATCTTTTCCCACCATACCCTCTTTTGGTGCCAACTGTATCCCTTGCTTGTGTCCTTTAAGTGCTCACTCCTGCTCCGTTGTTCAGACTGGCTCCTGTGGGTAATTGAGAAGTTTTCTCTCCCCATGTGATATTGGTCTCTCTCTAACTCTTTCTCTCTCTCTTTCCATCCCCCTTCCTCTTTTCCTCCTTTCTGTTTCCTCTCTCCTTCCTCCTCCTTCCCAACTGACTCTGGCCTTGTGTCAAACTGACAGAAAACTAGCCAGAACAAGGTTGATACTTTAAAAAGAAAATATCTCTGTCTCCTCCTCATCCCATTTCCATTTAAAGGTGTAGTCAGTGTAGGTCACTATTCAGAAAAAAATAACATTCACCTTCATGTAAATAGCTTTTCTTTTGTTTGAGGAGCTAACGGAGAAAACAATAAAGTCATATCCTTCAAAGAAGTTTAAAGGTAAACTGAGAGCCCAGGAATGTACAACTCATGGGGAGGGTCAGAAGTCCTGAGTGAACAAAGTCCTGAGTCAGTGTGGGTTTTTGACATAGGCATGATCATGTCAAGGACCGTATCTGTAAACCATGGAAGAATGGCAAAGCTTTACCTCATGTAGGTTGAGGTTTGAAGGAATGGAAAAGTCTTTCTTTGGTTGGTGTGTGGATGTCAGTAGGGTAGAAAATGTCCATTATAGTTTTTCTCCCAAGACATTTACAGCCTGAAGACAGCTCCCCTGCAGAGACTTCTCCTACCTAGATTGGCCTGTCTAGGTATACCTGTCTCTTTGGCCAGCTGTATACCATAAACTCTGCTGCCTTGTTGATCAGTAGGCAACAAATCTGCCTCCTTGTGCAGCTGTATGTAACAACCCACCTCTCTATTCCGTTGCATGTAGTGAAGATGCTGGGCTTCCATGCTTTTCTTCATCAGAGAGCCCTGTCCACCCAGCTTGCCTGTGTGTCTGTGCCTGTCTTCTCTTCATTCCCTCACTGCCATAGTTAGTTCATCCTTGCAGCCTTGTTGGAGGCAGAAATAGCTGCTTATAAATAACACATCTCCATTTTTAAAAATAAATCCAGATATGAGTGGGTGCTTCACTTTCAAGATAAAATAAAAGCTCATTTATCCAGAATACTGACATGACATACAAGTGAAGACTACCTTTATATGTAACAATTATTATCTTTGCATATAAACATAGGAACTTAATCTCCCCTTCACTGTTTTTTTTTAATTAATAGAGTTTTGTTCCAGTAATAATTTAACCTAGATAACAACATATGAAACATGGCAAGCTAACCTAGCTATGAACAAAGTAAAAGCTTTCTTAATTTAAAATAAATACAGGTAGGTCTAGAAATAAAGGAGTTGGGCTGTTTTGTGGCATGTTTTCTCAGCAGCCACCCACTCTTCCTCCTTCTGCAGAACCCCGAGTTTGTTTGTGTAGCAACAAACAAACAAATGCTCAGTAGTACAGGAGGGATCACAGTTACCTGAAAAAGTCATGGACTCCTCAAGGACTGGGGCCTACACAGTTCTTGTGCCAAAAGAATGTCCTTATTGCTTGAGACTTAGTGGTATCTCTTGGACTGAGTTTTTCCTGACAGAATACTGTATTATTTGCCTTCATGCTTTCCAGTCATCAACTCTTAAACAGAAATTTGTTTTAGATCATAACCCCCCCCCCCCCCCAAAGCATAGTGTAGCTAAGACCAAAGAAGACCAGGGTTTCTGGGGCTGCACTCACTTGTCTGATCTATTTAAAATTCCAGATGAAAGCACCGATGATAAAGACACTGTAATTAGCCACCCGAGCCAATGGACTTCCTCTTCTCACACAATTTATTGTTCACTTTGAAGCTTTGTTCTCCACATTTGTCTGAGGTTATAATACTATTCTTGAGCCAAATGAAAAGGCATTTAACAAATTAATGTGGCTGCTGAGTGCAGAGAAATTGTTCCTTGGAATCTGACTTATGGCTTCCACATCCTAAACCCTGAATCTGTGAGTCAGCAGATAGGATAGATGATTTCCCTGTACATCTTCTAGAAAGAATGTGTGTCTCCTATGTATATATCTTCAGAAATTGTGTGGGCATTCAGCATAAGAGAGAAAGATCACATTCTTTAAATGATGTTTTCCTCTTTCAACACTGATATGAGAAGAGATATTATTTTTGTTGAATCTTATTTTACGTAGGAGTAAAACTGTCTCTGTTTATGCTATTATTTATATCTGGTTTAGGAGAAAGAAACAAATAAAATACTGGTAGGAAGAACGTTCCTTTCTGCCTGATGCTTTGGCCATTTGAGTCCTCTGAGCATCTGCCAGAGCATTCTGCCCACAGGACGCAGCCCTCTGCCGCTTTCCCAGCAAGAGGAAGCCTCTTTGCTACTTTACTGCAAAGAATCAGCTAACGTGGCCATGTGTGATGTGTCCTTGGAGAGGAACACTGCCTGTCCCAGGGAGGCCTGAGAAGACTTGAGCTCTTGCCATGGCTAAAAGCTGATGATGTATTCCTGATGACTTCATCCCCAAATGGAAGTGGGATCCCAGTTTCGGTCTTAGTGAAGTCTCAGGGAAAGAACAATTTGAAAACATGAAGAGGAGAGATCGTATTTTCTCTTCTGAATTAAATGAAGGAACCACTACTCAGACCCTGTGATAAAAAGTTCTCTACAGCACTGATAACAACTCTAAAAGCACAGCAAAGGAGAAAAAAAAAGAGTGAGAGAAACTGCCAGTGGCATTTTTCAGTGGGACTCCTGAAAGAGAAATGTAGAAATTAAATGCCCAGTCCTGTGCTTTACCTTTTCATCCCATTTGTTCTGACCCCTCAGACTAGTTTCTAGTTTTCTTTTTAGAAAAAGGGAACAGTTCCGTTCCAGTTGACGGTAGCATCTCTCCATTTGGTCCTGATTGCCATTTCCACTGAAGAAAACCGTCTTCCTGACCCACGTTTATCTTCGTGGTGCTCTCCTTCCCAGCGATGGGAGTGAGTATCTGAGGATGGATCAACAGCATTGACATCAGGCCGGTCAGCCTTTTCCAAGGAAGCCAGAATCCAGGGAGAGGAGACAAAGGGTGTGGCCCTGGCGCAGGTTGCTACAGTCTTATAACTGGCTAGGTAGAGGGATTCTTGCAGGGAGTGTGTTAAAGTGCCCATAAAAATCAGTCTGTAGCAGCTGGGCTTGCTGTGTGTTGGGATGAGACTATTCATGTCACTTAATGCAACATGATGTGACACATAGGTGTTTGTCACTGATACGAGGAAACAGGTGAAAGGAAAGCTCATCACTCTTTAAGAAGAGGTGTTTATTTTGAGGCAGAGTGTGGAAAGGGAATCTGGAACTCGTTTTCAAGGCCTACATTGGTCTCATTTTAGCCAGGTGACATTTGCGAAATCACCTAAAATACCATTGCTGTGCTTCATCGATCCATTTATTGGCTAAAATAGCAACTATACGACTAAGAATAGCTATGAGAGTACCTGCCTCATATGGCTACTGGGAGTTTAATGCCAGCGTTACCGACACTCTCAACACAGTGCTCAGAACAGAATGTGTGGGATGTTTGTAAGCAGGGAAAGTGGTGTTTAGCTCACAGGCAAGGTAAAGTGAAAATGGTAATAGATATTAAAGAACACGTGGCCAATATCACACTAAATTAAATGAGCTAATACGCATTTATTGTAATTAAAGAAAAGAGAGAAGCTGCACAAGTATGTTCTTAGATCCATTTCGAAGTGTAGTGAGAGCAACAGAAAGTTAGTTAACCCCAAGTGTATAATGCTAAATGCAAACTCAGTCACTGACAGAACTGTACAACCTGAGCCAAGGTTGCTGGACAGAAGTCAAGTTTGTCTGCTGCTAACATCTTGACAAAGGTGCCAGTATTTAAGTACATTTTAAGGTTAATCATTTTTTCCTCATGACTCTAAGGAACTGGAGTTGTAATTGAGACAAAAATGGTCTTCCTGTCTGTGTCTCTCCCAGGACCTGCTAAATGTTTGCTAGCACTTACGAACAGTGGATTCCCTAGTGTCCCTCCCAGCATCTGGCTCATAATCTGCTCTCAGAAATGCCTTTTGAATTAATCAGGACAAAAATTCATTCTCACTTTAGCTGCTTATGTCACCTGATGATTGTCTTGTGTTTGCTTGTGTACAGAACTCTGCATCTCCTTTGCTTTTGCATGCTTTTCCCCGGGCCTTAGGTACCTCATGCTTAAAGATATGGGCCTTGGAAAAGGATTTCTGGAATTGGACTCTTCAACCTTTATTTTTTTGTCTTGTCTAAAATTTCTTTTCCTTGTTATTTCTAACACTAACACATACACATGCGCGCGCGCGCACACACACACACACACACACACACACAAATACCCATGCACAAAAATGCCTCCATTTTAAAGCCACACATCACAGTGGATTTAGAGCTAGGCAGTGGCTTCATTTCAGAAACTGAGTCTAATTTTTTCTTGCAGCGATAGCATGAATCACCACACAGCTGCTGAACACCACATCTCTGGGTGCACAAAAGCACACACTTTGGAGTCTCAAGTGCTCACCTATTGTGAGATGTACAAGCTTTTTCTGTGAGGGCTGGCCACTGTAAAAGTGCAGATCAAAGACACGCTCCATTTTCCAGTCCGATAAGAGCTGCCTATTTGTGCAGAAAAGGATGCTGTAATTTCCATTGATCTTGCACAGCCAAATAGGAAATGTGGGAGTCTTCAGCATGCTGCCCACCTGGAAGGGAAAAGGGGAATGTGGATGAATACCTAGATCTTTCTGAATCGTGAAAGAGGCTGATGCATTCTCCTGTTTAAAAAGCAGTTTTGAGCTTCCTATTGTACATGTAGCTTGCAGACCACTGTATATGGTATAACACTCAAAATCAAGGCTTCATGGAGATTTAATTTGCACTTGAAAATGGTAATGCTTCACTTTGCTCCAAATGGATTGTGCATTTTAAAAATGGAGAAGGTGAAGATTTTATAGTTTGGCCTTGTAGTGAGATAATGTAAACTGAAATATAAAGATAGATGTGAAAAATGAGAATGCCAATTCTGTCTGTGTCATTGACTAGTGTAATTGCTTCCAGTGTAATTCCTAAGGTTCCAGCATTGGGCAGTGCTTCATGTAGCAGATGTCAAGTTTCTGGTAACATTAACCATGTATAGTAGAGAAAGAAGCTTCTAGAATGTGGGAGACACACTTGTGCACACATATACCTACAAGGTAGTATGAAGATTCCTGATGAAAACATATATACAATAGGGCATATTGGTTTCATATTACCATGATGAGTTGAAATTGAGAGCAGTGAAGAACTCATCAAAATTAGGTGAAAGTAGAAAAGGGCAAGCTTAATGCCATGACAGTGGATAGAGAAGAGCCAGAATGACCTGACATAAGATGATAAACTGGTTCTGCTCATTTATGGGAGCTGCCCTCTTTTTGATTCCCTCCAGCTTTCTGCTATTCAAATAAGGGACTAAGCATGGCAGTCCTTATTGGTCAATGTTTGGCTCTGGGGTTTACAGGACAGCAACTCTGTTGTGAAGAACATGGTTGATTTTGATTGGATCCTCCAGAGGTTGACATAGTAACAGTTCAGTAGACCACGACACTAACATATTGGGATGTTGATGGCCTAGAATGTTTCTAGTTGTACTGTGTGAAGCCAAGTGACTCCCATAGTGTCCCAGAATTGCTTGTTTCCCACATTTGTACTTGATAGAGAGCAAGGCCAATGTTAAAGATTTTTTGTTTTTTTAAGGCTGAATGGGTTTGTATTATCACTGTCCTACCTGCTATAGTTGTTCTGTCGAGGTACTGTAGGGAGCAGTCATGAAGGGAAAGTTGACTGGTATGCAAATAAATGCCTGCTAGCCTGTTCTAATGGCCCTGTGGGTAATGGATTGTCTCGAATTCACGCGGAAGCATTATGCTGAAGACCTACATTTGTTTGATTCTACAGAAGACAAATTTGACAATTCAGTTAAAAATTCAGGCACCTGATACAGAGATCAGCTAGGGGCCAGCTAGTGGTTTTAGAAAAGGGAGTATCTAGGAGAGCCATCCAAAGTGTCTTGCCATGACAACCAGCCCTGGGAAGCTCTCAGATTTTAATGACTTGGCTTTTAAGACTCTTTTCTTTTTCACCATGTCTTGAACCATTGCTGACTTGTTTATATAGATAGAGTATTTCTTCTCTAGAACCAGCCTCTTTGAGCAACCATTACTAAATAAAGACCACAGCAGTTTAGGGGAACCATGGACAAACCCAGTTCTGTATAACCTGAAGAACATTTAAAATGTAGTCCAGAGGGCAATTAAAACCAAAGGTCAGAGACATAAGGACCATTATGAGCTACTATGTCTAAGGTTCTTGACAAACACTTCACTACACAAGTAGCTAGCCCCAGAATTTGGCAGAGGATGCCTGAGGTAATTCCTCTTCTTTTATTAATCTCTAAGGATAAGGGTTTTCTTAGGGCCAAGGGCAGTAGTTAGGACCTGTTTGTGAAACTATGAGCCTCATCCACATTGAAGTCTGATTTAAAGGCTCCTCTTCTGGACCCTGTAAGATCTCATAAAGAGGTTTAGATATGAGTTCAAACAGAAATACAGATGTAGCAGTCAGTACCTGTCATTACCAGAAAGGGCACATAATTGTTACTCATAGGCAAGAGTGGCCATGTCTGAGGTTGAGTTCTTGAAGGAGCTGGACAAGTTTCACAGGAACTGAGGATCAGGATGTACTTGGACAAAGAAGAAGGCATCCATTAAGTCTGGAACTAATCAAGCATGTTTCTGGGAGTTTGTCCTAAGAGAAGATAAAATTTGGTTCAATATGCTATGGAGAGGTCATAGCCTCTTTAATGGTTCAAAGGTCTTGTCCAAGTTGGTTAGTATCACCAGGCCTTTGCCTATAAAGATGGGTGTATTACAGATGCAGTACAGACTGGTGGCCAAAAGTTATGGAAAGAGGTTGTAGCCATCACTGGGACTCAGACTTGAAGGGTTATTGGGAGAAGCTAGAAAAGTTCAAAAAAAACTATTTCAGGGGTTTCAGACAGTATCATCCAGGCAGAATGGCATCCCAGACCTCAGAAGAAACTTTTGAGAACCGACTACAAACTTGTGAAACAACTGTAGTACTGTTTCAGAGAAAGTTTATGTCCAGATTATTGATATAACCTGGGGTACATGTCGACCACTGGTGGGGACGGGAAAGAGAAAGACTAGAGGCTGAAAAGGGGAATAATGGGAAGGCAGGTTTAGAACGGGAGAGGAATGGCAGGGTAGGGAAGAAAAGGGGATGGATGAGAGATAACTAAGGATGTTTGAAAAGACCCATATGGAAGCCTATTTTATAAGATATAGCCATATCTATGTATGCTATTACAATTGCTCTTGGATACCTACCATAACTTGATGGTAAGAGCATATTTGCTGAAGAGACCACACACTTTGGTCACAGGACATGAAAAAAATTAAGTTAGAACTGACAAGAAAGCTTCTGGCTAGCTTTTATAGGATTGGAAGGTATTGTGTAAGCTTCTGGTGAGATGGGAGGAATCATTAACAGTTTTACCTAGATTTGAACCTGTGCACTTCAATAATGACCCAGGTAGCATGATATCTCATGGGTATAATAGTGGCATTAGTGTTACAGAATTAAGTAACCACTTTCTAATAGGATTTAAGGCCTTCTCCAAAGGAGAAAACATATGCCTTGTACTTTAAATCTAATCAAGAATCCATGGTTGGGAACTGAAAAGCCGTGGCGTCAACCAACTGCTGTTATTTTGTTAAGGGGACAAACTGTCCTCTAAACTCACAACTCTATACCCATAGATGGGTGCGGACCTCAGACATCATCAGAGAATTTTCTTTGTGCAGTGGACAGTCGTTTAGTGCAAATACTCACAACTTATCAAAGGGATGAAAATGTGTCGCTGGACTGCTCAGTCACAAATGGGACATCTCTGTCACCCCTCCCCAAGCCAAGGCTCAGGGACCTTCTGGGAATAAGTGCCAGAGGTCAGTGTCTTCTGGACAGGAAAGGCGTGCTGCACACATGGACTCACAGAAGTGGGAGTTACTTAGAAAAGACCTGATAAAGTTTAAGCTAGTCAACACTCTAGCAGTGAGTGGCTCCCGAGCCCATGCCCCTAACAGAGGAGCTATTGACAGTTGATGGCTTCTGGGGGAAGGACAGTCAATTTTCTTTAAGGGTGTTGCTCCTAGTAGGTTGGCCTCTCTACAGTGGAATTAATCAGAGCATTATATTAAAAAAGTTTCCAAGGAGCTGGGCATAGTGGCATACCCTTATAATCCCAGCACTCAGGGAGGCAGAGGCAGAGGCAGGTGGAGCTCTGTGAGTTTGAAGCCAGCCTGGTCTACAAAGTGAGTCCGAGTCCAGGACAGCCAAAGCTACACAGAGAAACTCTGTCTCAAAAGACAAAAACGAAAGTTTCCAAGAGCATTGGAAAATAAAAGTAAGTAGTAAGTGTTGCCTTGCATAATTTCCCAATATCTAAACTTAGTTGTGGATCAGGTAACTTCAGTGTCTCACAGTCACACACACAGCTTCTATAGAGATACAGTTGTGCTCAAGAACCTGGCTCCATCTAAGTCAGGCCTTCAGGTTGCATTTCCTTCAGTGACCATGCACCTTCAGTAGGCCCTGGACACAATAATATTATAGTGCATATATATATATATATATATATATATATATATATATATATTTTTTTTTTTTTTTTTTTTTTTTTTTCTGAGTCAGGGTTTCTCTGTATAGCCATGGCTATCTTGGACTTACTTTGTAGACCAGGCTGGCCTCAAACTCACAGAGATCCACTTGCCTCTGCTTTCCCAAGTTCTGGGAGTGCTGTTCATCATTTTTTAAAGGCAGGAAAGCACTGTTTTTTTCCAAAAGAAAAATTTTGCATCATTAATTCTTTTAAATATTAAGAATGATTTTTTAAGCTTGATGTGATGGCACATCAAGTTACAATTATAGTATTCATGAGGTAGAGGCAGGAGGCTCACATGTTCAAGGTCAACCTGGGCTGCACAGTAAGTACTAGACTAACCTGAACTATGAGCCAGACATTGTCTCAAAACAAGGACAGAAAGACAGAAAAAAAAAAGCATCTTTATTGTTGTTGTTGTTGTTGTTGTTGTTGTTTTTTCCTACTTAAAAAGATAAACATGAGCTACTTGGAAAACACCATAAGGTGTCTACATAAGGTTGGAGAGAGCAACTAGCCTCTGCTCTTGCTGTCCTCCTGGAATGGAAGGACTCAGGGGAGGGGCCCTTTCAGTCCTTTTCTTCAGTCCTTGGGATTGTGCTGTTTGTTCAGGAACCAGCTCTGTTCTATGGAAAAGTAAGCTTTGAAAGATCACCACATGTTATAAACCCAAGTATTAGAGGCTAATAATATGATTCTTTTTCCTTTTAGTAATTTCATTCAAATTGCTTCATATTTTTTTTTTTTTTTAATCTTCAGTTGTGAATGAAACTGGAGACACTTTTGTCTTTCAGTGTTTCACTTTTGGTTGCCTAGAAAAAACATTGTGCTTAAAAGAAAGCAAGGCTTGTTCCAGTTAATAGTTTAGAAAGGACACATCCCTAGCACCCAGCCAGGACACAGTCATGGCAGGTGCTCTTCTGTCTGCCCTAGGATTCGTGCCTCTGGTCCAATGCAACCTGAGTGTGCCGGCAGTTTCATGTCAACTTGACATAAACTAAAGTCATCTGAGAGGAGGGAATGCCTCCCTAAGATTAGTCTGTAGGCAAGCCTGTAGGACATTTTCTCAATTAGAGATTGGTGTGGAAAAGCCTAGACAATTGTACATAGGGCCACCCCTGGGTTAGGGGACCTGGGTTCTACATGAAAGCAGGCTGAGCAAGTCAAAGTAGTACTCTTCCATGGCCTCTGCCTCTGCTTCTGCCCCCAGGTTCCTGCCCTGCTTGAGTTCTTATTCTGACTTCCTTTGATGATGCACTGTGGTATGGAAGTGTAAGCCAAATAAATCCTTTCCTCCTCAAGTTGCTTTGGTCATGGTGCTTCATCACAGAAATGGAAACCCTAAGTAAGACACTGAGTATCTCACCTTCAAACAAGGGGCAATTCTACCCTAACTTCATGAAAAGACAGATAACCCCAGCTTTAGTTTCAGATACATTTCTCCCGAGTTGCAAATAACTTTTTAACTATCCATGACTTAAACGGAACACAGTAGTTTCTAGGCATCTTTTTGCAATAGTTCTGGCTTGGACTAACATTATACATAATGAAGATATGATATCTAGGACAAGCAATATTTAATATCATTATTAATATTCTGAGACAGTTGTGGTGCATAGCTTAAAACTTGCTATGTAATCTTGGCTGGCCTCAAGCTCATGACCCTCCTGCCTCTGCTGAAATTGCTAGTGTGTATTACCACACTCAAGTAGAAAACACAATTATTAATGTTGAAAAAATGAGATAGAGTAACTAGGAGACTGAATGCTGTTTGTGAGAAAGTGTCATGCCATATGAATTGAAAGGATTTAAAATCAATGAAAGTCTCTGTAAATTCTGGGTGGAGGAATAGTTTGCACACATAGGTATACAGATATGCAAAAAAATATTTTTTCATAGAACATTTGTAAAATGGGAAAAATTCTACTGGCTTCAATGCGTGCACCGATGTGGTTCTGACACCGCAGCACTTTACACCACAATGCAAATGCTGCCTCTGCGGAACTCAAAGCTGTTGGATCACTTCTGAACTCTACAGTGACCAGATTTTACCCTGAGCAGGTAGTGTTTCCTGCCTGGAGAGATTGTGGTGGAAGGGAAAGGCAATGCCCTGCTTGACAGTCATGGCACTTTGGGTAACAAGTCGGGATATGAGCCTTACGATTACCACTGAGAAGACAGCTGGTTTAAAGTAATTGAACTGGTCGGGTAGAAAGGAAGATCTTCTAAAGAGACAGTTGTGCCTCTTTGTGACTATTGGACTATTAAAACAATGAACCCTAAAGAAATGGGACTTTCCCCAGGAATCTTACGCTGGGAGAAAGAAAAGGCCTCAGCAAAGAGAGAAATTCAGCACCTGGACAGAGATTTCAACCAGTTCTAACAAGGTGGCATGAACTTACAGGATGAGAGAAGCTCAGAAAATATTGGGTGGGTGATGGGCAGGACCACCCATTGGTCAGGGCTCTTTAGATGAGTCCATCCTTGACCCAGCTATTTAAACTTTGTTCTCATTTCAGGACCCAAAGATGGCTTTAGGGGAGTTGCTGGATCTCTCTGGCCCTCTTCCCAATGTGGCTACACTGAATAAAGTTCTTCTTTCTGCTTTCCATGGTGAATTTAATATCTTTAATTGGCTTATTGAGGACAGGTGGTTGTACCTGGCTTGAGCCACAGCTGTGACCCCCAAGTCTGAAAACAAGTCCTGCAAAAACAAAACGAAGCACCTTGTGGTTGAAGTCTGTCAGCTCTTACCCCAACTTCTGCTCCCATTTTGGGGATACCACATGGCCATTTGTCTGATATTTTCTAGTTTTAATTGTTTTTTGGATAGACATGGTTTACCAGCTACCCCTCCCCCTTTGCAGGATTCTAAATAGATTTTATTGGTGAGATTCCACCAGTTCTGAATCTGTGCATGTTGCCATGGTAAAAAGGAAATTAAATTGTGATACAGCAGTACTATAAATAAAATACCTTTAGGTTCATGAATTGTGTAATAAGCTCAGTAGTTTAAGTATTACCTGCACCAACAAAAACCTCTGTAACACAGACCCTTCTTTAAGGCAGCGTAAAATGGTAAGGACAGGGAAGATGGACACAGTCTTACACTAGACAGCAACTACTGAGTCCATGTAGATTTTCTTCTTGTGCTACTAGTACAACGGTGCTTAGAACGTGTCTTTGCATAATAAACTTAATATTGCAAGTGTCGGAGCCCCAGGCTGGCAATATGAGTGGGAAAAAGGTGTCAGAAATGTCGTGCTTTCTTCATGGAGCCCTGGTGACAATTCCAGTGCATAACTGTTAATGGTCTGGCTTTTCTCTCTGCCGCCTGGAACACACAGCGGATGTAACTTCTCCGGCAGAGTTTGCAGGTATGTTGTAAAGACAAATTAGATCATGCTTGTGGGGTGTAACCTTGGTGACTTAGTGGCAGAGTGTAGCGAGTGCTGCCTCATTAGGTATTTTCAAGGTTGGATTTCTTCTCATCAGGCTCTCCAAAGGGAAGATGTAAAGAGAGAAGAGAGTGCCACTGGGATGGAAGTAGGAGCTGCCAGGGCTGCTGTGGGAACGATTCTGGCAAGACCTAAATGACTTCATTCCCTTCTAAATATCAGAGTTGATTTTTCTTCCCACTGGCAGGTGTGATGATAATGTGCGCCTCCTAAGGCTCTCCAGATGGTGTTAGACTCAGACTGCTGTATGTTCTCACTTAGGTATTGGAGCCTCACACTCAGACCTGTGCCTTCAAATAGAATGGTAATGGTGAGGCTTCAAAATAGTGCCTCGCCTCATGGCTGCTTCCTGCAGGAACTGTCAGCCTGGTGGGCTCTAGGGGGCTTGCCGTGTCTTCTAATGAGAATGTCATCTTTTTCTCCTTTTGAATCTCACCCACTGAGCCATGACTTTGGGATAGAAAGTTGTTTTTTTTTTTACTGTCTTGGGGAAGACAAAGGCAGAGCTACAGAGTGGGTTTTACCTCCGCCACAGAAAACAGCAGTCAGGCAGCATTTGAGTTACCTTCTAAATTTAGAAACCTTTTTTTTTTTTCCTGTTTGGTTCTCCTCATCAGTGAATACACATATTATTCAAACCTATTGCAACCCCTGCCCCAGTAGGTCCCACCAGATGTCCTGAAAGCAGTCCATAGCACCTATGGGTCCCATAGGTTACCATGCCTTGGAGCAGAGAGGAAGGGCCCTGGCTGTGGAGGGTATCCAAGCCAGCAGTATGAGTAACTCTAGCGAATATGCCTGCTCCACAAGATGTTTCCATTTCAGGGGAGGAGGCTGGGAAACATTTGACTTCACAATTCACTGCAGCCAGGGCAGATGGGTACAGCACAACTCCAGGCACTGATGAGGTTATACTAATGAAGGTGAGGAGTGTAGATACCTGATAGACATAATCTGCCTTTCCAGAAACTGAATGGGGGGAAACACTTGAGAAAGCATCTGACCAAGTGCTTGTGATTCGTACCAACACAAATTCATAACAGCTTTAGCTTGAAACTACTCAACTGTCACACATTAAAACCCTTATGCTGGGCGGTAGTAGACCATGCCTTTAATCCTAGCACCCAGGAGGCTGAGGCCAGGTGGATCTCTGTGAGTTTGTAGGCCAGCCTGATCTACAGAGTGAATTCCAGGACAGCCAGGGCTGCACAGAGAAACCCTATCTCAAAAACAGTAAAAATAACAACAAAAATCCTTGCCACTGTGTAAATGCTAGAGCCCACCGGCAGTGCATCTGTGGCAAACACTAAAGGTTGCAGAAGATGAATCTGCATTTATGATTGATTTTTAAAGGGATAACTATAGCATACAATGCCAAGAACTGGTATTCACATACTGAGAATTTATCGAAAAATGACTGACCCGGCAAAGCAGAGACTGTGAGCTTCGGGTGTAGATAATGACAGAACTCACAACCTCGCTCTGATACGTAACTAGTCAAGGCTTTGGGCAAGCTCCTCTGCCTCCACTCCGGCCTTTCTAATCTCTTAACTGAATGATGGCGTAACAAACCACATTTAAGCATGGAGATGTAAGTGGAATAGACATCATTGGTGGTATCCATCGCTAGTAGGAAGGCTGGCAAAACTAGGTGCCCTCTGCTCACAGCTATGAGCACTACAGTGCACGAAGCTACCCTATGATACATCCTCTAGCTATCATCTGCCAGGGGTAGTGCAAAATTACATCAATGCTTCATGAGCTAAGAATTTCCTTTGTCCTGAGAGAGCAAGATGATATGGATAGAATAAAAAAAATGCTTCACATAAAATCAACTGTGTATATGCGTATTTTATATATCCACATTTCAGAAGCTTAAGTAAGACAAATGTCAGCCTCTAGCTGCTCTATAATACATTTTTTAAAACCAAACTCCAAGTGCATGACAGAAACATCATCATAAACGTCCCCAGGGTTTCGAGCCATTAGTGTACAATTTCAGGCAATTTTCACTGAGGGCACATTCACAGACATCTCCCCGGGGAGCGGACTCTGAGTCCGAGAAAGAGGGATGAAAAGTCACATTAGTCACTTTCCCAAAAGCTGGAAGCATTTTAGATTTGGTTTCTACGTAGATTTTAAAGTGACCCCAGGCAGTCTCCAGGCCCTGCCCTACTTCCAATTGGCAAGCAAACCTTCCTTTGGATGGCGCCCCCGTGCTCCTGCAGCCTACCCTCTCCCCAGCAGCAAAGAGCTCATTTTTTTCTGGATGTGCTGCGGGCTCTCAACTGCCTTTAAGGTCTTTGCAAACATACTCTTCCTATTAGAGGATATTTTAGGCTCTGTAGGTAATTTTCTTTAGGGCATGGTTTAGTCCTGGATCCCCATGAATTCTTGACTCTGATGCGCTCCACCTCTCCATGGTGGCATTTTCTCTGATGTGGCCCCTTTCTTCGGAGCAGCTTAGCAGGTGCTTTGCAAACACCTGTTCAATTTTAGCCTCAGCTAAAGCCTGCAGCTTGTTCTCAAAGCCTTGCAAATGTTACCCGGGAACAAAAGGCTGTCCACCTCATCAGCACTGAGACAAGGATTTGCTGTTTCTTGTAGGTTCTGTTGAGATAGCTGGCTTCCCAGTTCTTCACACCGTGTATTTAATCACTGAGCCAAAGATGTTACTTTAATTTCCTTCCTTCTTCCTTTAGAACAGTAATTCTCATCTAGGGACAATTCTGCCCTCACCACCTGAAGACATTTGGAAATGTCTGCAAATGTCTGCAGATGTTTTGGACTGCCATGATGGAGATAGGGAAACTGCACCTCGTGGGTGCTGCCCAAGAGCTTGCAGTGGGCAGCACAGCGCCTCAGCCAGTGACAAGTATTCAGTGTCCAAAGGTGAGCTGCCCTGCTTGGGACAGAGGTTTCTAGCCCTCACTGACCATTAGGATCACCTGTAAAGTTTAAGTTCAAGTGTCCAGTGCCCCTCAGAGGAAGAAACATTATTTCAGAGTCAAAAATAGCCTTTCATTCTTAGGACCCGCTACAAAATGAAAAAGCAGTGACTCTTGTTAAAACAAACAAACAAACAAACAAACAAACCTGTAACAATGTGCAGCTCTATGTAACGATGAGTGCTTTACTTGGGAAGTTGTGACTTTGGGGGATCTCCCTGGTATCAGCACTTTTCCCCTAGAGATTTCCGAATGGGTTTAGTCTGCAGCCAGGCTGACATCCTTGCTAGGCAGCCGTTATCACTTGGGTTATTCTAGAACTGAGACTCTCAATGTGTGGGAAGTGAACAGCCCTTTCACAGCATGCATTTAAGAACATCAGAAAACACAGGCATTTACACTATGGTTCGTAAGAGTAGCAAAATTGCAGTTATGACATAGCAACAAAAATAATTTTATGGTTGGGGCTCACGACAACATGAGTAACTGGACTAAAGGGGGGCAGAATTAGGAAGGCTGAGAATCACTGATCTAGAAACATCAACCTATGTCATGTATGGCCCACATGGGACTCACGCTTGTATCTGGATCCTTCCACCTAAGCGATACTGAATTATCCTAGCTGATGGAAGCATTAGAATGCTATTCTTCGTCATCTGCCGCAAGTCTTATCTGTGCAGAGGACATTCTGGCCTTCCATGAGGACTAAGATTCATGATTCTGTTTGCGGAAAGGTCAGGGAAGGCTCATTAGTTGTCAGCTCAGAATAAGTGCCCCTGTTGAGGTCTGTGGCCTTCCAGGCAGGGTCATTTTGTACCACTGTAGGACTTGCCTTTATACCGAGGCTTCCAAACAGGGGAGGGGTTGCCCATTGCTGAAATGTGGCATGGAAGCCAGCGGTGGGAGAAAAACATTTTAGAACTAACATTTATTTGTTTACATGTATACAAAGAAAAAGCAATTGCTTGGTTTATATCATCACTACAATAAAGGTTAAAACAATCTTAAAATTGCGTTGTTTTAAGGAAAAACATCAGTAGTAGCACCGGTGAGGCAGGGGGCATGGCACAGCCTTTAAACTACAGTACAATATTGTGAAAGGACTTTGTAATAATAGATGAAGCACTAAAATTACCATCGCTTCTGTGTTCCACCCCTTGGAACGTGATCTACTATATCCCTCCAGTTTTCTCAAACGGAATCTTGGCACACTGCTAATTCTGAGAGGTACACAGTATTAGACCACAGACATGTAGTGACTGTGTGTGGCTAATAGAAAAGCAAAATGTGTAAAAATGAACCCTTGCTACTTGCCTGAGTTTTCTTTATGATACTTTCTAAAGTCCAAAGTGAACCCCAAAATTTTCTAGAAAATGTGATTGGGGATTTTATGGCTACAGTCCATCTCTTCTCATCCAGGGTGTACCAAAGTTTAGTCTTTACCATTCATGTAGTGGGATTCTTTGCAGCCATGGAATTCACTAAAGGCCAGATTCTCACTGATGTATACAGATAAACTAGAAAAAGATTCCTGGAGACTAACATAAAATTATACGTGAGGAAGAAAAAGGAAAGGAAGCATTTCTGAAAAGACAGACCACTGGCTAATGGGATTGGGTTAATTTCTCTTGGTTTATTTGGTACTTCTTACTTTTTGTCTGATGGACCTGGATTATACAACCTAAGGATCAACAAGAAGACATTCACAGCACATTTGTGCATAAAAGCTGGCAGCCTGCCATGCTGATGCTATTTCCTTGATGTCAGTCACCCAGACACGTGCATAAGAGGCTGGGTTTGTGAGTAACACACACATAGTAGCAGGTGTGCCCAGTCGGAGAGCTGGGCGGGGTTATGCATGTGAACACACCTTGTGAGAAGTCCGTGTCCATGAAGGCTATCTGTAGCAGGAACCAGAGAATTGACAGGCCGCATAGGTACCGAGTGGGGCCCTTCCTTGCCACCAGGGTTAGGAAGGATGGGCAAGGGAGCCTCCCTTAGAGGAACTGCCTTCCAGGTGGTGTCAGAGTCACTCCAGAGAAGTGCTGCTTTCCCAGAGAATTGGTCTTGCCTCTCCCAGGTGTCAGGATGAAAACCTCTAAGCTTCTTTAGTTTATGTGCTGGGAAAAGTGTTTGCCCTTTCACTCTCCAGTCCTTATTCTCTTCTTGTACACAGTTTGCCTTCTGGCTATCAGATATTGTATATCCGTTGAGCTGAGGATGTTTGTGACAGAACTATCATAAAGGGGGTCCTGTTTCTAGTATTTTTTTAAGTGTTCAGCAACAGGAGGAATAGGTACATTCATTTGCAAAGGTAAAAGATTGGGGGGCAAAACCACTAGCTGGCAGTATTTCAGAGAAGGAGGCTGCCTGGGCATGAAAGGAAACTTCTATCCATTTGAATATTTTAAATATTAATTTTCAGTAAGTGTTTTCACATGTGGTTTTTATTTTATATACACCTTGTAGGCATTAAAATATGTGAAATACAATACCAAGATGATAGTCTTGGATGATTCAATTTAGACCGTGTGTGTGTGTGTGTGTGTGTGTGTGTGTGTGTGTGTGTGTGTGTAGAGAGAGAGAGAGAGAGAGGTATATCAAAGGTACCAAAAGGAAAAAGAAGCTCAGATTTGAACTGATATTGAAACTTTTTTAAAAATGCCAAAATACTTGCCTTCTGGTTATAGAGTTAAGCGTCAAGACACACTAACCTGTGAGAGTCGGTCACCCTCAGAAATGTCTTTACCCCACTGCAAGTAGCCAACATCACTGCGGGTCAGGACTCCATGTAATGTTTCCTCAGACCTTCCTTTCTCATAGCCATTGAAGACATTTGGACTTGCTCTCCCAGTCAAAATCATGTTTAGAACTGCCTAGATGGAATATTTTGTTAATATTTATATTAGGTAGCAATGAAATGAAGTCTTTTTTTTTAAATTACTACAGAAATGGTCTGGGATACAGCTCAGTGGTAGAGTACTTGCTTGTCAGGCTGAAGGGCCTACAGTCAACCCTCAGTACAAAAAAAAAAAAAAAAAAAAAGCAAAAAGCAAAATAAAAAAAATCACTTTAAGAGAAAGCAGCTACGCAAACACAGTTCTATAAAAGCATGTGTGTGGTGTGAAACTGGTAGAATGAAAACAATAGTCTCTTCGCTTTCCTTGCTTCTTGCCCCAGAACACATCCTTCCCACCCACCTGCTGACTTTTCTTCCTTTGTATTTGTTTTAAAGCAGGTTTCCACTATTGCAAGTTAGGATGCATATATCTAAAATGTTTCACGCAGTTTGTTCCTGTTGGATATCAGGCAGTCTCGTCAAGACATCTGTCTCTGAGATCTCAGGCTTTTGGAGTTAATCTAGGAAGGACTGTGGCAACCAGAAGGTATGACCTGGCAGCAATATTTCATCTTTCAAAGAAAGTGAGATCAGATCTACAAAAGAAATGCAGTCTTCCCACCTACCTGCCTGCACAAGATGCTTCCAGATTGACACTGCAAGAGATGAGTGGTGCTGATGTCCAGGTCTTTCTGAAGCCTGCAGAACAAGAACTGTCAGCATCTGGCCAGAAACAGTGATCACATCGGGGTACAGCAGTAACAAGGCCGTTGGTCCTTGCGCGTGCCCTTCATGTGTTCTGACATCTCATAGGACTAAGATCTATGGAGGCATGCTGCGGGTGGGGGTGATGATTTGAGTAGAGTAAGGAATAAGTGGTGAGGAAGGAGGATGAAGGAACAGACATACCATGAATAGAATCCCTGTGTGTGCTCTAGATGGATGCTGGGCTCCGTAGGGAGACGGCTTATCCTATGACAGATGTTTGGCTGACAGTGGTGACATGTGACCAGGCCAGAGAGTGTTGGCTTAAAGCAGGCCTGAACAGGCCTATCAAGTGGAAACCAGAGTAGCTGCAACTTCATTATTGGCTCAAAGATCAGAGAGCAGCACTTCCTACCCTTAACCATATAAGGAGGCCTGCTAGTCTTGCTGTCAACTGTGAAGTGTGAAGTATGTGTTCTTGTGTTGATTTATTCATGACACTGGAGGGCATGCCCTCTGTAAGTGACACCTAAAGATTTAGTGATATCATGTAATTGAGGGTGGTGCTCTTCAAGAGCATAAAAGAAGGTGGTATAGATCTGAGCAGTTAAATGTTGGTAGTAGCTGAAATTCAGTAGTAGCATGGCAGCACAGTGTTGTGCTATAATCCCACCTATGCGGGAGGCTGAGCCAGAAGAATGGCAAATGTGAGGTCAGCCTGTATAATTTAGCAAGAACTTTTCTCAAAAAGTGAAAATGAAACATTATTTAAAGGGCTGGGTGTTGTAGCTTAGTAGTAGGGCTTGCCTAGTGATTGTAAGGTCCTGTGTTCTAATCTCAGCATGCACAGCATACACGCGGCAGGGGGAGAAGGAAAGGATGGAGGGAGGACTTATAGTGATGTATTTATTTAAATACATGGTTTCTGTTGTTATACTTGGGGTTGGACCTTAGGCCTCATACAAATAAGTCAAGTGCCCTATGGCTGAGCTACATTTCCAGTTTTATCTTGATAAAACCATGATACTTATGAACATCAGAGGACAACTTGTGGGATCTCTATTCACTCTCACACTGTGGGTTCTCTGGCTCAAACTCAGGTCTGAAGGCTCAGTAACAAGTGCCTTTTGCCTGCTGACCCTTCTTACCAGCTTTTTAGCCCCCAGTTCACTCCTTATTTTGAATTAAAATCATACTAAATTAGACAGTCTGGCCTTAAGTTCCATCTGTAACCCAGGCAAACCTTGAACTTGTGATCCCCTTGACTCAGCCTCCTGAATGGTTGGGTTTACAGACCTGTGCAGGCATGACTACTACATCTTTATCATAGCAAATGTCTTAAAGAATTCAAATATTAATGTTTAGAAACATGTTGATTTAAATAAACTTAGTAACCAAATAATAGCATAGCCTGCACAAGTGTGATTGTCATAGAAGACAGATTTCAGATCTGATTCAGATCTTGTAGTCTTCTCTCCTAGAAACCATTACTCCTTATCTGGCTCTCAAAATTGTGTATTTCTTTCAGAGTCCAGAAAACAGCCTACCTCTCCTATGACACTTTCTGTGCTTACTCTAGGACCCTTCCTCCTCTAGAATCTACCAAGACATACTACCGCTACACCAATTTGAGCAAGTACTGCCTGGGTTTTGTCCAATATTTCTGGGTCTATCTGTTATCTTTCCCAGAGGGGAAACCACAGAAGATCAGTGCCTCATCTTCTCTTATTCATACTTCCCATGGTGCCAAGAAGATAACTTTGCAGGGCATAGACAAAAATTAGACATCTGAGGGTTTTTTTTTTTTTTTGTGGATAATAAAATATTCACAAAAATACTTGACAAAAGACACCTTCCCTGCCCATATGGGCAAATCAACTGAAGAAAATAAACATGCTGACAGATAACAAGCATTGGATAAAATATGGGATGAGGACATTTTGCTACCCAAAAGTCCACATATATGTGACCCCAACCTGTAGGCAAGGCCTGTGTGGACATTTGTGACATTTTACCTCTCAAATGTTCTGGAGAACACCAGGCTGTAGAGGAAGATGATGACACCATGGCTTCCTTCCCCTTTGAACTATGAAAAAGAGACATACACCTTTGCTTAAAAGCACTCAATGACTGGCTCTTTGGCCTCCCCACCCCCCAAGGGAGGAGCAGTCCTGTTAGGCCACAGAGGAGGGCTTCGCAGCCAGTCCTGAAGATACCTGATAAAACAGAATCAGATGGAAGGGGAGGAGGTCCCCCCCATCAGTGGACTTGGAAAGGGGCACGGTGGAGATGAGGGAGGGAGGGTGGGATTGGGAGGGAATGAGGAAGCGGGACACGGCTGGGATACAGAGTTAATAAAATGTAACTGATAAGAAAAAAATAAAATTAAATATAAAAAAAAGCACTTCAGAAAGAGGGCACACGTGTGGGTATGACTTCAAGGTCTTAGATCTAAGAAAAGCCTTCTCCTCCCTAGTCCTCCTAGTCCTCCTCCCTGGGAGCATGGAGTCTCTTCTTTCCTGAGTCATCATCTTCTCTCTCAGTTGTTTCCTTCTTCCTTGCTTGAAGACCCCCACAGGGCCAACAGTCTCTTCAGCTTCAACTTAGCCTTTCTTTTACTTCTATTCAGTAATTCTCTTCAAATCAAAGCTAAGACATACAGTTCCCTAGCAAGAACCTTGGTGCTGCACGGAGCTGTCTTCCTGGATCCCACCTTTGCTAGGTGAGTCTTTTCTAGTTACCTCATTAGCCCAGAAGAAACAGGAGACTCACAGAAACAGCTCTGGTTGGCTGTGCATTGACAGCTGCACATAAACAGTTTTGTTCATTGGTTTCTTTAATTTTATCTGCAACTTGCAGCAAAAATTACATTGGTTTTTTTCCCCTGGTATTTGTTCCAAAGGTTAAATGTATGGTACACATTTTGGAATATTTTGGATCCATAGAAACTGTCCGTCATTAAAAGCTGATCTGCTTAGAACTTTCAAAAGGTAATTTGTGACCACGTGGATCATATCCAAACTGTCTGATCAAATCCAAGTCTCTCTGGGGCTAGCCTTATCTTATACTTTTTGTCAGTATTCTCACTGCAAAGTAGCCCCTTTGCTGGCCTTCTGGGTGTCCAGGGCTAAAGCTTCATTTGAAGGTATGACAACTGAAAGGATTTTTTTTTTTTCTTATCAAGACACATTTATTTTTCTTTGTGAATGAATGTGTCTACATGTCTATCTGAGATCTGGAGATCTGGTAGACCTCAGAATCCGAAGACCCGAGAACAGGCTCCAGTGGCACAGGAGGCAGAAAGGAATTCAAATAAGTGTTCTTCAGGGTATAAGAGAAACAGGCAGGGTGGGGCCTGAGACTACCTGGAAAGCTGTTGTATATTAGTGACCTAATTGCTGCTGTAACAATACCACAGACTTAGTGGCTGAAAAACAACACTGTGTCATCGTCTAGAGCGCCAAGCCCAGCATGGGTTTTAGTGGACACAACCAAAGAGCGTACTAATCTGATCTGGGTTCTAATGGAGATGGGCTTTTTCTAACTTTAAATCTGTCCTCATCTCTTATTCATAAGCCACTAATTAGTTATTTTCTCTATCCTTACACTTCTTTCCCTTTGTAATGGACACTATGGTTAATTACGCCCGTCAGTCCAATCTGGAGTCACCCACCCCTGCCCCATCTCAAGATCCCGAGTCACATCTGCACAGGGCTTTCTCAGGTATGACCCCCCTCCATCCCACCACAGTTTTCCTCTTGGGGTCAGCAGCCTACCAGTTAACTGAAGATGTAAAAGTGTAGCCATCTTTTCTGGGACAAATTCAGATTCCATGACTCTGACATGAAAATTTCTGATTATTTTTGGCATGTGCAGATTCCGATGTGAAGAGTTGTAGCGCTATGCAGGCTCATGCCCAGCTCATGTGAGACAGTATACTGATTTCCTAGGTTTGCTGTCACACTGTATCAGAGCAGAGCGGTGCTTCCATGAAGGCCCTGGAAAAGAGCCCTTCCTGAGTCTTCCTACATTGTTTGCTGACGACGTCACTGGCATCTGTTGGCTTGCAGGCCCATTGCTCAGACCTCTCTCAGCCTTAGCTATTTTCCATGGAACTCATCCCATGAAGCACTTTGCAACTTTTCCCTCTTACCAAATGCCAGCCATTGGATTCTGGCTCACCCTGATCCAGTCTGACCTCCTCTGAACTTGACGGCGTCTTTAAAGACCCATTTTTAAAGAGGTCACACTCCTGGGAACTTCAATCTGTAGGTTTGCAGGGCAGGGGAAGGGTGCCTAGGACCTTGGCATTTCACTTGGTGGGGGGCAGTCGGACTTGCAACAGTGGTCCTCCTGCCCATAAGCAGCCCCTAAGTTTCTGTGTTGAAATCTCTGTCTAAATAAAATGGGACGCGGGACAGATGCCGAAGACAGTAAGCGGGATTTGATTAAGGTCTGTTGCTTACACTGTGCAGCCTCACTTGAGGAGGTGCTCTCCTTCCCTCAGGACATGGTGCCTGTTCCTCCTTAGTGGGGCAGCAGTGATGGCCAGCTTGGGTTGGCTTGACTCAGGTGGCTCTCATGCCTCTCTACCAGCAATGCATAGTCCTCACGGGCTTCCTGCATTTTCTACCCATGCCTGCCCAGTTCTTCGTTTTTGACTGGGAAATGTGTCTACAGCCTCAGCTTAGATCCTCTGGCGGAAACCCTGCCTACATTAGTTTAACCAAGATCATCTAAAGTGTGTGTGGGCAAGTACTCAGACCTAAGTTCTCTGCCTCTACTGCCTTTGCAATGAGTTTCAGAAATCCAGCTGCTGCCCGTGTTCTCTGTAGCTTAGTTAGCTTGCTAATTATCTGCTGCTTACACTGTAGGTATCTTAAGAAAATTATGGTCCATTTTCTTTCCCATCTTCTTTTAGAAGAGTCTTTTAAAAACCCTTCCACTCTCTGCCACATTCTTTACTACTTTGTCCCCCCTTCCCTAGCGCAGAAAAGAGGTAATGCATATTCTGTAGAACGTGCCGTTAGAGGAGGTGAAAGAAGGCTGCCTTTGCGAGGCCGTCAGTCACTTACTTGAAGTTAGTGTGACTGTCTTGCAGACAGGTGAGTTTCCCTCCATTTCTGTTTGTTATTCATTAGATGAGGTAAGCCTGCTTTAACATTTTTCTTTCCTCAAAAGAAATCCTGGTAGAAGGCCTGAAAGGTGCTATTCTCTGGCACTTATTAGCTGAAGAAAAGGAGGCATCCATATGTGGCCTCCATGTGATCCAGCCTCTTTCTAGGCTGTGAGGAGGGGGAGAGGCAGCCTCTTCTGTCTCTTTTTCTGCCCTTCCTTAGCCTTCAAAAATGACCTGGTTTTCTTAACAAGCACCATTAGAAATACGCTTTATGAAAGAATGAAGATCTCTGTAAGATCAGTAGCACAGGAAAGAATTATCTCAACATTTAAACACTTACACATTGTAAATGATCATAGATGAATTTCTCGGTGGCTCCTTTCTCTGAAAATTCAAACAGCTGGAGCTATAGATAGGGAATTGAAGATAAAAATGAAAAGGAAGATGAAAGTCACCTCTAAGAGATATCATTTCACAGTTATTACCTGAAGGAAGGTTTTGTTTCATTACAAAATCATGTTGCTAAAAACTGACATCCAACACAAGGCCACATAAAATATACAGGGTGAAGCCGATGGTGACAGCATCCCTCTCACGTCCCTCAATTTTCAATCACTGTGATATATCAAATAACAAGACCATAAGCAGATTTTCCCCTGATAGAGTTCAGCTATCTTTATGACAGCAGATAGAAATACCGTTCATGATTATTTGCGATGCGGATTTTTTTTTCTTTCTTTCTTTGGCGGAGCATATCAAACCCAGGGATTAGGAGTACGTGGTACTAAGATACGCTGAAGCCCACCAGCCCAAATGCCGTATATTCTCCATTAAGGTGAACGATGGGAGAAATCCGCCATTTTGGCTGCTCCGGTCACTTACAGCCCTCGGGGCTTGCATCCTCTGAAGGTGCCTCTGGCTAATTCAGGTCATCAGTGGGGGCTGTGCTTACACGACCATGTGCACGCTCAGCTAACGCGAGGGCTGCGGTGCACTCACCCTCTCGATGAAATTGTCGCTGGAGTGCTCACAGGTCGAAGTGCTCTGGATGTCTTGGGTGAGGAAACAGAGGATTGCTTTCTGAGCTGCTCCTGCAGCCCATAGGATGTCAGCCAGCACGGCCGCTAGAGCTTGTTCCTGCTCCCGCTGGCTCAGGTTACATAAGCTGCAAAGGCAGGCGGTGAGGGAATGAGCAACCTGGCCTCTGAGATGTCCGAGTCCTTCTCTGAGTGTGGGGATAGCCCACTGGCTTCACTCTCGGCCTGCAATGTCAGGGTGCTGAGCTTTCTGCTTGGATTATTCTTTTCCTCAGCAGCATCAGCCTGTCTCTGAACTCCAAAATGGGTCGCCCTGAACTTGTTCCCGATGGACACAGTCCTTTCAAGTACAACCCGAAATAATGCCTCCAGTTTCATCTCCCAGACGCTCACTTGGCAAAACCGTTTCCCACATGGAACCCCAAGTACCGCCGGTGCGTTTCATCCCGTGCCTTGCCCTCAGGCGCATGTATCTTCAGTTTGCGCCACCTCCCTTTCCACCTGGTCACATCTTAAAGAGGTGACGTCCGCTCCCCACTTCGCTATCACACGCGGCACTGAGCGCTTTGCACAGAATGCCTCATTTAACCCACAGAAGTGCTTTAGGGCAATAGTAGATTTGTTCCCATGTTAGAGGAGGGTGAGATACAGATAGGCTGGGCTCTGGATGCTCACCTTTAAAAGGAAAGGTCTCTGGTCTACACTCAGGTGTCTGGGTCCTGAGACTCTGTGCTATACTATCACACTGAGCACCGACCCCCGACTAATCTTTCCTCTGCTTATTTATTTATTTATTTTTTTAATTTAACATGTGCTTGCACAAAGAAATGCAGAAAGTGGCTACCAGTTATTTGTATAGTTTATCTAGCTCTTTGCTGGGATGGAATAACTGCAAAGCTCTAGCGCAGACAGAATGACAGAAAGACACCTGTAACAAAGGAGGTTCAGGAAGGTTGCATGGAGCAGGGCTCCCGGAGAAAAGGCTCATTTATATTTATTCAGTGTTTTCTTTCAGCCCAGGCGGAGTGCTAAGCTGTGTGCTTATGGGTGTGTGCTTTGTTTCCGATCTCTTGAACTCACATGATGGGTGTGATCTACTTTGGGTCTTATGTCACGTGACTCTAACTTTTCTAGTGGATTTGAGTACTTTCCTTTTGGATGGCCCATAGCCAATGGGGGCTGGGGTGGGAGGAATAGCAGCCCTGCCTGTTAAGTGAATCTCGACAGACTGAAGAGCAAAGCGTGGTCCCTGGTCCCCCTGAATCTCACTGACATCTCTAGGGACCACCCCCCCCCTAAGGTGCATCTCCTTCCTTGTCCCGTTTCTTCACCCTCTTACAGATATCTCCCGAGGGCACTCCCCTAGCAAATCAGTTGCATAAAGAATTTACATCCTGAGCTATGCGTCTGCTGAACGTGGCTATTCATGATCTCAGAATGAATTATACCTTCATCTCCAGTTTGGGGTGATAACTTACTTTGCTGGAAGATAGATACTTTGCCTTTTGATGATTTTTATTCCTTTAATAGCTAACATAGGGATGATGAGAGAGGTCCATTAGCTTCTAAGAATAAACTAATGTTTGAGTTGATTCTTTAACAAAAGGGCAAACTCAAAACACTGTCCTGTGTCAGCAGGTTAAGTAGGAAGATGGATCCTTCGTTAGTCAGATTTTTTATCACTGCTTGAGTCTCCTTAGAGATGTTGGGTTTGGCCTCCCATATAACACGGAATCTGGTGTTTCACTTTACTTGGCAAGTGGTCAGCAATAGAACACGGGAGTCTGCCAAGCCCACTCTGCAGGTGAACATTGAGTGCAACCTCAGGAGCGCCCTCCCCAGGTAACCCAGGCCCTCTGAGAGAACCTGAGCCATTTCTGTCTTGTGGGGCACATATCCTTCCTGAAGCAACTGAGACTTTCATTCTGGCTGTTTAGCATGTAAGGATTCTAGGTCCTCAGGCCACTCTTTCAAGTGCTGACCACCAGTCCTCTCACCTGTGAAGGTCGTGGTCCTTTCCCTCTCTAGTAAACAGTAGGTATTTGATGATAGATCCTTGTACTGCCATCTGAATGCTCTGGGCTCCTCCCTGAAGTGGGTAAAAAGAACAGTGAGGTAGGAAGGCTGGAGCTGGGCTTTGCTGTTCCAGTGAAGCTCCATGCCAGCATTACAGGAAATAAATCTCAGAACTGGATGTTGCTTTGTCCTTGCTTCTCTGCAACCTTCCCTTCCTGGTGTCTCCTGAGGCTTAGCTAAGGGACCATACTCTTCTGGGTCACCTCCTGTGTGTGCTATAGCTGTGTGCCATCACCAAGCCAGAATCTACAGTGACTACTTTTCGGTGGTGCCCTCAGCCTGTGCCCGGGGATCAAGGTCCTCTCCTTTCTGCCATCACTTCATACCACACTGTTACATTGGAAGGAGGCAAGAAACCAGCTGGCGAGCTCCTGAAATTTGGGTATGACTAGTGATTTCTGATATGAATTACTGACATTCAAAACAAGCCAAAAAGTGTTTCTAGACTTCTTTCTGCCTTGGGAATCTTTACGGGGGCTTGAAACATGGAGAGAAGCAACACTGTAAGGCCTGAGAAGGGCTGGAGGAATAAAGACAGGCAGGCTTTGTTAGAACCTAACCAATATTTGGTAACTTTAAAAATCCTCATTTGTAGTTACACATTCATTTCTACATTTGATTGACACATGCCCCCACCAAGAAACACAGATGGGCATGGGAAGGACTGAGCCATCTGTCACCTTTTCTACTTGTAAAGCAAAGGCCAGGTCAGAGAAAGGATCGTGGAACTTGAAATGTGCCTTTCTCCAGTCACTGCTGAGGACTTGGTTAGTGTCTCCAAAGAGGCTTCTTTGCAGCATCTGAAAAGGGGAAGGGGGTAAAAAGAACATCGAAGTAAATGACTCAGCCAAAGAGAATACCTCCCGGTCACACCCCTCTTGGTGAAATCATCCTGCCTTGTTCTCATCTATGTTTAGATTTGCCTCAGACTTGAGTTCCAGTTTTCATCATATAAAGCCCTGGGCAAAACTTTCACATCAGGTTCTCTTAGGACACTATTGTGAAAATTTAGTGTGCCTGGTTGTGTCTCTGTGTCTTGATTACACTGTCAGCCAGTTCCAGCACATGCCACTGCTCTGCTCTTGTGCCTCTTGTCCAATATCTGTGACTCAAAGATAGTTGAGATTTTTCTCTTGATACAGGGGAGGAGGTGAAATAGACAGGATCCCATATTTCTATCAGCAGTACAATACAATAGTAAGAAATTTCGATGATATTCACCAAGTCATCTTGTATACTTTCCTGGGTACTTTATAACACACTGAGATCTGTGAGAAACTTTTCAGAAGGGAGAGAGAGAGAGAGAGAGAGAGAGAGAGAGAGAGAGAACCAGCTTTTCTTAAACCAATTCCACAAATGGAAGGATTGGTTTTATTGTCATAACAAATTATCATTTCTCTCATGTTATCAGAAGGTTTAATCCTATTTTTGTGGGGAAAAGACATGGCAGATAGAACCTAGCAAGGAAGGATGGATGGAAGAATATTGGAGCCTGGATATTTTTCCTATTCCCCCCCCCCCCTTATTCTATCTGTGTCTTGGACTGTATACAGAGGAGAAAGTGAGCTGACCACAGCATTCACGTTTCTGCTTCTGAGTTTGGGATGGGTTAAGGCCATCTGCTTCAAGCTCCTGATGTTTTAACTTTCCTGCCATAATACACAGCAACCTTGTAAGCAGAAATAAACCCTTTCCCCTTGAGCTGCTTCTGTCATAGTGTTTTATCATGGCCCTTGCTTTCTGACTGTTTTGATCTGTCGTTATATCCCCTACCGTGATGGATGAGACCCTCTGATGCTACGAGCCAAACTTAACAAGAGAAACTAAGATGCCTACCATCCTCCTTTTATCTAGATTGGGGAACTGAAGGCAGAGAAGGGAGGCATTTGCAGCCACCAAGCTAGCACAAACATTGGGATTGCACCCCATTCCTCTAATATGGCCCACACTTTGATTCTGTATGTTCCATCTTTATGTTTTAGTTTGTTTTGTGTAAAAGTACTATTCAATATTTTCATTTTAGATTAGGCTGCTTTTTGTAATTTAATAAATGCTTGTTTTAAAAGGACACTTTTTACCACTTTCTCCGGTGAAAAGCAAAATCACTTGTCATATGTCATCAAAGAAATAAAATAAAAGTTCAACAGGGTTAAGGATGATAGTTAGAGACTGCTGCCCTGTCCTGGCTCTTCATCCTGAAGGAGAGAGGTATGGCTGTGTACTGTTCTTTGCTGGGTCTATTCTCGTGGCCTGCCAGATGGAGGAGGGGATGACTTCCTCGAAGATAACAGCTCTGTAGCATGTTATTTATTCCCACAGCTCTAGAAACAGAAGTACTCGTCTACACTGTGAGACAGTCTAAAAGAGAGGAAGACAGGCTCATGTCAAGGATGTCCTAGCATGGACTAGTGAGAGATTGGGGAGAGGGGTCAAAGAGTGACACAAAGTGTGGACACTGAGAATGGAAAGCACCTGTGACCTGATCCCAGAGGGCTTTAAATATACTGAGGGCTTTGGAGCCAGTTACAGAACAGGATCAAACAGGCTCTAGAGCATAGCTGGTCCAGAGCAGGTTCCTTGGGGTTTCAGAAGGACATTTAGGAGAATCTAACACACTCTTCCCATGCCAGCCCAGGGCCTGGTTCCACAGCTGGAGCTGATTTCCTATCCATCTATATGTCTGCCTTCAAGAAAAGTTTATCTTTAAAAAGGCTAGAAGTGTGCACATTTCCTTGGGAGCCAGGTCTGAGCAGTAGAAAAACTTTCTGAGCTGGGTCTCAGGACAAGGGTATGGCAAGGAAAAGCAGCAATCATGCCCAGCAGCTGGAAATAAATGCTGCTCTTGGGATTACAAAACGGGCATACTGTGGCAAAGAGGGCATTGGCCCACAGTGAGCGCAGAAGAAGCACCACAAACTAAGGAGAAGTGTTTCCCCATCCACAGACTTCTAATTGCCCAGAAGAAGGACTTTAATAAGCCTGCCTCTGTGTTAGGCTTAAGCCATCTTGTAACCGGGCATGGTGGCACAGGCCTGTAATTCCAGCACTCTGGGAGTCAGATTGTTGTGAGTTCAAGGCCAGCCTCATCTACAAAGTGAGTCTAGCCAAGGCTACACAGAGAAACCTGTCTTAAAAAACCAAAAAAAGAAAAAAAATAAATAAATAAAAGCCATCTTATAGTAAAGACAAACTAGGTTCGTTCCTGTTTATGATTAAACCCCTGTTTCTCAAGGATTGCGCTATGTCCTACCTGTAACTTTAAGTTCAAATGATTCTGTACAACCTGTTCCAGAGATGGCAATCATGCCTTTGTTTCAAAAGGTTATTATGATAATCTGCTGTTATGACCACCTTGTTATGCTTATGTTTTGCTTCTGTAACTCTGCCTATTTGTCTGCCAATACAAAAGTCCCTCATTGGAAAGTCCAGGAAACCCCCTGCTCCTGGACTGCAAAAGCATTTATCTTACCCATGTCCAATGCTGATCTCTTCAACCCTGTCTTTAAAGAGAGATAGCTTCTGTACATAAATTTTAAAAAAGAAAGCTTGCTTTGACTAATTGCTCGCTTAAATTAATTTGGCTATTATTTGGGTCAGTTGTCCTCCTCAGATCTATGGGATTAATAGTTTCCAACCCAAGGACTGAGAGCTCCAACTAGCTCTAATCATGTTGACCATGGAAACATTCTTATTTCTGTATTGAGAGGTGGGACAGCTGCTTTCATCCCATATCATGTGGGTTTTTGAGACAGAAGAATAAAAAGGGGCTTTGGGAACCATGAGTGCTGAGTTAGTGCAGAATGTTACCATCTTTATAAAAACACTGCTTATTGGTATGCAATTATATGTGCAGTGTGAAAGAAAGCCCCAATACAGATGGGAAAATACCATCGACCAGCACGAAGGAGGGAGGAGCAGCCACGTATAAATTAAGACTGAGAAAGCTTAGGATTCAAATTCAATTTAAAACCATCTGCAAGTCCAGCCAGACTTCCTGTTGCTGTTGCTGGCTGCCACCCTCAATTTAGCACCACCCTCCAATTGTACCTCTGGGGTACTCTGGAGCAGAGAGCTGGAGCCCCTCCCGCACAGCCAGCCTAATGAAGATGGCCTATCTTACAGGTTCATTTTCATATGCGATATAATTTATGATAAAATTAATCTGATATGCCCTTAATGATATTCATATGTTTTGCTGCCTAGAACTAGAGGCGAATGGCTGTAAAAGATGACTGTATGTTTATTATTATTCAACATGATGAAGCACAGTTTACAGTGTTTCCATCTTCATTTGCTAGTTTTCTAGTGTTTGCAACATACACATTCAAACAGGTGCTTCATTCTCCCTGTTTGAATATGTATGTGTGGCACTTGTGTGAATGAGATCACTGTCATTGTCACAATCATCGTCAGTAGTATGGAACATGGAGCCAGTAGAGAGGGGATTTTGTTACAAATACAGGACTGTTTATAAACGTGTGGGCAGGGGGAGGGGTCACCACAGTGGTTCATACTCTTACAGAGTCTTGGGAGACCAACTTCGACAAGGCAAGACAGTGCAAAAACTCTTACATCTTGTATTCTTGTTGAGGCCATTTCAGGTTTAACTAGAATCTGATCTCATGGATGGAATATTGCCTAATTCATTCTAGGAACCAAAGGTCACAATGACCTAGCTAACTTATATTAGCCTGTTTGTTTGGAAACTCCTAACCACTCAGCTTCTGCTAAAAAGCTTGCTTCTGCAAAGCCCCCTCCCCTCACCCCCACCACACTCCTGCAGCTGCTGAGCAAGATGCCAGGATGTGCCTTCAAAACTCTGTGCTCTGGACACTCAGGATCACACTTAGATTCCCAAATACCTGGGTGTGATCCAGCTGGCTGAATAAGACTTTCTACTGGCTATAAACTGTGTCTGAGTGGTCATCTCTGGTAGGCTACCCATAACACAGCAGCGGGGAGTCATAATTTATGACCTCTAGATGGAAGGTAGTGGGAGCTTGAGGTAAAAAAAGAAGCATTCTTACCCCTCCTGACTTTCTTCTTTTCCTGCCACCAGTGTCATCTTAGGGATCTCTATTGCTCAAACCCAGCAGAACCCAGGGTAAGGGTTTCCCTGTTGATAGTGAGGTGCCCTATTCATAGAAACCCTAGAGTTGAAGTTCATGGGCAGAAAGCAGGATGGAAGGTTCATAGCAGATATCATTAGTGGGTCCTACGATGCCTCGGAGGGATGTGCAGAGGGAGAGAATTAATAACTCCCAATTAGGTCTGACTCGGAACCAGACCTCTTACAGATGCATCAGGCTCTGCCATCTTACAGCCAGAAACACAGGTGCTGACATAAGCGGTCACCAGAATGTGTTCCAGGCTGGAGTGTGGGAGAAGGGTCTGGAAGTGGAAGAAGTTGAGGATCTGGGGCTGAAGAGATGGAAGGCTATTGGACAGGACTGGATAAGATCCCAGTGGTCATGACTTGGTTCGTTTCCCTTGGGGCTGTTGGACCATTCCATCCAGCCAAGCCTGCCATGGAAGTTCAGGAAGGGAAAAGAAAAAGCGCTAGTCTGAGACAAAAGGCAACAAAAAGTAAGAAACAGGAGAGGTGAAGATAGAGCTGGTGGGAGGGTTGCTGTCCCCCACCCCCATTTCCTGTGGGGATTCCCAGCAATGAGACAGCCTGTGCCCTGTCAGAAAGCATCATGTATCAAGAGCAGCAGAGCCACACAAAAGACACTCAGCGAGTGTTTTCACTCAGAGCCTCTGATAATTTGCCAGGTGGCTGCACTGTTGAAATGCTGATTAGAACTGGTCAAGCTTCCAAGACTCCTCCCTGGAACAGGCACATTCAGAATCCCAAGGCTCCATGGTGAAGTCCCAAGGTGTGCTTAATGAATGCTGCTGTTATTCAGAGACACACTAGCATCTGGGCCACATAATGGGGATAAATCTGAATTCATTTTTTTAAAGAAAAATCAATTCTCTCTACTTCTGGGACTTTCTTAACACTCCATCAACTCTGTTTCCACTGCGCTGGTTTGAATCTTTTGTTTTACAGCCTCTTCCGAAGGGAAAGAACTGCCCTGGGGAAGATGGGGAGAGCTTCCCCCTGGCCTCTGTGATTGCTGGTTAGAGGAGCTTTCGGATTTGTGCTCTCCTGCCTCCCCAACACAAGGCTTTCAAACATCTGTGAGTGCTTTTTTTATTTTTAAAATTTGTGTGTGTTTTTAAAAATAGACAGTACATTGTGTGGCTCAAAAGCCAGGGTACAAAATGTAAAAAGGCTTCCTCCCATTGGGCTCCTTGTACACAACCTACCTCCCTTTGTGGCCTAGGAAGCCTTGTGAAATTTTCTTCTTTATTTACAGGCAAATACCAGTATAGAATCACAATTTTCTCTCTCTCTCTCTCTCTCTCTTTTTTACATAAACAATGGTCTATCGTCCCAACATATACATTTTAAAATGATAATATAGATAGAAATTCCTTACAGATGTAAGAACATTATCTTATCAGGTAAAAGTGCATGTAAAAGCTGATTGACCCTCATCCAGAATGCTCTGGGATGTCATGTGTTTCAGAATTTGGAATATTATGTGTGCAGACTCATGTGTTCATGTGCGTCTACGTGTTTGTGTGTGTGTATGGGGAACAGGGCTCAATATGAATATGAAGCTAGTTACAGTTTATGTAAATCTTATGCCCATTGCACAAAGATAGCTGGTGTGACATTTAGTTTGCCTGCTTTTTTTTTTTTTTTTTTTTTTTTACTGCAGCTCTCAGGTCAGGTGTGGGACTTTCCTCTTGTCATGACGGTGCTCAGGAAAGTTTCGGGTTTTAGAGTATTTTGGGTATTGCACTAGACATGCATAGGCTGTACTTGCTTCTGAACTACAGCTCAGCATAGGCTTCATAACTTCTGAGGCCTACAGCACTCCCACAATTCCACACGACCGTTTGTTAGGTAGAAAGAGGAACAGCTCACTGGAGGTGTAAGGCAGAAGTTGAGACTGTATTTCAGGTGTCTCAGCCACAAGTAAAGAAGAGCATCTTGGGTCTGACAAGAGCTCTGCTGTTCTATGAACCAGGGAGAGGAAAAAAAAAGCTGAGAGGGAGATGGATCTATGAGAAAGCACAGCTGGACTTGATGCCAAGAAGCCCAATGAAGAATTTCTGTGATAGTTCCGTTTGGCATATCCAGGAGAGGTTTTAGTATCTGCTCATGGCTCTCAAGTGGGTCCTTGTAGAGTGTCCAAACTGTGGCTTCATGTATGTGCTGGGTTGTGCACAAGATACTTGGGCTGTGCACAAGTCTTTGAAGGGACTGCTTCTTCTAACTCTCACCTTAAGCCTTGAGGTTCTAGAATGTGGCACAGACCTTTGGAGGATGGAGAGAGTGTAGGACACTGCCTTGGAGTGCCATTATGATTTAAAGGACCCTAATCAGAGAAAGCTCCTACCCTAGTCAGTGCTTTTGCCCTGGCTTAACCTTCCCTTGCTTACCAGCTTTCAGTTATGCCTTTTGACCATAAGAGAAGCTCCTTCTGACACTTGTCAGGATCTTGCCTCCAATGCTGGCTTGTTTGATCCAATGGGGTGACACTCTGTTTTTATTCCCTGGCTAGGCTTCTGCTGCTACCTCACTCTTGCCAGGTTCAAGACTTGCACTTAATAAATGCTCTCTGAGCCCAGAGGTTTTCAGATCACCTTATAGCCTCAAATGTTGGATTGTTTGTTTGTTTTTGACATTCACCCTCTATGTAGTACTGGCTGTCCTGAACTCACTGTGTAGACCAGGCTGGCCTCAGACTCAAGAGATCTGCTTCTGCCTGCTGAGTGATGGTGTTAAAGAAGTGTGCCACCATGCCTACTCTGTCGAGTTCTTTTTAAGACTATGTATTAATTGATAGCTCCCTGAACTGTTTCCTTCTGAGATCAATGCCTTGTTCTAAGACCAGACCTAGGAAACTTCTTTCTCTCTTTCCCTCCTATCCACTCGCAAGAAGGGCCCTCTCTTATCTACATTATTTTTAAAAATAATTGTTTATGTGCATTGGTGTTTTGCCTGTATTTATGTCTGTGTGAAGGTGACAGACATTGGTGACAGACAGTTGCAAACTGCCATGTGGGTGTGGGGAGTTGAACCAGGATCCTCTGGAAGAGCAGTCAGTGCTCTTAACTGCTGAGGAATCCCTCCAGCCCTGTCTACATTATTTTTACACATTTGTAGCACTCATCCACCTGCCACTTAGAGGGTCTGTCCCAGTGTATGCTAAGTAACAAACCATTAGCATGTCTGCCCTGCCTCAAATATAACTGTCAGATTGAGGAAGTAAAGAGACATGGAGTCTGTGAGGAAAAGACAGCTACCACCAGTGCCCTTCACAAGTACCATAAATAAGTCATTTTAATTATATACTCCTTTTACCAATAATTGCCATCTGTAGTCTCATCTTCGATAATACCGTCACACGACAGGAGATCAGATTCCCCAGTGTTGCTGTCTGGGGGAAGATCACATTTCATTTCATGTTTAATTGACAAGCTGTACTTACTGTGGCCATTGATGGGGAGATAGGAAAACCATCCGGTTTTGAAGAGAGGATGGTGAGTCTGGGAATAGAGCAAAATCCACTGGATAGCAACTGTCCTTGTCCTCTGGGGCGAAGCATTCTGGATCTGTCTCCAGTTTCCTCAGCAGACATATGGGTGCCATCGTGATTCTGTGTGAAATGTCACCCCCAAGTAAAGCAAACAGCTAGTGAAGACCTCTCTTTAAGTCTTCCAGTGTTCAGAAGATGCTGTATCATTTTTAAAGATGCCTAAAACTGTGATAAACAGTAGTAAAATAACTGAAAAGGCCCAATGTCTGTGTCAAAGGGATTTCCCCTAACTTTATGGGCTCGGGAGGGTGAAATGTAACTATGGAAATATAATTAATGCTATCAAGACTGTGCTTCCAAATTATGTTTAGAGATCTCTGTGAGTTTGAGGCCTGCCAGCCTGGTCTGCAAAGAGGCTCTAGGACAGCCAAGGTTATACAGAGAAACCCTGACTCAAAAAAAAAAAAATTGAAAGAAAGAAAAGAAAGGAAGAAAAAGAAAGAAAGAAAATAGGAAGGAAGGAAGGAAGGAAGGAAGGAAGAAAGAAAGAAAGAAAGAAAGAAAGAAAGAAAGAAAGAAAGAAAGAAAGAAAAAAGAAAGACAGAAAGAAAGAAGAAAGAAAAATTATTTTTAGAGAATGTAAATGTCACCATGTCTTGTTTGGAGATGTCAGCATTTTAAGTGTTGAGTGAGTTATCAGTCTAGGCCAGGTTATCCTTATCTTATTAACTGGACAATCAAAGAATTGCCTCCCCCATTGATTCTTATTCCCTCTCAAGGGGATGTGAAACTTACCACACTTACCCATATCTTTAAAATTTTTTTTTAAATTTTATTTATTTATTTATTTTATTTATTACAATGTATTTACTTTGTATCCTAACTGTACCCCTTCCCTCGTCCCCTCCCAACCCCACCCTCCCTCTCTCCTTCTCCTCTCATGCCCTTCCCCCAGTCCACTGATAGGGGAGGTCCTCCTCCCCTTCCATCTGACCCTAACCTATCAGGTCTAATCAGGGCTGGCTGCATCATCTTCCTCTGTGGCCTTGTAAAGCTGCTCCCCATTCAGGGGGAGGTGATCAAATTGCCAGCCACTGAGTTCATATCAGAGACAGTCCCTGTTCCTCTTACTAGGGTACCCACTTGGAGACTGAGCTGCCATGGGCTACATCTGTGTATGGTTTCTCTTAAAAAAAAAAATCACTTTTCCATTTATTGACTGATACTTCTGGATTTGTGTGTCAGCTAACATCAACTCTTTCAGTTCACTCATTCCTATACCAGTGTTGTGAAAACAGCTTCCCCACTGGTAGCTAGATCATGAAGGACACTGCTTTCTTAATTCTTCTGTATTCCTGGAGGTGAGGATGCTTTCTTATCTCGTGAACACAGCGTCTGAACCATCAGCATCTCACGACTTTTGGGATGAGATCAATTTTGTAGCCCTAATGGAAAAGTTTCACATTTATACCAGTGGGCTTACCCATCCTATGTAAAACCATAACTTGACATTTATTTACTCCTTCCTTTCAAAAATTGTCTTATCTTTTGAGTGTTCCATCTCCCTAGAGGTAACTATAAAAATTTAGTATTTCCAGAACTAAAGTAGAAACATTATCTTTCTGATTCTAATTTAGACTATGACCAAGGGGGCTTTAGAAAAAAAATAAGGCTTTGGGTACACGTTACCTGAAATAAGGTGCTTTAGCACTGTAGTTAATATTAACAGTTCAGTTGCCTGAGCATTTTGTGCCTTAACATTTTGGACTGTGTTGGTCCAGTGACTGAAATGCATCCTGAAATTCAAAGTCCCTACCTTCTTATTTTTTTCAGGCTGTATGGAATACAAACATCTTTCATTCTACATTGTCTGAGAGATAGAAAAATGCCTTTTCAACATCTGAATACAATTTTATTTCCCTTAATTAAAAACAGTAAGGAAAACTCACACATTTAATCCCAGCATTCGGGAGGCATAGGCAGGTGTATCTCTGTGAATTTGAGGACAGCCTGGTCTACAAAGAGAGTTCCAGGGCAGCTAACACAACAACAATAAAATAAAACTAAAACTTCCCCAAACAAAACAAAACAAAACAAAACAAAACAAAACAACAACAAAATAACCAGCAAGTGAAAACAAATCTTCAGAAGCCTATAAAGATATAAAGATTAGTATTTTCAAAGCTACTTTTCTTTAGGGACCACACTCAGCTCATTACGTTGTTACAATGTAGCTTTGATTCACAAATGTAGGAACTTTTTATTCTAATATCACTTTCTCTTAAAGGTGTGCTTAATGGTAAAAAGTAGCTCTTAAAAGTAGGGAGAGAAATTTATGAAGGAAAAAACTAATCTTCCATGGGCTTTCTAGCTTTACATTTTCACACAATAAATGCCAGTACCTGTGTGATGTTATGTGCATTGAATAATTGTGAATTATGTTATTTAATGTTATTGTTTGAAGAAGCAACTAGAGAAAAAAAAAAGCACATTGAGAAAGTAATTACCTGAGGAGTTGTGTCATTGTTTCCCAACCTATAAGTGAGGGAGAAAACATCAAGTAAATTACTCAGGCCATTCAAACCTTACTTCCTCACACCTCCCTAGATCCTGCCTTGCTAGGGAAGTCTCCCTCAAGAAATAGATATTTGGGAAGCATTTTAAACGTAAGTCTATTGTTGAAACGTGTCATGCGGCAAGAACCTCTTACCTGTGATTCTTACCTGAAGATTCCCCTCCATTTGTCGAGAAACAGAATTTTCCTAGTAATTTCATTTAAATCCAGCTCTAGGGGACTTTGTTCCTGGACTGGGATCTCTGGATCCATTCAGATAAGCGAGGATTCTGAGGATAAGAAGAAAGCTGTTCAGGTGCGGGGAGCAGCCTGAGTGGCGAGGAGAGCCATCTGGAACACGGGCTAGTGATGGCAGCCCCACACCTACCCAGAGCTCAGGCCACGCAAATGCTACTCTGAGCAGATTCCATTAAACTTTCATTAGAGGCAGAGGGCATTTTTGTGTTTTTGTCCACTGTGTAGGTGCCATAAATGTTTAATCCAAGATAGATTTAAAAACAAAAGGATTTCATTACCTGTATCAAATCATTGGAGATAATGTAATTGGTGAGATACTATTCAGGCGTGAAGTGATTGTTTCTTATGCTAGCGTAGGTCCTGGAAATTGTTTGTGGAGCAGAAATACACCGACACTGGGGCTGAAAACCATCCTGGTCACATAAGAAATATAGGCCAAGAAAAATAGGCCAAGAAGGACACTGGCTAACAGACAGATATCTGCCATAGAATTTAGTGGACAGATATCTGGCACAAACACAGAAGGACTGGTCTGATTTACTTCAAGGAGAAATCTAAAAATTTTCATCTCCTGTTGGCTGAATGTGTTGTACTCACAATAACCGGCACCGTAAAATAAATAAATAAATAATATATATATATATATATATAT
>NW_026596256.1:8494483-8526797 GCF_907164565.1 Psammomys obesus
ATATATATATATATATATATCAGTCGTCATGATCATGCAGATTTGAATGCCAGTTTGGCTGCTGCTGCAAAGACAAAAGATTCAGCAAAAGTTTCAGTCCCAACTTCTGACTACTGAGTGTTAACACTGAGTCTCTTTAGGAGACCATTTTCTCTGAACACATTCCTGCGCATCAGTTCCATAAAAAGCAAAGAGGTCACTTGGATTTGTGGTAACTAAAGTGGTCAGAGAGGATTGGTTACCTGTATTATTGCAAAGGCCTTGAACATAGCAAGGCACTAAAAACAGCCAGATTTAGACTTCTACAATCCAGCCAAAGAGCACTCTACCACTGTTTCTTAGGCTAATTCTGGGTGACGCTAATCATTTCATATTCACATGCCCTATAAATGTCTGTTGTATTTAGTATTCTGTTGTAAACCAAAGAGTTATAAATAAATCCTTTCTTATTGCCCCTCTTTAACTATAAATTTTATTCCAAAAAATAAAGAAAGTTTTTGTTTTCCTCTTTATAATTTTATAGTGGTAATGGAAGCATCACTGTTTAATATTTATTAGGTACTCCTATTACAAAGAAAAAGAGGAAATAAGAAATTGCATAATTCTTGTTCTCAACTAATATAATAATGAGAAATGTCTCAAAATTCTTATTTAGAAAACTATATTAAAACTAAATTTTAGATCTGCCATTTAAATTATTTAAAGACTAAAAAACCAGGAAAGAAAAACAGCTAAGAAGGTCATTTTTTTTTTCTTAAGAATGGTTATTAAACCTGAGTGTTTGGGGCTATATTTTTGTTCTGACTTGCATAGAATGCATTGAACATAGACACGTAAGTCCCAGTGATTAGACAAGTTACTGAGAAACATGAGAAGTACTAGCAGATGCCACAGTGAATAAGATGTTCTTGCTCTCTAAGGTACAGGAAGCACACAGAGAAGAAAGGCTGTGAGAATAGCACAGAGCATGAACAAGGGAAAAGCCAGATTACTTGCACAGCCTCTAGACCTAGGTTGTTTATTTCTGGGTCATGGCTTCACCCACTACAAGCTGCCTTGGACAAGCTATTTAATCTTTTTGTGCATAAGATTTTTCTTTATCTGTGAAATAGGAATATTTGCTGTCTTAACTGTATTAAGATGTCTAATCTCTGAATATGGTATAGTTTCTTCTTTAGACAGTATTTATTGTCTACATGCTCTATAGATTTAATCCAAGACTTGCTTAAATCAGATGATAATGGCCATTTATGCATATCCATCATTCCTGATTATCCCTCATTCATACTCTTCCTACTTCCTAAACTTTTCTTTTTCCTTTTCAGTTAGGTGCTGGCAAGGAATCCACAGGTAGAAAGGGCTGATTCTGGATACCTAGAGTTAGTAACGGGACTTAGCCACATCCAGCAGAAGCCACCAGCCTTTTGTGCATTTCGTAAAAAGACAGAATGGAAGGGCTGGATATAAAAAGTGGAGTGATAGGAGAAGACAGGGCTACAAGGTCCTGGACTGGGGCTGGAAGGCTGGGGAAGTGAAAGGCACAGGACTATGAGTTCTTTTTCTATATTTTCTATCTTTTCCCCTAGCCCACAGGATACAGTCACCCAGTGACCCCGCCCCAAGACTGCTTTTGATGCAATGAAGAAGTGTGGGTAATTTGAATACTGAGTATGAAATTTCAACCATGAGAAAAGCTAGTGAGGATTCCAAGTGTGAAAGGGAGTGTGTGAGACTGTGATGGTATCAGGATTTGTTCTGCTTCTTTAGAAAGCAATGGCTATCTTAATAATCATTTACTTACGTCAGCCTTGTGGTCAAGTTTATAAGCCTGGGACTTGCACAAGCATTTTCATTAGCTTGCAAAATCACCCCAAAACATTTTTCTTGTTGTTTTTATGTAACGTATCATAAACAGAAAGACTGAGGCAGAATTTTAGAGGTTTTATTTTGGAGTTCTTGCTAGTATGTAGTTAGCCTTGCTTCTGGAAAAGTTTTCTTTAGGATCAGGTTAAATCCTGTAGGCATGATTATTCATTTTTCTCTATACCTACTCTCTGACACAGAACTTTCTGGGTATATTCCTTCCTAACATAATTCTGCTCATCTATATCTCCTAGGAGATGGCTTACATGTTCTCCTTTTGCTCTTTGGTAGTGTGGTAAAGAGGAGGAAGATGGGGTCAGGCCCACGGTCAGATTTCTGCTCTTCAAACAATGTAACCGTCAAGAAGTTATTTAGTCTCATACCCCCTTTTGATTTATGTAATAGATCCCTAATGAGTATGACTCACCAAAAAACTAACTTTTGATCAGTGTTTTCTTATTCTTTACAGTTAAAAATGTCCCCTTAATATTTTCATATTTATATTTTTTGTTTTTATTTACTTTACTTTATTTCATTTTTTAATTTTCAGAGTAGCAGCAAGAGTCTTTGAGAAACAAAGTCCTGAGAGAAAAAATGAACTTTGGTCTCAACTCAGCCCCTCACTCATTGGCCTTTGGCCAATTAGTAGTCATTACCTGAAAGGCCTTAGAACTAGGGTAGTACATGGGAAAAATACATGTTTGGGTTTTTTTTTTTTTTTTTTTTTTGCACCTGATTCCTAAAGCCTTGGGAATTCCTGAATAACAAAGGAGCTAGATGGTCCTTTCCTACAAGCTGGCAGTTTTAGAATAGAGGCCGATCACTAGGAAGCCTAAGCCTTGACTAGAGCTTTTGAACTTTCCATTGAAACCTCTGACCTCTGTGGAGTGAAGAGAGGTTGAAGGTTTAGTTTATCACCAAGGCTAATGGCTTAATTGTCAGTAATGTCATAGTAAGAACATCCCTAAGCAGTAGGACTCAGGGAGCTTCTCAGCTGATAACTGTGTCCAAGCGCTAGAAGCCTCATTCCTTTGGGGACAGAGAGTTCTGCCTTGGGACCCGTCCAGACCCCCCCCTTATAAATGTCTGGATCTTGTTGTTTATTTGCATCTTTTTTTTTTTTTTTGATAAAAATAAGAGGCTTTCTGAGATCTGTGATCCATTCTGTTATTACCCAGGTGTCTTGGAAACCATTTTTTTTTTTAAAGCTAGTAGGTCAAATGTACAGGTAACCATTACAGATGATGTGAAATGTTGAAAGTCAAAAATAGAGGGGGTTGTAGCCCAAGAGTGAGGAGTTTGCCTGCGCATCAGGTTCTTTTCTTTTCCCTATAACCGAATACCAGTTACAAGCCACTTAAAAGGAATATTTATTTTAGTTCACAGTTTCATGGCAGAGAAGGTACAATAGCTAACACAGATCACAGTTTCTTGGTAGAGAAGGCATGATGGCTAACACAGATCACAGCGTCTTGCTGAAGAAGGTACAGTGACTAACCTGGCTGGATCTTCTGTCGTAGAAGCCTAGGGAACAGCTTATTCCCCAGCTTGGTAGGCCGCATGCATGTTGTAACCCCTTCCACACCCACAGTGGTCTGTCTGTCGGTTAGGCCCAATGTCAAAAGGTTCCAAAATCTCCAAAACAGCCCATCAGCTGGGGACCAAATGTTCAAACACACGCACCTGTCCAGGACAGTTTACTTCAACCCTGGATTCAATCCAAGCACTGAAGTAAACAAAAAACGTGTTTAATACAGTTAATCTACCATCATGTCTCGGTCGCACCTAGTGTAGACATGCTCAGAGCACCTATATCAAGTGACAGTGAAGCCAAAGTCACCTGATCCAAAGCCTACCTTCCATCAGTGTTGACTATCGTCTGTGGTCTAAAATACCAGGATGGCCATATGAATAAGTGTTCCTTTGGAACTCCCAAGTTTTATCATAGGGGATCTGACACCAGCAGTTAGAACACAAGTCCTAAAGTCTGACTGTCTTAGTGGGAAACTTTACTTCTCTTTGTGTTATTGAAGTACAAATTATCATAGACATGGCAGCTTCAGACAACACCCATCTGTTAATCTGCAGTGTCTGTGGCTCAGGAATTTGGGCATGGCTTAATGGAACCCTACTCAGAGTCTCACAAGCCAGTGGGCCAGCCTGGGTCTCCATCCTTGTTTAAACTTGGACTAATTCTGAGCTCGCATAGTTGATACAAGAGCTTTTGTGTTTTGTTTTGAAAGAGGGTCTCCATATGGAGCTTTGGCTGGCCTGGAACTTGTTATGTAGGCCAGGCTTGCATCAAACTCATGAAAGATCTGCCTGTTTCCACCTCTTGGGTTCTGGGATTAAAGGCCACCACACCTTATTTATTAAAGGTCCACAACTTATTTCTTCATAATGATAGATTGGTTGCTTCAAGACTATGGCAAGAAAAGGGTCTTTGTGACCCAGGAGAAAACATAGGCATGTATCAAGGGCTCACAGACATGAGCTTGTGATCTTATTACTTGGGAGACTACCAAAGTACCAGGCTAGCCTCAGCTGCATAGTAACACTCTGCTTCAAAACAAAACAAAGAACATTGCAACAAAACAGGGCAATTCATCTCTCCAACCACATTACTCCTGAATGAGTGACAGGAGACTGAGACAGCTCTTATTTCAAAGTACACAGTATTCTTTTTTTTTTTATATCTTATTTTATTTATTTTGTTATGTTTTTTCCTTTTTAAAATTTTTTTATATTAATTACATTTATTTACTTTGTATCAAAGCTGTAGTCCCCTCTTCCCTCCCAAGCCCACCCTCCCTTCCTCATCTCATCCCTGCCCCTCTCTAAGTCCACTGATAGAGGAGGTCCTCCTCCCCTTCCATCTGACCCTAGCTTATCAGGCCTCATCAGGTCTGGCTGCAATGTCCTTCTCTGTGGCCTAGCAAGACTGCTCCTCCCTCCGGGGGAAGGAGGGTGGTCAAAGAGCCAGCCACTGAGTTCATGTCAGAGACAGTCCCTGTTCCCTTACTAAAGTACTCACTTGGATACTAAGGTGCCATGGACTACGTCTGAGCAGGGGTTCTAGGTTATAACCACACATGGTCCTTGGTTAGAGAATCAGTCTCAGAAAAGAGCCCTGTGCTCATATATATTTAGTCTTTGTGGAGCTCCTGTCCTCTCCAGGTCTTACTACCTCTTCCTTCTTTTGTGTGATTCCCTGCAGTCTGCCCAAGGTTTGGTTATGAGTCTCAGCATCTGCTTTGATACACTGCTAGGTGGAGTTTTTCAGAGGCTCTTTATGGTAGGCTCCTGTCCTGTCTCTTATCTTCTACTTCCAATGTCCATCCCATTTGTCTTTCTAAGTGAGGATTGATCATCTTATCCCGAGTCCTCCTCCTTGTTTAGTTTCTTTAGGAGTATAGATTGTAGTATGTTTATCCTATCTTTTACATTCAGTATCCGCTTATAAGTGAGTGTATATCATGTGTGTCTTTCTGCTTCTGGGATACCTTACTCAGGATGATTGTTTCTAGATCCCACAATTTGCCTGCAAATTTCATGATTTCCTTGTTTTTAATTGCTGAGTAGTATTCCATTGTGTAAAAGTATCACAATTTCTGTATCCATTCCTCCGTTGAGGGGCATCTGGGTTGTTTCCAGGTTCTGGCTATTACTAATAAAGGTACTACAAACATGATTGAACAAATGTCCTTGTTGTGTACTTGAGCATATTTTGGATACATGCCTAGGAGTGGTATAGCTGGATCTTGAGGAAGCACTGTTCCTAGTTGTCTGAGAAAATGCCAGATTGATTTCCAAAGTGGTTGTACAAGTTTACATTCCCACCAGCAATGGAGGAGGGTTCCCCTTTCTCCACAACCTCTGCAGCATGCGTTGTCACTTGAGTTTTTTTATTTTAGCCATTCTAATGTGTGTAAGGTGAAATCTCAGGGTCATTTTGATTTGCATTTCCCCGATGGCTAAGGATGTTGAGCATTTCTTTAAGTGTTTCTCTGCCATTCGATGTTCCTTTATAGAGAATTCTATGTTTAGCTCTCTACCCTATTTTTTTTAAATTGGATTACTTGATTTGTTGCTTTTTAACTTCTTTAGTTCTTTATATATTCTGGATATTAATCTTCTGTCAGATATAGGATTGGTGAAGATCCTTTCCCAGTCTGTAGGCTGTCGTTTTGTTCTGACAACAGTGCCTTTTGCTTTACAGAAGCTTTTCTGTTTCGTGAGGTCTCATTTATTGATTGTTGATCTTAGAACCTGTGCTGTTGGTGTACTGTTCAGGAAGTTGTCTTCTGTGCCAATGAGTTCTAGGCTGTTCCCCACTTTTTCTTCTAACAGGTTTAGTGTGTCTGGTTTTATGTTGAGGTCTTTGATCCACTTAGTCTTTAATTTTGTGCAGGGTGATAAATATGGATCTATTTTCATTTTTCTGCATGTAGACATCCAGTTAGGCCAGCACCATTTGTTGAAGATGCTGTCCTTTTTCCATTGAATGGTTTTGGCTTCTTTGATAAAAATCAAATATCCATAGGTGTGTGGATTTATTTCTGATTCTTCTATTCTGTTCCATTGATCCACCCTCTGTTTCTATGCCAATAACATGCAGTTTTTATTACTATTGCTCTATAGTACAGCTTGAGATCAGGGATGGAGATACCTCTAGACAATCTGATGTTGTACATGATCATTTTGTAAATTCTGTTTTTTTTTTTCATATGAAGTTGAGAATTTTTCTTTTAAGGTCTATAAAGAATTGTGTTTGTATTTTGATGGGAATTGCATTGAATCTGTAGATTGCTTTTGGCAGAATGGTCATTTTCACTATGTTAATCCTACCAATCCATGAGCATGAGAGATCTTTCCATCTTCTGACACCTTCTTCAATTTCTTTATTCAGAGACTTGAAGATTTTTTCAAACAGGTCTTTTACTTGCTTGGTTTGAGTCACACCAAGGTACTTTATGTTATTAGTGGCTATTGTGAATTTCTTTCTTGGCCCTTTTGTCTTTGGTATACAGGAGGGCTTCTGATTTTTTTGAGTTGATTTTATATCCAGCCACTTTGCTGAAGGTGTTTATCAGCTGAAGGAGTTCTCTGGTTGAATTTTTGGGGTTGCCCATGTATACTACTATATCATATGTGAATAGTGATACTTTGACTTCTTCCTTTCCAATATGTCTCCCCATGATCTCCTTTAGTTGTCTTATTGCTCTAGCTAGGACTTCAAGTACTATGTTGAAGAGATATGGAGACAGTAGGCAGCCTTGGCTTGTCCCTGATTTCAGTGGGATTAATTTAAGCTTCTCTCCATTGAGTTTGATGTTGCTGTATATTGCCTTTACTATGTTTAGGTATGCACCTTGTATCATTGATCTCTCCAAGACTTTAAATATGAATGGGTGTTGGACTTTGTCAAATGCTTTTTCAGCATCTTAGGAGATGATCATGTGCTTTTTCTTCAGTTTGCTTATATGATGGATTACATTGATGGATTTCCATATATTGAACCACCCTTGTATGCTTGGGATGAAGCCTACTTGATCATGGTGGATGATATCTTTTATGTGTTCTTGGATTCGGTTTGCAAGGATTTTATTGAGAATTTTTGCATCAGTGTTCATAAGAGAGATAGGTCTGAAGTTCTCTGTTTTTGTTGGATCTTTGTGTGATTTAGGTATCAAGGTGACTGTGGCTTCATTGAATGAGTTTGGTAATGTTCCTTCTGTTTCTATTTAGTGGAATAGTTTGAAGAGAAATGGAGTTAGCTCTTCTTTGAAGGTCTGGTAGAATTCTGCACTGAAACCATATGGCCCTGGGCTTTTTTTTGGAAGAGAGGCTTTTGATGACTGCTTCTATTTCCTAGTTGGATAAAGGACTATTCAATCTTTCTACCTGATCTTGATTACATTTTGGCAAGTGGAATCTATCAAGAAAATTGTCCATTTCATTTAGATTTTCAAATTTTGTGGCGTATAGGCTTTTGTAGTAAGTCCTAATATTTGTTTGGATTTCCTCATTGTCTGTTGTTATGTCCCCCTTTTTGTTTCTGATTTTGCTGATTTGGACATTTTCTCTCTGCCTTTCAGTTGTTTTGGCTAAGGACTTGTTTATCTTGTTGATTTTCTCAAAGAAGCAACTCTTGGTTTCATTGATTCTTTGACATTGTTTTATTTGTTTCTAATTTATTGATTTCTTCCCTGAGCTTGAATATTTCCAGCCGTCTACTCTTCTTGGGAGTGTCTGCTTCTTTTTTTTCCCTACGGCTTTCAGAGGAGCTATTAGATTGCTAGTATGTCATGTTTCAAATTTCTTCTTGAAGGCCCTTAGTGTTATGAACTTTCCTCTTAGCACTGCTTTCATTGTGTCCCATAAGTTTGGGTATATTGTGCCTTTATTTTCATTGAATTCTAGGAAGTCTTTAATTTCTTTCTTTATTTCTTCCCTAACCCAGCTGTCATTAAGTAGTGAGTTGTTCAGTTTCCATGTATGTGTAGGCTTTTTGCTATTTCTGTTGTTGAGGTCCAGCTTTAAACCATGGTGATCAGATAGGATACAAGGGACTATTTCAATCTTCTTGCATCTGCTGAGGCTTGCTTTGTGACCAACTATATGGTCTATTTTGGAGAAGGTTCCATGAGGTGCTGAAAAGAAGGTATACTCTTTTGAATGTGGATGGAAAGTTCTGTAGACATCTATTAGGTCCATTTGATTTAGGGCCTCTCTAAGTGCCCTTATTTCCCTGTTTAGCTTCTGTCTAGATGATCTCTCCCTTGGTAAGAGTGGAGTGTTGAAGTCTCCCACTATTAAGGTGTTGGGATCAATGTGTGATTTCAGATTTAATAATGTTTCATTTATAAATGTAGGTGGTCTTGTATTTGGGGCATAGATGTTCAAAATTGTGATGTCCTCCTGATGGAATTTTCCTTTGATAAGAATGATTGATTAATTTTGATTGAAAGTCTATTTTATTAGATATTAGGATAGCTACCCCAGCTTGTTTTCTGAGTCCATTTGCTTGAAAAACATTTTTCCAGCCTTTTACTCTGAGGTAGTGTTTATCTTTGCTGCAGAGCTGTGTTTCTTGGATGCAGCTGAAAGTTGGATCTTGTTCCCGCAACCATTCTGTTACTCTGTGTCTTTTTATTGGAGAGCTGAGTCTGTTGATGTTGATAGAAAATAGTGACCAATGAATGTTGGTTCCTTTTATAGTGGAGTTGGTGGTCTTACTGTGATTTATTGCTTGTTTTCTTTTTATTTATTTTTGTTGGGAAATTATCTGTATCCTATATTTTCTTGGGTGTAGTTGTTTTCATTGGATTGGAGTTTTCCTTCTAGTATCTTCTGTAGGGCTGGTTTGCTGTGTAGATATTGCTTAAATTTAGTTTTTTTTTTCCATTTATGTTAACTGAAAACTTTGCTGGGTATAGTAGTCCGGGTTGGCATCTGTGGTCCTTAAAGTTTGCATGAGTTTTGTCCAGGCTCTTCTGGCTTTCATAGTTTCTGATCAGAAGTATGGTATGATTCTGATAGGTCTACCTGTATGTGTTACTTGGCCTTTTTCTCTTGCTGCTTTTAATATCTTTTCTTTGTTCAGTAGATTTAGTATTTTGACTATGATGTGATGTGAGGAGTTTCTTTTCTGGTCTAGTCTATTTGGTGTTCTGTAGGTCTCTTGTATGTTTATGGACATCTCTTTAAGTTGGGAAAATTTTCTTCTTTGTTTTTGTTTGTTTGTTTGTTTTTGTTTTTTAAGATATTTTCTAGACCTTGGAGCCTGGTTTCTTCTTTTTCATCAATTCTTATTATTCTTAGATTTTGCCTTTTCATGGTGTCCTTGATTTCTTGGATGGTTCGTGTTTGGGACTTTTCTGATTTTACTTTTTCTTTTTTTCTTTATTAATTACACTTTATTCACTTTGTATCCCCCTCTGGTTCCCTCCCTCCTCCCGTCCCAATCCCTCCCTTCCTCCACCCTCTGCATACATGTCCCTCCCAAAGTCCATTGATGGGGGAGGACTTCTTTTCCTTCCTTCTGATCCTAGTCAATTAGTCTCATCAGGAGTGGCTGCATTGTCTTCTTCTGTGGCCTGAAGTGGCTGCTTCCCCCTCAGGGGGAGGTAATTAAAGAGCAGGCCAATCAGTTCATGTCAGAGACAGACCCTGTTCCTATTACAATGTAACCCACTTGGATACTGAATTGCCATGGGCTACATCTGTGCAGGGGTCTTAGGTTATCTCCATGCATAGTTCTTGGTTGGAATATCAGTCTCAGGAAAGACCCTGTGCTCAGATTTTTTGGTTCTGTTGCTTCCCTTGTGGAGTTCCTGTCCTCTCCAGATCTTACTGTTTCCCACTTTTTTCCTAAGATTCCCTGCACTCTGTCCAAAGGTTGCCCATAAGTCTCAGCATCTACATTGATAGTCTGCAGGGCAGAGCTTTTCAGAGGTCCTCAGTGTCAGGCTCCTACCTTGTTCCCTCTTTTCTTCTTCTTTTGGTGTCCAGCCTCTTTGCCTTTCTGGATAGGAATTGAGCATTTTAGCAAGAGTCCTCCCTCTTGATTAGTTTCTTTAGGTGTACAGATTTTAGTAGGTTTATCCTATATTATATGTCTATATGAGTGAGTATATACCGTGTGCATCTTCCCGCTTCTGGGATAGCTCACTCAGGATGATCTTTTCCAGATCCCACCATTTACCTGCAAATTTCATGATTTCTTTGTTTTTTATTGCTGAGTAATATTCTATTGTGTAGATATACCACAATTTGTTCATCCATTCCTCCACTGAGGGGCATCTGGGCTGTTTCCAGCGTCTGGCTATTACAAATAAGGCTGCTACAAACATAGTTGAGCAAATGTTCTTGTTGTGTACTTGAGAATCTTTTGGATATATGCCTAGGAGTGGTATAGCTGGATCTTGAGGAAGCGTTATTCCTAGTTGTCTGAGAAAGCACCAGATTGCTTTCCAGAGTGGTTGTACAAGTTTACATTCCCACCAGCAGAGGGATTAATTGGATTACTTGGTTTTTTGCTATTTACCTTCTTAAGTTCTTTACATATTCTGGATATTAGCCCTCTGTCAGATATAGGATTGGTGAAGATCTTTTCCCAATCTGTAGGCTGTCATTTTGTTCTGACGACAGTGTCCTTTGCTTTACAGAAGCTTTTCAGTTTCATGAGGTCCCATTTATTGATTGTTGCTCTTAGAACCTGTGCTGTTGGTGTTCTGTTCAGGAAGTGTGATTTTACTTTTTTTTGAGAGAAGTATCAATTTCTGCAATTGTATCTTCAGCACCAGAGATTCTCTCTTCCATCTCTTTTATTCCAGTGGTGATGATTACCTTTATGGTGCCTGATCTTTTCTCAAAGTTCTCCATCTCCAGGATTTTCTCTGTTTGTGTTTTGTTTATTGATTCTAATTCTGCTTTCATGCCTTGCACCATTTCCTTCATCTGTTTGAATGTGGATTCCTGTCTCTCTAATTTTTTTGTTGGTTACCTCTCTATATGCCAATAATTGTACCACTATTTGTGCCTCTATTTGTTTGGTTATATTTGCCTGTGTTTCTTTCAGAGCTTTGTTTATTTCCTCTATCCAGCACTGAGGGATTGGGCTGTCTGTACAGTCACTGGCTGGGAGGCCCTGTAAAGTCCATACAGCTGCTTGGAGAACCAAGACCCAGAAGGATGGTATCACAAATCTGGGACTCAGAAGGCTGGTACTGGTGGCAGCTGCTGCTGGGGAGTTAGGAGCCCCGCCTCTGCTGTTTCAGTACACAGGGAGTGAGTTCTGTGCTAAGAGTGTCTGGGGTCTCTAAGAGTCTCTGTGGGCCAGTTCTTCTGAGGAGGAGGGAGGCCAGAAATGGGGAAGTGCAAGCGATTTCAAATGTTCACCCCTCTCTGTCCCCAGGGAAGTCTGACGGTAACCTGAATCTAAATGGTCTCAGCTCATGTGATGTCCCCTCTCGTTCAGGAAGCCTCAAGTTCGATTTTCTGGCTTCATTTGCCCCTCCACTCACCAATTTTGTAGTTTCAGATTCTCTGCCTCTCAGATATGGTGCAGGCTGGTTGCCGCCATCTTGGATCCCCCAGAACACTGTATTCTTGAGTGATAACTCATTGCTCAGCGTCTCAGCCATTAAACCTGAAGACCACAAGCTACAGTGATGGCACTGAAGTTTATCACTGGATACCTCCAGCAATGTAATGTGGCACACCCTGTTCTTTCTGTTCCTTATGGTGTTAACAAATGCCTGTTCTGTTTTCTTGACCTTGCAGTGACAGACACGTGGTTGTTTACGATGACGGACTGGGGACGCAACAGCTCTGCCTGATTCATCATGTTGGTGGTTTGTATCTACTCATTTCCCAGCCCTGAGCTATTCTCTCTCTGGGTTTCAGGGCTACTCCAGCACCCCGGGAGTGATGAAGAAGCAACGCAGTCTGTTTATTGAATCTTCTGGGCAGTCTTACACAAGTAACTTCCCTTTCTGGGCCAGAGTAAATGAATAAAATACTGGGTTGGCAGTAAGAGATAATTCCTGTGTAATATGCTCCTGGCTTACAGATGCTGAATTCTCAGTTCTGCCTAGCTCTCCTGAAGTCTCTTGACTTGGGGCCCAGAGATGTTTGTGGTCGTTAGGTTTTGTAGCACTCCCTGCTTCTTTCATGGACACAAAAAGGTTCCATTTTCTTTGCGATCCAGAAAGCTCCTTCAGAGGCAACAGAATTCATCAGGAATGTAATTCCAGGAGCCAGAAGCCCCACGTTTTGCTGATAAAATCAGAAAGGGAGGCAGGCTAGCTAATGTGCCCAATAAGAAATAAGGTGCAGGAAGGCTCTTCTTCCATACAGGTAGTGTGAGGCCGCCTCTCCTCCCACCTCTTACACCATCTGCCATGCGTGTCCAGCCAGCAGTAACTGCTTATGTGACTCTTGTTAGTCATGGGGACAGCACACTGAGTGTAGCTTTCTGCCATCTCCTGAAGCTGTGACTCTAAGGTTGTGTCTATCCTAAGGTCCTAGAGCAGGATTTCCCTGGCTCTTGTAACTAATTGTAATCAGATCCCTCACCCTCTCTCCTGGGAAATAAGTTATGAATCAGAAATCACAGTGCTCTGTCATCAGAAGCTATGGTTACTAGGAGACAGGCACTGTAGTCAAGTTCTTTGTTGCCACTGAACATCCACACTGTTGTGTGAGCTTGGGTTCCTGCCCTTGGCCTTTCAAGTAATTCTTTTAATAATTTATTTTAATTTTATTTTATGTGTATTGGTGTTAGAGTGTCAGATCCCCTGGAACTGGAGTTACACACAGCTGTGAGCTGCCATGGGAATCAAACCTAGGTCCTCCAGAAGAGCAGTCAGTGCTCTTAACCACTGAGCCATCTCTTTGGCCCCTGGGATCATTCTTAAATATACATTCTTGCATAGTAAATGGCTCTTTGCTTGCTTTTAAAAAATGGGTTCTCATCTGAACTGCTATGAAACTTTGGATGAACTGATTCACCTCTCTTAGCTTATTTCTCATTAGAGAGACAAGCTGGGTGGTTACATTAATGACTGACAAAATTTATTCTTCTGTTTTGGTATGATTTTAAAAAATTGAGTGATCTAAGATTTTTTTTTCGTTATAATTTTTTTTAATTTTTTATTAATTACACTTTATTCATTTTGTATCCCCCCATAAGCCCCACCCTCCCTCCCCTTTCTGCATGCATGCCACTCCCCAAGTCCACTGATAGCGGAGGTTCTCCTCTTCTTTCTGATCTTAGTCTATCAGTTCTCATCAAAACTGGCTGCATTGTCCTCTACTGTCTAAGATTTTTTTTAACTTCTTCTTCTTATTGCTGCTTTGATTTTTTGAGACAAAGTTGCCCTGTCTAGCCCAGGGTGGTCACCTGCCTCAGCCTCCTAAGTGCTAACAGGTCACCATGCCTGCCTGATTGTTATGTGTTTATATGATTGAAGAACTGAAAGAAGAACGTTCACGACATAAAATGTTACACTATTTCATAGTGTACCATGGAGCATACAATTATAGAGGGTAAGATAATACAATTGCATACTGTATGACAACATAAAATTTTATACCTGAACATTTGTGTCTATGAATAGCTTTACTGAAACACAGATGCACTCTGGGTTTCTGTGCTGACTATGAGCCCTTTTGCACACAACAGCAGAATCGAAGAGTGACAACAGAAACCATAGCACCTTCCAAGCCTAACATACTTTCTATTTGACCCCATGTAGAAACTATGCTGACCCCAGAGCTAGATAGCCTCTTAGATTCTGGCAGCTCCACTTTATTAATTGCCTAATTCTCATCACAACTTATTGTCTATCTTGAAAGAGATTCTAGGCTGTTGGTAATCCCGGCCTGGGACAGTGGTGGAGGGTCTCTCTTATTTTGAAAGGTCCTGCAAAGGGCTGGGATATGTGCTGGCCACGGAAAAGACTGGATACTGAATTCATCTCCCCTGATCAGTGTCAGTCCAGGACTCAGGCTGAAGACACCCAAGCTTTCTCTGAGAGTTAGGGGCTGCAGTAGTTCTAGAATTAGGGCACCCTTGTGTGGCAGAGAGATCCCCAAATACGCAACTGAAATAGGCCCAAGAATCCTTCCCATAAAAGCCGCGGTCACTGAATGTCAAAAGATAGATGGCAACTAATTATTATTGAGTATATTTGAAGAAAAGACAATTAGGGAAAATTAAGCACTGCATGTTTGACAATAAAAAGTATTATTTTTTTCCATTTGCTATGTTGGTATTGTGATCATATTTTTTAAAAAAGAGTTCTGGGTTATTAAAATACTTATGGATAAACTATATGATATTTAGCATTTGCCACAAATAATCCTATTTCTCTCCTGCCATTAGCTGTGCATTCCAGAGCAGATAAAAGGGTATGTACCTTAAGAGCACAAAATGAAATTTGTATATGGCATGTTTGCTCACATTCCATAGGCCAGAATCATACCACCATTAGTGTCAAGGGTGGTTGGAAATCTATGGAGCAGCCATCCAGTTCAGTCAGAAAGTTATTACTATCCAGGAAGAAAATGGTAGACATTGAAGGGCACTCTACAGCTCCTTCTGCGAATGTCTTAAGTGTTTGCTACAAGATGCTAGGTGCTTTCTTCCTTCAGGTCTGAGCCTGTTTCTTGCCTTTTCCTCTCCTGCTATTCTGTGCTCTACTCCTGGTCCTCTTCTTCCTGCCTTCTTGTCAATGGCTTGATGGGTCCAGTGTTAGTTTACAAGTCAGTGCTCTAGCCCACTCTCAGGTTGTCATCTCCTGCCACCACCAGGTGTGTGCACACCAGATGTAAAGGGTTGGCCCATTACTGCATGCTCTCTCTGCCTCGGTTTCTCTCCCCCTCTCTGATTTCCTTTTCTCACTGGGGGCACCCAACCCATCCCCCTTTCTCTCATCTCTTATGCTCTCCTACATTCTCTCTCAGTCCCTGTCTCTCTCTTCATCACCGTACAATAAATTTCTTCATGCCAGATCTATTATGTGTGGCATTTTAAAATATATTATTATATTGGTGCCGAAACCCAGGCTTCTCATTTTTTATTTAATTTTAGGAAAAGGGAGGAATGTACTAGGAATCACAAGTCGATGTACTAGCCCACTCCTAGGTTGCTTAGCAACTGCCATCATCACCTGCCACCACCAGGTGTGAGTGCACCAGATGTAAAGGGTTGGCCCATCACTGCAAGCTCTCTTTGCCTCGGTTTCTCTCCCTTTCTCTCTTGGGGCACCTCACAAACCCTCTTTTTTCTCTTCTGTAGAAGTTGTCTTCTGTTTCCACCTAGCACTAACTGCCGCTCAACCACACACACCCAAGACCTGCCCTTTCAGCCTCCAGCTACTATAATCTGCTCTGGCTGCTTGTGCCAGTTTTCTATTGTTCAGTAAGCAAATGCCCATTTCAAGGGCCTCCCTGTGCTGCCTTTCTCTGGGGTGTCCCCATTATCCAAGCACGATACCTGCTCCAGCTGAAAATCTGGCCACTCCTGAGTTGTTTGTAAAACATTTGCTTGTAAATCTGATCATAAATTCTATTCTTCTTTCCACGTAGAGCCACTCATGGCTGCTCACCACTCACCACTCCCCCACTCTTGTAGAGACCCCAGGTCTTATAGAGACCCCAAAAGCTCTCCCCCGCTTTTAATTGGCTCTCACTTACAAAAATCTAACCACATACAAACCATTCTGCTAATACTTAAGCCCTACTCTTATATCTAAAACTATACTTTCCAATTTTTTTTATTATTATCATGTATTACAATTTATTCAATTTGAATTTCAACTGTATCCCCCTCCCTCATTTCCTCCCAATCCCACCCTCCTTCCCTCTTCTCCCCCTGTGCCCCTCCCCTAGTCCACTGTTAGGGGAGGTCTTCTATTTGACCCTAGCCTATCAGGTCTCATCAGGACTGGTTGCCTTGTCTTCCTCTGTAGCCTGGCAAGGCTGCATCCCCGCAGGGGGAAGGTGATCAGAGAGCCTGTCACTGAGTTCATGCCAGAGAAATCTCCTGCTCCCCTTATTAGAGAACCCACTTAGAGCTGAGTCTCTAGGCTACATCTGAGCCAGGCTTTTAGTCCTCTCCATGCGTTGTCCTTGGTTGGGGTATCAGTCTCTTCAGGGTCCCCAGGACTCAGTTTTATTGGCTCTGTTGGTCTTCTTTTGGAGCTGCTGTCTCCTCCCGGTCTTTCTATCTCTCCCTTCTTTCATGAGATTACCTGCACTCTGCCCAAAGTTTGGCTATGAGCAACCATGCACATAGTATCTGTATTCATAATAGCCAGAAGCTGGAAATAACATAGATGTCCCTCAACAGAGGATACAGACATTGTGGTACATCTACACAATGGAATACTACTCAGCTATTAAAAACAAGGAAAGCATGAAATTTGCAGGCAAATGGTGGGAACTAGAAAAGATCATCTTGAGTGAGGTAACCCAGAAGCAGAAAGACACACATGGTATATGCTCACTCATAAGTAGATATTAGCCATATAATATAGGATAAACCTACTAAGATCCATAGTCCTAAAGAACAAGGAAGACCCTAGGGAAGATGCTCAATGCTCATTCAGAAGGGCAAATGTGATAAACATTGGAATCAGGAGAAAACAGAGAAGATAATAGGAGCCTACCTCAGATGGCCTCTGAAAGACTCTTCTGATTGAGGCTTTGAAGCAGAGGCTGAGACTTTCCAACTCTTTAAAAATGAAAAACAAACAAACAAAACAACTTAAGATTAAACTGTAAACCTTAAGATGACCATATGGTATGAAACAACAGTTTTAAAACGTTTTAGTCATAATTAACTCTATCTTAATTAACTTTCTGTTTATTTTATCTCCTTTTAGACTAAGAAAGCAACAAGTCTCATTTTACATTGGTATGGGGTTTTATATAAATTCAAAGTTATATTTTTACAACATGATTCAATCCTGGTTCAAAATATTTTTCTATGATGCTGAAATTTCAAGATTATAGAGGTCTATTCAGATTAAAAGGCTAATTTAAAATGTATGTCTAACTACGTATGTTTTTACCAGGTCTTGGATGAATGAACGAATGAATGCTGTTTCTCCCATCACGAGCTATGTGTGATCTGGGTTCACCACTAAGCTTTCTGGCCAATAGATTTGGTTTAATAAACTCAAATGTTATTCTAAAATGGTTTTATACTGATCTACTGTATTGCTCATTCTAAAACTCATAACTCAGGGTAACTAGGTAAAGTTGTTGCCTAGATACCCTTAAACTGTATGATATGACACCAAAGATACTTTAAATTGAGATATATTAATTTGAGAGACACTCATTTGTTTACAGTGTTATAAATTGGTCATGGTGCTCTATCTTCACTTCCAAAAAAGGTTAAAAATCACTGCCTTAGAAATATGTTTAGCCTTAGACTTTTTTAAGCTATGGACTTTTTTAAAAATATTTTATTTTTATTAATTATAGTTTATTGACTTTGTATCCCAGCTGTAGCCCCCTTCCCCATCCCCTCCCAATTCTACCCTCCCTCCCTCTTCTTCTCCTGTGCCCTTCCCCCAGTCCAATGATAGGGGAAGTACTCCTTCCCTTCCATCTGACCCTAGTTTATCAGGTCTCATCAGACCGGCTTCTTTGTCTTCCTCTGTGGACTGGTAGGGCTGCTTCCTTATCAGGCGGAGGTGATCAAAGAGCCAGCCACTGAGTTCATGTCAGAGATGGTCCCTGTTCCTATTATTTAGGAACCCTCTTAGACACTGAGCTGCCATGGTATTTATCTGTGCAGGGGTTCTAAGTTATCTCCATGCACGGTCCTTGTTTGGAGTATCACTATCAGAAAAGACCCTTGTGCTCAGATTTTTTTCGTTCTGTTACTCTCCTTCTGGAGCTCCTGTTCCCTTTCTATTCCTCCCTTCTTTCATAAAATTCCATGCACTCTGCCCAAAGTTTGGCTATGAATCTCAGCATATGTTTTGATACCCTCCTGGGTAGAGTCTTTCAAAGGCCCTCTGTGATAGGCTCCTGTCCTGTTCCCTGTTTTCTCCCTCTTCCAATGTTTGTCTCATTTGTCTTTCTGAATGAAGATTGAGCATCTTACCCAGGGTCTTTCTCCTTGATTAGCTTCCATAGGTGTACATATTTTAGTATGATTATCCTATATTATATGTCTAATGTTCACTTATAAGTGAGTATATACCATGTGTGTCTTTCTGCTTCTGGGATACCTCACTCAGCATGATCTTTTCTAGATCCCACCATTTGCCTGCAAATTTCATGATTTCTTTGTTTTTAATTGCTGAGTAGTATTCCATTGTGTAAATGTACCAAAATTTCTGTATCCATTCCTTAACCGAGGGACATCTGGGTTGTTTCCAGTGGATCAAAGACCTCAATATAAAACCAGACACACTAAACCTGTTAGAAGAAAAAGTGGGGAAGAGCTTCGAATTCATTGGCACAGGAGACAAGTTCCTGAACAGAGCACCAACAGCACAGGCTCTAGGATCAACAATCAATAAGTGGGACCTCATGAAACTGAAAAACTTCTATAAAGCAAAGGACACTGCAATCAGAACAAAATGACAGCCTACAGATTAGGAAAAGATCTTCACCAACCCTATATCTGACAGAGGGCTAATATCCAGAATATATAAAGAACTTAAGAAGTTAAACAGCAACAAATCAAGTAACCCAATTGAAAAATGGGGTACAGAGCTAAACAGAGAATTCTCTATAAAGGAACATCAAATGGCAGAGAAACACTTAAAGAAATGCTCAGCATCCTTAGTCATCAGGGAAATGCAAATCAAAATGACCCTGAGATTTCACCTTACACCCATCAGAATGGCTAAGATCAAAAACTCAAGTGACAACACATGCTGGAGAGGATGTGGAGAAAGGAAAACCCTCCTCCATTGCTGGAGGGAATATAAACTTGTACAACCACTTTGGAAATCAATCTGGTGTTTTCTCAGACAATGAAGAATAGTGCTACCTCAAGATCCAGCTATACCACTCCTAGGCATATATCCAAAAGATGCTCAACTATACAACAAGGACATTTGCTCAACCATGTTCGTAGCTATGGACTTTTTATAAATGAAATCATACAAAACACTATTTTGTTCTGTCTTTATGGACTATGTTTATGTTTTTTAATGTTCCAACTAATTGATAATTAATAATTACAAGTTCGTAGTCAGTCATTTTGTAGATGACCATGTCCTTTAACATGTCCAAAAATATATTTATAGTTCTACAGATACAAACACAGTCTCACTGCCATCTTAACTACAGAGCTGACGATGGTCCCTGAACCCCCTTATAGGAGTTGGTAAAAATGATTTTTAAAGTCTGTGGGGCCAGAGAGAAGGTGGCTGAGTCTTCTCAACAGGCTCAGCTAAAGCAAAAGCCTATGCTCCAGACCTTGGTTGCTGCCCTGAGGTTATCAGCATTCTTGCAGAGGAAACAAGAGGTCTGCAATGCCCCATCCCACAGGGGTCCAGCCTAAGTCTACTCCACCAGAGACCTGTTTCAAATGCAGCCAGGAAGAACTCTGGTCCCACAGCTGCCACAAAAAGCCATGCCCTGCCTGCCGGCAGACTAGTCTCTGGAAGTCAAATGCTCCCATAAAGGCCTGTCTTCTGTGCCAGCCATGGAGGCTCAACCAGCACAAGCTCCACAGACAGTTCAAGCTTCTTGGCCTGGTAGAAAACAGATGGCTCCTAGATTCATCAACTTCCATCACCTGCACTGAGCCCAGAGTAATGCTGTAGGTCTATTTTAACCTCACACTCAGGTTCCACGGTCACATTGCCAACCTCTGTTGTGAGAGGCTTCAGATTTCTTCCTGTTGCTATGCTACTGTGGTGTGAAGACTGTTCAGAGCTTTGACATTAATCATTAGAATTTATTAATCTAATGCTGATAAAAACTTTCTACTATATTATCTACTATCATAGTTCAAAGCTCAAGATTTTAAATTTTCTTTGGTTTGTCCTTTAAGTACAGACTAAAAAGTTGTTTCTTATTGTCTTAAATTTATATACATCTAGTCTTCTGAATAGAGAGAGGAAGCCTTTTTGTCATGGTATGTAATTATACTAAAAATCAAGATCAAGCGAACTTTTGCTTATTCTACTTCATGGAAGGTTTCTACCTTCTCTGAGGTCACCTTAAAGAGTGTTTATGCTGTTAACAAAAAGGCACATGTCTACTGGCTTTTTCTACAATGTGTATTTTACTAGAGTACAAACCATGGTGATGCTAACATGTTTAAAACTTATTTTCTTGGTAAACTTAAAGCAGTATAAGCTACTGGAAATACACCTGAATCCACCTCTCAGTTCAAATGGAATCCAGGAAAGTACTGCCAATCAACAGCCTCAGTTTCCCACCTATTGCCTATCTCAGAGGGAAGGATTCCTCCCTCTTTCCCAAGTTTTGGTACTCCCCTCCCCAACTACCAAAACCACAGTTCCAAAAGTTTCAAATGTGCTCCCACTTGTGGGTTGAAATCACGCCATTGGGACCCTATTTCTGTTCCGTTTCCTGGCTACCCAATCGCTACATTTCTGCACCAACACCAGCTGATTGATGAGCTCCCCTTCCTGGTCAGCACAAATACTTCCTTTTGTCCAAGAGACCACTGGAACCCCTCTGATTCACTGGGGAGCAGAGGCACCCCCAACCTCGGTCTTCACAACTGTTTGGTCCTTCTTGCTGACCTTCAGTTAAGACCTTCCCTTGGGTGAGATCCTCTCCAGCATGGTTTCATATGCTGCTTAAAATCCCGGTACTAGGTAAACTGTTTGTCCTGGGCAACCACACTCTTGTTCTCTGGCCAATGCTGATGAGCTGTTGAAGAGATTGTACCAATTTCCTTGAGCCAAACCTTGCCTTTGGGATGCCTTGATGGGTCACTGAGTCTACTCTCCCCATGGGAATAGTCCACTTGCTTGTTCCTCCAGGTTCACCCCTGGGATGCCTTCTGGAGAATTTCAGATTCCTATGCCTAGTTCCCTGTTTAAGGGCTTCCAAGCTTACATGCCTCTGCAACTAAACTTGGCCTCAATATCCCTTAGATGAGAGATCCAAAACAAAACCCTTTTAATTATTTCCAGGGATTGGGTAAATTTTTTGTGTGTGGGGGGTTGGCATTCAGTATTTCAATTCCAGGGTCAGATGATGATAATGATGATGATGATGATGATGACACTGCCTGAGGTCTGCAGAGATTACCTCAAACCTGGGGTTAGAGATTATATTCCTTTGCTTACATCTATTAGAGTATCTCTCTCTCTTTCTCTTTCCCTCTTTTTTCTTTCTTTTGTTTTCTCCTCCTTTTCATTTTCTCCCTCCCTCCTTGAGACAGGATATGGATGCTATGTAACATGCAGCCCATTGTGATCTTCAACTTGGAGTCTTCTTGCCTTAGCCTCTCCAACTTGAAGACACAATCTTTCTTATAACAACCTTAACTAAGAGATCTGGAGAGATGGCTCATTAGCACTGGCTGCTCCTCCAGAGGACCAGGCTTCAATTTTTAACACCCACGTAGCAGCTGACACCTGTCTCCAGTTCAAGGGCTTTTGACACCCTCACACAGACATTCTTGGAAGCAAAATACTAATGGACATAAAAAAATTATATATAAAAAGACTCTTAATAAGTAATTGTATTATTAAAAGAGGGTTGGAGGAGGAAGAGATGATGATGAAGATGAAGGAGAAGAGCAGCTGCAGCAGCAGCTTGGAGTTACAAATCCATGCCCTTTCTACATGCTCAAGGTAAAAGGTAAATTGTGATTTCTTACATTACAGGTCTGGCAGCAGAGTTAGCCATTAGAAAAAGCTCCATCAGGGAGCTGGAGAGTTGGCTCAGAGATTAAGAGCGCTTGCTCTTACTATAGAGGACCAGAGTGCAATTATCAGTAGCTTATACCACCTGCAACTCCAGCTGCATTCGTGTACACACATACATAGTCACAAAATGAAAAGAACATAGGAAACACAAGAGGCCCTTCCAGCAATCATTGACACTGAGGGGAGGAGGGAGATGTGAGTTTATAGATGTATATGTTTACCAGAGTAATTATTACATAATTAATTCTAATCATATGATGAAATGTATTCTTCCCTTATAAAGGAATTTTCTGTATTATGATCAAGGTGAGAAGATGGGCTTTCTGAAGGGTCCTCCTCTCACATCTACTTTTTATATCATTGAGGCATCTCCACCTCCATCATAATCCTTTGCTTTTGTGTCCGTGTGCCTGTGTGTGAAAATATAACTTCCTATTCCATTCTGGCTATGGTGGCAGTTCCCGAAGTAGCCTGAGGCAAGTGTCAGCACTGAACCACCAAAAGCAAGGTGATTGTAGTTATCATAATGGGCAGCACAGACAATGTCCATAATGTCTTGACCAGTAATGGTCAGCACAGGCAATGTGAGTTTTGTGGTGGCGTGACTTGTGTGGGCATTTGGCACTAGCTAATCAATGATGGGGTTCTACTCACAAAGTAGATAAGATACCTGCTAAGTTCCTATATGATCTGTATAAGCAGAAAAGTAATTTCATTCTCAAAAAAAAGTACTTTCATTCTCAAAGTAATGAAAGAAAGCTTCTATTGGATTGTGGCAGCAAAGAATTTCAGACCATGAACCTATTACCAGACCTGAGCCAGTCTGCAGACCCAGAACTGTAGTAGGCTTGGACTTTTTCACAAACGTACTTTATTTAAGGTTCTTAAATGCTTCTACCTCTCTTCCACCCCACAACACTGGGTAGGAGAGAGAAGGTTAGTAGAGACAGGGTGAGTTCTCTTTGCTACTTCCTGCTGGGTAGGGTCGTAGGATTCTTTTGGGAGCAATACCAATATTAATCATCCAGGTAACCAGCAAATCAGCAAAGAGAAAACATAAAGCAGGATGAACCAGCAGCAAACAGTCCTCCTCCAAGCACCCATGAGGTCTTCCTTTGGGCTATCATTTTTATACGCCTCAAAGTCCTCAGACTTCAACTAATTCCAGATGGTAAATACCACGCTCTGCAGGAGATACTTAACAGGTGTGGACAAACTAAAATCTCCAACTTGGAATTATAACAAAAATATGTTTGAATATCATAAACCAAGATGTCCCCAACACAGAACCCCTTGAATGAAAGTGTGGCCATGTTTCCCTGAGGAAAGATTTGATAGAGTACCTAAAAGTTTTACTGTTCGCTTTTCTCCATTCTTTTTCCGATAGCCTTTTACAAGGTTATCTGCACACTGGTGGAAAGAAAATAATCAGACTTTCCAGAGTATATTGGCTACTAGTTCTGAACTAGTGATGATTGTGGGAAAGCCCAAGAAATACTGTGGCCCTCCAGTTAAAATAGGGGCTTATAACAGAAGTCAAGGAGTTGATGGAGTTTTGCCGAAAGTCTGACATGCAGTAGATCCAGTAGATTCTGGAACTCAACCTGTGATTTTCCCAGTCTCAGAATGTAGAAGTGGGATAGATACACTTACAATTTGGCAGAATTCTCACATTGGTTCCCTCACCTGTGGAGTAAGGGGTATGTAGGTTTTGAAAGGCTAAATGGAAGCCTTTAGAGTTGCCTCTGCCAAAGAAAATAGTGAATCAAAAACATTATAACATCCCTGGAGGAATTGTAGAAATTCCTCCAAGTGTCACCGCCAAGGACTTGTCACCGCCAAGGACTTGAAAGATTCAGGGGTGGTGGTTCCCAACACATTTCCCTTTAGCTCGCCTATCTGACCAGTACAGAAGACAAATGGATTATAGAGAATGACAGTTGACTATCAAAATCTCAGTCAGGAAGTGACTCCAAATGCAGCTGCTATGGTGTTAATCTACTTGAGCAGATTAACACATCTCCTGGTACATGGCATGCAGCTACTGAACTAGTAAATGCCTTTTTCTCAGTATCTGCCCATAAGGACTTCCACAAGCAATTTGCTTTCAGTTGGCAAGGCAATTGAAAGGTTTTATAGTTTTATCTCAGCTATATATTAACTCTCCAGCCTTGTTTCATAACTTAGAAGGATCTTGACTGTCTGTCTCTTCCACAGACTAGCTCATTGTTCCATTGTATGGACAACATTACACTGACTGAACCAAGTGAGCAGGAAGTAGCAATAATTTTAGACTCATCAGTAACACATATGCACATCAGAGAATGAGAAATAAATCCAGTGAAAATTCAAGGACCTTCTACCTCAGTGAAATTCCTTCGGAGTCCAGCGGTGTGAGGCATGCAGAGATATTTCTTCTAGGGTGAAGGATAAGTTATTGTACCAGGAAAAGAGAAGCCTATTTGGATTCTGAAGACAGCACATTCCTGGCTTGGGTGTGTTATTCTAGTCTATATTAAGTGATTCCAAAAGCTGCTCGTTTTGTGTGGGGCCTGAAACAAGAGAAGGTTCAGGCTGTTGTGCAGGCTGATCTACCACTTGGACCATATAATCCAGCAGCACTGATGGCTCTTGGCAGCCTCGAGGTGTCAGTGGCAGGCAGGGATATTGTTTGGAACATTTAGCAGGCCCCTATAGGTGAATCACAGAAGAGACCTGTAGGATTTGGGAGCAATGCTCTACTATCATCTGCAGACAACTATTTTCCCCTTGGAAGCCAGCTCTTGTTCTACTATTGGACCTTAGTGGAAGCTGAACATTTGACAATTAGCTACCAAGTTACCAAGTGACCTGAGCTTCCTATCATGAGATGGGTGTTATATGACCCACTAAATCATGGTACACAGGAGCAATCTACTTTCAAATGAAGTGCTATATACACAAACAGGTTGTTCAGGTTCTGAAGGCACAAGCAAGTTACATGAAGAAGTTGCCCAAATGCCTATGTTCTCTTCTCCCATTACAATGTCCCTTGCCAAGCATGCACCTATAGTCTCCTGAAGTGTGTCCTCTGATCTTCTGACTAAGGAAGAGAAGACTAGAGCCTGGTTTACTGATGTTCTTCACATTATACAGGCACCCAGAAGTGGACAACTACAGTATTGCAAACACTGAGACAAACTCTGAGAGATGCTAGTGACAGGGAATTTTGACAGTGGACAGAACTTTGGGCCGCGCACCTGGTCATACACTTTATTTAGAAGGAAAGTGGCCAGATGTGTGATTGTTCACTGATTCACGGGCTCAAGTCAATGGACTGTCTGGATGGCCATTGACTTAGAAAGAGCATGATTGCAAAATTGGTGAGAACACCTGGTGTCTGAGTTAGGGTTTCTATTGCTCTCAAGAGACACCATGACCATAGCGACTCTTACAAAGGAAAACATTTTAATTGGGGATTGCTTACAGTTCAGAGGTTTAGTCTGTTATTATCAGGGAGGGAAGCATGGAGGCACATAGGCAGACTTGGTTCAAGAGAGGGAGCTTAGAGTTCCACATCCAGATTTGAAGGCAGCAGGAAGAGAGAGAGAGCCACTGGGAATAGCTTGGGCTTCTGAAACCTTATAGCCCACCTCCAGTGACATACTTCCTCCATCAATGCCACACTTATTCACACAAGGTCACACCTCTGAATAGTGACACTACCCATAGGCCCATGGGAACCATTTTTATTCAAACCATCATACTCCACTCCCTTGACCATAGGGTTGTAGCCATATCATAATAAAAAATGCATTTAGTCTAACTTCAAAAGTCCTAGTGTATCACAGTATCAGCACCATTTGGAAGTCCAAAATTCAAAGTCTCTTCTCAGGCACATGTAATCTCTTACTGTAATCCTCTGTAAAAATAAATGAAAAAGCAGATCACATAATTCCAACATACAATGGCACAGAATACATATTACCATTTCAAAAGAAAGAAAATGGCTCCTGTCCTGTTGCTTCTTTTCTCCTACATCTAATGTCCATCCCATGTGTCTTTCTAAGTGAGGACTGATCATCTTACCCCAGGTTCTCCTCCTTCCTTCTTGTTTATCTTCTTTAGGTGTATAGATTTCAGTATGTTTATCCTACTTACAGGTCTATATAAGTGAGTATTTACCATGTGTGTCTTTCTGCTTCTGGGATACCTCACTCAGAATGATCTTTTCTAGGTCCCACTATTTGCCTGCAAATTTCATGATTTCCTTGTTTTTAATTGCTGAGTAGTATTCCATTGTATAAAAGTACCACAATTTCTGTATCCATTCCTCAGCTGAGGGACATCTGGGTTGTTTACAGGTTCTGGCTATTACAAATCTGCTACAAACATGGTTGAGCAAATGTCCTTGTTGTGTACTTGAGCATCTTTTGGATATATCCCTAGGAGTGGTATAGCTGAATCTTGAGGAAGCACTATTCATAATTGTCTGAGAAAGTGCCAGATTGATTTCCAAAGTGGCCGTACAAGTTTACATTCCCACCAGCAATGGAGGAGGGTTCCCTTTTCTCCACAACCTCTCCGGCATGTGTTATCACTTGAGTTTTTGATCTTAACCATTCTTATGGGTGTCAGGTGAAGTCTCAGGATCGTTTTGATTTGCATCTCTCTGATGGCTAAGGATGTTGAGCAGGGCCTCTGAAAGACTCTACCTAGCAGTGTATCAAAGCAAATACTAAGACTCATAATCAAACCTTCGGCAGAGTGCAGGGAATCATATGAAATAAGGGGGAGTTAATATGACCTGGAGAGGACAGGAGCTCCACAAGGACCAAATATATCTGGGCACAGGGGTCTTTTATGAGACTGTTTCTCCACCCAAGGACCATGTATGGATATAACCTAGAACCTCTGCTTGGATGTAGCCCATGGTAGCTAAGCATCCAAGTGGGTAACCTAGTAAAGGGAACAGGGACTATTTCTGTCATGAACTCAATGGTGGGCTATTTGACCTCCCCCCCTCACTCCCCGAGGGAGGAGCAGCCCTGCTAGGCCAAAGAGGAGGTCTTTGCAGCCAGTCCTGAAGATGCCTGATAAACCAGGGGAGGAGGTCCTCCCCTATCTGTGGACTTGTAAAGAGGCAGGGAGGAGATGAGGAACGGAGGGTGGGATTGGGAGGGAATGAGGGAGTGAGATACAGCTGGGATATGAAGTTAATAAACTGTAACTAATATTAAAAAATAAAAAATTAAAACAAAAGAATGAACATTCTTTGTACTTGTTAAGTATTTTCACAAGTTGTTCCATATACTGAATATATTAACCATCATTCATTTCTTTTTAAATAAACTGTATATGAATTCAATATAAAAAAAGAAAGGAAATGGAATATAATAAGGAAATATTGGACCAAAAAAAAAAAAAACAGCAGGGCAAACTTCAAACTCTGCATCTTCATGTGTGATGTCACAGTGGTCTTCAGATCTCCAACTCCTTTCAGCTTTGTTGACTGCAACACACTTTTCTTTCTTGGGCTAGTTCCACTCCCTAGTAGCATCTTTTTTTGGTAGCTATCTTATGGCTGTGGCATCTCCAAGATCTTGAGATACCCAAGGCAATCACCTTTAAAGCTTTACACAATGTCCTCTCTGGGTCTTAATACAGGGACACCCTTCCCATATGCCTGGCCTCATTGGCTTTCCTTAGCTGCTGAGGGAGCTTCTATAACTCCTTTATTTTATCCTTAACTCTAAAGCCAGAATCATGTGGCCAAATCTGAGACTTTTATTTAACATGTTTACCTCCTTGAACATAGAACTCAGTTCCTTTACACTTCCTGGTGTTCCTTTTCTCTTAAAACTGTACATTTTCTATTTTTCCTTGCTCGGCTTGCTCCTTTTCATTATAAATCTGCATAAACATGTTCACTAATAACCAAGCAACACAATCAATACTAGGCTGTCTAGAAATCTTTGCCAAAGCTGTTAATCCCTAACTCTTCAATTTAGTTTCAGTCAGATTTTTTTGGACAAAAGCAGAAAGCAGACACATTTTTCACCAAAATATCACAATATTCGACTCTAAGCCACATACTGATATTATTCTCCTCTGAAACCCCTTGAACTGGGCCTCCATGGTTCAAATCACCTTCAGTACCACTGCCTTCCATGATCCTACTACTATGTCCCAGGAAGCCCCACTTAAAATGTTCAACTGCTTTTCTAGTCCAAAGTCCACATTCCTTCAAACAAAAGCATCGTCTGGCCTATCACAGCAATGCCGCAGTCCCTGGTACCAACTTTGAACTGGGGTTTCTATTGCCATAAAGAGACACCATGACCACAGCCACTCTTATAAACAAAAACATTTAATTGGGGTTGAGTTTAGTCCATTATTGTCATGGCAAGAAACATGGTAGCATGTAGGCAGACATGGTGCTGGAGAGGTACCTGAGAGTTCTACATCTTTACTGGGAGACAACAGGAAGAAAGAGTATCAATGGGTCTAGTCTGAGTACTTGAAACACCAAACGTACCTCCAGTGACATACTTCCTTCTACAAGGCCACACCTACTCCAACAACGTCATATCTCTAACAGTGCCACTTCTTATGGAACTACAGGGGTTATTTTCATTCATACCACCATATCCAAGGAAGAAGTATGTGGATAGATCTCTCCAGTGAATGAAAGCTGTGAAGATCTTTGTGTCCCATGGAAATGCCCAACAACAGGTAACTTCAGCTGAGGTGGCATTATGTGAACAGTCAGCCTCTTCTTTTCCCAACCATTCCTGTCATTGCCCAATGGTCCCATGAACAAAGTGGCCATGGTGGCAGAGAGTGATGCTATGCACAGTGGGCCCATGATAATGGAATCTACTGGCCTTACCATGTTCCCCACCATCCTGAATAAACTGGCCCAATTAAACGATAGATACCTTTTGAACACACCAACACAGCACCAATTAGGTGATGGTAGCTTGGAGGGCTGGGACAGGTTCTTATATTTTAAATTAGTGTCCAGTATATGGTACAGTCTCTTCTATAGCCAGGATTTATGGGCTCAGGAATCAAGGAATAGAAAAGGGAATAGTTCACTCATTATAATTTCTAGTGACCCATTAAGAAAAGTTTTGAACTCTGTTCCCATGGCCTTACATGCTGCTGGCCTAGAAGTTTTGGTTCCAGAGAGAGGAACACTTCTGCCAGGAGCCACAACAGATGTTCCATTGAATCGGAAGCTCAGACTTCTCCCTGGCCACTATGGGTTCATGTTGTTCTTAAGCCAAAAGGCTAAGAAAAAAAATGGTGTTAGGAAAAGTGATTGATCCAAATGAGGGAAATGGATTGCTTCTCCACAATGGAGGTAAGATTATGTCCAAGTGCAGGAAATCCTTTAGGGCATCTCTTGGTGTCACCATGTCAGTGGGAAACTACAATAGCCTAATCCAGGCAGGATGACAATGGGCACAGACTTATTAGGAATGAACATATGAGTCACTCCTCAAAGAAAAGAGCCATGACCTGTTGAGGTGCTTGCTGAGAGCAGAAAAAATACAGGATGTGTAGTGCAGGAAGGTAGTTATAAATTCCACCCAAGGGCATGTGACCAGTTACGAAATTGAGGGCATTTCTGCATGAGTGCTTCTGTTGTATTTTGTTGAGAATGCATTTGTACAGATATTTTTGTTTTCTTTTTTTTCAATTTCTTCATCATGTGATGTAACATCAATTAAGAGAATATTAATGGCCATCACATTTAGGTTTGAGATATTAAAAGAATGTCCCACCTACTCTAAATTTATAATGCATTTGCAGTTGTATGAGTGATAGTTATGTTAGGTGTAATTACAATATGCTTAAATATATAATGCATTTGTATTTGTACATGGAATAGTTGTATCATGTGTAGGTGTAATTATGATGAGGTTATTTTTTTATTTGTAAATTAATCATGACATAAGGAAATATGATTGTGCACCAAGTTGACAAATAATGTACTTGTAATGAATATTCTTGATTGTCAACTTGACTCCATCTGGAATTAACAAAAACTCCCAAAAGGAAGGCCACACCTGTGAGGGAATTTTACTTAATTTGGAGTGGGAAGATTCACTTCTCAAATGAATCTTTGAGGTGGGAAAACCCATCTCTAATCTGGGCCGTGCCTTCGGCTGAGAGCCTATATAAGGACATGGAAGAAGGAAGTCTTTGCTCTTTTCCTGCTTGTTCTTGCCTCTCTAGTAAGTATTCCTTCACTGGCATTACAGCCTACTTCTTCAGGATTTCAGAGTCTACTGAAGACCAGCTGAGACATTCAGCCTCATGAACTGAAAAATTACTGGATTCTTGGACCTTCCAAACATAGGCAGCTGTAGTTGGATAGCTGAACCATAGCCTGTAAGTCATTCCAGTGAATCCCCATATATATGCTTGAGAGAGATATTCATTCTATAAGTTCCGTTACCCTAGAGAATCTTGACTAATACACTATGTATCCTGTAGACTAGTTTCAGATAAGCAAAGGAAGTTGAGGAGAAGTCAAGTGACAGCCAGCGTGAGAGGAAGAATCTGGGCAGAAAGCTACTTCCCATCCCACTTTATCAAGCTGGTTCATTTTTAATTGAGTTCCCAAGAAAAGGATCTGTATTTAAGAGAAAATGTGGTCTCTGTGACTTTGGAACTGATACAAGAGCAGGAGGGAGGCCTTCACTCCCCTGTCCTACATGTCATGTATCTGAAGCTTCACTGATATCTTAGGAGATGTTTGATTCATTCATTAGAACCAGTATCAACATGTTCCCCTGAGAGTTATACACAGAAGCACTGTCCTGTTGAAAAGTAATCTCAAGGTAGTCCGTGTCCTTCAAAATTCCAAGGCCTTGTTAGAGGTGGAGTGAGATGGAAGTTAAGGAAAATGGAAGGGTCAGATGGTAGGAAAGGAACCCAGTTTAGGGATGCTAGCAGTTGTTAGAGTGCCAGCCATTGTTAGAAGCAATTAGTTCTCTGGAATAGGAAAGCCTGAGACTGGCCATAGTTACCAAGTGCCTCACACATACCCTGGGATTCTGAACTGGCTTGGAGTTGATTTGAGCACTGGGTTACATTTTATGTGTATTTTACTTTAGTTCTGTGTAGGTGTTTTATAGTGTAAAGGCTTGAATTTGTTAAAGGTTAAAACATCCTTTTCTTAAAAAAAAAAAAAAGTAAAGCAACTTACAAAGGTGGGATTCATAAAACTATAAGTCAGCGGTAAAATAAATAAATAAATAAATAAATAAATAAATAAATAAATAAATAAATAAATAAATAAAAGAATATAGGGGGAAAATAGGCATGGTGGCTTAAGCCTGTGATCTTGACTCATCTTAACTGAAGAAAGTGAGGCAATAATGATGCAATGGTAAGTAATGAAAAGACCAAGAGCTCAAAGTGGAGTTAAAAATCAAGTCCGTCCTTTCTATACAAGATGCACCCTTGAAATGCTAAACCCTGGTGTTACATTTTCAGTTATTAAACTACAGTGTTCTCATCCATTAAGACAAACTGCAACAGTAAAAGCCGTTATTTGGAAGAACTACTTCTGATAATCTACTCAGATTTGGACCTTCCTTCTCCTTTAGAGACCATCCCAGGATGCTTTCCTAGTCACTGCCTACAACTCCCTCCAGGCAGGATCACAGCCTTGATATTTAGGTATCTGATAACAGTGAAGTGGGTTCTAACCTTGGCAGAGCGCTTGTCACACCAGAGCCAGCAGGGGGCCCTGAGTCCTCATGAGAACGCAAGCCACTATGTGCAAGAGAGGCCTACCACAGCAAAATGAATGTCAGTTTTAGGGCCTGTGATCCCTATGAAGGAGCAGACGGAAAAATGTCACTCAGGGCAATCCCAGACACCTTTCATCTGGTGAAAGATGGGCAAACAGAGTGTGAGCTGTGAGCTTTCAGGCTGACTGGTGTGTGTGTGTGAGAGAGAGAGAGAGAGAGAGAGAGAGAGAGAAAGGAAGAAAGAAAGAAAGAAAGAAAGAAAGAAAGAAAGAAAGAAAGAAAGAAAGAAAGAAAGAAAGAAAG
>NW_026596256.1:8526807-8597389 GCF_907164565.1 Psammomys obesus
AAGAAAGAAAGAAAGAAAGAAAGAAAGAAAGAAAGAAAGAAAGAAAGGATTTTCATGGATATTCTGTAGCCTTTAAGAAGCCTCTTTCTAGCTCCTGTCTATAAAGAGGGATTATTGTTAGTCTGTCTGTGAAGTTCTCGTTGGATTTGCAGTGCCTGTCCCAAGCCTTCCTTTACACAGAACAGAGAGCAACCAAACACATCTTTTCTACAGGGGAAAAAAAAGAAAGGCCTGAAAGTTTTCCAGGCCTCTGAGTAGAGAGGTAGATGGAGAGGCCTGGAGAGTCGGAGAATTCACTCCATCCTCAGGCCCACAGGTCTCCTACCTTTCCCTCACAACACAGATTTCTGTCCTTGAGGATTTCAGGGAATGACTTCCAGGCCTGAGCACTAGTAGCCCACCAGCAAAGCAGGTCTGCTCCTGGACAGACTAGCTGATATGTGACACTTTCACGTATCACGAATTGATGAAGGCGAAAGGACTCTGTCCTGAAAACTCAGGGTGTTTTGATGTCTGAACAGTGCTCACCACCAGTGCTAGTTATTTCAGGTAGACAGTCACTCCTTCTTTTTAAATTGTTCCAAGATAAAAATGTATGTGTGTCTGTGTGTGTGTGTGATTGAGAGGGAGAGAGAGAGACAATATGGGAGTGGTCATGGAGGGCTGGGGTCAACTTGGGTGTCTTTCCCAATTACAACCACCTTATTTTTTGGGTCAGGATCTCTCACTGACCTTGGAGCCCACTGATTAGGCTTGACTGGTTAGCCAGTGAGCTCTGTGCTCTGCCTGTCTCTGCCTTCACAGTGCTGGGCTTACAGTCATGTGTCGCTGGGCTTTTCGCAAGGGTACTGGGGATCTGAACTTGTGTTCTCATCTTTTGAGGCAGCACTTTATCAACTGAGCCATCTTCCTAGGTCCCAGGTTTGTTATACTGAGCATTTCCAAATTGTTGTAGTGTTTGTGGCTGGGGCAACATGATCTCTCTCCTTTTTGCTCATCCTGGGAGCTTTCTTGAGGGTAGCACATTGAGAATTGAGAAGCGTCAATTTTAGGTTCACTTGGGGCCTTTGGTCACCAACATATTAATTTGGTGGATAATTCAAGGGAAAGAATTGCCTTGGATCATCCTTCACGACTTCCATGATTCAGTGCAATACCACCTCAATTCTGGATTTATACGCTTCTCATAATTTGGAGCTTATTAGTATTAAAGACACTAAGCTGGAAACAATCCCCGGTGGGTTGCTTTCACCTAGTTATATAGTAAGGATCCTTTTCCACCATGCCAGTGTCACCGCAGCAATGCTGTCCACTGCAAACACTGTTGTTAAATGGTCAGGACTCAGATGCAGAAGGAAAGAAACCTTTGATTTGCTTCTTTCCTTCCTTCTTTCCTTCCTTCCTTCCTTCCTTCCTTCCTTCCTTCCTTCCTTCCTCCCTCCCTCCCTCCCTCCCTCCCTCCCTCCCTCCCTCCCTCCTTCCCTTCCCTTCCCTTCCCTTCCCTTCCCTTCCCTTCCCTTCCCTTCCCTTCCCTTCCCTTCCCTTCCCTTCCCTTCTTCCTATCTTTTTCTGTTTTCTTGCTTGCTTGCTTGCTGGCTTTTGGCTGCTTTGCTTGCTTATAGATTTTCTGGTTTTGACCATCAGACATAGTAACAATATGACACTTTAAGCAAAGCGTCTTTTACAAAGAAGCCTTGAGGCTTTCAAGTTCTAAAGCGCACTGTAGCTTTATCTATATTTTTCAAAATATATTATGTCTGTTTTATCAAAATATAGTCTACATGACTGTTGAGTTCTCCTTGGTAGAATATGCATCTTATTGTTCACTGAGGATGTGGAGTAACCATCCATCCATCCATCCATCCATCCATCCATCCATCCACCTGCCTTAGACTAACTGTGCAGAACAACGTTCCAAAACCATCCATCTGCATCCATTATTTCCATAGTCCAGCCAAAATCCTTACTGTGTAGGCTGTAAACATTCATAAGAAGGGCCTTGGTGCTTAAGAAGTCTAAATGCACAGATGAAATAAACCATATCTAAATGTGGCCAAAGCCAATCGATTTCCTTATAGAGAAATTATGGAGATATTTGCTTTTCAGTACATTAAATCTGCAGCCACATTAGTGGTCTCTGTATCTTTCGATTTTGTGAAAGGGAACTGAAATCCAGCAAGTCGTATCAGGAGCCCATTCAAAAAATGAACAAAAAAGCAAATGAAAACGACCCAGAATGAGGTGGTATAGTTTTCAGTTTGTGTTTTGTAGGCATAGGTTCCTTCTTTAAAATTTGCAATTTTTTCTGAGAGGTGGTGGATTTTCACTTCTGAGGCAAACAATACCATGACAAGACAGCCACAGGAGCCTGCAACACAAAGAACAAGCAATACGTTAGGACAAATATTACCCGATTGTACGAGTCAAAGAGAACATCCAAAAGCAAACCAAAGGCACCATGCCACCACCAACCTCACTTTCATTCTTCTCAAAAATGGTACTATTGCAAAACTGTAATCATGAGCCTGATTCTCCAATCCATGTTTGGTAGCATTTGGGGTATGGCTGTGAGTAAGAAAGATTTGTGTGGCGAAGGGACATTGATGGCTTGAATAGGGCAGTTGGAATCTAGTTGATCTCCCTGCGGCCTGTATTGCTGGGCCCCTTTAAAGCACAATGATCTACTTGACTACTAAGCAGCCACTGTGGCTGCTAGAGAACACATTTCTCTGTACTTCACAGGGGATGAAGGATAAATGTCAGTGAAAAGCCCCGCATTTCCTCCTAAAAGGGTACCATGACCTCTCCAACTCTCAACTTGCCACCACTGCCCAGAGGAGCACCTAGGGCAGAGACGTAGGTGTGGATAAAATGTTGTTGACCAAGAGCATATTGTTCTCTTGGTGGCCAAAATCAGATTTTCAGCTGAGCATATGCCTGCCTTTAATAAATTCAGGTAAGATGAGAATTGCTGAGGTGGAAAAGCAGGAACTTTCTGCCTTACTTCTTCCTTCTCATTACTGAAATATGGATGTAATGCCTTCTGGGGACATTTTATTCCAGGTGGCATCAGAAATGGAAGCCATGGGGCAAGGGAAATGGCTCTCTGATTAACATCCTTACTATGCAAGCACCAGAGTTCAGATCCCCAGAACCAACATAAATGCTGTGGCGTCACCCTGAATAAGTCAGGCTTAGAAAGCTTAGACAGGATATCCCCACAGCAAGCTTGCCAACAAGACTGTCCATGTCTGGGAGCCTTGGATTTAATTGAGAGGCCCTCCATCAAAGAATAAGTTGGAAACAATATCAAAGTTGATTCTCATCATCAACCTTGGGTCTCCATACACATGCACACACACATACCCATTCAAAAAGAAAAAGAAGCCATGTACTATTGCAAAACAAAAAAGGCAAAACCTGGACCCCAGATACATGAAGCTACCTGGCTATGCCTGGATTTTAACTTCCATGTTTCAGTGGGTGAAGACATTTTCTGTTTGTTTTATTTACCTCACTGCTATGATTCCCCGTCACCTGTCACTGCCTGTAGCCTAATGTGAAGGACGTGGCTGTAGGCTGTGGGAGTCCTCTGCAGGAGCGGGCTGCTCCATACTAACTGGATTCTGGAAACTGATGGGTGGTCATCTTCTGTCCTAAGGATGAAGAATCAGAATCCTCCCTGCTTCCCCTCTCATCCTTCAGGTCTGGATGGCCAGACCTGGAGCAGGATGGATGGCCAGGACTCCCGAATGGTTTTATGGCTACTGCTTTTTTCAGTTCACCACCATGCAGTTCTTCTTAGGTGATGAGCTGAGATGGCTTTCTGACTTTGGCCAAACCAAACTCCTCCCCGTCACCCAATTATGAACTTAGGTGATGGAACCCCCAAATCACATCTTCAGTTTCATCATCTATAGTAGGTAGTCATTGCATGGTTAGCTTTGACATTGCAAGTGATCCATAAAATGGGCAATTAATAGCTTGTCCTTGATGTTTATGTATCCCTTTTTGTTTCTTGTAAGTTTTCTTTTAGATTATTCATTTTATTTTATTTGTATGAGTGTATTGCTCACAGGTATGTGTCTACATGCTGGGACCCAGAGAGGACAGACGAAGGTGTCAGATCCTCAGGGACTGGATTTCCCAATTGTGTGAGCCAACATGTTGGTACTGGGTATCGAATCTGGGTCCTCTGCAAGAACAGTAAGTGCTCGTAACTGCAGAGCCACCTTTCCAGTCCTTCTTGTTCTTAATCATAATCTGTTGCCCTGCCCTACCTCACACCAGTAAACCTTGCTATCTCCAAATCTGTAATACAGCCTTATTCCCTCAAATAAGATTATTGTCAATTTAGCATGTAACTTTTTTATTCTTTGATTTTAATTACTTCAAATATTGTGAAAATGGCTTTATTTTTTTGTTTGCACACACTTTTTGTTGTTGTTGTTGTTGTTAAACCTATCATATGCCAGGCACAGGGATAATAATGGAGATCCAATTTTGAAAGAAAACATACATGGTCTCTGCTCCCAAAGAGAGTAGTATGAGTAAGCAACAGAACAATTATGAACTCATTGCAGTGTGTGCCCCAGTAGGGAATGCAGGGCACTGTTGCTGAGTTGGTGGGCAGCATCCTCAGAGATAGATGGGAAAAGTTAGCTCACAAAGGGAGGCTGGAGTGTGTAGGAGAATCCAGTGAGTGTGGGCAGAGGTCCCTGTGCCTTCTGCAAAAGGAAGCTTGGATTGCTACACAGATAGAATTGATTGTGGGGGAAGGGATGCAGGCAGGAAGAAGAAAGGTGAGGTCATATTTCTGCTTTAGGACTTCACCAACACATCCCCGTCATCCTAGCACTTGTGAGGTTGAGGCAGGAAGAGTGCATGAAAAATAAAAATAAAAAAATGAAGGCATGCAGACAGATAGATGGGGGTGGGGATGAATGAATTACACCTAGGGCTGGCCCCACCACATCAACATATCATACAACACAACAAGCCAATATCAAATGCTATCACTTTCTTGAGACTTCACTTTCCACCAGCCTTGGCATGGTGGCTGGAAAGATTCCTTTGTGAGATTTGTCAGCTTGACTATTTTTGTATTCTGAGCTTCAAGCCAGAGCTCTCCCCTTGCAAACCATATCATTCCTTTATTGTTAGATCCTAACAAAAAGGCTGCGATGCTGTTTTCTCTTTATCTTTTATTTGAAAATTGTAGAGAAAATGCCATTGCTGTTACCACAAGAGCTCCCTTTGTCTGAGGAGATGGTGAGTTTCAGACAGGAGAGAAACACTATTTCTTCAGTGCCCAAAAGGAAAATTTAAGCTCAGTTCTCTTTTCAAGTCATTAAATATTTTAAAGGAATACTTTGTTAAGGGGGCAGCATGCTCCTCTGTCAAGATCACGGCAGCCAGGACACAGTATATGGGCTGATAGAGTGATCAGACTTCCCTCTGGATTCTGGGTTTGACCACAAGCCAACTTTGTTATCTTGAAGTCAGAGGACAGAAACCAAGCCTGAGCCCCAGACAACCTGCCTGTGACTGCTAAAGGGAAACAACTCAGTGTGAATTGGAGATATTTTCGCTTCTCTTTGTCCAGATCTATAAAAGAGATGTGAGATCAAGGATAACTATTTATGACTTCCTGACCAAAAGACACACATGGAGGCTTTCGCTGTGAGGCCCGGCTGCTTGGAATGTGGAGGGAGGCTGAGAGACATGAGAGATGGTAAGAACCAGGCAGGTTCCAAAACGACTCTCTATCACAGCAAGAAGGGCCTGTACACCATGTCCCCTATTTAGAGGGGCTTGCTTTGCTCCTTTTTGGAAAGCTCTCCCTCCCCAAAAGAGTGAAGTCAATGGAACATGTTCACCTGGAGGACTTGCCATACTGCTCGGACCCCAGAGCTCTTATCCTCACAGACCTGAGCCCATATCCAGGACTGCACGGTTATCTTGCCAGGGTTAGCCATCCCAAGAACATGCTGGTGGCTGCTATGACATATCCCTCAGCACTGTGAATGCTTTAGGAATAGCCGTTTCATACAAGGCTCAGTGACCCCCCCCCCAATATATTTGCAAAGCCTTTCCTGAAAGAGAGGAAGCCACACTGAGAGGAGAAGAGGACTGAACAGGAATGGTTGCTCCTTCTGACACTTACTCATGTGCAACATTCATAGCAGTCAAGAATTCTACATTTAAATCCCTCAAAGGTCCTTCGGGTAAAGGGGGAATGTTTCTTGGGGTAGAAAAATGCAGCATTTTGTATTTAACGGTTTAATTCACTTTAACCTTAAATGTTTAAACACACAGCATATGGATTTTCATTTGTATGCTCCCAGGGCCTCACAAGTGTTAGAATTAGGCCTGCATGTCTCTCTCCTCTTTTATCCCAGGGAACATGTGACATCAAATTCCCTAGCTCAGCTGGAGCCACTGGAACAGCTCCCCCACGTGTCTGGCCATCTGATCCTCACTGCTGCACTCGCAGAAAAGTTAGAATGAGCCAGACTTTGGAAGCCTGCTGGACCTCACTCAGACTAGAATTTGGGAAACAACCAGGCACAAGGCCCGCGTTTGCAGCCCAGCGTCACACTTAATGGCCGCAGCCGTTTCCCTTTCATCTGTCTGTTTTCCTCACCATCTGGATGGCGCTGCTGTTGGGCTCCCCCTTCCTTAATGGCTCTGATTACTGAGTTAATCTCTGACTGAATAAGATGGCTGAGCTACTGGGCTGTCACACCAGGAAGGAGCAGACATTAACAAACATTTGGGATGTTCTAGATGCTGCATACCCATGCCTCTCATCTGGCAGCTGCCTGGGATCGCCAAGTTTTGTGTCTGTCTCCTTGGACCTGATAACACAGGGAACAGAGGTCGCAGCCAGTAAGAAAGTTGCTTTTTCTATTCTGCTTCACCCTGAACAAAACACCTGCCAAGGTCTGTGGGCATCCAGTGTGCTGGGAGCTGATTTCCTCACAGGGCAAAGAATTCTGAAATCACCCTACAAGCTCTTATTTTTGAAAATACTAATTTAGAATGTTATTTCCTGTGAAAGTAACTTCCAACATCTTCAGGATGAGAACACATTATTTCTCAAGTCTCTCCTAGGTGACAAATGATAGAGGCATTCTTCGCCTGATGTAGAATGGCAAACTGGCCATTTACTTCTTTAGAATTGCTAAAGATGCCAAATAAGGGTGGGGGTTTCACAACTTCATAGGTGTGGTATTGATCTCCTGTGACGTCACACAACCTCCCTCATCGAACATGAGGTCCCTTCCCTTCAGTAATGACTTCGTTCCTAGGTAGAAGCTTTCTGATTCAACACTGCTTCCGTGAACAGTGCTCACCACATGGAAAGGGAATCAATAGACAAGGAAATGGAACTGACGCCAAGGACTGAATTTTGAGGTTGTGATACTGAGCAATTTGGCTGTGGTTCTACAGAACAGAGATGCAAAAAAGGAGCAACACCAGGTGAGCCAAGCTTCCCTGTCTCCTATAAGGGGCAGCCAAACAGCCCACATTTCCCTGAGTTCTCCCAGTGTCGTCTTATAAAAATACAATGCTTAATGTAATTAGTGTTTTAAAGAAGAATGCCATTGTTGCTAGTAGGTATACAGGACTTGTTTTGTTTTATCCATTTATTCCACAAATTTATGTAGTGACTGCAGTATTCTGGGCACTAAGGATTCATGACTAAAACCAAACAAGACTTAAAACAACTTTCTTTCACTGAGCTCTTTGTGCTTGGTAGATACAATGGAGAGAGATGGGCAATAACCAAGTAAGTATATTCTACAGTCGAGCAGAGTATGATATGTACTAAGGAGAACACAGGTAGAGAGGATCAAAGACAGAAGGGCTAAGAAGTGCTTATGAAGATAAGCGTTCAGCATGTCCTGAAAGAGGTGAGGGAGGGAGTAGATACGTGGAAGGGAGGGTGTTTCAGAAAGAGGGCAACCGTGTGCGAAGAAGGAGCCGGGCATGTTAAGCAAAGAGGAGAGGGAGGCAGAGAGTGCCAAGAGGTCGGCAGTGGTTTGTGTTTGGAGCCACAGCTGCGTATTTCCATGGTGCAGGGGATGCTTTGGTAAGAACTTGGGCTTTGAGGCTCAATAAAACAGAAAGGAAGACACACTTTCTGAATAGGACAAGAGTCCCAATAGTTATGACAGGAAAGAGGGCGAACACATCAGCACCCCGTGGTTCTAGACATCAATGATCAGAAAGTAAAACCATCTCACAACACACTGGCCCTCCTCTGCTGTCCTGCATTTGAAAGTGAACTTCCATGCGCCTGCTATCATGGGCTCTATAATTACATCCTCTTTCCTTCTTTGGTTCTGTTTTGAGGTCTGTACAGAACCTAGTAGACATTTTTAGTACTGGCTTCTATATAGCTAGACATCTCTGACTCTTTCTCAGACACCTGAAAAACATCTCCATGAAGACTGAATAGAAAAGGCGCAAATTGTTTCCACTAACAATTGCAGAGTAATATGTCCTATACACATTGCATATATCGGATAGCTGGGGTAGAATTAATCTGAATCTCTGTGTAATGTAAGACTCCTATTTTTATGCTGTTCTTTATTTTTCTTGTCTTCATGTTTCACATATGACTGTGCTTATTTTTGTTCTGTGCCATTGCTGTAACCAAAATTAATCAGGCCCATATTAGAATAATGCCTTCTAAAGAAAGGCATAAGTTATATTAGTTTGTCTTGCTTGGTATAACTCAAGACACAATGCCATCAATACAACTGCAATAAGTCCAGATTTGGCTAGTTTTCATCACCCCACAAAAACCTAATAAGTGTCATGCCAACTGTAGAGATTATCCGTAGACTGCTGGGATTTTTTACCAATGGCCCAGGACAAGTCTTTTCACATGAAGGTCTGGCTAAGGCTCTTCACTCTCAGGCAGCCCAGACAATCGCATACATAAGAATTCAATATGCTCAAATATCAATGTGCCTACGTAAAAGTATGGGGCTACTCACCTCTATGCTCAGCTCCATCTTTTATGGATCTTTCTTTTTCTACATGTCCTGAACTTAGGAACATCTTTCTGGAAACATCATTTTTAGCAGTCTTTCTCTGTTCTTTACCTCCAGCTTCTCTCATAGGAGACACCATCTTTATTCAAAGCTCACGGCTATATTTTCTCTTGAAACATTCCTCTAGAAGCCTTTAAACATCATGATTGCCTGGGTTTCCTTCTTTCAGTATTTACTTGCTAGACCCTTCCTCTTCAAACCCAAAAGCCATTCACGGTTTTCTTCAGTGGTTGGCCTTGACCAATTTTTTTTCTCAGTACATTCTCCCAACAGGTGACCCAACCCATTTTTATTCTACATAATTTTTGTACCCTAGCAACAATTAAATTTAAGTCTTTCATCTAGACCTGTTCTCTGAACTCTAGATTATACATCCATATGTTTCCATAACACCTGTTCTTAGATGTCTCAGAGTATCTCAGATCTGATACACCCTAAATGTAACATTTGATTGAAATAAGGACCTGTCTCTAAACTGTAGCCCTGAGCCCCATTTTGCCTGTCTACCTCAGCAAATGCTTTGCCATTTATTTAATTGTGTAAGCTACCTGAGAAATGTTTTGGATCTGCTTTCAGAATTTTTTTTTTCATCTTCCAAGGCAGTAGCATTGTTTTCACCCAGACATTTCTTAAAGAGGTAAACCTGTCAGACATCTTAAATTTCCAAAAGCTTACTGCAATTAAAGTCCACTCTTAAAACATTTAACACAGATTTTTTAAGCTCCACTACTAACTCTATCATGTGATCTCTCCAGGTCCAATTAAACATTTTAATTAATGAGCACATATTTCTGCTCATTGTCTACCCCTTTAGCAATATGAATTTTCTTTCTATTCCACCACAGAGCTGTCCTTCCCTAGGGCCTTGTGTGTGCTTTCTCTGCTGCTTGGGAAGTTCTCTGAAGATTCTCAGCAACTCAGCTACTGCAAGAAGGCTGTTCAAAACTCAAAGCCCGATCGATCCCTGCTCTGCTTGTCAGAGGAACCTGTTTGTCACTCTTAGAAGTATGTCAGTATGCAGTCAGTTACTTATCCACATATACTTTGGCTTGACTCTCCCAGTAGGCTTCAGGCTCCACAAAGGCTCGGCCCTATGTTGGCTGCACTATGGCATCACCAGGGCCCTTAGTCTGGCGTGCGCCGAATACTCTGCCGAATAAGTAGAGTGAGTGCACCTGTGGCACTGGTCCTCAACACAGGCTGCCAATTAAGATCACCTCATTTGAAAAACCTAAGCCCAAATCCAAAGCCAGTGTTTGAGTCCCACCCCCAGCGCCCCCAGCTTAATTAGCATGGTATGGGAGCTGGTTTCAGGAATCCTAGCGGGCTCTTCAGGGGACTCCGACATCAGTGTTGGAGAGGAGAGTCACTGTATGGGGTCCATTTAAGTATGACCTAAATCTCACATTGGGGAAAAGGCTTCTTAAAACTAGTTTGTAAATGACTAGAGAAGAAAGCAAATTAACTGATTTTCAACAGTAGTAGCCAGAAATGGGATATAGAGAAAGGTGAGGCATACAAATTACCCTGGAATCTCTAAGGAGTGGAAAGAAATATTCAGAATCTTGGGATGTAAGCATTAGCAAGCTACAGTCGTGACCGTGGCCATTCCTGCCTGATCCAATGGGTATAGTTTTTTTTTTTTTTTCTTTTTTCCTTTTCTGTCTCCTTTGGTCTGAATAACTGACAAAATCCACACAGAGACCTGGAAGGAATCATTCTCTTCTCTCTCCTTTCCTTATGGGTCCTGGTACAGGTATAGGTTCCCACCTATTCACGAAGTAGATCTCTAAAGTATGGTCCCATCATGACTTCACAGTGAAGAACCAAGAAGGGCAAAGGAAAGTTGGGGGTGAATGTGGAAGAGAGGAAGGAAGAGAGGATGTCCAGGAGATATGGACAGCATCTATAAGCACAGAAGCCTGAGCTGCACACAATGGTGAGAGAAATGGGAAGGACCTGAGCAAAGGGAGAAAATCCTGGGTATCTCCTAATGGAATGTGACTCGCCTAAATAGAGGACCCCCTAATACATTCACTGGTCTATAACTATACATGTTGATTCCCATTTAAAGGGTTCATGATACAACTTTCCTCAACGAAAACTTACCTCGACACAATGAGGATTTAGAACTGGGCTCTGCATGAACACTCTAAGTTTAGGTAATCATTACCCAAACTCTGTGGACCCCTGGGCTCCCTGTGTGAATTTCGAGGGAATGAGGTGATCTATGCTTCAAGAGTGACCTGTCACCCCCAGAGCCTGCAGCCTGTCAGTCTACCTGATTCTCGTTTTATTGTTGTATACAGCTTCTTTTGAATTACTGAAAAAAAAAAATGGTGTTTAAAATAAGGTTTCAGAAGCTTTGGCTGCTCTGCAAACACTGGGTCTTTGCAAGGTATTGCTCTGGACATAGCTCCTTCCCTTCTCCCTCTCACCCCACCCACCCCTGTCCGTCCTCGATTCACTAGCCTTTATCAAACACTTGCTTTTCCAAGTTCAGTATAAGACACAGCGTAAGCATGGGACTGCGTCGTCCTGTGTAGATTTGAGTGCCCAGGTTCTCCCTGCATCAGACTTGGCTGGAGGCCAAGATAAGAACTGGCATTTGGATTAAATCCTGCATTCTTTGAGTCGCCTTGCTTCTCAGATACTGCTGGCTAGGTTGTCCATCAGATCTGCCAATTTGTCTCCAAATGGGCTCCTCTTCTGAATTTCATTCAGAGATGGAGCGCTAGGATGCTGAGTTACTTAGCTGGAATGTCTCCCCTGCAAACCAGCTATTCTTTCTTTGGCTTTGTGATGTTCGGTCAAGATGCTTGCCTTGTCAGCTGTTTAGTTAACTTCTGCCCGGTGTTAGAATGAATAGGAAAGGCCTGCACTTTCCAGTTGCCTTGTGACTCCTGGCAACGAAGGCCATGGGAACAACACTTTTCCCCCCTGGCACCAGTTGTGACTTTTGACCTCATTCCATACTCTTAAAAATCTCTGATGGTGTCCTGAAGAGAGGCCGTGGCAGCTCTTTAAGATCTGAGACCCAGTGCCTCCCTAATTCAGGTAAATTAAAGAAGTCTTCTGTTTCTTCCCCAACCTGCAGGAATGGTAGGTGGTTCCAAAGATGATCCTCTGAGCTACCTCAAGTCCCCATTGTGGTTTTTCAGTCCTCCAACCCTTGCTTAGTCATTTCCTTGTTGCTCACTGGTTCTCAACCAGTGAGTTATGACCCTGGTGTGTGTGTGTGTGTGTGTGTAGGTATCAAATGACTATTTCACAGGGATTGCTAAAGACCATTGGAAAACACAGATATTTACATTATGGTTCATAACAGTAGCAAATTTACAGTTATGAAGTAAGTAAGCATGTAGTTTGGGGTCACCACAACATAAGGAACTGTATTAAAGGCTTGAAACATTAGGAAGGTTGAGACCCATTGCTCTACTTGCACCTTGAGCTTGCAGCAGAATCACCTGGAGGGTCAGCGAGAGCACACGGGTTTGTCCACCCCAGGGTCTCGTCACTCTGGGGCTGGGGCTGGGGCTGGGGCTGGGGCTGGGGCTGCGGCTGCGGCTGCAGCTGTTGCTCTGCTGACAAATTCCCTGATGATTTGGATGCTGCTCACCTGAGGATCCTACCTGATCCACTGGCCTACTTTAAGTCTCTGTTGAAATGATGCGTCATTTGTCTACTACCTGAATGCTCTCAGACTCGATGGACTGTCTACCAGTTTGGGTGTGGATGTTTAGTGGGTGACATAGTCCCCGAATGCTCAAGCCTTGACCCCCTGTAATAGTGAGTTGCCATCCTGACTTGTGTGTCCCACCTTGAACCTGTACCTTTTTACCTCGGTCCAAAGCCGGTCCCTTGCAATACACCTGCCTGTTGTTCTTTGGCACAGGTCCTCCTGCCTCTGTGGGCCACAAGGCTAATTTTACCCCAGTAGGGTTCTGATTCCTCTCACCTATGGCACCTAGGTGATCCAGGCTTGCTTTTTCAAGTCAACAAATGCATGAATTATTATATACAGAAAGCTTTACACTGGCTGCTTTTGCCAAAGATAGACGAGCACTCCTTGGTCTACCCTTACAGAATACTCATTACTGTAATACTTAAAGTTGTATTATATGTGTATAAAAGATGTAGAGCGCCTGCTGGGGAGAGACCTTCTTTTCTGTTGGGTGAATAATTCGGTTAGCAGGATGTGGGTGGGAGCACCCTCAGTGTGTATACGTAAGTGTGTGTAAACAGCAAGCACATTGCCTTCTTCAGCGTATTAGCCCCTGATGACTACAGGGCTCTGTTCTCTAGGCACATGTACAAGCTGGTGCCGCAGTTGGGTAGTGTCAAGAGGAATGAGTCTTTTCTGGCTGCCTGAGAGCTAGCTGCCAAGGGCAGCTTCAAAAAAGAAAGACATTGTTCAACTTGGACTTCCATTAGACTTTTGGCTGGTGTGAACTGTAATCTCCCGGAAATCATCAAGAGAATGTGACGTAATCTCGAACTGATCTGCAAGTTTGGAATGGTGTAAAATCAGAGACCTCCTATCTAAAGAGAGTCATGACTTATGTAAATATATTTCATTTTCTCATTTTTTTTCCTCCTTCAGAAAAGGTCTGATAAGCACCTTGTGGTACTGACTAGATTTTTACCTTCTTTTCCATTAACCCTGATTATGAAATGAAATGTGTTTATCAAAGCCTTGCCATTTGGGTGGACAGTGTCTCCTTAGCCAGATGAAACTAGCATCAGGCTACATGAAGTGCTGGCTCCTGAATATGATTTCTCATCTGTGGGTGCCTTTATCACTTTTATGGTGACATTTTCTTATTTTTTGACTAAATAAATGCACACTAGTCAACACTTAGAAATGATGATGAATCGGATCAAAAAATAAAACCACCTATAGTTTCTATACTTGGAAATAACCACAACTAATAAAATATCCTACCTATCTCTCCCGTATTAATATAGCCTCTGTATTAGTGTGTGAATGTATAAGCAATTTCATCAATATCTTTTATGTATATTTTTTATAACTTTATAACTGGTTCATAATATTTGTAAAATCTTACTGCTGCTGTAATTTAACATCTTGATACAAGCATTTATCCATTTGATTACATCTTCAAAATTATAATGTGAAGATCATAGTCATTCATATCGACGACCATAACATACACAGTGAATTCCGAAGCGTTAGATCATTGCAGTATTTCTTCACTGTTAGCTGTTATGCATAATACTACAGGAAAATTTCCACATTCATGGGCTGAGACTACACTTAGTCAGGGCATTTTTTGACCCACCGGAAAGCGCTTTGTCTTAGGAGGTAGAATTTTATACTCGCCTGAAATGAAGCTCACCAGATACAGCCCCAGTGGTCCATGCAGAGTTTCAAAGGGCTTGCCAAAAGCGTTGTACATGAAGAAGGCTGTCCCCACCATGGTTAAGACGACAAGAATCATGGAGAAGAGAATGATATTGACGTGGATGCTCACAGGGATGGCTTGGAGCAAATCTGGGAAGACTGAGGATAAACCAAAGATTAAAGGGATTTTATGGCCAGCACTCTGTATCTGTAACTCAAAATGTAAACCTCTCTTCTTTCACATGCTTTCAAAAATCACTAAAAATCATTTTGATAAACACATTTTTCTCACCTACAAATTTACAAGGGGTTTACTCAAAGATTTGAAGATGGGACCCTTTCACAGAATTCACTGGTCAAACATGGCACCTGCTGAGTACCGGAGACTCTTCTGCCCCTGATTATACTGCGATGCTACATTAGTAACTCAAAAGTGTACATTTTGATGACCAGTGTTTTAATGACAGGTCTCTATAATCACTTTTAGAATCTATCTAAGCTTATAATTATATTTTAAATTTGAATGCACCTGGATTCTAGACCACAACAATAGTATAGAATGGGGAATTTTCAATCAACTTCAATATTTTGACGTAGCACAGATCTGTGGGAAAATAATTTCTGGTACTGCAAGAAATGTATTTCCATTTAGCAAACGTGCCAAATCTATTTCTATATTTTGTATTCAGGGCAAGTTATCATTGTCTGCTTGGGAGAAGAAAAACCTTAAAGATGTCAGATTTATCAGTGATGCATCAGCATGCCTACCTTCAGCAAATCTGGATGACAAACAGAAGGGAGTACAGTTGTGTGCACTTTAGTTTCCCAAGCAACTAGCCCATGCTTAATTTGTTTGTTGAGCATCTACTATGTATCAGCCATTGCTCTGGGAGCCAGAGGTGGAGCCATAAAACAAGACAAAGAAAGATTCAGACGTCTTCCACAGAGCTTGAACCTAAAGAGAGTATGCAGTCAAATGGCATGTGAATAAACAAATCTGACCGCCTATTTTCAAAGGTGTTCACGAAGGTTGTCTCCCTTCACACAGGTGTCACTTCTCCTTTAAGAGGGAGGGTTATTTCCTCAATGCCCTTCAGGAGTAGCTATATTATGCAGCTTAGTTGCCTTTTATCATCATCCTATAGTAATGAAAACTCTTTTTTTTTAATTTTATTTTATTAATTACACTTTATTCACTTTGTATTTCCCCATAAGCTCCTCCCTCCTCCCCTCCCAGTCCCACCCTCCCTGCCCCTTCTTCACGTATGTCCCTCCCCAAGTCCACTGATAGGGGAGGTCCTCCTCTCCTTCCTTCTGATCTTAGTCTATCAGATCACATCAGGAGTGGCTGCATTGTCATCTGTGGCCTGGTAAGGCTGCTCCCCCCTCAGGGGGAGGTGATCAAAGAGCAGGCCAATCAGATGAAAACTCTTTTTAGAATCTACTTTCTACAAACCAGGTCTGCTATATCCAAAACATTAAGCCCGGTCCCATGTTAGTCAGGGTGTAGGGAAAGGGAGCCTCTTGTGCACTTTTCTTGGGAGTGAAAATTAGGGGAAAAAAACTGTCTTTGATGCTGGCAATATCTGTAAAGCACCAAAGTGTCCACACCCCTTTGTTCAGCAACATTACTTATTTACAGGAGCCTCTCTTAGGCACATGAGTCCGGTGGAGTATTGTAAATACAGTCCTTGCTGAAAAGCTTAGAAAGAGCCTGTGTGTTTAGCAATAGTGCATACAATCCCATACAATGGAATTTTACAGAGCTCAAAGCAATTCTATAGGAACAGATGTGCAATTATCACCAAAATGTGATGCGAGATGGAAAGAAACCACACAGAGAGAAACATGCATCATCCTGCCATCTCGGGGGGGGGGGGGAGCCAAGGGGATATGTTCATAACGATTATTTAAGTACTTTGTTCTCCTGGCTGAATTCTCTATACAGGTGAGATAAGGAGATTATTAAACACCAAGCAACAGGAGGCTGGGGAGATTGCTCAGTAGATAAGAGCCTTTGCTCTGCAAGCATGAAGACTTGATTTCCAGTCTCGACACCCATGTAAAAAGCAGGGCATAGAGGCATATACTAAACATTGAAAGATAGAGTAAGGTAGATTATAGGCACTCACCAACCAGCCAGCCAACCTAGCAAAAATAGTGAGCTCCCTGTTCAGAGAGTGGGGAGTGTACGTGGCTATGCTATTTTACAAGTTCTTTACTTAGCTACTGTGTACACTAATGCATCTATACTTTTGAATATTTTTTATTATATTTATTTATTCTGTGTGTGTATGTGTGTGTGTGTGTACATCAGAGAACAGTTTTTGAGAGTTGGCTCCAGCTTCCTGTTTTAATAACTAACTTCCATTCACTTGTTAAGAGATAACTGATAGGTTCCTGGAGGCTAGGATGTCTTGTTGGATTAAGGAGGTCTCATCCACAGCTCTAAGTATTTGAATCCTGTTACTGTATGGTAACACCAACCCTAAAAGAACAGAAAACCACACGAGATGACCTCCTAGATCCATTCTACCCAATGTCATTAAAGTGACACCTTCCAATATTTCCCATCTTCAGCCACGGACAAGTCATAATAGTGCTGGTCAGAAAATAAGTCTTTCACCAGAGTTGGCTCTCCTCCTCCACAGTGTGGGGCACAGGCATTGTTTTCAGGTCTAAAGGCCTTGGTAGCAAGCAGCTTTATCTACAAAGACAGGCCCAGCCTATTCGGTTTTTACAAAAATAGAAAGGAAATATTATTTTGCCTTAAGTGTAGAGTGTAAAATTACTGAGCTACAGAGAATTAATTTGCCTAAAGTCACAGTGACATGTGATCACTCTCTACCCTCTTCAGTTTTAGGATAACAATAAAATTAACATGAAAAAATGTTAATTTTGATTTTGTAAGTTTTATAAAACATTTATTAGTAGTATTAGTATTGTGTATATGCTGAATTAGATCTTTCCTTTGACCTCTGTGTGGGTTCCAGGGATCAAGCTCAGATCTCCAAGGCTTGTGCGTCAAGCTCTTTTACCCACTGAGCCATCTTGCCAAACCGCTGCAAGATTTAACAAATGCATTCACTCTGTATAAATGTTATCACAATCAAGATATCGGATGTTCTACAATTCCCTAACCTTCCCGTATTATTTTGTTCCAATTCCTCAGCTTCTGCAAGAATAACTCTAGGAGAAAAAGCAAAGCACTTTCTGAAATGTAGATGACATTCTCTTTTTACCTGTAATGCAAGGGCCCACTTGTCTGATGTTCTCCTCAGCAGGGTTTTAAAAACTGAAACCATTTAGTAAATGTAGGCCTTCTCATTGTTTTAATTAGCATTTCTCAGGTGACTGTTGAGGTGGACCATGCTTGTGAGCTTGTGTTTGCTATTTGCGTTAGTTTGGGTGATGTGTCTGTTTATACCTTTTGTGTGTATTTTATAAGGTTGTTTGTAATTGAGTTTTGAGACAGCTTTATGCATGCTGGATGCAAGCTCTTTGCCAGATAAGAAAATCAAATGTTTTTTTTTCCATATCTCTGTGTGTCTTTTGAAGAACACTTCCTATTTTTACAAAGTCTAATTTATCATTTTTTTAATGCATCAGGTTTTAGATGTCAAATCTAAGAAATTTTAACAAATGAAAGGTCACAAATATTTTCTGATGTTTCTTTCTTGAAAGCTTACAGTGTGTGTGTATGTGTGTGTGTGTGTGTGTGTGTGTGTGTGTGTGTGTGTATGCACATATGTGTTTGTGTAAGACTAGGACAACCCTGGGTATTGTTTCATTGTTTCTCAGGCACTGCCAACCTATTTTGGATTTTGCAGCAGGTCTCTATAATAGTTGAATACTCTTCCATTTTGCTAGGCTGGTATTGTGTGACAAAACTTCTCTTGGGGAAACTGAACACACAGTCTATACACTCCACATTACAGCATGGACACCACAACTTGTTGCACTAATGAGTTTTAATTGGCTTGCTTACAAGAGTATGGGTGAAAGGTTACATACAGGAACATAAATGACTCAAAGACAGATGTATCATTAAAGCCTACCCCAACATGGGTAACAGCTCACAAAAGCTGGGATATGTGGAGTGATGAGAATTTTGGAATATTGGTTTCTTTAATTAAAAAAAAACACGGAAATGTTATAAGAATATGTTTTCATTTTAATGCTAGGTGTGAGATATGGGACTGATTCAGATTGTCCATAGCAGCTGGCTATATTTGCCTTGTACTCTAGCAGAGGTGTGATTTTTCCAGCTGCAGAAAGTTTCTGAGATTGTGTAATGTTTGGAATTCTGGAGGCTTTTCTGAGAGTATATAAATGCTAGGGCCCCAAGAAGTGGTGTGTGTGAGTTGTTGTTTGGTTGGTGGTGGGTTGCTGTTGGTTGTAATTTGTTAATTAGTTGTGTGCAAAAAAGAAGCAAGAAGAGGAGGAGAAGGAAGGAGAAGAAGAAAGAGAAGAGGAGGAGGAGGAGGAAGAAGAAGAAACAGATATCCTGATGGCAAAGATCAAACTTGCCCCAAGTAGCGCAATGCCCCTAATCAGCAATAAGTAGTCTAATGATAATGATACCCCCTTTCTGACCCCTGACTTTATTCAGGGATCGCTTTCCTTTCCTCTCTATCCCTTTTTCTCTGTTAGGGGATTAAAAGGATAGAGAGAAAAAAGGTAAAAGAGATAAGGACCCACAAAATAGTAAAAGATCAGTTACAACTGGTACCCAGATGTGGGGCTAAGCAGAACGGGAACTTTGATTTCAAATGTCAAAGAGGAAATGGCAGGAGATGAAGGAATGAATATTTTGTTTCAAGACACCAGCAAAATTTTATTGCAGCTGCTACCAATGGGATATGCCCTGATTTGCTCCCTGAGGGGGGGGGGATTTTCTGGGTCTTTTTCTTTTTATATATTCCTATATTCTGTTTTTTAATAGGTTGGGAGAATGGCTGAGCAGTTGAAAAAATTACAGGTGGAAATGAAATGGCGTAAGAAACAAACAAACAAACAAAATGGCTGAAACAGGAAAGCAAAAGCAGTCAGTCTGCTCTCTCTTTTTTGAAAGGGTTGCAGAATTGGCAGGGAAACTAAAAGAAAAATGCAGGTGAAGGTGGGAACACAGAGGAGGTGTGAAACACTGGAAAAGGGAGAACAGAAAGGTGCAGTCCCAGTGACTGAGCAAGAGAGTGGGAGTTTGCTGCAGGAGGAAAGGGGGAAAGAAACTGGTCAGAGAAATCTGAAAAAGCAGGATAGTCTGATGAAATGGCCCATTTTGAGAGAAAGGGCTAAACTCCAATCATGCTGCCAGAGTAGGAGGAGGAGTGTCCCGGGGTTACAAGATCACCACTATCCCCTATAGAAATGATAGGTCTAAAGTATTTTAAGGAGGCTATGATTTCATATGGAATGCACTTTCCTTATGTTGCCAAATTCTAAACAACTGGGCTACTTAAAATAGAATTATTCCCCAAGACTGGAAGGGATTGGTGACAGCTGTACTGGACACTGGTCTGCAATTTCAATGGTTAACTTGGTGGAGGGAAGAAGCTGTGGATAGTGAACAATGAAATAGAGCAAGGAGAATGAATATAGTAAGGGGAAGGTTGGTACTCAGATACACAAGAACAGATTCAATTTGATGCTACTATACATAGAACAATATTGCTTAGCAGCTTTAAGAGCTTGGGACAAAGCTGAGAAGATGAGAAAAAAGGTATACAGATTATGCAAAACTCTGGAGAAGTGTAAGTTAAAACCTTATGTGGCTGACATAGTCATAAATTTATAGGAAGTGATCTTTTACAATAGTGGGGTATTCAGATTAATATTTCTGCAATCTCAGAGATAGCCCATGATGAAATTAGGGGGCAAATGGTAGATGTTCCTGGGAAAGTATTGATATATGTCATCAAAACCAACCCCAAGCTGTGCCAGTTGTCCAAACACAGGACATAACAGGAATTGAGTTGGTGGGTTGTTGGTGTGCTATTGGTGAGCTGTTGGTTGCATTTTGTTAAGAAGTCCTGTACAAAAGAAAGAAACACCAACAAGAAGAAATTAGATATCCTGATAGCAAAGATCAAAGTTTCGCCAAGGAGCTTGACTACCCTAACCTGCAGGAAGTAGTCTAATGATAATGACATCCCTTTCTGATCCCTGACTTTATTCAGGGTTCTCTTTCCTTTTCTCTCTACCCTTTTTTCTCTCCTATATAGTGTTGAAAGGGTGGAAGGAAAAGGATGGAGAAGGGTGGAAGAAAGAAGAACGCACAGAGTAGCAAAAAGACGAGTCACAACCTGGGGCACACTGCACAGCCCGCAGGCAGAGCAACAGGTTGGAGTGCCCTCTCCAAGTGACTCTGGTCTAAGCCTTTTCCTGGCAGCTCAGCTGCTGTCTGCTTCTCGGCAGCTGGTTTAATCTCAGAGCCTTCTTTGCAGCCTCTATTGCTTCCTCTGCCAAGAAGGGGCCTAGTGAATCTGGTCCATCGCAGGAGGGACTTTCTGAAGCTACTTTGAGTTGTTTACCTTCCTAAATAAGGAGCTCCCCTGCACAATGGTATGTTTCAGTCTTGGAGGAAACTGTTGTACGTCAATTGGTTTGCCAGCCAGCCCAAGGATCTGATTGTCTCCCCTTCTCCAGCCCTGGGATTATACACTAAGTCTACCACACTTAATTTATTTATTCACTACTTGTTAACATGGGTTCTGGAGATCAAAGCCAGATTTTCATGCTTGTCTGGAAAGCAGTTTGCTGACTAAGCCATCTCCCTCAACTCTTGGTATCTATATATCTTATAGTTTGGGGTCAAGGTTACTTTGCTTATGTGCACATGGCTATTCCCTAGCTGTTCCAGAACCTAGGTAGCTGGACTTAGACTAGATATACTGACGACAAAGATCAAACTTGCCCCAAGGAGCTTGAATCCCTAATCAGCAGGAAGTAGTTTAACAATGACGCCCTCTTTTTGACCCTTGACTTTGTTCATGGATCTCTTTTCTTCTCTCTCTGTCCTTTTTTCTCTCATGTCTGGTGTTAAGGGCTTGCACACCTGTCAGGGAAATGCACAGCATTCCAGTTCTTAGGAACTCATCTCAGAAAACTCAAAGACACACTTTATCCAAACCTGTGTGCAGGTGTTTGTGCATCTTCATTCATATTCACCAATACTGAAATCAATTAAATAGCATCAATGAGTGGATAGCTAAACAAGGTGTGCACTTCTATATAATAAAATACAAGCCATTAACAAAAAAGAAGCAGACAACTGCTACACACAGTAGCATGGCTATATCTTAAAAGGTTAGTAAGTAACTGATCATTTGGGTTCACCCTTCTGAGAGCAGAATGAAGGCACCTAAGTCCCAGGAAAGAGAGGGTGAGAAGGAAAAATCCGGGTTACAGAGCTGACATGTCAAGAAAGGCTGTCACATCCTTGTTCCTGGAGCCTGCTGTTATGAAACAGAGCAGAATACGTCATCTCTTAATGACATAAGAATGGGGAAGCACTCTATAGGAGCAGCAGCATCCTTCGACTCTGCTCTTAGGCCCTTTCTGCCTTCTCTAGCCTACCTCTTTCACCATCTTTGCCCTTCTATTCTGTTCTCTGTCCACTCACACACATACACACCCTAGCCTGGCTTAAGGAAATCTGCTATTTCCTAATTCAGTATTTCCCTTTACACTTAGGCCCTATGCCAGGGTCTTTTTACCCAGTTGCTATTTCAACTCCTGCAAAGACCTGCCTTCCCCGCGCAATCATGGCTGCTTTTGAAAACCAGTCATGGTGATGCACACCTGTAATCCCAGCACTCGGGAAGGCAGAGGCAGGTGGATATCTGTGAGTTTGAGGCTAGCCTACTTACAAATTGAGTCCAGGACAACCAAGGCTATACAGAGAACCCCTGTCTCAAACAAACAAATGACAACAAACAAACAAAAACAACAACAAAAACAAAAAGCAAAGAAGGGGGAGGGGAAAGTTCCTTCTGTCTTTCTGTTTGTGACACTTTATGGATCATATCTAAATTCTCTCACTTGTTATCCCTGTGGTGTTTTGGCCTGTGAACCATTTCCTGTGTAGGTCTTTTCTCTCTAGACTACCTTTCATCACTCTCTGTCAGCCTCCCTCACGCACACCAGCCTCCTCCAGGACATATCTCCTTCACTCATATCTCATTCATTCCTCCCTGAGAAATTCCATCTTCAGCTGGGCTTCCAGCTGCCTCCCATCTGCAGCTCCCCACCTCTCTCCTTCCACCCGAGTCTGCTCTCAACACTTAAGGTTATTGAATACCTCCAGCTTCATCTTCCTTTTACAGTGGTTCCTTGTTCCTTCCGTCCTTCCTACCTCGACCTGTAACAACTTTCCAGAACTTTGAGTGCATTCTGTCAAAGGTCCAGTTGCATTTTTGTGGGAGGATTTTGGAACTGTGTCCCCTTCCTTCCACTCTCCTGTTGCTGCTTTGTGGCATTGGTGGTCTCCTGCCCTAGCCTTTCTTTTATTCTTCTTCTCATCAGTTCTGTCACGTGCTTTAATAGTTTTAGGGGCTTCATATTGCCTAGCAAGCAAGGTCTGTCATGTCCTAGTCAATGTCCTCAGCCTTATCTTCCTTCTCCCTCTCACCATCCTCTGTACTGCAGCCTCATTAAGCCATCTGCCTTGCTGTTGTTCCTTTACTTGAAAAGACTTTGATGGTAATTAATGAAACATAACTGATCCTTGCTAACTTATCTGCTTTCTCTACCTTGTCCTTATACAGAGTAACTCTCTTTTATTGAGCTTTCTGAACAAATACAATGACAAATTGTGAGAGTAACGACTATTATTCAGACATTGATAGTTGGGGTTCTTCATCAGTTTGATCCCTAGTTAGACTGCACATATTTGGCCCTTCTTAAGCTTGGTGTGGCTGTGTGACACATCTTGGCCAAAATAATTAAAGTGGAAGTGGCATAATTTAGTTCCACATCATAGAATTTAATTGCTAGTGTGGCCGTCTCCAGAACACTTTGTCACAACTATCAACATTGCATATGGCAATTGTGACCTAGAGTGAATCTACAGCTGAAGAACTACATACTATGATCAAGAATTTCATCTCTCTCTCTCTCTCTCTCTCTCTCTCTGTGTGTGTGTGTGTGTGTGTGTGTGTGTGTGTGTTTTAACCTATAGAGTTTGGTTTTACTTGTTAAAACACAACTTAGCCCATTCTGATGGGCAAAGTCATTCATTCGTCATAAAGATTCTGTAATTGAACAGGTATCCTTTCTAGCGGTTTTCACATCGACAGTCTCCAGCAGAATGCTTAGGCACATATAGGCACTAGGAAGCCTTTCAGAGACAGAAGGAAGTGTGGGGTACATATCTCTCTTGCTTGAACAGTTTTATCCTACATGTAACACCAAGCTGTTTTCAATAGATCAAATAAAAAAGATGAAGAGCATTTGTTTTTACTAAGTGCTAAGTATGTTCTTTTATTGCTTATCATTAATCTGTGTTTTGATACCCCCAAATGTATGACTTTCATTTCAATTGCTTCAAAATTTATTTTAATACTAGCTGCTGGATTTTTTTTTCATTAAATTTTACCCAGCACCTTCATTATCCCTTTCTCTGTTACTGATTTTAGTCTGTCAAGCCTCTTATTTAGTGGTCTTAAAAACAAGACTTAGTAAATTTAATATGAATTTATGTGCAATATAGGAATGACCAAAACTGAAATATGAATCACAAAAGCAAAAGCTGATGATGTTGCTGCTGGTAGGGCTAGGCATTAACTGAGAAGGAATGCCAGGTTGAACAGAGCAGAGCTTTTAGGGTTAAGAAGGTTTTGGACTAACGCAGTTTGCCTTTACTGTATAAAGTAAAGATCTCTAATGTCTGTAAATGGTGATAGTGAAACAGCAGTCTCACAGAAACAGAGAATTGAATAGTGGTTCCCAGAGACTGGACTTGGGGGAGATTGGTAAACCTGCATAGAGTTCCAATTAGGTAGAAGAAATATGCTCTGTTGCCCAGTAGGGTGACTCTAGTTTAAAAAGGTGTATTGCATATTCTAAAATATCAAAGAGAAGATTTTGACTGTATCATCACAAATGATAGATGTGCTACTTAACCTGATTTGATCACTATACAAGACACACGTATTGAAGCATCACATTGTGCCCATGAATATGTACTATTATGTGTCAAAAAGAAGAAAGAAAAATAAATGTCACAGAGCTTATGAGAAATACAAATGAGATCGTTTATGTAGAAGCTCTTTGGAAATGTGGAGTAATTGCCTGAATATTTCTTTAACCTGATGAGAACAGCAGGAGGGTCGCGCTGCTGACAAGAGTGGGATGTGATCGTGCAGTGTAGAGTGTCTGCATTTTCTAGCTTGAGGACCAACCACCGGGACTGGGCAAGGGCCAGCTGGTCTACAGGCGAGCAGATTACATGTCTTACACTGGGACCTCAGAGCCCCCTCCCCCCACAGTAATCCTTGGATTGTGTGAAATGAATTAAGACAACCTTTTTATTTTGTAGCTCAGATTTTTCTTCTCTTTTTCTTTTATCAAGAGGAGGTAGCTCTTATTATTTTTAAAATGCTGAGATTTTGGCTTCCTTGTTACTTATTTGATGCCCGCCACACACTTTCCTTGACATCTGATATACGGCTTGCATTCTTGTTTCTAATTCCTGTTTGCACTTGGGGTGTGTGTGTGTCAGTATCTGTAATGCTTTGTCTAAAATGATCTTCAGATTTATAACATACTGCTAAAGGGGACCCCTGTGAGTCTAGTTGGAAGGTCTAGATGCTCTGCATAGAAGACAGGCAGATGTGGATCAAAATGGTAGCTTTGTCTCTGCTCAAGGGAGTAGAGAACATATCCCAGATCTTCTGCCAAATTCTGCAAATTAGGTGGCTTGACTGACACAGACAGGTGGCAGGGAGCAGCTGGAAGCCATTCTGTCAGTGCAGAACTGACTCTTTGGCCCAACCAGCTGGACCTGTAGCTGGTGGGCAGATGTGCAAAGAAAGAGAGGGAGGTGCACTCTGTTTCTTGTTAGAGATTTAACTATTAGGTTCTTCAAGAATATGTACAGTTCAATGACTGAGAGCCAAGGGTCCCAGTTTGATCTTGACAGAAAATCTGCTAAATATGGAATCCTAAATACTGCTTCTCACCCTATCTCTCTGTTGGCTTCCCTCATTCCTGAGAGAGTTTTGGCCTCTTAACCTACCTTGCTGCCACTGGTCTTGACAACCATCACTCCAGCAATTCTTACCGCTGACTGTATCTTTCAGTCACCCGGTAAACTTTTAAACCAACCCAAAATGCAGTCTCTGCCCCACAGAGCCATATCCAGTAGTTCTGGAATGGAGCCTTGGCATTGGTAGTTTTAAGGACTCCCCAGATGATCCTAAGCTGCAGCCAGCTTCATGGACCACGGATCTAATAGATTTGGCCTATGAAATGCAGATAATGCCATCTTCGAGATGCTGGGAACAGAGGTGGCCTCTGATAGTGGTGTCAGCAATGGCACAGCAACTTCTGTTCAGATTAAAGCCTCAGAGGCAGTATCAGAGGCTCTGCCTTTCTTCTCAACTTGTCTTTCTCTACATGAAAGCCATTTTTATTTTTAAAGACCTATTTTGCTTCATGGTGCTCAGCTATTCATTTTCTTGAAAGAGAATGAGAGGACGAGAGATCTCTTTCTTTCTACAGAAATGCTCTTGATCTGCCTTTCCCCTCAGACTGCCTGCAGCCAGTCATTATGAAAATTTGGTAAAAGAGATTTTTTCGGACATAAGCTCCATGCATTCATTTTTCTTAGTATCACCCACAAGCTCACACCCAGGAACTGAGCCAAGTTCCTGATGTGGTCAGACAGAATGAGATCTATGACAGAGCGCATAAGAGGAGGAGACCCGATGATATGAAAAGTTTAAAAGCCATTTCCCCAGCACCTTGCCCGAATCTTTCTCAGCTCCAGTGCAGCCACCTGACTCAAGCCTGCTTGCAGGCAGCCCACCAGTGAGTCTTAATCACCCATGGTGGCTTATGGAGGACAGCTGCTTTGGTACATATGTGTGTATGATAACAGAACCCAGTTAACGGCTTTGAATCCACAGGGGTATGTTTGCACTGGGGTAATAATTTCTGAGAATGGCTTTGCCACAGTTATAACGTGCTGAGATGGAGCAAAACACCAGCCCCGAATAAAGTAGTCTACTGGGTACTAAGTTTGCTTAGTCAATTCTATCATCCCTGTAATGAAAGAGTACCCCACCTGCTGCATCTAGACAGGGCGCTTGGATGTGTAGCTATTGGAAGCAGAGTTTTTTATTGCCTGGTGGCCAGCTTCTTATGATAGGAACACATGACTGACCGTTGAAGGCTTAAAAGTTGTGGCAACAATAAAACGAGAAAAAATTACTTCAGTATCAAGTACGTAGTGAATGTGAGTTGTTTCAGGGGGAACTCTATGTTACACAACAGGACTTCATTACATTTTGGTTCCGAAGATGCAATGAGCATGCTTTGCACTGCACAGCCCTTCAAACAAGGCAATGACAGTGAGCACAAACCGCTTAGACCACTGAGGCTCAGTCCAGACTGTCTTACGTTACAAACTGTGGTATTCTCACTGTCCATGTATGGTTTTCTGTTCTAATAAACACATAGTGGTTTAAATATGGAAAACAGGGACTTTTTAGTATTTTCATACCATCATCTTTCAGCATGCAAGTATCAAATTAGTTTGTCACTGGATTGTATTGTGTTAGAGTACTTGATTTTCAAACTTCCTGTTTGAGTTGTTGACCTGAGTTTCAAAATATTTGTGAACTAAATTTTGGCTTGGATTGGGACTGAGTTCTCAAATGTTTCCGAAATGACCCTAAACATCCTTCTTCCATTTTGTTCCATGTGTATATGCAGAGTAGCAATCTCAGCACTGATAATCATAAAATTAAGATATTGAGCAACTCTGAAAAATGTTGGAAATGCTCTGTATTCTGCTATATCAAACCTTCAGCCAAGACTTACTTTTTTATGTAAAAAGAAATGATCACATCCATTTTATTATTATGTAAATTTGCTTTCACTGTTAACAAATGACAAAATTATATATGTACCAAAGAATTGTTTTAAACTAAAGTTCTTTGTGATTCATAATCTGCAAAAATGTTGGAATTGCACACTATATTATATTATATTATGTACCTATGTATGCAGGGCCACAGAAAAGTCCCTACAGCAAAAGAGAATTGTACATAGAAAATATTTTAAGAAGCCCTAATATAGTACATATGAGTTTTGTTTGAACAATATGATTTCAACTTTATAGAATACAGAATCTTTAAGGTAAAATAAACTTTTGTTTATTTCATTTTAAAAACTGAGACTTTCAGCCAGTATAATGGTGCATGACTTTAATCCCAGTTCCTCTGATGCAGAGGCAGGGAGATTTCAGTGAGTTCCAGGACAGCCAGGGTTACACAGTGAGGCCCTATCTCAGGAAAAAAAACAAAAAAACAAAACTTTATTTGATGCTCTAATTCTGTTTTGTTGTTCCTAGTTTTTAAAAATGAGTCAGGTGCTAATATGTGCTCAGGTGCTCAGTTGTGAAAGTATCATTTATGGAAGTCTCTCATTCTGTTAATGGCTGTGGTACAATCATGGCTTTAGTCAAAGCAATGAATTAATGGTCATGCTGTAAAGATTGTTAACTAAATGAGAGTTATCAGATATCTTTGTCTTAAATCCAAACTGTGCATATGAAATAAGTGTAAGTCATAGCTCAGAGACCAGACTGAAGCATGTGACCTGATCAATCTATAACATCAAGCAGGATTGACTATTTCATCTTCTAAAGATCAAAAACCAGGATTTGGGTATTTAGAAGTAGAAATGTGAACTTAAGATGCAAGGAATGAACTTAAGAATGGGCTCTTTGTTTGGTCAACATCACATTAAAGAAGATACTGAGAAATGTGGACTATAGCCCCGTCTGAACTCCAGCACCCCAGAGAAACATCAACAAAAGCCAAAGATAACCTCTGTATCTTTTTGATGGTCTTATTCATCATCTGCACATGATCTAGAATCCAGATCTGCTACTTATTATGATTTGGGGGGTACTTTTTGGGATATCTCAGTGCTTCCAGATTCCATATTTAGCCAAGAGAACTTGCATGATAATAGTAGGTATCTAGACAGACATAAGGCATGGAAGATGGACATCCTCTATCCTAGTAAACATAGCACACCACCTCCTGTTTCTCTGTGAACCCTCCAAAGAGAAGCCCCCTTTTAGGATTTAAGTCACCATTTGAAGAAGTCAGTATCTGGACTTTATTGAGGTCCATTAACTGAAAGCTACTTCTTCCTGATCAAAAATACTGAATCTACTTCCGGCCCTCGGTAGGTGCGACATTCTGAACTTTGCCCAAGGTAAGTCCATTACATACTATTATCCCGGGCTTACGGAAGCTGGCTTTGTCAATCTCCTGGCCAGGAGTCTAACTTCACTAGGAAATCTGATTCTCCTGAAGACATACTAAAGAGAAGAGAGGACTAATTATCTCCTTAATAAGATAATTTACTTCTTCCAGGAGATGTGAGCAGTGTTTTTCTTTTTCTTTTCTGTCTCTTTTCCTTTCAGATAATAGACAAAACATGTGCATGCTTCCACCGGCACCCTTCCTTTCTCAGTCTTTCTCTGACGCTCCCCTGACACCTTCCACCATCCAGCTTTCTTAAAGCCATGACCTTTTCTCTTCTTCTCTCTTTCCTACCGGTAAGTACCTTGTACCTTGCCTGCCCTGTTGTCTTCCCTCTCAGATTCTCATAAAAATGTGAATGTTAAATCTGGGTTCATAATAAAGAAAAGGAAAGAAAGTTACCTCTTTACTTTTACTACCTTTAGTATGTTATGAAGTCAAAAGAATTAACTGTGGTGTATCGCCAGGTGGAAGTGACACACACCTTCAAAGGTGAATCTTTGTGAGTTTGAGCCTAGCCTGCTCTGTATAATAAGTTCCAGGACAGCCAGGGCTATGTATAAAGGCCCAGTCTCAAAAACAAACAAACAAAATTTAAAACATCTCCAAAATCCAGACAGTGATTTATTCCTTTATTCCTAGCAATCAGGAGGCAGAGGCAGCCAGGTCTCTGAGTTTGGAGCCAGCCTGGTCTACACAGTGAATTCCAGAATAGTCAGGGCTACATAGTGAGATGCTATCCCACCCACCTCCACCAAAGAAAGGAAGAAAGAGACAGCAAGAGAGTGAGATATATATATATATATATATATATATATATATATATATATATACACACAAAGAGAGAGAGACAGAAAGAAAGAAAGAAAGAAAGAAAGAAAGAAAGAAAGAAAGAAAGAAAGAAAGAGAGGAGAGAGAGAGAGAAAGAAAGAAAGAAAGAAAGAAAGAAAGAAAGAAAGAAAGAAAGAAAGAAAGAAAGAAAGAAAGAAAGAAAGAAAAAGAAATCCAAAAAAAGCAGTAGCCAGCTATCAGTGTGGTGGATTACTTAGGCAGATAGGCTGGTACTTTGCACTTTTATAAACTAGCCTACACAGCTGAAGTTCTGATTGTTAAGCAATGTTGATTCTGTTTGCCTTTTGATAAGGAAATGGGAAAAGGGAGCAATGAAGGTCAAGGGAAAAGAGATGTTTGTTTTTTAAAAAGTATTTTCCTGACATTTCCCAATGTTTACGGAATAGCAGCCAGAACTTCTTTTGGGTAAATAATACCATTTAAATGCTAAGCAGACTGATAATTTCTTGCCCTGTTTAGTATATAAGAAATTAGATTGGGGGGCCATGGAGGACAGAGTAGAAATCTGTAGAGAAAAACAAAGAAATGAAGAGGAGAGCTTCCTAGCTTCTCAGCCTTCCCTGTGGTGCTTTCTACTCTGGCTCGCCATTTAGGTGCTGCTAGAAGCTGTTTCTCTCAGAAACCCACTAGCCCATGCTCCCAAGCTCCAAGGCATTCGTTTCCTCACTAGATCCTTCTTCATCTTGCCACTTTTCACATACAAAGTGAAAGACTATAGCGGGAAGGAAAGAAAGCTCTCCTCAACAGAGAAATGAGCCTGGGTTCCCATCCATGGTGCACATTTTAGAATACTTTATCAAACATGGTCAGAGGAAAGAAAGGATCACAGAACAGAGGTCAAGATCTGCCAGTCAGGAAAGAGATCACGTGACGGAGACTAGAAAGGATGGACAATTTCAAGTCCCCAAGGATCTCATCTAAACCAGATCATTATGTACATCACAGAATGTTTGAATTAAAAGAAATGTTCAGAAACCGCACAGTTCTTCATCCTCTTTATGATAGAAGGGAAAAAAATGACACAGTGATCAGAAAGCTGAGAGCCTGAGCCTTCAGCCAGTGGCACAAATTCATCTCCAATCTAGGTTGCTTGAATCCAATAGAGTCGGTTACTAAAGAGTTGTGAATCCTTCTTCGTGTGACAGTCTGTTTCATGCCCTGGTTCGGGGATAGTGCTTTCAAGAGTAATATGTACCTCTTTCTTCTGGGGCCTGGGCTCTCTATGCAGAGCAGAAATGTGTATGCTCAAATTCATATAATATAGATGTTGAAAATAGTAGAGAATCAGCAAGGTTTAGGAAGGCTGTCCAACTGAGAGAACTGAAATCCTTCTTCCATGTCTGTTCCATAAATTACTGTTGACTACATGGAGAAGGTCTCTATTTGCTAGACTGTTTCACAGGTGAGTGGATCCAGCAGAAGCACCTCCAAAGTAAAAGACAGGAGGACTGTGCTTTCTGGGTACAAGGGGCAATGGTTTCTTTCTCCTATCAAGAAGACATAGATAAGCCAAGCACACTTCTCTCCTAGACCCATCTCTTCATACCAGAGTCCACACAGGCTATATGTAGGAAAAGGGAGGGGACAGGGACTGTTTCAATAGCAGGACATTAAAGCCTTCAGCTCTTCCAGGAAAGCCAAACGAGAGCTGTAGGGAGATTAGACGGACCAAGCATGTGCTAGCAGAAGACAAGAAACTTGTAGGAGATAAAGTGCTAATTCTTATTCATGCTCACAATGACCCCCAAGTCTCAACTATTCTATACCACAATATGTTCAAGAAATCACTTTCTTGTTCACAGAAATAACTTCAACATTCACTATGCAATCTGGGTCATATGCCTCATTTGGTACAGAATCTCTAATTTTCCAAAATATGAAGTACACTGGCTCTGTTAAGGCTTTTACAATTTTTCAATCAAGGTATCCAAAGTAAAATGCTTTTCAAAGTATGACTAAAGTTAGAAGCTGGAATACATGATTGGTTAAGTTCTATTTTTTCACATATCAAAAACAAAAACAACAAACAAATAACTAAACAAACAAAACCTTCCATATATATTTTTAGCAGCTCATTGAACTGAGTTGGCAAATGAACAGATCAATGTATTTAGGAATGATTGATGACATGATTTTTGGATATCGTATTTTGATAATGTTCTGCAGTATTTCAAACCAACAAAACAGAAACACACACATAGCATGAGGGCTGAATCAAAACTGGTAGTTTCTGCCTTGATTGCTGCATTTGCTGTTTAACCTTTGTCATTAAAATTTTACAAGTGACACATAATGAAGAACTATGCCATCCAATTGTGTTGCCTTCAAAGGCAAGCAGTCCCTCACTATAGTGAATGAAACCATGTTCTGGACAGAAATGTTAGTGACCTCTAGTAAATGAACCACTGACCCATGGACAGATGAGAATCAGCCTGAGTAAATGAGGCAGAAGTTTCCTCAGCATAACTTTGCATGCTAACAGAGCAGTCTTATTATAATTAAACGAGATAGAATGGTCAGGAGGGAACATTTAACAGGAACAAACAAACTGCATTGCCAAACTCCTCTTCTTGTTCATTCTTCGTCCTCATGCTGTACCATATATATAGGTTTTAAAAGTGACATAACCGTTGCACACACATAGACTCATCCAGCAGAGCCAAGCAAAAAGTCATTTAAAGCATGGACATTGTCAATAGCCAATTGATTTAGACTAAAACTCCACCTAAAGCCATACTGTACAATAAAGTACCATTAAAATGAGCACTTGAAATGTGGCCAGTCTTAATTAGGTGTGCTATATAAACACATGTTAGAATTCAACGACTGTACCAAGAAAGATGCAAGATAGTTCAATGATTTTTATATGGATTACATGTATACATAATAGTATTCTGGGTATCCTAGTTAAAAAAAATTATTAAGTGACTTCCCCCCCCTTTTTTTTTCTTATGCTCTAATGTGGCTAGTAGGGCTTACATTATTCCTCTGTTAGCCAATGGTGATCTAAGCAAAAAGTCAAGGCTGTGGCTCAGTGGCATAGCACTTGCCATCATGTGAAAGGTCTTGAGTTTAACACAGTACCCTCTCTCCACAAAAAATCTAGACAAACAAAATTCAGGCATAAATCCGATAAGATTGAAATATAAATCTATAGCAACTGATGGTAACAAGACAACTAATCACAGAGGGATCGCTACCTTGCTAAGTTATTCTTTCCATTCCTCCTTCACAGGAGCGTGTCTCTGAATTCCAATATCTGCTTGGTCATTTTCTAAAGAAACAATGAGGAAGGGGGATGTTCTGGGAATGACTGTGTTCAAATTTTTATTTGGCCTGCAGAAACACGGGCAAGAAGCCCCCCCTCCGCAGCCTCTGGAGGTCACTGGCATTGCTCAAAGAAAGCTTTATGGAGAAGACGGGGTTAAGCCACTTACTGTTTTATAGTAATGGAAGGTCCACTTAACTGCTAAGAAAACTTAACAGAAGTCTCTCTTCTTTTAAGCAAGTTGATGGAACACCATTGACTGGGTACAGATGGCATACTGAATGAGACCATGTGATCCATACACTCCTACTGTGTTGGGAGTGTGGACTTCAGAAGTATCGTGTTTCTAAAGCATGTTGATAGAGGGTTTCGACATTGTTTTGAAATGAGCAGTCCTCTTTGAGAATTTCATTGGGTTTATTTATTGTACAGGTTTCCTAACAGTCCTTCATGTTATATTGAAAGAGGCTTTTTGTTTTGTTCTTGCTTAGGCAGAAAAAATACACTATTTGTATATTTCTCTGGGATTCAACAAAATAAATGAAATTTTGACATATGTATTTCCATGTATTATTTTGTGTGTACTTAATATATATCTTCTACAGTATTGCAAGGTCTATCTTCACCAAACAAACAAACAAACAAACAAACAAACAAACAAACAAAAATGTTAGCTTTTCTTTACCAGACTGGGGAGAAAAGTACAGAGCAGCAAGAAGACCCACTCAATTTGTGAGGAGGCCATGGTATTGCTGGAACCCTGCTCAGCTCTGCTAATCCTCACAGAATGCAGGCAAATGAGCACGTGACTAGAAGAGCTTCCCAGGTAAAGGCAGCAGAAGAGACACAGCCATGACAGTCATGCACGGGACCTCAAGAAGGAACTCTTATAGCTGTGGGTAGTGAAGGTAAGCAGGATGAAGCCTATGACGTCCCTAGAGTGCAGTGAGAGCTAAGAAAGCGTCTTGTTATTGCTTCGAAACACAACCTGTGGCAGAAGTCATGGGTACGTCCTGTTCACTGTGATGAACACAAGGCCCTGTCACTGCTGCCTTTGTCTGAGTTCCTTTGTGAGAAGCTTTGCTCAGGCTTAAGCTATTGGTGACTCACAGCTAAATCATCTCCATCATCTATTCCCCCCCCCCTTTTTTTTTTACTACAGTTGCAAACCACACAGTATTCTGCTTTGTTCTCCCTCCTGCCCCCACCCCCAAGGAAGCTGAGCAGCTCTCCAGCCCAGTTATCTTATTGAACTAAAGCCATTCGTGGAAAGGAGTTGCATCCTCTTCATCCAATCTAGTTTATGATAACATTTTGAAAAGCCGAAGACTAATTCTGCCGGCTTTTCTGGAACCCCATGAAAATCCGTATCACATTGTAACCTATGTGAGTTGGAGGTTGGTGCCAAATGACTGAGATGCTACAAGGAATGTTGCAGAAATATAGCGGGGCTAGAGCTGAAATTTAATTAGACATTGCACATGTTAATAATAAATTCAATTAATTTCACCTTCTACCTATACTAGAGGAGAAAAGAAGCTCAGGCAAAATAATAATTTATCTTAAATGCCTCAATCGGGAGTCCCTTTTCCTAACGAGTGATTTATGCAGTAATTTACTGACTATGTCTTCATAATATTGCTCCAAGCCAGCCCTTTGAAATAATAATAACTTCTGGGTTTGTGTAGCGAGAGATACAATAAATGGCTGCTTATTAATTTTCATTTAATGAGTTGCCCATTCTCATGGTAATTCTTAAAAACTCCTCATCTCAAGATAAAAATGTTATAAATACCATGGAAAACACTTCTGTTTTGCAAAACTCATGACAGAAAAATCTCTCCTACTCATTACCTGATTTGAAGGTCAATCGGTTTTTTTTGTACTCTTGGCATGCATTTCTTTGACAGTTATTTCAGCAAATCATTTTGTTGTTGTTATTGTTTTGTTTGTTTGTTTGTTTTTGCGATCGAAACAGGGTTTCTCTGTGTAGCCTTGGCTGTCCTGGACTCACTTTTGTAAATTTTAGACTCACAGAGATCCACCTGCCTCTGCTTCCCTGAGTGCTGGGATTACAGGCGTGCGCCACAGTGCCTGGTTTCAGCGGATCATTTTTAATTTTTTTGTAGCCAAATAATTCCAAGCTGGCTAACTATGATAAAGGAAGTTGTTAAACATACAGCAAGGGTTTTAGCAGCGTGGGGCAGGGCAAGAGACAACATCATGAGCAGGTGGAAAAGCAAGTAAACTGGTCCTTTCTCAAGGGACAAAAGGCACAAAGATCATCCTTACAGAGTTCCTATTTCCTCAAGTACTCTTCTTATGTAGCAAAGATGCCATAACACCCTACGTTATTAGAAATAAGTAAGAATCTTAAGGGTTATACTTTCATTTTAAAAAGTTCAGAGAGAGAGGTACTGTGTATGAGTACCACAGTATGCATGGAGGTCAGAGGTCAATCTGGGGAGTTGGTTTCCTGTTCCCATCCTGCAGATGCCCAGGGTCAAACATCAGTCATCAGTCTTGACATCACATACCTTAATGCTGAGTCATCTTGTCAGCCCTTTTGAAAGGTTATGCTTTCAAAAAGCTTAACTTTGTAACAACTAATTATATGTGATCATAGTAAATATGGCAAGAATGAAAAATTTATAAGAATAAAAACAAAACATCAAGAGAGAAGAAGCTGCTTAGCATCCTAGGTGTTTCAAACGGTTCACAGCGGCTGGAACAGTCCTGCAAGAGACAGGGCAAGATCCTCTTCCTAAGTCTTTGCAACAGCTGGAAGAGTGTTCAGAAAGCATTAAATAATTCAGATGCAATTGTTACTTACATGAGAACCGGAAAGGCCTTGCTCCTAACCCACATTGCCTTATGCCTTCTCCGTGGAAAAGCCCATACTGCATCTCGCCCATGAACTTGTCCAGCTCCTTCCCCGAGGCATTGACGAGCAGAGCTCCCGTTTTGCAGAGGATAGTGGCTTTAATCCACAATGGTGTCCCCACTGCTGTCACAACTCCGAGAGCACAGAGGAAGCTCAACACACCAGCCATGCAAAAGATGATTTTCTTCTGCTGGCTAGGCATGATGAGGAATGGCTTCGGTGAAGACGCGGTTCACAACCAAGACCTTCGCGGGCATCAAGAAGGGACTGCCCCTTCGGCTGCATTTATTACAGGAGCTCAAGAGCCTAGCTGGAGAGGCAGAGTGTTTCCTTGCACTGGCTCCACCAGGAAGAAGGCCAGTCCATGAAGCGTCATTCCTCACCCACAGTGGGCTTTTCTCCTCTTCTGCTGCTTTTCTTTAAAAAGAAATCTTTGGATTAAGAATTTGTAAAAATAAAACTCTTTTCAAACTGCCTTCAAGATCCCCTCTCATGTCACTAGCTAGGAAAGGTCTAGGGTAACAGATGGAGTCCTCTGTGTAACTTGAGAGACGTCCTTCCCCCAACCCCTCCCAGCCTGTTGTCCGATTGGGTGAGCTGAAACCTTCAGAAACATGCTTTGCTCCTATGGTAAGTTTGCAGCAAACATGAGACGTCCAAGGATTGATGAGATTTTATTTCTGGGTTTTGTTTGCTTTTTAGCAGTGGAAGAATGGTAGCTTTGGCACAGGTAATAGTAATTAATTGATTTTGAAAATGTTTAGTTTTAATTAGATGGAACATGGCACTGTACTGTGTCTGCTGTAGACATGAGGATTCCAGAGCTACACAGGCCTTGTCCTCCTCACCCCAGTTCTCCCAGACCCACATTTTTTATGGGTTCTACTTAGAGAGAACTGGATTCAAATTCTTCTCAACACCCAGAAACTCGGAGATACAGTTACAAATATGTAAATTTATAAATGCTTTCATTTAAAGCATTTTGTCTGTCTCAGTATGATAGCAAGGGAACACAGCTATGGGTTCAAGGAGCAGCAGAATTTATAAAGGTAAGAGCTTTGATGCAGAAACAAGCACTGTGGTCAGAGAGATCTACCACTGAAGAGCAGGTCTCCCAGGGAAAATAACCTTTAGCAAAGTATATTTGGTTTAGGAATTTAGACCTGCAAACTCAAGTGTGGAATTCCTAACTTTGGGTGCCTGTGAGGCTCCTCAGGTCTTTCCTACTACATGTTAAAATTGTGTCTCTGTCTCTGTCTCTCTGTCTGTCTGTCTATCTGAGAGAGAGAGAGAGAGAGAGAGAGAGAGAGAGAGAGAGAGAGATTGTTTACTGAGTATCTGTGTATCTTATGCTGTGCTGGGCTCCAACTTTTAGTACAAGCCTGCCTCTTACTAAGCCTCACTAAGCATTTCATCATGTTATTTAACTCTTACAAGTACTATAGTAAGTGTGAAGCTGCTGCTGCTGTTAATTATGTTCCATTGTACAGATAGAGAAATTGAGGCCAGAGAGACCAAGCAACCTACTGAACTCATTAACAGAGTTCTGTGATTTACAGTCTATTCTGAGCAAAGCACTGACCTTGAAAAGAGGGGGCTGTCATCTGGGATGGGTTGCACGGAATAGGGCAGGGGTGTCTATTGCTGTTTGTACAGCTTAGGTCTCTGGAGAACACAGATATCTGTCAACAGAACAGCCTGCTTGACCCAGGCTACATGCCTGTGCTAATTTCAAGTCTCTTGACCCACCTGTAAGATGATAGCTTTAAGGAAACCCACTAGTTTCACTGTGAGTAAAAAAGTATGAGTCTCTGCAATATGAATTGTTCGAAAGGAACTTTGAGGTTCTGACCTTGAGGAAGAAGTGGGCTATACTCTCTCAGAAGTTGCCAGCCCCTGACTGTTGAGGAGAGACAACTAAATGTGGCTGTTTGGTTAAAGTGAACCAACACTCCTTCATAGCGGAGGGGACAGCATCCAGCATAGCCACAGCAGAATTAGCATTTCAAATCCACACAGGCACTCACAGTAAGGTTTTAAAATATAAATAAGTTCTTTTATTGTATGCAATTTAACATAGAGAAAGCCCCTCTCAGATAATTGGGCCCTCCTGTGAATGCTCTACTGGATTCAGCGTGTCAGCCATCACAGCAAAGCAAAGGGAGCCCTAGGTAGTCAGCGCTTAGCTAGACATATGTGTTCCGCTCGTCCCATTAGTTTGAGGGTATCCAGATATAACCCAACTTATTCAAACGACATATCTGATAACTGGGGGAGAAAAAACATCTTTAAAGTCTGGGAGAAAAAAATTTCAGCTTAATCAATTTTACTAACACCTCCTTAGAAAGAATGTGGCAAGAGAGGGGTAGTTGGCATAGGACAGAGCTTTAATTTGCTAAATACCTGTCAAAAATGTCTAAAGTCTACCAACATCAAAGACTCTGACCAAGGACTGAGAAAGCAATTTGACTGATTAACCTTTTAGATTTAGGTTTGTCTCAGTATACAGCGAGGAGACCCCCAAGTGGAGAGACACAGGAAAATAAGTACAGCATAGTGAGTTAATTCCTCATCCCAAAACCATGCCCTTCCTGCTACAAGTTTGCGCTCTTTAATAAAACAATGGTAATAAAAATTTTGCCTTCACTTAACAAATGTAGACACTTATCTAAAGTCACACCCTTTGTTCTAATCAAGAGTGCTCAGTTTGTCTGCTCACTGGAATCGCTTGCAGACATTTTTAAAATACTGGCGTCTGCATCTCAGCTAAGGCTCAGACATGCTTGATTTTAGCTTGGCCTTAACACTAAATCACCCAATGACTGCAATGTGCAACCAAGGTTGAATGCTCCTGCCCTCATTCACACACCACATGACTCTCCTCTAATTATTAGCCAGGCTTCTCAGTACTGGAGAACACACAGCCAGAAGACTTTCCTTATGCTGGTTGCTAGGGAGGAATATTCTTGTGGCAAATTAATAAACAGGTGCTGAGATCCGTAGCTCCAGTCTTCCCGAATTCCTTTAGCACCATGTGCATGGGCTTCTCTAACTGTCCCCATGAGTAGAATGAGATGGGGGCTATCCCTTGTTACTATCTGCATATCAGTAGTGATGGATCCTGGTCATGGCAGGCAGCTCCCCTTGGGGCCCACACCCACCTCTCCTCTTCCCCATGCAACTTCCTTTCAAACTTTAATGTCAGCCACCCACAGACTGCATAGTAGTGTGTGATCCGCCCTCTGAGGATGATATAATGGAACCTGGCAGTCATTATGCTGACAGCCTGCTTTGAAATTTCATCTTAAATGGCTTGAGTGACAGCGATGACACCGTTTTCCTTACTGTCTCTCTGAGAATTTGAGTCATTAATGTCAGCAAGTTTTCAACAAGAATCCTACTGAAACCTTCACTTCTTTTCATTTTAACGTTTGGTGACATTAAGAAAATGGAACCAGGCCTAGCCCTCTCCCCCGTGACCCCTTTCAGGTGCTGGATAATGATATAATTTTTCAAAGTGACTAGAAAACTAGAGAGGAAGGAACACAATTGTAGGCCATTTTTGCTTCCAATACAAGCATCCACATCTCTTACTAATTCAGCTGTATTGTTTATTATTATTATTATTATTATTATTATTATTATTATTATTAGAAAGGCAAAGAAAGAGAGAGAGAGAGAAAAAGAAAGAAGGGAATTCTCACCATGTTTGCTCTCTACCCCTCAGCCCAACCCAGGGTATCAGGGTAGCGCTGGATTGCAGTACAAAGACTTTGATTTCCTCGCTAAATGGAGATTTTTTTTTAAACATTCATTTTGTAGGACACTACCTAGGTTCTCTGCATGACTGCTGTTCCAATTATTAATTTTTTAATTAATGTAAAGTTCTGCATTTTATCTGATTTTTCAGGTAGTATTGATTTCTATTTTCTTCCACATGGCTCACAGGGGTCCAGGACCTCTGTAAGAGAAATTCAACAAGGGTCTGAGACGCTTGCTATTCTAATATAAGAAGCCTTTGTAAATCTACCCTTTTTTAATTTTTAAAGGAAACTCTGGCAAGTTTGATTGACATTTCTTGACTAATTCAAGTTGCTGGTGATCTTCAAGTCGCATTGTAATTCTCTAATGACTGTAAGGGAGGAAAACACTTCATAGGAAGAACTGATTGATTTATTAGGGGGAAAATTACCACATGTGCTAGACCTTGATTGCAGCTAATATTTGTAGAGCTAATTGCCTGAACGAGAGGATTAAAAGGATTGAGGGAAGGAAAGAAGAAGAAATCTAAGTTCTTTTGGAATACTGATGAATCCACAGTGGATTCAGGCCAGGCAGGAAAGGCACAGTAGAGGTTTTCAAGGCAGCTGGTGTGGAGCATTTAGGGAAAGAAGAACCTGACATAACGGACCTGCTACAGAGAAGTAGCAGGGATACAGAGGGAAAGGGCCACCCTGTGTTCTGCCAAGTAAGATCCCATGGCACCATTGTACTTGTCTTAGTTTCTTGTTGGTATGTCATACTAAGGCTATGCTGTCATTTAAAACCACAACCCAAGATTGGATATGTAGCTCAGTATGAGTGCACCTGTTTAGAGTGTTCAACGCCCTGGGTTCGATCCTAAACCCTGCAAACAAACAAAACAGTGACAACAAATGACCTTCTTTAACTCAGCAGGACAGGGAAAATGTCTGACTGAGTTATTACATCAAGGCAGAAACAGTTACTTAATCTAAAGAACAACTGTGGTTTGAGGTGCTTCTGTCAACAATAATACACCAGCTTTTTAGTACAAGGAAGTAGGTTAATAATAGTCTGCCTTAGTTAGCATTACTATTGCTGTGAAAAGACACCATGACCAAGGTAACTTTCATAAGAGAATGAATTTAGTTGGGCTTGGCTTGCAGTTTCAGAAGTTTAGTTCATTATCATCATGATGGGGAGCATGGCAGTGTGAGGGCAGACATGGTCCTGGAGAAGTAGCTGAGAGTTCTATATCCAGATCTGCTGGCAGAAGGAAGAGAAATCCACTGGGCCTGCCTTGGGCTTTTGAAATCTCAAAGTCCACCCTCCACCCCCAGCAACATACTTCCTATAAAAAGGCCACACCTCCTAATTCTTCTCAAGCAGTGCCACTCTCTCATGACTGAGCAGTCAAATATATGAGCCTACCACCATACTACCTGTATGATAAAACCTGGGGTAGATATGCCAAAACTCTCCCATGGTTTAATTCTGTCATTGCTGACTATTAAATAATGATAATTTCCTAAATGATATGAAATTTACCAATTTAATACCAAAATTATAGTAGCAATATTAAAAATTCTTTAATGCTTGTGGACCCTATTATGAGTCATCTCTATTCTAAGTGCATAAGGTGTGTTAGCACATTTCTTCTCAGAGTCACCTGGGCAATTAATTACTGGATTTCTGTCTCATTCTCCGAGATGATATTCCAAGGAATATGCTAGTTTGGTCTTCAGTAAGGTCACAAGCATTCCTAAAATATTCTTGAGGTGAAGAATAATACAATCAGGTGGGTTTACACCTGTCAACTCTCCAGAAACTAGAAAAATTGTCTTGTGGATCATGACTGCAGAGATCTTTAGACTAATTCACAAATATGAGTTTACCAGTGATTTGGATAAAGACATAGACAATATCTCATCCAAAAATATAACTTCATTAAAAAAAAACTCTTTAATAGAGTACTATAAGTAGAAAGAGCTAAAAATAATATAAGACAAAATGAGGAGTTGAGATTATCTTAATAGTTCATAAAGATGGATTAAAGCAATGCAGTACATTCAAACTTTTAAAATATAATTACTTGCAGAAATCTTGGTTGGCTGGGTGTCATGTGAAAAAACAATTAGACAGCAAGCTTAACAGGACCCAACTGTGAATGACTATTGTGGGTGCTACTATGGAGTAACACCAACCTTTGGGGTGTCAGCACAGCCTTTAACTCGTTCTTTAAAGAATGCCTTCAATAGCCATCTGAACCAACCACATTATGTCTCTTGAAAAACTGGAAGTGATACTCAGAGACAAGAGTCAAAGCACCAGAAACCTATCTGCAGAAAGACAGGAGGACAGTCTTTCCCATCATAAAGCTTTGTTCTCAACTGCCCCCAGTCAATTGCTTACTTTTCCTAATAACTGTCACCATTCTTTTTCTTGGAGGTCCAAGGTAGCTCTGTTTTCAAGAGTGTTTATGATTTTCTAGAAGTTTGGGTGATTTGCTTGCCTTCCTCTTTTTCTTTTTAATTGAAAAAAATTTCACCAATATATTTTAATTATACTTTTCTTTTCCCCTAACTCCTCCCAGATCTACCCCACCCACCCAACTGTACCCTACCCTTTAGGATAAACAAACAAAAACCCAAACAAACAAACAACCACCCAAACAAACAAAACCCAAGAAATTCAACTCTACCCCCACCCTTTAGAATAAATGAACAAAAAAAACCAACCAACCAACCAACCACCCAAACAAACAAAACCCAAGAAATTCACACACACAAAACTCCACAAAAACACAAAGTCAGAAAACATAACATCCACATCTGACTACTTTCTATGGAATGTATCTGGATCTTGGCTCTGGGGTACCAGGTCCATGGCTGTCACCCTCAGCCAGGGAAGGCTATGCCACAGCTGCTTGGTGCCATGTATACAGGAGTTAGCACTCCTCATCAGTAGTCTCTGTGTTCGTCATTTCTCTGAGTGGAGTGGGAGATTCCAAACATGCTGACCTTGCTTGTTCAGTTCCTTCCGTCTTAGGAATCTGTGCTATTCTCTTCTGTTGTCACCACCGTATAGGTGGTCACAATCCTACCCTGCAGTCCTGAATAAGCTCCTTGCCTGCTAAAGTTCCCTGGATTCAGTTCATGGATAGCTACAAAGCTGAGGGAGGATCTGACTATATCCTACAGCACAGACAGGTAGCTCTCCCATGCTACAAACGCAGGAAACATATTGCTCCAACTAGCAAGTTATGACAAGGACCAGGTCATTCTCTGTGTAGACACAATGACCTGGGACTTGACTACCTCTCTGGGCTATAGCTTCAATTCTTTTCCTGACCTCCCGGCTCCTTTCTCTTTCCTCTGTGGTTTCTTTACCAAATCTGAAAGCAGCATTGCATTTCCTGTCTGATATTTCTGCGTCTTTTTGCCCCAGACTCTCAGGATTAATACAAAGAAATCAAATTTGCAAAGATGGGAGAACATACGTGGATTAATCTTTCAAATTTCTTCCTTCTTTTGCTCTTTCTTTTTCTTCAGTTTAAGAAGCAGGAACAAATAATTTGCCTATCTAGGAGAAGTAGGCAAAGGGTCTATTTATGTGCCTTGAAGAAATATTACTATGTTTTTAGATGATAAAATATAGGCTAGTTGCTAAGGCAGTGAAGTGAAAAAAGTAAATGTTTAAGTCCTGTGACTAAGATAATTTAATTAACTAGTAAAACAAAATGAAGTTTCTGTATAGAATGCCCATTTTCAGGAAATTCAGGTTTAAGTTATTAAACCTTTCCTCGAGTAGAGGCTTAATTTGTATAATACCCAAGGTTTGCATCTCAGCACTGAAAAAAAAAATGACTTTTGTGTGTATTCTGTGTGTACATACACACGTGAAAAAAAATCAAGGATAGAATGAAGCCAGAGTTGGCCAGGGATCATAAATATGTTCTTCTAAAGTCTTTTTCAGGTAAGTTAGCAGCAGGTGGAAAGACATGGAGAGAGCTGGGAATCCCAGATGAAACTAGTGCTCCATATAGAATTACTTTAGCTGGGGCCACAACCCACAAATCACCAATGTCACTGTGCGTGTCCTTGTGACAAAATATATGACGAAAGTAACCTAGGGGAGGGTGGATTTACTGTCTCAGTTTACAGGGATGGTCTATAATTTGGGGGAAGATGTGCCCGGGGAAGACATGGTAGCCAGGTGTGTGCCTGGGGCTCCTCCGATGTCAGAAACAAAGAGACAGGGGCAAGATGGGACCAGGCTGCAACCATCTCTGAAAGATTCAGAAACAATACTACCAGCTAGGGACATGAGCCTGTAAGGGACATTTCACTCTTAAACCATAACAATCAGCAAGACAACCAGACATGAGTGTCCCTTCAAACCATGTAAAATATGGCTGGCACTGAGCCGTGGACACTACTGAGAAAGGAAGTAGATGCAGCTAGCCTGAGGCCCCCATGGGGGATCAGAGTTAAACTGACATTGTCTTAGGGATGGTTTCTATTGCTGTGATAAAACATCAAGATCAAAAGCAATCTGGGGAGGAGAGTAGTGGTTTTTGGTTTCTTTCTTTTTTGTTTGTTTGTTTGTTTGTTTGTTTTTATACTTCCATATCATAGTCCATCTTCAAAGGAAGACAGGGCAGGAGCTGAAGCATAAGGCATGGAGGAGTGCTGCTTACTGGCTTGCTCCTCAAGGCTTGCTCATGCCTGTTTTCTTATAGAACCCAGGACCAACAACCTAGGGGTGGCACTGCCAACATTGGGTTGGTTCTACCCATATGAATCATCAATCAAAAAATGTCCCCAGGCTTGACCACAGCTAATCTGGTCAGAGCATTTTCTCAATTTCAATTCCTTCTTTGCAAATGAGTCTAGCTTATGTCAAGTAAAAACAACAATAACAACAACAACAACAAAAAACCCCAAAACTAGCCATTACTCATATGAAACCCACATCAGAGGCTGAGGTATAGCTCAGTGGTAAAGTAGATTTTCAGAGTATGCAACAGCCTGGGTTTAACCCTAAGTATGAAAAGAAAAGAACCTTTTATAAAAAAAGAATTCACTAAGCTTCACGCAATGCGTCCCCATCTACTGGGATAAGGCTAGCCACTGACTTTTTCCTATTAATTATATAAAATATATTTTATCATTATGAAAAAATATTATTTTAATAAACATATTTTAATAGTTAAATTAAAATTTGATTTTTAAATAGTTGACTATTTAAAATATAAAAGTTTAAACAGAAATTTGTTGTAGATTTTAAAGTATAGCCTAAAATATGAAATGTCTGGAAGAAAATACATAACAGAATCTTTGTAACCTTGAGTTAGGTAAAGAAATTCTTCGACAAAAGGAGTATGGTTAGGAGTGGTGGTACATACTTAGAATCCTAACACTTGTGAGGCTGAAGGAGGAGGGATGTGAGCTCAGAAATAACCTGGGATACTAGCAGGTCCTTGTCTAAAAATATTAGCAATGTAGATTTAGGAGAGACTGTCCAACCAGGAAAAGTTAGCACTGTGATTTTAGCTGCCGGAAAGAATTCTGGCCTGCCAATGTGGAATGTTGGGTTGCTGATTCAGGGCCCTTGCCTCAACAGTGAGGATCAGAGATGGTAAGAAAGGTGTGATCTTTTCAACACAAGACTTCCCAAACGGAGTTTGGGATGTCTGCTCCCAGCTGCCGTCTGGCTGGCTGTGTGGATACCCCAACAACTCCCCCATGAGAGTGAAGTTAAGGGAGTGGTTGGGAACTTTGGAAATTTTAGGTTGGCATTTTGACTTACCTTTTAATCTGTTGTTGCCTGGTCGAAAGAGAACCATGCTCAGTATTCCAGAAAAAAAAAATCAAGCTACTGAATCCTAATGCTTAGAGAGAGATTCTGGAGTGTGGCACCTCCTTCACCGTTACCTCTCCGTCTCCTATGAGGTCAGCAAGAAACTTTGGGTTATATAAATGTGGTGGTCTGGGGAGGCGAATTTAATAAAGGAGCCATTTTCCAAGGTATGGGTGGGATTTAGGGAGGCCTTGGGGCACGGCACAATCCTTGTGTAAAGAAAAAGGGACTGGGGAAGGCTCAGATCATCACCTGACCCTTCTTTCTTCTCTGATCTGCTATTGGTGCTCCCACTGACAAACCTAACTAGAAACCAAGTCAGTCTTTTATGGACTGTGGCAGAGTGGAGCAGGCTTGGATGGCACCTTGAGGACTGGGGTTTTCATTTAGAGGTAGAGGATATACCTGATGTGTAAAGGCTCAGTATTATGCTGGATACAAGTGGCAAAAGCAGGCACCATCGCCCTCTCCCATCTGACAGGACAAATACCATGAAATACAGTGTCTGCTGAGTTTTTCATACATGGCTCTTAGCATGATGGAGTAGTTTTCATCTCTTCTTAGTCTTTGAGTATCAAGCATCTGAGCTGAAATTCAGAATCATAAAACAATACTAAACAATGCTAAACTTCATAAATTTTTTGCCTCAATTGAGATGACTGTGTAAGGTTTTGCTTTTATCAGTGCAGTGTGTTCTACTAACCAGTTTTCATAGGTTGAATTATCTTGCATTACAGCATAAATCCCAGTTGGCAGCTAAGCACAGTATTTTTAACATGCTGCTGAATTTATTTTGCTAATATTTTGTTAACAGTTCTTATATCAGCTGGGCAGAGTGGCACACACCCTCAATTCTAGCACTTGGGAGGCAGAGGCAGCTCTCACTGAGTCTGGGGCCAGCATGGTCTATGTAGTGAGTTCTAGGACAGCCAGAGCTACACAATGAGATTGTGTCTTGAAAAAATAAAACAAAACATTTCTTATACAAATACTTATAAGCCATGCCAGTCAGTCTACAGTCTGCCTGCTTTCCTTCTTTCTGCTTTCTGCTTTCTTCCCTTCTTTTCTTCTTCCTTCCCTCCCTTCTTTGTGGCTGGGGATTGAATCCAGGGCCTTGCTCATGCTAAGTAAACATCCTTCTCCTGAGGTTTGGTCTCACCCTCAGTTCTTTGAAACAGGGTCTCACCATAGGACTCAGGCTGACCACAAACTTTGATCCTCCTGCGTCTGTCTACCAACTTCTGGGATTACAAACATGTAACATGTCCTGCTAGTTTTTTTTTCCTTGTGGTGTGTTTTCCTGGGTTTGGCATGGGTTAATGGTTTCATGGAATAAGTTAGGAAGTAGCCTTCCTCTTTAGTTATTTTGGAAAAGTTTGAGAAGGATTGGTCTTGTTTCTTCTTTAAATACTTGGGCAAATTTGCTGTAGAGCTTTTCTTTTTCAGATTGTTGTTTTTATTATTTATCCAATCTCCTTTTTACTTACAGATTTGTTCAAGTTATCAATACCTATCTTGATAGGTTTTGTGTTACTAAGGACTGGTCCATTTCCTCTAAGTAGTCTGGTTTGTTGACCTCTAGTTATTAAATTTTCTTTGTTATACTATGTATTTTTGTAGAATAGGCTTTGATATACCCTTTTCCAAGCTAGGTATGGTGGCACATTCTTGAGGCTACTAAGGAGGCTGAGGCAGGAGCATATATTGAGTCCAAAAGTTCTATACCAGTTTGAACAACATATTGAGACATCCTGCTTTCAAAACAAAGTTTCTGCCTCCATTTCTGATTTTATTCATTTATTCTTTTTGTTCTTAATCTATGTAGCTAGCATCTTATTAATTTCATTAATCTTCACAGAATCCAAAAGTAATGGGCTGGTTAAGTATTCCTTGAATATATAATCCTCAGCATTAGAAGTTGGAATGGTCATATGTTTAAAATGGGAAGACAGTGTGAATGGTCAGGGTTCACTAGAGGAACAGAACTGACAGTGTTAATAACGATTAAAGGGAATTTATTTCATTGACTTATGTGGTGAGTCTTGGGTAGTCCAGCAATGGCTATCTTCACAACAGAGAGGCTGAGGATAGGCAGCTTCTCAATCCACAAGTCTGGAATCTGCAGCTCTTCCACCCTCCACTGAATGGCCCCAATGACTCCTAGAGAGACGCTGATCTTCAGTTCCTGTTGGAAGGTCCAATAAGCTGGGTTCTGATGGCAGTGAAGGATGCCAGTGGCATTTGCAGTGGCAACAGCAGCAACAGGGCAGCGGAAAAGCACACAGGCAAGAAGCAGGAGCCGTGCCCTCACACCTTCTTAGGCGCCACCACTCACATTTAGATGGTTTCAATTAATCTAATCAAGAAAATCCCTCACAGATGTGCCAAGGGGATCATGTCCTAGTTGACTACAGAGCTAATCAGACTGGCAACCAATATTAGTAATCAACATGGGATTGTGGCGATGGAAGACTTTGAAATAGTGCTGGGCATACAATGACTGTTTAATGGTGTTAGCTATTCTTTACCTAGGACTTACTATTCATGCTATAATTACTTTCTGAACAATGGAAATGCCTCTCTGGAAAATTATGATATCAAGGATGTTTTAAGAAAACACCGGCCCAACAACTAGCACTTGCTACTTCAAGTTAAAACTATCAAACACAAGACTTATAATTTTAACATTTTTCCAAAGTCTTTCTCTCTCTGTCATGATATTCTGTATTTTTTGATAGAAGTTTTTTTTTTAATTTCTGAAATAGTGCTTAAGAAATTAAGAATATTTAGAATTTTTAAGGGGCTATTTTATTGCGTTTTAGTTAATGGCAGTAGCTCCCAACCAATGAATTCCCTGTAGAAATATTAACAAATCATTGTGGGCATTACAATTTATTGTAGTTCCATAGGAAGTGAGCCTTTTTCTTCTGAAATTTGTAAGGGCTCTTCTTATGTATGTGGGATGTGTGTGTATGTGTGTGTGTGTGTGTGTGTGTGTGTGTGTATGTGTCTGTATACACAGAAGTGTGTGTGGTAGGGTCGGTCCCATTCAAGGCATAGTTCCACATGCAATCTAAGTTGTCTCTTCATGTCTCTGTGACATTTTCCTTAGTTTTGATTTGTAGAAGTAATATTGTCCGGGCCACAAGAGAGTACATTTTCTGTAACTAATTCCCCAACTACAAGTTGATGTGCATGCAAACATAAGCCTGTTGGCATTTCCAGGGCACTGAATACCAAAGAGAATATATTTTATTTTTAACTCTAGGTTATGAATGTAACTGTATTTTTAGAGAATTACCAATAAAAAAGATTTATCAATTTAATTACTTGTACCTTACACTTGAGCACTGTGTAGCAATATTTTGGTGAAATGTTGCCCAACAACATGAAGCACATGGTGGATCGCAAATGTTGTCTCTAAAATGTGCGAGGATGCTATAGGGTGTCTTTACAGAGGAAGAGCTCTGAACTGAGTACAGTCTGAGTAGAGCAAAAATGTCTGGAGACATGTCAGAGCCTCACCAGTGACTGTGCATTGGGCAGAAGAGCTGGGTGTGGGGAGGAGGATGTAGCTTCAGCTTTCTATTTCATCTGCTGTAGGTCCTTATCACTACTGTGATTGTCGGTGCTCCCGTGGTGTTACGGTGGGACAGGGTCTCCAGTATCCCAACTGGTCTTGAACGAAGAATGACCTTGAGCTACCGATCCCCTCCCTTCACCTCCTGAGTGCTGGGATTATAGGCAAGCACTACCACACTTGGGATGTAATCCTACAGATTGAACCCAGGACGTTGGGTCTACTAAGCAAACACTTCATCCAATAACCAAGCTACACTCCCAGGTTGTTTTGCTGTTGTCATTTCCTCGCTTGCCTTATTGTTTGTTTGGCTTGAGACAGACTCTCACTCACAGCTCAAGCCAGTCTAGAACTAGTGATCATCCAGTCTCAACTGCTTCAAAACTTGGATTACAGCTGTGAGATGGCACACCTGTCTCCAATTGCAGAAAAGAAGCAGGAGGTTTTACTATTTACCTCGTCTCCCAGCTCAGGGGCCAACCAGGCAGATTTGCCTTTTCCTTTTCCTTATCATTCATTCCCAATGCCTTGTGAGTCTCCTTCCCGCGTATCATCTCTTCACGTCTCTGCTTCTCTGGTCCCTTCCCAGTCTCCCCTCCAGACTCTTACAGTTCTCCAGTCTCTTCACTGGCCATCTCCCACCCTGTGTCCTCATGCCTGCCGTATCTGCTCCCTGAAGAACCCTTTTCTACGCTGGCTTGCTTTGAGAGCTCCTGCAGTTTCTTTTCTGTGAAGTCTGCCTGCTACATCTAGGAGAACTGGCTTATAAGTGGCTGATCAGATTAGAAGAGTATTTTTAGTATTTCCTCCCAACACTACTGTTTCTTTAAAAGCAAAGAACGTTTATGTTTTCACATGTCTGCTTTTAAAATTTAGACAGCCTCAGTATTTTCCACATAAAGTAGAAAAAACAAAATCTAGGATGAAAGAGAAAGAGAAAAGGAGAGAGAGGAGGAGAAAGAAAAGACTGTAGACTGTTAAGAAATAGACTTACTATCTAGTTTTATTTCTGATACCATAGCTGGATCTATTATTGTCTCATTTGTGTGTACATGTGTACATCTTCCTGTGTGTACTATGTAAGGGTTCATGTGGAAGTCAAAGCTCAATATTGAATGTCATTCTCGGTTGTATTATTTTTTTAATTTTTGAGACAGGTTCTTTCACTAAAGCTGGAACTTATGAATTCAGGTCTTCTGACTGGCTAGCTATGGATGCTCCTGTGTCCACCTCCAAAGGGCTGGGATTGCAGGTCTATGCTGTCATACCTGACTTTCTACATGAGAATCTGAAAACAAGGCCTCAGGCTTAAACAGCAAGCTCTTTACCAACTCAGCTATCCCCTTAACTCTTTTCCTTGTGTCTTAATGGCACACTTTAATTGGCTTCAAAACAATATGATCCTAAAAAGTAATAATTTCATTAGACATCTGGTCATTACTCTTAGAGACCCAGGAAGACTCCTAAAGGACACATGTACCTGGTGGATTTGAGATCTGCTGTTTTCTGTAGCTTGGTCATTGTGTTGCCTTGATCACCTTGTTCAATTTCTCTGCGATTCAAGTTCCTCAGCCTTAACATACACTTCATAATATGGATTCTTTGCAGAGCACCAATGACGATTTGATTATATAATGTATGTAAAGTACTTAAATCAATGCTGATGATATGAAACATATGCATGTCTGATTAACATTGGCATGATGATTTTTCCCTTCATGTTTCTGAAGGCACTTTTCTACACAGAAGTAGGATAAGCTCAGCTAGGGTAGCTATACTCAGTACTGGCTCTAAAATACAGTTTCACGATGTTATATAGGCACAGAAAAGGCCATTTGTCTGCAAAAAGTAAAGCTTTAAAAATGCTATGAACAAAAACAACTTGAAGAGTTCACATTACTACTCTAGTGCCTACAAAATCCCACCCACTGCTAGAAATTTATTTATTATTGTATACCTTGAGCCCTTTTGAAATGTATATATTTGAACAAGAAGGTATGTGTCATGTAATCTTTAGAGTGAATGAATTAACTAAACCTTTCTTTCAGAGGACAGTTTGAAGAAAATAGGGCTTAAAGCCCAAGGGGTAGAGGAATGTAACCTGTGGGGATCTGTCAGGTGTACTAGGGTTGGGGACAATAGCAGTTAATGCAAGGTCATGCAAAGTGGGCCAACTTGAATTCCACTCACTCCAACTAGGAATTGAATCTGCTCAAGGGCCACATCAATCCTTATCTGCTGGCCCGGGCTCTTTATGCCTTCCCATACACTGTTTAACCCATCCTGCTTTGGAAGTCAGCTTAGACTTGTCTAAGTGACAGGCATGTCTATCCAAACCAGATTAGCATGAAAGGAATTGGGATGGGGCGGGGGAGGCTACAGCACTGAGAATCAGAGGTAGTGCCAGCTTCAGAGAGTCACAGGAAGTCGTTCACATTCAATATCACGCCAGCTCTTGCTCAGCCCTTTACTCTGCTGACACCCATCTCAAGTTTGGTGGTTTGATGGTAGTAGTAGCTTCAGTCTGCATTTCCCCTCAGATTACAGGCAAAGAGGACAGCCTGCCTTTGTTCCAGAAATCTGAGGAAATGCCTCCATTTCATTGGCTCTTGAAGCTGTCCTGAATCCTTTTGAGATTTGGCTGTGACCAACAAGAATGTAGACTCAGATGATTTATCCCTCAATAGTGTTCCACTCAATGCTGGGGCTGGAGGGAGTTCCACTGGAATAATTTGAATAGAATGTGGTTAAAGGTGAGCTCTCCAGACAAGAATTACATCTGGCCTTGGAAATACAATGGATGAAAGCTGGGAATAAGTCACTCTTCTAAAGCTGCCTCTTCTAACACTGTATCTCTTCTTCCGGGAACCTATGCCTGCCTTTCCTGCATTATAGTCATTCCCAGCTGCCTATCAGAGCAAACTCAGGAAGCTCAGGCATATTCTATAGTCTCCTGTGCAGTGCTCAATACTTACTTTCTGCTACCAGAACTTCCTTCTTGGGCTTAAGGTTAAATGGCTTGGCAAAATTACCAGATTGAGTAAAAGTCCCCTATTGAACCCTGTCTTCCTATACCTTCTAAGTATAGCTTCCACCTGAGGTCCTTTCAGGGCAGCTTTCTCTAGGCAGAAGGTTACTGTGTAAATCAAATGCTGATTTGTTTCTCTCCCATATCTGGTTGCAACCCTTGTTCTGGTAATCTCCTGTCTTAATGTTGTGTAAACACTGCTCCCCAAATGTCCCCTGACATGACAATAAAGCAGTTTATAGCCAATCACTGAGCAGGGGGGTAGAATAGGGCTTGACTTTCTCCCAGCCAGGGGAGGAGGAATTAGAGGAAAAAGTGGGGGATTCAGCCACTGGAAAGATCCAGGAGACTTCAGGAGAAAGAGCTGGAGAAGGAAGCTACAAAATACAAGTATCCGTGGGTTGTACGCTGGTAGGAAGCCAAATTAGCTTAGAGGGTTAAGAAGAAAGTTAAAACTGCTCAGTTCTTGTGTTCTGAAGCTTGTTAAAATAATTAAGAGAGTCTCAATTATTTGTGTGATAGCAGGGTTAAAAGAAAAACTAAGAAACAAACACAATTTTATAGAAATAACTTTGACATCTCTCCCTACAGATTTCCTTCAGGAGGAAATAACAACCCAGTCCGGTGGTTCTCCACCCTGACTGCAAGGTAGAATCAACCAGAAAACTTCTAAAATTACTTATTTTTCCTAGGATTGGGGACAGGGCAAGAACAGCTGCCTTTTACCGCTCTGTTAAATGCAATACTTCAGTTTTAAGCAGAAACCTTCAGATGAGGAAAAGAAATAAAATACATTCATATTGGTTTTAAAAAAAAAGGAAAATTATCTATTTACAGATGACATGGTTTTATATATAGAAAACCCCTAAATTTCACACCCAAAACAATCCATTGGAACTCATAAGCTTAACAAAGTTACAAGTATCAACAATCAAAATTAAATAAAAAATATGCTGCAACTGTACAACCTGAAATGGAATTTAGAATCGAGAAAATTTTCTTTTAGTAGCATCTAAACTTAGGTGGAATGAGTTTATGGCTTCATTATTATTACTTCTACATACTGTGTACTTTGGAATGTCACATCAAGGACATTAAAATATGTACAATAAAACCAATAGAACATTGATAAAAGAAACTAAAGAAGATGCTAATGAATAGAAAGTCATCCTATGTTTACAAATGAGAGGACAAAGCTGTTAAGATGTTCCTATTACCCAGAGTAGTCTAGAAAGTCATGAAACCCCTTACAAAATTCTAGTGGTACATTTTGGTAGAAATAGAAACTTTTACTCTATAATAAAATTCAAATGAGACTCTAAGCAACCTCCAAAAAGTCAAAATAACTTGGGATGGGTGGGGGAAGAGAAATAAATTTGAAGAGTTCACATTTCCTTATTTTTAAAAAATAATATGAAGCAGCAGTTACCAAAACAGTGTGGTGTTTACATAAAGACAAATATATAGGGGCTGATAGATGGCTTCATCAGTAAAGTGCTTGCAATTCAAGAAGGAAGAACTAAGTTCAGTACCCAGAGCCCACATTAAAAAGCTGTGCATGGCAGGAAGTTCCTGCTTATAATCTCAGTTTCTGGAAAGACACAGACAAAAAGACCCTGCAGGCTTGTGGTCATCTAGTCTTAGCTGGGCTGATAAACTCCAGGTTCAGAGAGAGGCCTGTCTCAAAAGAGAATATGGTAACACGATTGAAGAAGATATACAACGGCAACCCCTGTCCTTCACGCGCACATAAACACAAATATATACACACACACAGGCACACACTCACAAAGAATCCCCCACAGACACCCACCACTACAGCAGGATAGAAAGCCCAGAAATAAACCCTTGACTATCTAGACAAAGATCTTCAACCAGAGTACACATCTATACCCTCAGCAGCACTACGCGCAACACCCAAGAGAAGGAAAGCACCCAATGTTTGTTAACAATGAGTCAGCAAGATGTGGTGTCTACTGTGTACACGATGGAACATGGTTCAGCGGAGAAAAGGAAGTCCTGTCACATGCTACAACATGAATGAATCTAGAGAGCACTTTGCTAAATTAAATGATCTAGTCACAAAAGACAACTATGATTATGATTTCATTCACATGACTACCAAACTAGCTCAATCCACAAAGATGACTAGAGCTCACGTGGTGAGTATCCTAAGGTCAGGGAGTTCTTGTTTTTCAGATTTGCAAAACAAAAATCCTGTGTAGATTGTTTTCAACGATGTGGAAATACGGTTGCTCTGGTGACTTTTCTACTGCTGTGACAAAACATCCTGACCAAGGGGCTTATATAAGAAAGGGTTTAATTGAGCTTGCAGTTTCTGAGGGTTAAAATCTATGATGACAGAACAAAGGCATGGCAGCAGGAACACCCGAGAGTCCACATCTTGATGCAGAAGCAGGATGCCGAGAGAGTTTTCCATCTTCCTCCCTCAACCTCCCCAGTAAATGGTACTACAGGCCTGTGCCAGCAGGCCTAGCTGGGACTCATTGTGATGAAGAATTCCTGATCCTGGGACATGGTACCTCAAGCCTGTAATTCCCGTGCTTAGGGGACTGAGACGGGAGAACTACTTTGAGCTCAGTGTTAGCCTGCAGTACATAGTCAGTCGAAGGCCAGCTCGAGTCACACAGTAAGATCCTGTCTCAAAAAATAAAAATCAAATCAAAACAAAAAACCTCCTTGAGTTATTCTACTCTTGCAAGTGACTGCTGTAATGCCTGGTCCTGCCTCTATCTGTCTGGGTCTTCCTCTTTTCCATTTATAAGCAGCTGGTCATTACCATGTTGCTCACAGCAGTATCACATGGATTTATTGAAAAGTGGATTATAGATTTGACTCTGTGTGGTTCACCAAATGTTTCCAAATAACAGGCGCTGTCAGTTTTGATGTTCACATATATATTTTTGTACTGTATGAGCAGGAAAAACCTGCAATGTTTAGTGTTGCTCAGCATGAGGCCCTAGAAAGCTTCAGGCCTCTCTCTTCTAAAGAACAGTTAGCAGGAGGAAGACAGCAGGAAGAAGGGAAAGGCAAGGCCCTATTGCCCACCGTCCTTTTGAAGAAATAGATAACCATGGGCAATGGCAGGGAAATGGCCACCTAAGAAGGGACAATGGGGTTCTCCTAGAAGCCACGGATGGCAAACTGAAAGGAAGAGGATGAGGGAACAGTCTAATTATGTTTTGTGTCTACGTGGATAAGCTTAATTTGCCTTAAAGCACGGGGGTATGAATGAGGAAAGAGCATCATTCCAAGTGTGAAGGGGTTGGGGAACAGGTAGCGGTGCTTCTGTGCACAGCATTTTATTTCGTGTTCATAATCTTTCTTCTTAATGTGCAGTAGGATTGAATTCAAGCTTTAGCATAATTTAATTAAACAAACTATTGTTTTTCTTTCTCACTGGTTTTAGTGAAACCTCTGCAAGTACAAGTGAGTAGGATTAGATTCTAATTGAAGCAGATCTATCTGCTCCAAAGCCAAGGGGTCCTATCTAAACACACTGAGAAGGTTTTTATTTAAATTTCATATTCTAAGAGCGTGGTGTGTAGATAGGGACTTTACCTCCTCCTTGGTTTCCAGATTTAGAAGCATGATGGTTGGAGAGGTTTGGGAGAAGTTCAAAACATTTTTAAAAATCACAGCTGGGTTTACAACATATCAGCTAGGTGATGCTGGAACTGGAATGTATAATTTGTGTTTCTGTAACACTTTTCTCCAGAAAACGTGCTTGGACTTTATTTTCGTTGGAGCTGCTATTTAATGCCTGTTATGTAGCAATGAAGTAGGAGTTTAAAATTTAATGCTTAGGTTAATAGTCACAATATAATGAAACCAACAGCATCCCATTTTAGAGTCGAGGGAACTAAGGTTCAAAGCGTGATTTCAGCTTTTTAACGTCTCTTAGGAAAACAAGTAGCAGTGCTGAATTGTGAAGCCAGCCATTTCTGGATTTCTGGCAGATACCTGAGAATCTGAAGGAGGTGATGCCAGCATGCTTAACTCTTGACTGACCCAGCTTTCATAGAGTTAAACTTAGAGAGCAAACAGAAACTCAGCCTTCCAGCACAGAAGCATAAACAAATCAACTCTATTCTACTTTCAGCCCCCCATCCAGCTAGATGGCCTAATGATTTCTGCTGAAATGCATGCTCACTGCCCCTACCTAAGTGTTTCCCTCAAGTCTTTTTGCAGCTGTGCCCACCTGACATGCAGCCCTGGCAACCCTTGGAATCTCACGACACTGTCCTGGGGCTCAGCTATTGACTTCTGCTCTAAGCCTAGGACTTTAATTCTGAGAAAGAGAGAGAAAGAACAAACAAAAACAACAACAACAACAACAAAAAAACTTCTTTGATTTTGATTATTCTTTTGAAGCAGTATTCCTCTCTTTTTTTCAGATTTTGGTCTTAATAATGAGTTTGGGTCCTGAAAATAAAAACCAGTCCAAAGATAGTACTTACGTTGAACAGCTGTTGAGGAGGTTGAACAAGTTTGTGTCTCTCACAGGGGCTTCTTAAACAGTCCCTCAACCCATGTGACTTAGCTGGATGTGGTAGTAAATGCTGTCATGCCAGCAACTGGAAAAGCTGAGGCTGGAGGATTTCAAATCCCTGGTCAACCTGGGCTAGACAATGCGACACCATTTCAAAAGCAGTTGGTAGGAATGGTAACATAGTTCAGGGATAGAGACCTCCCTTAGCAAATGTGATGAGGGAGTGCTAGGGAGTTAAAAATAAAATAAAACTTTCACTCGGGAAGTTTTGACATGAACTGAGTACATAGGTGTAAAAAATAGGCATATGGAGCAAACAATCCAGCATTTGAAAATAAAAACAAAACATAAAGAAAGCTATCTTAAAAAGGAAATCTATTTTAAAATAATTCTTTGATATATATACATATATATACGATTTACTATTTATTAAAGACAAAACAAGTTTATAATAACGACAGACACTGCTTGTTTTGCACGAAGAATTAAATCTTTGTTGAATATTTGAAGCTGTAGGGTACAGCATCTCCAGCATTATTTGGAGTAGATACATATTTTGATTTTATAATTTTCAGTGCTAAGCAATGCCACTTCACACAGATATGTAGTTCAAAACGACAGAAGTATATTTAGAGCTATTTCAAAAACTCCTGGAAATTCTAGCTTCATCTTCAGCCTAAATGATTTTTTTTATTATTTCTTTTATGTGTATGCATGTTTTGTGTGCATGTCTGTCTGTCTGTGCATCACATACATACTTGGGGCTTGAAGAAGCCAGAAAAGGATGAAGGATTCCTCAGGGTAGAAGTTACAGCACCAAGTGCTGGGAATGGAACCTGGGTCTTGTGGAGGAGCAACCAGCATTCTTAAACTTTGTGCCATCTCTCTACTACAGCCCTTTCCTAAAGTTGAAACTCAAGTGAGAAACTCAAGAAGCAGTGTTTAATACCAACATTCTAACACAATGAAATCCAAAGATATGTTAATGTGGTGCTTATATGAGAAAGGATTACGATAGAAAAATATTAAACGTTTTTGCTTTCTATAATCAAATCGTGCATTTGTATAAGCTCAGAAAACTTTGTATGCACAGTAAAAACACTGCAATTTGTGACACACAAGAGCCTTAAATTTGAGTTGGGATGTTCCTGGCAGCCTGTGATGAGGTTGCGGGGTGTGATGGCAGATGCAATGCGAAGTGCATATGTTGGGTTTCAGAGCCAAGGCTGCAGGGAAGCTGTGTGCGGCAACATGGGCCAGGACTGCCAGAAACACCCTGATTCGTTATGCATTTAAGTTTTTAGTCATTGCACATTCCAAAACCTTTTTTTGCTAGCAAAGTTTTATGGTTTTATATTCAGTTATGCTACCCACATAGGTTTGCAATCCACAGCCTAAGAGGCTGAACTTGGGACTGGGGCAGGAACTCGTTCAGGGAAATGCTTGCTCTGTAAACACCAGGATCTGAGTTTGTTTCCCCAGACGCCATGTAGAACGCCAAGCACAGTGGCATGCCTTTGTGATTTTAGCACTGGGAAACAATGACAGGAGGATCTCTGGGGCCACTGACCAGCCAGACTACAGACCAGCCTAATTAGTAGTGAGAGACCCTGTCTCAAAACAAACAAACAAACAAACAAACAAACAAAGAACAAAAAAAAAAAACCCAAGGTGGACAGCTATTGAAGAATAACAGTGTTGACATCCAACCTCTGCATATATTCATGCATTTTTATTCACACAAGTATATAAGCACTCCCACGCAAATACACAGACAGACACCACAGAGAGAGAGAGAGAGTGGAATTTATAAAATGGTTAGCTTCTTGTCAAGTGTATAGCACAAGTTCTTAAATATCAACAACTGTTGCATATTTTAAATACACTTATTGGTTAATTTTTTACCTGTGGCATACAAAATACATTACAAGGTATGCTTGTCATAAATTATATAGGCAATGCTGATATTGGTGTATGTCCCACCAGCATAAGGATTCTATTCTTTCATTTATATATTCCCCAGAGAGAGATTGACAGACTAACAGACACTAACAGAGAGGAGTACACTGCTATTAGAATTGCAAGCCTGAGTTAGACTTACGTTTAGCATGTTTGTCAAGAGATAGTTTCAACATTTGTTCCGCCACCTCTGATGATTGGAAGAACTCACCAGAGACTGGCCTCAGGCTTCATTTTTCTGAGGCCTTATTCTCCTCTATAGCCACAGCCCAACTTTACATCATTCTGACTTGGCACTTGGACTCATGGCCAGTCAGTGCTATGAGCTGGAGCAGTATTCCTAAAGGCTGTTTCTACATTGTGTTGATTGTAAACCATTCACAGGTAGCCCACTGAACCTCAACTCAATATCCTATTAGCTATATTCATAGAATTATTTCAGACACTAAGTTCCTGATGATAATAGGGGAGACAGGGTCAAGTAGCATAGACTAGCTTCAACCTCACTGTTTAGCCAGACATAGCTATGAGCTCCTGAACCGTGTACCTCTACGTCTACTTTCTGGGATTACAGAAATCTGTGACCCAGGTTATATTCAAGAAGGTGAGACAAACACTCTACATACTCTGCTAAATCCCCAGCCCCAGCCACAGTTTATTAAAGCAAACATGCCTTATAAGCACATGCCTATGAAAATTAATCCTGGGGGTCTCTTCAAAGACTCTAAAATGTATCTGTGTGTGAAGCTGCTCTGGGGCTAGACAAAGAAGAGCAAGAAATAGAGACACTTGTCAAAACCTCTTCCCCACATTTCTTCTGTATTCTCATGATCCTGGCCCTCTCGCAGATAGCTCCTATTGAGTGGTTTCCTTTTCAGGTCTTTGAAGGTTCCACTAACACCACTTCCATAATTTTCTGTCTTCTGGAATAACAGTGGTATGAGCTTCATCTTGCTGTTGTTCTCTGGGTAGCTCAACATCCTTTGTCAATTCCCTTCATATGTCTAGAGCTCTGAAACTAAAAATTCTACTGATATGCTGTTTGCTTTACCCTCAAGGAACATGCTCCGCAGTCACTTATGGCTGCATTTCTTTCTATATGTCCTTTCTATGTGTTCTTTCTCTATGTTACTCTGAGACAAAAGATACTGCTTTTACTTTCTCAAAGTGAGTCATGACAAGTCTGCATAAGACATTTCTTCGCACACTGTGGCCATAAAACTGCATAAGATCCTCGTGTAATGGGCTCGTTGACCGTGCTGTTAATTTCGCTAAGGGTGACATGTCCCATAGAATGCTTAGTCTCTCTTTAAAATTTTTACATTTCATGTGTGCTTATGTAAGCACTTAGTTCTATCTTATGTAGCTCTAGGGAAATTTTCTATACTCATTGAAAGTTGAATTGTCCCTTCCTATTATGTAAGATGAGCACATGACTCCATCCAGCTGCTAGAGCAACAGTAATAGAAGGCATTAAGGAAGAACTGATTTTCAGCCCAGGCATCCATTCTCATTCATTGTGTCCTCCAGGGTTTCTTTAAGGTTGCACGGATGGTTATTCTTCTAAAGGGATATCATTTTCCCCTTGGGATTTACTTAATCTAATGCCTCTGAGGGTGTGCAGCAACGCAGGAAAGACTCACAAACACAATGTTTATTCTTAAAAAGAAAAAGGGGGAATCCTCCTAGATTTTGTTCTTCACATAGCTGCAAGCAAGGTCTCAAGACAATGACTACAAGTGACCAGGCCGGGAATCTCAGTGACAATATTGCCTTTGAAAAGCAAAGGTCATATTCTTGTCCATTCTGATAGTCATGCCCGCCCATGATGAACCTACAGCCATTAATACTCCAAGGATGTTGGTCTGTTTCTTCAAGCACCTATATGAGAGGTAAGCACCTTTAAGGGAAGCTCTAGCTGACACTAGGAACACTAAGAAATATCAGTCATATTTTTGTAGCTCCCTAGTAGGAGAGGAAGAAAATGAACAAGGAGGCAACCAAATATGTAAACACACACATACACACACACACACACACACACACACACACACACACACTGTGATTCAGTTAACAGCAAGTGCTTCAGAAAGTATTGCAAGGAAACTTTATTCGAATCAATAATGTTAGTGTACAGAAGAGAATTAACACAGTGGTTCCAGCTACAGTAACTGTCTGGGAATTTGAATGGTAAACAGTTCCCTAAAGTCACATAAAACTTTCCATAAGTGATAAAAGTGGTTCACTACATCTAATATTTGTGCAAAAACGTTTCATCACACAAATACTTACACATCCATGTTTATTGCTGCTGTTCTGTTCACAATAGAAAGAAAATAGGGTCATGTTGGATGGTCATCAGCTGATGAATCAATACCAAAAATGCAGGGCATGTAACTATTAGAATTTTATTCAGAGGTAAAGAAACATGAGATTTCAAAATTCGAAGGAAAATAGAACTAAAAAATACAATATTAAATGGGAAAGACAAACATAGCATATCTTCTTCCTTCCTTCTTTCCTTCTTTCCTTCCTTCCTTCCTTTCCTTTCCTTCCTTCCTTCCTTCCTTCCTTCCTTCCTTCCTTCCTTCCTTCTTTCTTTCTTTCTTTCTTTCTTTCTTTCTTTCTTTCTTTCTTTCTCCTTTAAAAAACTACTCTTCCGAGAGGCGGGGCGAGATGACGGCGCCAGGAGGACTCTCATTCTGAGGAGCAGCACAGCAGGATTGTCACAGTGAATAGCAATCAGAACTCTCGGCCATAAAACACAAGTGATTGTGTTTCACAGGTGAGAGGATACCCCACGGTGGGGGATTCAATCAGCTTTAACTCACCCGGCTAAACCACAGAAGAGATCCTGGTTCCGCCAGGTGCTTGGTCGCCAGCCCAGAGCAACACGCCAGCGTGATCTGGTCACGGTCCCAGACTGAACTGTGGGCCCACAACACCACAGACTGGATTTCCCAGTCGAGAGATAACCCCACGGAGCAGGAAATGATTGGGACCGACCTCAGGTTACCCAGACATCCCCTGGAAAAGACTCGGGTTCCGCGGGCACCCCAAGAGCCAGCCCGGACCCAGAGCCAGGACCCAGGCGCCTGCACAGAGCCCTGCCTGTGCGCCTGATTTGCCACCTCAGATAGAACTGTGGGCACCAGGGCACCAGGGCACCAGGCACCAGAGACTGCATTTCACTGGCAGTTGCAAACTCACAGAGAGGGAAACGGCTGGTCTGATCTCAAGCACTCAGCCGACACCGCCACCCCGAAAAGGTCCCGGGAAAATCATCCAGTTTAGGCAGACATCCAAGCTCTCAATGGCCAGAAAGGCAGAGCCAGGGGCGGGCGCCTGTGCCTGTGGGTTCTACTCGCCGCCACCCCAGACAGAACGGCAGTCCCCAAAGCAAAGACTGGGTGTCTCTACAGGAGGAAACCCCCGGGGGGGGGGGATTGTCAGGTCTAACGCTCAGGACACCCAGAACCAAAAGACTTCCTGGATTCACGCAGACTCTAGGCTCTAATGCAGGCAGGAGTGCTGTCCTCAGCCGCCATTATTGAGTTCCCCTAGGGCACTGGGACACACAGCTGCATCCTCAGACCTGCAAAAGCTAGAGAGCCATTACAGCAGCCCTCAGATACTGTGCCAAGGATCAACCAGTTATCCCCAGCTAGACTGTCAAAACTGTGGGAATCCCTGATCCTTCAAGAGGGCTGCACCCACAGCATCTGGACCAGAGCAGTGCCTGCAGCCGCCATCCCAGACAGGGACACACAGCTTCTGGTCCAGAGTGAGGCATCCAGCCTCCAGACGAGAGCAGCGCCCCCAGGCACCAACTCAACCTAGGTGCACATTCTCCAGGCCCAGAGCGGAGCGCTCAGCCTCTGGCCCAGAGACTTGCTGGGCACACCTCTCACTTTCCTGGACAGAACTGTGTGCCCCAGGATAACAGACTGAGGTTCCCTGTTGGGAGAAAACCCCACAGCTAGGGAATCAGCAGGTTCTTCAAGAGGACTGTACCTGGAAATTTAGTGAGCAGCAGCACACTAAATTTATAACGAGAAACCCAGCAGTGGGGCAGCTGTCTTGAGAACTTCTATGGGTAAAAGGAGATCCCCCTGCCTAACAAAGACCACAGCTACTACTCAGGGCTATAAATCTGAGGTGAGCAGTGGCAATTCCTGAGAAACACTGGCCATACAGTGACCATAACCAAAAAGCAGAGGAGGACTCCTTCAGGAAAAATCATCTTCCGGCCAAGGGGATTCTCCCTACCTCAGGACTCCAGGAAGCACAGAAACTAACAGCCAACACCTAAATCAGCCCAATGGGTAGAGGTCAGCGTAAAAGCTCAACCAACAAAAGACAGAGCAATATGGCATCTCCAGAACCCAGCCATCCAGGGACGAACAGCCCTGGACAACGCAGCATAATAGAAAATCAAGAAGATGACCTTACATCTATGCTGATGAAGAGGATAATAGAGGAAACAAATAAAATACGTAAAGAATTAGAGGAAGACAAAACCAAACAGATCATGGCTATCCATAAAGAAATGGAGGAAGTTAAAGACAAGCAGATTATGGCCATCCATGAAGAAATATGGGAAGATGCAGCCAAACAGCTTGCGACCTTCAGAGAAGAAATAATTAAATCACTGAAAGAAATAAAAGGAACAGAGTTGAAGGAACTAAAAGAAAAAGAGGAAAATACAATCAGATAGGTGAAGGAAGTAAACAAAACAACTCAAGACCTGAAGATAGAACTGGAAAAATTAAAGAAAACACAAATGGAAGAAATAATGGAGAGGCAGAATTTAGGGAAGAAAACAGGAACTACAGAGGTAAGCATAACCGACAGACTACAAGAAATGAAAGAAAGAATCTCAGGTGTAGAAGATACAATGGAAGAAATCAATGTATCTGTCAAAGAAAATGTTAAATCTAAAAAATTCCTGACACAGACCGTCCAAGAAATCCAAGACAATATGAAAAGACAAAAACCTAAGAATAATAGGTATAGAGGAAAAAGAAGACTCCCTTCTCCAAGGCCCAAAAAATATTTTCAACAAAATCATTGAAGAAAATTTCCCCAAGTTATAGGAGAAGCCAATAAGGATACAAGAGGCCTAAAGAACACCCAACAAATCTGACCAGAAAAGAAAATTCTCCCGCCACATAATAATCAAAACAGTAAGTATACAGAACAAAGAAAAAATACTAAAAGCTGCAAGGGAAAAAGGCCAAGTAACATATAATGGCAAACCCATTAGAATCACACCTGACTTTTCAACAGAAACTATGAAAGCCAGAAGGGCCTGGACAGATATGCAGACCCTAAGAGAACACAGATATCAGCCCAGGCTACTATACCCTGCAAAACTCTCAGTCTGCATAGACGGAGAAAACAAGATATTCAATGACAAAAACAAATTTCAACAATACCTACACACAAATCCAGCATTACAGAAGACACTGGAAGAAAAAATACCCAAGAAAATTAGCTATTGTCAAGAAAACACAGGAAATAATTAACATTACTACAGAAAAACAAAAAGCAACCAAGCACACAACCTTATGACCACAGCCAACATCAAAATCAAAGGATCTAACAGCCACTGGTCATTAATCTCTCTCAACATCAATGGACTCAACTCTCCAGTAAAAAGACACAGATTAACAGAATGGATACGTAAACAAAACCCAGCAATCTGTTGCATACAAGAAACACACCTAAGGCACAAAGATAGACATTACCTGAGGGTAAAAGGTTGGAAGATGACTTTCCAAGCAAATGGACCCAAGAAACAAGCAGGAGTAGCCATTCTAATATCTGATAAAATAGACTTTCAACCAAAATTAATAAAAAGAGATGGGGAAGGACACTTCATACTCATCAAGGGAAAATTCCACCAGGACGACATCACAATCCTGAACATCTATGCCCCAAATATAAGAGCACCCACATTTGTAAAAGAAACATTGATAAAATTTAAACCACATATAGATCCCCACACATTAATAGTGGGAAACTTCAACACCCCACTCTCAACGAAGGACAGGTCAACAAAACAGAAATTAAACAAAGAAACAATATCTCTGACAGAGGTCATGAATCAAAGGGACCTAACAGACATTTACAGAACTTTACACCCAAACACAAAAGAATTTACCTTCTTCTCAGCACCTCATGGAACCTTCTCAAAAATAGACCATATAGTTGGTCACAAAGCAAGCCTCAACAGATACAAGAAGACTGAAATAATCCCTTGTATCTTGTCTAATCACCATGGAATAAAGCTGGACCTCAACAACAACAGAAATAGAAAAAAGCCTACACACACATTGAAACTGAAAAACTTGTTACTAAATGACAGCTGGGTCAGGGAAGAAATAAAGAAAGAAATTAAAGTCTTCCTAGAACTCAATGAAAATGAAGACAAAACATACCCAAACTTGTGGGACAAAATGAAAGCAGTGCTAAGAGGAAAGTTCATAGCACTAAGTGCCTTCAAGAAGAAATTCGAGACAGCTCATTCAAGCAACTTAATGGCCCACTTAAAAACCCTAGAAAAAGAAGAAGCAGACACACCAAAAGGGAGTAGATGGCTGGAAATAATCAAACTCAGGGCTGAAATCAATCAATTAGAAACAAATAAAACAATTCAAAGAATCAATGAAACCAAGAGCTGGTTCTTTGAGAAAATCAACAAGATCGACAAACCCCTAGCCAAGCTAACTAAAAGGCAGAGAGACACCACCCAAATCAACAAAATCAGAAATGAAAAGGGGGACATAACTACAGACACTGAGGAAATCCAAACAATCATTAGAACTTACTTCAAAAGTCTATATGCCACAAAATTTGAAAATCTAAATGAAATGGACAATTTTCTTGATCGATTTGACTTACCAAAGCTGAATCAGGACCAGGTAAGTCAATTAAATAGTCCTATATCCCCCAAAGAAATAGAAGCAGTCATCAAAAGTCTCCCATCCAAAAAAAGCCCAGAACCAGATGGCTTCAGCACAGAATTCTACCAGACCTTCAAAGAAGAGCTAACTCCAATTCTCTTCAAACTATTCCACAAAAGAGAAACAGAAGAAATATTACCAAACTCATTCTATGAAGCCACAATCACCTTGGTACCTAAACCTCACAAAGACTCAACAAAGAAAGAGAATTTCAGGCCAATCTCCCATATGAACATTGATACAAAAATACTTAACAAAATACTTGCAAACCGAATCCAAGAACACATCAAAGATATTATCCACTATGACCAAGTAGGCTTCATCCCAGGTATGCAGGGGTGGTTCAATATACAGAATTCCATCAATGTGATCCACCATATTAACAAACTGAAAGAAAAAAACCACACGATAATCTCCCTAGATGCTGAAAAAGCATTTGACAAAATCCAACATCCATTCATGTTTAAAGTACTGGAGAGATCAGGGATACAAGGCACATATCTAAACATAGTAAAGGCGATATACAGCAAGCCTATAGCCAACATCAAACTGAACGGAGAGAAACTTAAAGCAATCCCACTGAAATCAGGGACAAGACAAGGCTGCCCACTCTCTCCATATCTCTTCAACATAGTGCTGGAAGTCCTTGCTAGAGCAATAAGACAGTTGAAGGAGATCAAGGGGATACAGATGGGAAAGGAAGAAGTCAAATTATCACTATTTGCAGATGATATGATAGTATACGTGAGTGACCCCAAAAACTCTACCAGGGAACTCCTACAGCTGATAAACACCTTCAGCAAAGTTACCGGATACAAAATTAACTCAAAAAAATCAGTAGCACTCCTGTATACAAAAGACAAAAGGGCTGAGAAAGAAATTAGAGAAACAACACCATTCACAGTAGCCACAAATGACATAAAGTACCTTGGTGTAACCCTAACCAAGCAAGTCAAAGACTTGTATGAAAAAAATTTCAAGTTTCTGAAGAAAGAATTAGAGGAAGATATGAGAAGATGGAAAGATCTCCCATTCTCATGGCTTGGCAGGATTAACATAGTAAAAATGGCCATCTTACCAAAAGCAATCTACAGATTTAATGCAATTCCCATCACATTGCCAACACAATTCTTTACAGACCTGGAAAGAAAAATTCTCAACTTCGTATGGAATAACAAGAAAGTGAGAATTGCTAAAACAATCCTCTACAATAAAGTTTCCAATGCACTAGGTTTTCTCCTCACCCCTCAAATGTACCCCCCAATGCCAGTCATTTTTCTCCATCACCAAACTCATCCTACCTAGCCATAGTTACCCTGATACCTTAACCACACAAAGATTCAAGAAAGAAATTACAGATTAATTTCCCTCATGAACATTGATGCAAAAATTCTCAGTAAATCAAACCAAATCCAGGAACACATCAAAAATATCATCCACCATTATCAAGCAGGCTTCATCCCAGGGATGCAGAGATTGTTCACCATATGAAAATTTGTCCATGTAGTCCAACTAAAAGGAAAAAAAACCTCTTGATCATTTCATTAGATGCTGAAAAAGCCTTTGACAGAATATGCCAGTCAAACCCTGTTGTAAGTAGGTACTGGGGGATGCTGGGAGAACCTGGAGGCCAAATCCATTTGGATATGTCAAATAGGCTCTTCTGCCATTGGTGCTAAGTTTGAAACTTAACACAGTGGCTTCACCCATTGACCCTCTGCCTTTGCTAACTTGGCTTTGTATCCTTTTAAAGAAATAAATCAATAGCCATATGCTGAGACCTGTGAAACCTTGTATTGAACATGAAACTTGGGATGCTCTGGAGACCTCAGATTATTATTGCTTTTCTTCTCATTGTGACAAAATTTTCTGACATGGGCAACTTAAAGGAGAAAGGTTTATTTTAACTCTGTTTCTGGTTACTGTCCACCAAGTCAGGGAAGTCACAGAGGCAAGAGGCAGCTGGTCTCATTGTATGAACAGTCAGGAAGCAGACAAGGAGGAATGATGGCGCACAGCACACTTTCTTCTTTTAATTTGCTCCATCAATTAGAGTGGGCCTTCCCACCTCAACTAATCAAATCTAGAAAATCTCTCAGAGACTTACCCAGAGTGTATTTTCTAAAGTAATTCTGTATCCTGTCAGGTTGACAAACACGACAAACCTTCCCACCAGAATTTATGAAAATAATCAGATGGAGATATGTTCATGGACTAGCTTAGAGGGAGATATTAAAGGCAATGGAGTAAGTCTCAATGAAGTTAACTGAAACAAGACAAAATAATAATAATAAAGTTCCTGGATTTGCTGCAAAGGGGAGCCCCCGAGAGAGAGAGAGAGAGAGAGAGAGAGAGAGAGAGCTCTAGTTTCCAGGCACCCTTCTAGTCTTTCTTTCTTTCTTTCTTTCTTTCTTTCTTTCTTTCTTTCTTTCTTTCTTTCTTTTCTTTTATTCTGGCTATTGAACCAAGGATATTGAGTGTCCTAAGCTTGTGCTTTTCTAATGAGCCGCAGCCCCCTCCCTTTTGACCAGCTTTATTCTTCATTTTGTTTTAATGTTTTTCTTCCTTCATGTGTCTGTGATTTGCACTTTTTCCTTATTTTTCTCCAGTACTTTTGATATAGTATTTCTTCTTCTGTTCCTAACTTATAGCTCAGTCCAGCTTTTGTTTAAACTCTTCCTGCCCTGTTGGATGCTAACTTTGCCATACGTTTTGGACAAACCTGAAACATGGCTAATAGATTCTGCACCAGAATTAGCATCCCTATCAGCTGAAATCTGGAGTCTTCCTGAGCCCAGTACTATCCTGCTTCTACTGCTGAAGCTGGGGGCAGGTGTAAAAGATGACAGTAGAGTTCCATTCAGATCTCCAGAATAGCAGCATCTTAACAAAGACGATGACACAGTCTATGTCTCTAGGTCTGTGTTTTCAGTCACAGTATTTACCACCCCTGAGATGGTATGGCTCTGTCAGTAGTAAATATGCAGCATACCTAAGATGTTTCTCAGGTACACAAAGCCAAAGGGTACCACAAACTGTTCACTTAAGTCCATTCTGCGACCTGGCTCACGTTACTAAAATGTCTACCCTCCAGCCTCAGCTGGGCCTTTGGGCTATTCTGTAACCTTTGTTCATTCTGTGCAAGCATCTGTTTCCCTCCCCACCAGGAACTCTGATGGCCTTCACCATTTCCCTTGGAGATCTTTAACTCTGATCCCCAGATCTAACAGTGAACAGACTTCCTCCTAGTTAAAGCAGTAAGAGGACAGAGAGCAAGCTCACATCCTCCTATCGGTTTTCTCTCCACCATTCACAGGGATAGAGCTTCTCTTTCTTTTGGACTTGGTCCCCTCACCTGTTCTCCTGATCTCATTACCTGCTCTCTGTGAGATATCATCTCTTCCACAATAACAACAATTTCCCCCTTTTGGTTACTTTTCACATATAACCCATAACTGTACTCAGAATGTTCCTTATGTAAAAAAGCTCAAATTAGTTTTTTTGTTTTTTGTTTTTTGTTTTTGCCCATTTTGTTTTCCAATGCTTTTGTTTACCGCTCACATCTTTGTTTCCTTTCTAGTCAAACACCTGCAAAGAAGGAAGCTAACTGGTGTCCATTTTCTCGCCTCCCATCCACTCTTCACATCTCTGCAATTTTACTGCCCGCTTCTGATCTCTGTTGAAAATAATGGTAGCAGTCCCACTGACTGTCCCTTTAGAGTAGACTGACATTTAGTTCATCCGTGTCTTTCTTATTGGCTAAATGTGAGTGGCTCATGCTTGATGGGGACATGAGATGCAACCACGTGATTCCAATCATTTCAGTCAGCCTCCTCATGTAAGCACATAGTTTACAAATGCAGTGTTTGTATTTGGGGGCAGTTGCACTACTGTGTGTCCTGGATGTGTGTGTCTGAAAAAAAATGAAGGCAGTGATATGTATCTCCTCCCTCCTTTGTGACTGTCCATGCCAACTAACTAGGAGTCTGCAAGGACACAATGGAAATCTGGAAAACATTGTATCTGATACCTAGAATAACATTAGAAAGAAATGGATTTGGTGGCAAGAATCTCCCTGAAAGGCATTGTTGTAATGACAGCATTGTGATACTCTTTCTATTTTGCGGTTTTAAATTCTGCAGTTCTTCTAGGAGTGAGACCCTGTCACCCTGGCTTTGCTTTGAATAAACTCTTTGAAATAGTTTTGATGTTAAAAGAAAAAAAAAAAGAAAATGATGGTGGCAAGGACCTCTAAAGTTCTCCACACTGAAGAACCCAATGAGGCTTTTGGCTTTTATCTTTCTGGGACAACAGTGAAACTACTGAACTCTTCATTCTTGAAACTTCCTTTCATCAAGGACATTTCTCTCCTCCTTTCTTTCCATTTATCTGAACATGCTTCACAGCCTCAGTGGTGTTCTGAATAAGAATTGCCCCCCTAGGCTCATATATTGAGTGCTTAGTCACCAGCGAGTGGAACCATTTTGAAAGCGTTAGAAATATTAGTAGGTGTGGCCTTGTTGGAGGAAGAATCATTGAGGGTGGGCTTTGAGGTTTTAAATAGTCCATGCCCAGGCCAAGATGTAACTCTCAGCTACTGTTCTAGCATCAGCTGGCTTGTCACCATGCATCCTTCCATGATGATAATGGACTAAACCTCTGAAAGCATAAGCAAGCTCACAATCAAATGTTTTGTTTTGTTTCCATAAAAGTTGCCTTGGTCATGGTGTCTCTTCACAGTGATAAAGTGGTGACTAAGACAAACTCCCTAAAGGAATTTTTACTTATTTATTTAACATTTAATATCAAGCACTAAAAGCTGAAGCTGGCAATGTGCTCAGTGGCAGAGCAGTTGCCCAGCATATGTGAGACAATGGGTTCAAGCCCTTCACAATAGTGAAGAAAAATGTTAAAATTCAACACTCAATTATCTACTAGAGCCAGGCATGAAATATATAAGAGATTAGATATATATAGTTATATATATATA
>NW_026596256.1:8597489-8787336 GCF_907164565.1 Psammomys obesus
ATATATATATATATATATATATATATAATGAACAGTACCAGAGTAAATATTAGGAAGATTTACCATTGACCTTAATATTCAGAAGAGAGTAAAGTCAATGAGGACTTCAAACTGACTGTCTTGATGGCATGCTGTTGTGTGAAAATGTAATCACTCTGGGGAACAGAACTCACAATTTAACAGAATCTAGAAATATTTCCAGCTGAAAAATTCCAATTTTTAATTATTGAACACAAAGTCAAATTTAGCTACGTCAATCAAAAAAAAATAGGCTGAAATTGTTCATATTGTAAACTTGCCTTAAGCATTGATGTACCTCATGGCCATAAACTGGCCCCATAGCCTTTTTTTTATATATATAATTTTCTTAACTCTAGCTCAACATTCTCATGCATGTTTAACTCCCACTAGGAAGTGAAGGTCCTCATTATTAGCTTGGTTTCCCCTGTGACAGCCAGGTTCATAAATTCATTACATGTTGCAAATTATGCTTGGTTGTTCAGTACGAAATTTAAATTCCACATGGCCAAAGTCAAACTCATGGTTCTGACCTATGTATCACCTTCCTCTTCGCTGGTTTCTCTAGATCTCTGAGAGTTAATTTTGTCTTTTGCTATTACGTTGTTTACTGTCTTTCTTAGCTCTTTCTCTACGGTCAGTAAATTTTATCTGTCCTGTTCTACCACCATTGTTTTTAAGGGCCTGAACATCTCTTTCTTGAATTTCATATTAGGGTCATAAGTATTCCTAACAAAACTGCCTATGCTCAGAGTTATCAAATTATAATCTGTTTAGAGACCAAAGTGATAAACACAAATCTGTTAAACACACACACACACACACACACACACACACACACACACACACACACCTTGAAAGGCTACCCAATGCCCACACAGTTAAGTCCCCAGTCAAAAGTAAAGCTTTTGATTTTCCCCCACTTTCTTGTACTTGATTTCAAATAACCAATGGTTTCTCACACACCAGTGATTCCTACCTCTTTGTAGCTCTTTCCACTTTGTCTTCTCATATCCTTCCCAGCACCTTCTAATTTTCACTTACTGTAAAGGACACTTCTTTTTGAGAACCATTTCCTAACTTCTGACTTGGGCCAAGGTCCTTCTTCTATGTCTCCAGAGCAATGCTTAAGTGGTACAGTTCTTACCATAGTGCACTGTGTTTGTAAAGGTGCCTTCTCTCTCCAGCCAGAAAACTGCCTTAGGGGAAGAATCATCCCTTATTCATCTCTATGCCCTCACCACACTCTAACACAGAATACAACTACTAAAACATGATAACATCTCAATAAATGTAGCAAAAACTCAATAGGGAAAGTAAAAGTAATAGCCAAAATACTTGGTAATGAAACATGTTCCCAGTGTCAGAAAGAGAAGGAATTTATTTCCAACATACCAAAAAAATTTAACACCGGACAGAGTTCATGTGTACTCATGAGAGCAACACTGTGAGAAGAAAGCAGAGCTAATTGGTAATACACTGACATCCTAGAAGATGGGGTTACAACCTTATGGACTTAAGAGAGGAATGTAATCTTGGGCTGTGGTATTGAAGCATCAGTAGCCAGTTCTACTGAGGGAAATGCCATACTGTTCTGCATGCTGCTCAGCTCCATCCAGAATACATTTCCCTGCTTCTGGATGATTCCTGTTTGCTTGACCAAGAGAGAGATAGTGGTTGAAGAGCTGAGGGTCTGTGATCTGTGATCTCGAAAAACAAAAGCCTTCATGGCTACCTGAAAAGAGGACTGACACGTGAAAAGACTCTTATTAGAGAGAGCAAAATTATCTTCTCATGAGACATCTCACTGGCATCAATGAACACAAGCTATAGGGCAGCGAATGACAATCTCCTGTCAAGGACAATTGTCTGAAAACAAGCCTGGTCCAGAAAGTAATGAGCTGATTCACTAAGTAATGAGCATCCACCCCTCAGGGTGTTTGAGAAGAAGCCAAACATCTAGCTGCTGAGGCAGTTTGGGAAGGGGTGAGAGCATGAACAAGGTGACCAGAAGATGACTGTCCAACTTTGTTGGGATAATGTTCTTGTGGAATGTATACAATTTACCCGTGTTCATCCAAATGCTGACTTCTCTAGCCCACTAGCTGGTTTCAATCCAGACATTGCATTGTGATCTTTATTCTAAGCATCACCTGTCTCAAGTTTGTGTAAACATGCCACCATTTGTTCTCTGTATTGTCAATAAAACAACCAGCCAATGATGAGCAATGGAGAGAATAGGGTGGGACATCCTTGTCCAGAGGGGAGGAGAAGGAAGCGAGTAAGAAGAGTTGGAGATGAGAGATTAGCAGGAGAGGACTTGGAATTACCAGGAGAGATGAATCGGACCTAAGATATGACTGAAAGCAAGATTAATGTGGGAAATCTGAATGGGAGGAAACTATGCAGGCTTGGAGGTTTAGGATGGAGTAATTATTGCCCAGCATTGTGCTCTAGGTTAAATAAAGCCTAGTCTCTGTGTGGTGATTTGGATATGCAACTGGTTTAGGAATAACTGCTGTTTAACTAAAAGATAAATCAATAATAAATATTAATAATCAACAACACAACATGAAGAGTCTAGAACTGGGAAACTACCTTTTTATTTTCTTAAAAAAAAAAAAGGTTAAAGTTATTTCCTCGAGTGAAAATGTAGGGAAACAAAAGAGCTGTCATTCAGGATCATCAGTTCAGCTAGCACATGGCAGTGTTCTTTTCTCTAAGAAAGCTTGACCTTTTGCCTTCCTGTGTTCTCCAGTAACATCTCCCTGTTCTTGTGATTTTGCCAGGCTCTGATCTCTGTCCACAGACAGATAGATCCTGCAGTCTTCAGTCAGTCCTGAATCTCCTAGCCCTGCTGCTATCCAACTTCATGTGGTGCTGGAGAAGTGTGAGGGCGCACCTCAGAAACCTCAGACAGACGCAGTGATGGAAAGCTGCCCAAGTGTGGCCATCCCGCAAGCGAGAGCAGTCGGTTTCCTATCAGTTCCTACAGAGCTGGAACCATGGTCAGAGGGGGCTTTTTAAAGGTGTTAAGCTGTCCTTTTGATTTTACTTTAAGCATTGCTGGGGGTTCAACCCGTGGCCTCCAGTGCGGGGCTTGCAAGCACTCTACCATGGAGCTACAGCTGCCTTTCTCTTCAGTTAATAGTCTCCTGGGAGAGAAGAAATCTGGAGAGCTGAGCTCTTGAGAGCACCAGAATAAGAGAATAAAATGTAAAAATCAGAGTGATCACATCAGTTTAAGTAAATTTAAGTTTACTGAAGTTCTTTACAAAAGGAGCTGGGGATAGGCTAACTGCATGGCTGTGATTCCCATTGTTCCTTGTCTGCTTTTTCTTGCACAGTTCAGCTCCCACTGGCCACCATGGAGCTCCTTCTACCTGGTTATTGTGGGTGCCTGACCCTCTCATCCTAAGGTCGCCATTGACATAACTCACCCATATCCTCCAGCTCTGTTTCCAGTCCTATGCCCTAAGCTCCTGCTACAAACATTTGGAAACCAGCAGGGCCTGGATCATTGTAAGCTTGACTGTACTGCCATCAAAGCCAGGTTATTTCACCCTGTCCATCCCCACAGTGATTGTTTCCAATCCCCAAACCTGTCCCCCACCTCTTTATTGAGACCATCACACTCTGTATTTCCTCCTCCTTCACTATCCTAAATACCCCTAATGCTAACAGAGCGAATGTGCTCTCCTTCAAGATACTTGTCGCCTATGCTCTTGATTTAGATTCTTGCTACCTTACTATCCCGTTAACAGCCTTCTTTATCTTTGATTTTGTCCTGAGGCCTAGTTTTGCCCCTTTAACTACTTTCAGGACACACACAGCGAATGCCATCCCACCACCTGGTTATCTGACTCAGAATTCCCCAGACAGAACTTCCCATTCATTATAACCCATACCCACCCACCTCCAACCCACCCTCAATCCCACCCCCCACTCCCAACTACCACCACATACCTTCATGTTCTTCCTTTCCTCGCAGTGTTAGCTCTGGGAACCACTGAAGGAAGACCTCAGACTCAGGTAGTATACAAAAGCAAAAAGCATTGATTCTTCAGGGATCTCCAGCATCCAGGAACCACCATTCCATAGAACGGCAACCTGAATTGATCACACAGGCTCAATTTAAAGACAGTTAGGGGATTTCCCAGTATGGTTATATAATGCTTACATTGATTCATTGGTGCTGATCTAGGGGATATGAGGGACTCATGACTGGTTATGTAGTTGGGGGACCTAATGGAGTGTCCAGGTAAAAAAGAGTTCCCAGGTAACAGAGTATCATTTTGACTATCTAGGCAAAGTGGTTTTTAACTGACCTTTAATTTGATTGGTCAAGTGCTTGGGGACTTACTGTTTCTGGTTTTCAGGGAGGTTATTGAATTATTGTATCTGGTTTCCATGGACTATAGTCTCGTGTTCTGAGAAACAGAAACTCAGGCCTGTTCAGTCTGAAGCCAATTTTGAAGATTTTCATGGAGTTAGACTGGCTTATTATAATCATTCTCCTCAACAGCTCTCATTAGCAGAAAGTGTACCAAGAAGCAGATGAGTACCAAGAAGAGGCCAGGAGCCCTCAGAAATGTGGTTCCTCATGGTCAGACTGCTTGTTAGACTTCTATAATTTGAGCAGAGATAAAAAGCATAGTTTTAACTGGTGTAAGCTTTGTCTTTTGGTACTTGAGCCCAAATGCATTCTAAACTGGTATACTAATTTTGATCAATATTCTTTTTGGCATAGCCCACTGAGACTGATACCAATAAAACAGTTCCTGGTATGTGACACTCAAAAATATATTAAATGGATGAATGTATACTTTTGACAACAAATGCATTTAAAAAAAATAACACTAACCATTAGAAATATCCTGAGTAGCTCCAGGATTTAATTTTATGTTTCATGGAGAACACCCAAGGGGTTTTCTATCTGCTAAATTTTAAAATAGCTGATTTTACAGGTTTTCCCTCTACCAATAAAGACACCGAGGAATAGATTTTTGACTCGACTAATACTTTTTTTAAGCAGCATAGCTCCAACTATAGTAGGTTAAGCATTTTCTGGTCTGCCACAGTAGATTGCTGTGGCATTGGATCTGTTAGGATTTGATCTGAAGCCACTTTGTAAGCCCAGTGGTCACCAACCAGCACTTGTTTTTCTGGCCTTAGCTGTTAACTGCTCATTTGGCAAAATGCCACCTGGTAAATCATGTCCTGGCTTCCTAAATCTCCATGTTTTTAACAAGAGCCTTCATTTCCTGGGATAAGCTGTTCCAATGTGTTTGTGTTCACTAACCGAGGCATAAAGCCTGGGTTTTTAGAGGAATGAGCTAGTTCCTAAACAGGTGACTGAGAAAAGATAACTTCTAGTTACATCACATGTAGCTTAGTAATTAGATTCTGATTACAAAAAGAAGGCATTGCTGAGGTGTTATAGGCCAGGGGTTGGGGGAGCTTAATATTTCCTTAGTTGCTTCTATGGTGGTCATCACATTCACTCTCAGGAAGACTGATGTTTAGTTGCTGATGTCAGTACAGGGCAGCGGAATTGATTTTAAACCTTTGTGTTGATCAAATGTATCATTAATGTTCTCTCTAGATAACCAAAGAGTTAGAAAATGTCATAAGCATACACATTTATATTTTTATACTGATACATGATGCTTTTGAGTATTAAGTATATGAGTATTTTAGGGCACCAGGAAAGTCTTGAGTTTTAAAAAGCTTCTATTTAAAATTGTTCAGCCTCAAACCTGGAATAAATGGCTCTCTAAGGTACCTATTTATCATATCAAAGTGGACCTGGCTACCAGGTTCTCCCAGCATCCCTCGGTCTCAGTCTCTACTCACTTGTTACAGGGAATGGCTGGCACACCATTCCTTATCCTGAACTTCTGGATCCCAGGGTCTGGGCTTCCCTTCCCCCAGTTGTCCTTCCCTATATGCTCTAGCCATTTTGGTCACCCAGCCTGTTTTGGCTATTCTTTAAACTTATGGCTTTTTCCTATCCCTTCTCCCTCTCCTTACATGGCCAGACTCAGGGTCATGACTACTCTGGACTCTCCCAGATGTCACTGCCCCTGGCTATAATCTCTCTTTATCTACAATATTTTGTCCACCATACCTAGGAGGAGTCATGTCCTCCCTCCCTTCTTTCCTTCATTTGTTTATTCATCCATCCATCCATCCATCCATCCATCCATTCATTCTATCCTGAAAAGGACTAGAAGATCAGCATGATGGTAGGAGAAGGATCCCTGAATAAAGAAAAAAAAATTTTTTTTTTTTCCTTAGAAGTCACAAGATTGGACAGGCATGGTGGTGCACTCCTTTTAATCTCAGCACTTTTCTCGGGAGACAGAGACACTGTATCTTTGTGAGTTCGAGGCCAGTCTGGTCTACAAAGCAAGACCAGGACAGCCAGCTTTCTGTTACAAAGAGCAACCCTGTCTCCAACAAACAAATACAGAGAGAGAGAGAGAGAGAGAGAGAGAGAGAGAGAGAGCAAGAGAGAGAGCGTCTACAGAAAGCATCTAACATCTTGCTTGGCAGGAAAAATTAATAAAGTTTAGTGAAAGGAAGGGAGTAGGGAGGGAAACATTAATGAGTTGGTAACAAAGACCCATTCCAGATAGCTTTTATTTCTTTTTAGACTTCTCCCTGTTCTGGTCTAGAAATGAAATTAAGGACATGACCACTCCAGGGTATGGAGAGAATGGAGAGAAGAACCAGGAGACCAAGAAAGTATGGGTTCTTATAGGAAAAGAGAAGTTGGGGGAAGGGAAGGAAAGTCCCAGAGCTGGAGAGGTTTAGAGAATGGTGCCTTGAGAAAGGCTGAGGGGAGCCTGGACTCTAACAGGAGTTAGCATCACTGAAAGAGCCTAGAGGCCTTGCTTTGGTATGTTAATAGGAACCTCAGTTAGCCTTTTGTCCCTGGTTTCTTAGGGACCTAATAAAGTTAAAAAGCCAACTCATCAGGATCCTTCACCAGGATTTCCTGACCTTCTGGCCTCAGCTTTAAACTGTAGGAAGCCCTGGGAGTAGTCTGAAGGGCCTGAGGAGGAAGATGAGAGATCTTCTCCCCAGCCCTTGCCTCAGGCTGGCTGTGTTTCTGCACCAGACCTTGTTCCTCCAATCAGAGTGGCCTCTTTTCCTCATTCTCCCTCCAGAGAGTTCTGGCATAGGGTTCTCACTAAGCCTCTGTGGAGGTAAGATGTCAACAGTCCCATTGCAGCTCATCAGGGTCACTGACAATCCCCTGTGGCTCTCTTATTTGAAGCCCACATTATTATCAATAGATATTTATAAAGAGCCTTTTGTTGAATTATTCTAAGTGATCACATTTGGACCCTTACTTGGTACATAGCCATACACTCTTTGACCCTCTACACACCTCTTTACCATTTTTCCTGTCTCTGAGTTCCTGCATACAGCACCCCAATTGGTTTAGCCGGTGGAATTCAGCATCAGGAAACCATCTGGTGGGAGGAAAGAGAAATGAGTTACATCCCATTCCCACCCTGTTTTTTGTTTGTTTGTTTGTTTGTTTTGAAGGGGGGACATGGACGTTTTAAAATTTATTTTTAATTTACGTATTCACTTTACATCCTGATTATAGCCCCTCCCTTCTGTCCTCCTGGTCCCTCCCTCCCATTCTCTTTCCTGTCTCCTCTCCCCTTCTCCACACAAAAGGGGAGCCTCCCCACCAACCAACCCCAGCCCTGAGCTCATCCTCACCCTCTGAGGCCAGGCAAGGCAGCCCCCATTAGGGGGAAATGATCAAAAAGCAGGCTACAGGGTTCTGGTGGCACATCCTTTTATTTTACATTAATTCCTCAGGCTGAAATTTAAACCCAGCTCTATTTCATTTCTAAGAAGAGATGCATAGCAGCTATTTGCTTTCTTTCATGTAATTGCATCTCAAAGTGTAATTTAACCATGACTTCACCTCCGTCGTTCCTCCCTGCTAATCTGCCTTTGTTATGCCACGTGGAGATCAGCAGTCTTCTACCCCACAAGCTTTCGAACGTACAGCACAGGGTTGCTTCCAAAGCTTTATGTTGAAGCAAACCCTATATTTCAGGCTTACCAAGGGGTGATGGGCAGTTTGTTGCAACACCCCATCGTAAGAGTGCTTCTCAGTCTTCTTCCTGCCAATATTGCAGGACATTTGGAACTGGAAGACATTTCCAATGACTAAAAACAAACAACATCATAGTACATGAATGTCTCAAAATTCTGTCTAATGACCCCAAAGACTGAAACGGTCAGTACCTGGGCCGAGCAGTCGCTGTACAAAGGTGAGGTATTCCCAGCCTGTGGAATAAGTCTAAGCAGCTTAAACTGTCAGCAGGAAACACCTACAGACTGGATGAGTGCTTGTTACCTATGTGATCATACCCACCTGAACACCACACCCTTGACTGTCTGCTCAGTAGAGACATCCAGGTGCAAAACAATATCCAGAGAAGGTTGTTAGCGAGTGAGTTTAGTTAAAAAAGAAAAAGGAAAAGAAACAAAAGCAATGCTCTGAAATTAGAACTCTGAAGGTGTGTGTGTGTGTGTGGTACATGATTACATTTAGTTAATCATAGGAGGGAGTATATCTGAGGTGCACTGGTTGCCTTCCTTTGTAGTTTGAAGATGGCACCTAGCCTTTATTAGGATTAATCTGTGTTTCCTGTACTTTTCTTATTAGATTCCTACACATTAGCACAAAGATCTTCACCTTTTACCCTCTCCCCTCCCTCCCAGATAGCTCTTAACTTCTGAACATTATCAGAAATAGAAAGCCTGCCTCAAGACCTCCTGAGGTTTGCAGCATCCATGCGGGATCTGCTTTAATTGGAGTTATAAGGGGCCAGGAAGCAGGATGAGCCTTGGTGTGTGTGTGTGTGTGTGTGTGTGTGTGTGTGTGTGTGTGTGTGTGTAATATTGTTTGCTACTTGGAATAAGTCCTTTATTGCAGAAATGTTTGGTTGCCCTGACACTTTCTGTGTAACAATATTGGCAATCTCATTAGGCGATAATAATTTGAATATCATTGATTAATCATCACCTGTTTGAACTATAATTCAACTCTTCATGTTAATTTATAGTTTTCATTTATCTGCCTTCTCCCTACCTCATAATGAGGCTACTGCCCCCTGAATATAGCAGTGGTCTCTTAGACTGTGAGGCATTATCTGCGTCCAGAACATAACCAGGCACAGAGAACACACCCACATGAATGACTGTATGGGAGGAGGCATTTTCAGCAGTCATAGTAAAACCAACCCCTGGCTGGCGATGGTTCTATTGTAAAAGATCTTTTTTTTTTCTTTATACGAAACACTGCTCACGGTGTCCACTCAAGCCAGATTCAGCTAATTATGTGCTAGACTTTAATGAACTTCCTCAGTCACTTCGCTGTTTCATAGTGGCCTATTAACTAACTTCTCCCACTAAGCTGCAAATCCCTGAGGACAGCATGTGCCTTTTACATTCATCATTGTATCCTCAAGCTAATGAGATAAATAGTATATAGTCCTTGCTTAATTATTTTAATATTTGAACTATATCTTCGCTTGCTTATTCAGAAATTTTTAAGCAAAAGGTAACTAAATGTTGTGTAGAATTTCAGCAGTGTAGACTCAGTTCTTTAAAGGTTAGCTCAGACCCAGGTTTGATGGCTCATGTTTGGGCTGGAGAGATGGCTCAGTGGTTAAGAACACTGACTGCTCTTTCAGAGGACCTGGGTTCAATTCCCAGCCACCATGAGGCAGATCTTGGAGTTACAGAGAGGGAAAGGAAGGGAGAGAGAGAGGGAGAAGCAGGTAAATCAGATGAATTTTACAACATGGTTTTAGAACATTGGAGTAGAGGAAATATTATACCAATGTTGTAGAAAACCCTGAACACAAAAAGGGATTTTTTTTTTTTACTACTTTATGTGTATGTCTATTTTGCCTATGTGTATGAGTGTGCTACCAGTGTGTATGGTGCCCTCAGGTCCCAGAATAGGGCCTCAGAGCCTATAGAACTAGAGCTGCAAACTGTTGTAAGCTTCCGTGTGAGTACTGGAAATTGAATCCAGGTCCTCTGGAAGAACAGACATTGAGTGCTCTTAACCACAGAGCCTTCTTTCTAGGCCCTACTTGCTACACGTAATTTAAAAAGTCAAACAAGTCTTTTTAAGCAGGAGCTCCGTACTCCTGGGTTATAGTTTTAACTCCCAGGATTTTTATTTTTATTTTTGCAAGATTCTTGAGATTTTACTCATATTTTTTGTTTTGTTTTTTAGTCTCTGCTTTCTCTGTCTGGTTTGATAAACTTTCTGCATCAGCCCATTTTATTTTCTCATACTAATTTAGAAATTCTGGCATTCCTTTATATCCTGTCAACAGATAAATTTCACACTCCCATGCTCATAATTCTTTTTTTCTTCCACTATCTGGAAATAAGCTAGCAATTATTTCCACAAGATAAACTCTGAAGTGATTCTACATACATTTGTCTCTTCCCTCTTTCCTCTGCTTCTCCCAGATGAGACCCTGGCAGCGAGTAACTCAGTGCTCCGCCCACTCCAGTGTCTAGCACTCACTAAGACCATTTCCTGCTTTAAGCAACTAGAATAAAATGGCCTTTTCAGCCTCCTACTTCTGTCCTTAAAGCCCTTCCGCCAAATCCAAATCACATAAAACTTTCCAGAGACCCGAACATTATGGAAAACTCCGTATTTGTGTTTATCAAGCCAGGCTTGTTTATCTTAACAGTCACTGTGCGCACAGCGAAGAGGATGACACGAGTCAATTCATTCAGCATTTACAGCTCTGTGAGGCAGCGCCGGCACTTGATTCTACAGATGAAGAAACCAAATCACAGCAAGGAAGGACAACAAGTTTATTGAGTCAGGAAGAAGGAGACCCCCGAGATGGTCCTGAGCAGTGTTTCTCAACCTGTGGGTCACGCCCCCTTAGGGGTCTCATATCAGGTACCCTTCATGACAGATATTTACCTTACGATTCATAACAGTAGCAAAATTGCAGTTATAAAGTAGCAACGAAAACATTATGGTTGGGGTCAACAAGACACGAGGAACTGTAGGGAAGGGTGGCAGCATTAGGAAGGTTGAGAACCACGGAGTTTGGGAATCCATGACTGTGCCTCACGCCTCTGGGCAGTGCCTGGGATTGATTCCAAATGCTGACTCTGATCTCCACCCTGAGCTGTTGAATTTTGCACACAAGACCATTGGGTGAGTAAATGCACATGGAAGTTCAGATCCGCCGCTCTATAGTGCACAGAGAGTGAAGGCGGAAAACAGGAACGAACACACACACAAACGGGTGCACACGCGCTCTCCAGTATGTGCACGCACACTGCGCTCTGAATTCAGAAACGTTCATAAACACCTTTGCCTATTCATTAAAAGAGTAAGAGCTTGTCCAGACTGTCTTGTCGGCTGCTCTCAATCATCCACACCGCTGCTTTTATTCTTTTGCATGGGGCTTTCACGTCTCCACATAAAAATCATGTAAGTCTTTGTTTTTATCCTTGAAATTCAGAAATTTTGGCAAAATCTGGCATGTGCATTTTCTCACCAATCATTCCTGAGGTTAGTGAGCTTTTTGAGTTTGCAAACTCAGATTGTTTCTTCATCTCAGACAAACATTCTTTTAATTTGTTTACTTATTGCGTCTTCTCCATCTGTTCCTTTGGTGCCCCTAGAACTCCTATGATTTACCAGTTATGTGCCCTTGGTGCACTCTCCAAGCCTCTCACCCCTTCTCTAATGGTTCCCCCCTGACCTTTTATCTTCCTTTTCTGATGACACTTCAATGTGACTCACTGTGCCATTTAGAAATCTCTTTTGATTTATCTACTGAATTGTTCAAATATTCAGAGAGTGTGAAAGAGAGTGACCACCTTCATTTCCTTAATGCCTGCTCCCTGATCAATTAATTGTTCATCTGTCCCTCAGTTTGGCTGTATAGGCTGCGGGATCCTTAGACCTGTGATGTGTCTCCCTGTCTCTCTGAGAGTTAGATCACTGAGTAGATGTGTCTGTTGTTCTTGTCCTCTTTCTCAGTCATGTCTGGACACTGCAGCAGCTTGTAAGGCAGCAGCCCTGAAGGGTACAAATAATGGAGCTGACTTTGTGCCTATGAGGCTGCACTGAAGAGGCCATCAGGCTGTCTGCATCATCCTATGCACGCACGTGGAGTTGCCTGAAGGAGATGCCTCTACTCCCTCGCATGTCACACTTTTCTTGCCTTGGGAACAAGAAGGGGAGTTACCCTTTTGGGTCTCTTGGGAGCACAGGAGACAAACATCTTCACAGTAGACCCAAGTCATTGCCCCTGGAATTTCAGATATAAAAGGGAACAAAAAGTTTGTGCCTCCAGATGTGAGAAGCAGAACACACACAAACACACACACACACACACACACACACACACACACACACAGACGGGAGAAGTGGGTGGTAGCCGTATTGAGTGTGGACCATTGTACTTTCACAAGGCCTGTGTATATCCCACAAATACTCCACATTTGTGATGACAAAGGTTTGGTCCCAACTTACGAGAAATATGTCTTTATGTCTGAAATAACTTCCTACTCCTTCAGATAATCGATATCAAGTATTGAAATTACTTAGAAAAATCACTTTTTTAAAATCCCTAATCGTATGTTATAACCATTTCAGTCTAAGAGATTACAAAGAAAGTGGAATTATGGTGAGTACAATGTGAAACACCCCCTTTGCATACACTTCATCATGGATTCCACAGGTTACCAATATTTCAAAACTTACAAAAATTTACATTTTTTCCACATTCCAATTGTTCCTAGAATTAACATAATTCATTAATTAGTATGATATATTTGTTTTAGCTAATGATGTCAAGATGGTAAATTATGAATAGTCTGTTCATCTTTCCTTAATTCTTCATTTGTTTTGTATTCTGTCATATTACATTTAGGCATTTTGTCTCTCAGGCTCCTCTTGACTGTGAAGTTCCCTGTATGTTCCTTGTTGCTGTTTTACAGCCATGGGAACATTGGCTGGCATTTCAGAGGATATTCTACAGTAGGACTTTTCTGATGCTGCCCTTATAATTTACTTGAAATGGATTTGTGGAGAAAAGCCACAGAGACAAAGTTCCATTTTCCTTAAGGCACCTCTAAAGCAGGCACTAGAAATACTGTCCATCGCCGCTGACGCTGGACTTCAAGCACTTGACTTGGGTAGTGTTCGTCAGGCTTCCTCACTAGTGTTACTCTTCTCCCTCCACATCTCTTTTTCATAAAAAAAGAGAATTATGCTCCTCCCCTGAAAGCACATTGCTACGTAAGTTATTTGTTATTCTCTTCTACAAGAGTTTTGTCTGTTTTTTTTCCAATTATCTTTTAATAATCCATGTCAGTATTTTCTTGTGTATATTTTTCTTATTCTTTGGGTTATAACTTAATATCCCTGTGTATGCATGAGTGTTTTTTCTTCACCCATGTTGAAGCTCTTTCAGCTTATTGCTGTGTAGTTTTGACATACCTGATACAACAGTCAGTTTGTAAGTAAGCACTTCCTGCTGCAACACGATGTCCAGGTGATGAATGGTTCTCTTTTATTTTAGATTTATTTATTTTTATTTTATATGCATAAATGTTTTGCCTGTTTGCACGTGCACATGCGTGCATGCGTGACACACACACACACACACACACACACACACGTACACACATCGTGCTCCTGGTGGTGGTTGAGGTCAGAAGAGGGTGGGACAGGGGTTACAGGCATTTGTGAGCTACCATGTATGTACTAGGAACTTAACCTGAACCTTCTCCAAAAGCAGCCAGTGCTCTTAACCACTAAGCCCTCTCTTCAGATGGTTGTTTCATCCTTAAAGTATAATGAACAACTCTACATTTTATTTGTTTCATCCCAGGCTGAGTCACAGACTCTTACCAAAATTCTGACCCTAAGCTATCTGGCTTCTTCTATAGAAACATATTATGGGAGCTCCTGTTTCCCAATCTCCCCTCTAAATTTACATATTTAAAATTTCCATTGTCACATAACTTCTTATTTTAGACCCTAGTAAACTAATAGATTAATTTTGAGAAAATCTAAGGCATAAGTAAGACAATTGCGCATTGTAGAAATCCATGACTATTTGCCATCAAATTGTTCCAGGTTTCCTGTGAGATACAAGCATGTCCCACATGCTGCTTCTGGGACTGTATGGGTATTTTTTTCTCACTCACAAGCAGAGCTCATGGATTTCTTACATCACAGTACTTTAAGATGTTCTGTAAATAAATTGTGTAGCACACATTTGTAATTCCTGTGCTCAGTAGGCTAAAGATCTTGAATTTGAGGCTAGCCTGAGATACACTGAAATTTCAGGCAAACCTGAACTATACAGTAAAACCCTTTCTTTTTCTTCTTTCCTTCCTTCCTTTCTTTCTTTTTTGTTTTTCTGTTTTGTTTTGGTTTTTGGTTTTCTGAGACAGGGTTTCTCTGTGTAGCCTTGGATGTCCTGGACTCGCTTTGTAGACTGGCCTTGAACTCACAGCACTCTGACTGCCTCTGTCTCTCTGAGTGCTAGGATTACAAGCATGTGGCTTCGTGTATGGATGCAAACTCATTTTCTTATCAAACTTAATTGGGTAGAATCATGTGTACGAAGGACAATACATAGGCTTTGAGGTCATCAGACCTGGATTTGGATCTCAATCATCCACTGAACATTGGACAAATTCTAGGCCTTTCTAAGTTAACTTTTCATTCCTAAGTATGTCACATGTAAGATTTCCCTATTGTGTCTTGAATAGTATCTCCATAGCCTGTGGGTATCTGCAAAGCATTTCTTAAAAATAACACAAGAGTAATAGTTTTCTCCCCCATTTCTTTCTGCTGGAGCTTCTGTGGGAAAGAATTTCCTTCAGATTACCCAGGCTTTCTTCCTCCCTGCAACCATCTACTCTTTTGAGGCTATCAGACAGGAGGGATGGCGTGTTTCTAAAAATGTTCATTTTAGGAGGGAGGAGAGTATGACCCACAGGGCTGCAGTGACTTTCCCAAGGTCACAGAAGACTAGGTTGCAGTCCCAGGATTCTCCCAACTCATCTCTGGACTATTTGCTTCAGACTGCCCATGTGCCACATGCTCCATTAAGCATGAACTGTAAAACTGGAGACGGTATAAACTTAATATTCTAGGAGAATTAAATACACTTCACAAACTATAACGGAATATGATCAGTGCTAATTTTCCTCTTGTTGAGAAATTTTAAAGCCCAGGGCTGTGTCTGCACCAGAATATGAATGTGAAAATCAATGGATGCTGACTAGAGTGGCTTCAGAATGCATCAGGTTGAATCCTAATGGACGGGAAATGACTTCCTGCAGACAGTCCTCTTACCTAAAGCCTTATTCAGTCGTCCAGTTAATCTTTCCCCAAACACACTTATAGAAGACCTCAATGCACAGCACCATGTGTCCAAGAGGGATAGAAAGATGAAAATAAGATTGCTGCCTCAAATCCAGGAATTAAAGAAGTATACTCGACAGCTTTCTGGACATTGAGTGTTCACAGATGTTAAGGAGATTTTAGGAATAATCTAAGGTGGATTCTGTGGGAAGCCTGCACTTCTATTAAGTCATACTGTAATTAAAGCTGTATTACGTGAAGCATATGCTTTCAATATATAGCAATCCTGTTCTTGGGATGCAGGAAGATTTGGAAGTGATATTTATAGTTTGATTGAGATTCATCTTTACTCCTTGACTATCATGAATAAGCACTCAGAGTCTCCATGGTTAAGAACTGATTTCTAATGCAGGTTCACATCATTGCAGTTGATTTTCAAATCATAGATAGTTTTCTGACCCTGAAATAAAATTATAAGCTTTATATATTATATACTTGATAATATATACACACATATATATATGTGTGTGTATATATATGTATATATATATATAATTTTTCAGAGTCATAGAAATTCAACTAGTTCAGTACCATTAAAATGCAGTTACAAAGCTGTCAAATTAAAGTTACAACAAAAATCAATATCTATTAGTGGGATTTTCTCTCGTTTTTGTCTGTTTCCTTTCAACGACTGTCTCTTAAAATAAGCCAGCCTCCAGAACAGGAGGGTGTTACAGTCAGCACATGACAAAACTGATGGACTAATCAATTTTTGCTTTTTAGCATTATCTTTAGGGGCTAGATAAACATTATTTATTCATTTTTTACTTGGAACCAGCTTCATGGAACTTTACCAAAGGGACTGAGACAGTGTTTTATTTCTATAAATATCTGTTGGTGGTGGGCATAACACACAGGAGACAAGTGTTGTTTTCAGAAGTCGGCAGTGACGTCAATTATAATACTTTGAAGAAAGGAAGTGGGGGGAATAATTAATGCTCCGTTGATCTCTTTCTTCCAAGCCTTACTAAAGTTTCTCTTCTCTCACAAATGGTTCAGCCTTCTATTGAGTCAGAAAAAGGGGTCTGGGTCCTTTTATAAATTTCATTTTGCAATATAAGGATCTCAGTGCCCGCATGCACTGTGTATGAATCTATCCTGGAGTTACTAGAAATGGTGAAACATCAGCTCCTCATATCAAAAGTCTTCTTGGAATCCTGTGATAGTCCCTTGTGGTCGAAAGGCGTTGTGACTTGAATGGATAACTCCAGGGCAGGTGTGAAGAATGACATAGGACATAGTCCTTTCTTACCATTTAGTCTGTGAAGAAGGTTGCTAAAACCCTGCCTCCTCCTAAGATTTGTGTTTGAATACTAAATGTTTACAAAAATGATTTCGTATCAAACTCTGCCAGTGGTACTAACATTATAGAAATGGAATGGAAAGTTACTGGTATTCCTTAACACACTGTGTTCATCTCTTCCTATTGTTTAGAGGTAACATAAATCAATTAACATTATTCACATCATCAAATACAAATGTAGGTACACTTTCTCTTCTTTTATCTCTAACTCTCCTCTCTCCACCTTCCTGTTACTTTAACTTTTGCCTATTATCTTTCTAGATAATAGACTCTCCCTCTGTGAAAATACATGAAGACATTTCATTGGTGTATATGGAGTTTTACAGTATTGTGCTAATAACTGTTAGTGTAATACTTTCATTTATATTACAGGAACAAAGTAAAACTAAAGTTAAATGGTGAGATGTGATGTCGGTGGAAGCAGCATTTGGAAGGATTCATGTATTATCCAATGAGGCCTCCTAGTCTGATTATGTGTGAAACCAACTTTGAAGAAAAACTGCTGCTGTCCATCACACTGTCCCGACAGCTTGATTTTTGACTGTTTATGGATCCGTGGCACATAAAATGTTTTTTTTTTCCTCAAAGGAAACTATTTCACAGTGTCACAGTGTATCATAGCAAGCCAATGGGGTCTGGTTGCTACTGTGATTTTCAAATGTGAATATACAGGTCCTCTGTAGCCTCTGCATCCAAGATAATTAAAGAATAACAACAATTTCTTTAAATTTTTCTATCCCTTCTTGTATGACTTGCCTTGGAATATCATCGGGGGTTGACTTAGGTCGCCCATTTAGGGCTAAGTGTGCAATAGTCACCTATTCTCCGCACTATGACTGGTTATAAATGTCTTAACAGCTGACCACTGCAGAGACGAGTTTCTCTTAAGCCATATTTTGAGGGATATTTGTTGTAACAGCTAGCCATTGCCTTAACTGATGTTCATCTCACATGTCCTTCTTTACTCCATTTTGGCCATTCACAGTCTATGGCCATCAATGATGTGGTAAAGTACATGTGAAACCCCAAATTTTGCTAGCTTACTTTCTGATCAGGCTTGTCACCTTCTAGTGCTTTCTTTGTAGCATCTCCAAACCATACATGTACACACAGTTCTTTTTTAATTGAAAATAGTTTTTATAAAATATATTCTGATCACCATTACTCCTTTCTCATCTCCTGCTAGATTTTCCCTAATTCCTCACCCATCCAACTCCATGCCTTCTTTCTCTCTCTCTACAGAAAACAAACAGGCAAAGAGAAACCAAAAAAACCAGAATAAAAAGAAAAAAATGTCCTCTCCAGGACTTTCTATCTCCCTCTTCTTCCATAGGGATTCTGGCATTCTACCCAGAGTTTGGCTATGATTCTCAGCATCTGCTTTGATACCCTGATAGGGTAGAGTCTTTGATAGGTAGAGTCTCTCAGAGGCCCCCTGTAGAAGGCTCCTGTCCTGTTCCCTGTCTTCTCCTACTTCTGATGTCTATTCTGTTTGCCCTTCTGAATGAGGATTATGTGTCTTCCCTAGGGTTCTCCTTGTTGTTTAGCTTCTTTAGGAGTATTGATTTTAGTATGTTTATCCTATATTATATAGCTAATATTCACTTATAAGTGAGTATATATAATATGTGTCTTTTTGCTTATGGGTTATCTCACTGAGAATGATCTTTTCTAGTTCCCACCATTTGCCTGAAAATGTCATGATTTCCTTGTTTTTAATTACTGAGTAGTGAATGTACTGAACTCCACAAGAACAACAGAGCCCAAAATCCTGGGCCCAGGGGGTCCTGCAGAGACCAATACTCCAACCAAGAACCATGCATGGAGAGAACCTAGAATCCCTGTTCAAAGGAAGCCCATTGGCTGTTCTGTTTCCAAGTGGGTTCTCTAGTAAGGGGTACAGGGGTTATCTCTGACATGAACTCAGTGGCTCGCTCTTTGATCACCGCCCCCTGGGAGGGGGTGCAGCCTTGCCAGGCCACAGAGGAAGATGATACAGCCAGCCATCATCTTGATGAGACCTGATAAGGTAGGGTCATGTAGAAGGGGAGGAGGTCTTTCCCTATCAGGGGACTAGGGAAAGGACATAGGGGGAAAAGAGGGTTGATGGGGCATAGGGGGAGAAGAGGGAGGGGGCTGCAGTGGAGACACAAAGTGAATAAATTGTAATAAATAAATATATAAATAAAATTAAATTTAAAATAAAAAAGAAAGAAAATGTACGAGAAACACACACACACACACACACACACACACACACACACACACCATAAAAACACAAAATGGGAAGCCATAATATACAAGTAGAAAACTAGTAAATTAAAAAATGCCCAACCAAAACAACATCAGACAAAAAAAAAAAAAAATCTACAAAAATACTTTGTTGGATTTTGGTTTTTTTCCTACCTCACTAGTTACACTTATACTTGCTCCATTTAGCATTTTATTTCTTTAAATGTTCCTCAAGGTCATTTTTGTCTTAAGAATTCTCATGTTTTACTTTATACACAGGGCAATGAGCTTTTAAAACTCTGCTGGTTTCCAAAGGAGAAAGAGTAATCATCCTGGGTTCCTCTTCTGATCTAAGGCTTCAGATATACAACTTCATTAACTTCTGATTAAACCTTGGTCTTTGTTCAGATTTTCCAAAGGTAAACTCATGATTTACCCTCTTCTTACAGTCTAGAATCACCTTAGAGTGTTAATGAAGGAATATCTATGGCCTGTGGCCAGTCTGCAGAGTTTTGCCTTAGTTAAGGTAATAAAGTGGAAAACCCACCAACTTTGGGTAGCATAATTCCCTAGACAGGGGTTCCTAAACTATGTAAGCAAGAAAGTCAAGCTGAGCCTAAATCCATCTATTTCTCTCTTCTCCTGACTCGTGGATGTGATGTAACAAGCTGTTTCAAGTTCCAGACATTAACTTCCCAGTGATGATAGGATATAGCCTGGATTCTAAACTGAAATAAACCTTTTCTCCCCTAAACTGGTTTTTGTCAGGGTGTTTTATCACAGTAACACAGATGAAACTAGAACAACTTCCCTCTGCAGTTTATTAATGTCAACAAAAGTATTTTCTATATACTTGGAGCCTTGGCACAGAACTTAGGAGCTATTCTTTAAACTCCTTGAATTCTTACATAATTCCTTCCATCAGCAAATCTGGCAGATTCTCTCCTAAATGAATCTCTGCCATATTTACCTATTTTCGCTCCTGTCACCACACTTCTAGTCTAGAATGTTATTTCCTGTCTTGAAGAGCTCAACTTCAAGCTTCCTGCCTAGCTTCAAGGCTCTCATTCCACCCCTTACTGATACATTATCCACATGGCTACCCATGAAGGTATGGGGAACGTGAGTGAGCCCTGTCCCAAATATAACATATGACTGCTCCCTGAAATAGTTGCTTTTCTATTGTTGAGACAGAACACCATGATATGGAGAAGGCATCCCAGTGGAGCCAGGACCTGTCTGTGGTAGCAAGAGGTTGCTTGCTCATGCTTCCATGCATCAAAAGAAGAATGTTTGCACTTACATGGTTTACCTTTCCCCTTTCTTCTCATCCCAGGACCTCAGACTGTGGAACACAGGGTCTTCCATATTTAGTTAACCCTTGCTGGGAGTGAGGGACATACCCAGAGGTGTTTTTCCTAGACGATTCCAAACCCAGCATTGTTGACAATGGAGATTAAGCATTGTACCAAGCATGCTTGAGACTTATCTCCAAACCCTGCAAATAAATCAGTTAATTAAAATTTTTAAAACTTTCTGATAGCCCCTAGGGTTGATCTACAGAGGTTTTATTGTGATGCTTCTTGAATGTGTATAACACTATGTATAATTGCATAAATATAGATCTTCTGTTACTATAAACCAAACCAGATTTTAAAAAACCAATAATTTCTAAAACTGATAAAAATTCCGTTGTACAGCAGTAACCTAACGTGATGCCTGAAACTGAATTTCTTCTCATCACAGCCATCATGCTGCCTGCTCTATGCAGACACAATCCTTGGCTTGCTTTGATATCTTATAGGATTCCGTCCTGCCACTGTCACTAATAAGGCAGACATCCTTGAAACAGTGTAGTCCTATGTTCAATGTTTAGGTCACTACTGACTCAAAAACATGAAAAATTTTGTAGAAAAGTACCCTCCTGAGTGGATGCACTCATGGATTCCTGTTCTGTAATCTATGATGGATTTTCTAACTTGCCCAAATTGATTATTTGTGTATGTTCCTTTATTAAACAGAAAGTCACTGGGTACCTAGTATTGCCTTCTACTTTCAGATAATTCACCCATATGCAAAGCAGATGCATTAGTTATCATCAGTGTTGTTTTAGTATAAGAATGTCTGAAGGCAAGGAGCCTGGCTGTTCCGCTCATAGGGTGTGTTCATTTAACTCCCTAGTTCACTCACTGTCAAATAAAGAGCCTTTGGTTCCCTTTGCTGCAAGGCATCTTGGGAGCTTTGGTTCTGGAGGGAGTGGATGTGCTTGACCAGCTCAGCCTTCTAAGTATTCATTCTCAAATTAACAAATTGGCAGTCTAGCTCGTGTGCACGAGTGAGTCTCTTGAGAACCAAAGTAATGCAAGTCCAAGCCCAAGGCCGCACCACTTCTCAAAGGAAATAACTACATTGCCTTTTATTAGGGGAATTAGACAAGACAGTGTTTGCAAAGATCTCAGTTTCAATGAGGTGATCATGTCTCTAACCTTAGGCTGAAATGGGATGGGGATACAAGACTGGATTTATTTTAAGCTGTTGTATAAACTTTAAGTCTTTGAACAAATATTGGTTAAAGAAAAGATCCACTGGGTTTGGCTCAGGGTTTAGTGTTTGCAGGGGAAGAGTAGAGTGGAAAATTACCACATCCACTGACTCCTAACACAAACTGTTTTCTTTTTTGAATTAATTAATCTATTTATTTTTATTTATTACAATTTATTCACTTTGTATATCAGCTGTAGAGTCCTTTCTCATCCCCTTCTAATCCTGCCCTCCCTCCCTCTTCGCCTCCCATGCCCCTCCCCCAGTACACTGATAGGGGAGGTCCTCCTCCCCTTCCCTCTGACCTTGGCCTATTAGGTATCATCAGAATTGGTTGCTTGTCTTCCTCTGTGGCCTAGTAAGACTGCTTCCCCCTTAGGGGGAGGTGATTAAAGAGCCAGCCCCTGGGTCCATGTCAGAGACAGCCCCGGTTCCACTTATTAAGGGACCCACTTGGAGATTAAGCTGCCGTGGCTACATCTGTGCAGGGGTTATCTCCATGCATGGTTCTTGGTTGGAGTATCAGTCTCAGAAAAAAAAAAAAAACCCTGTGCCCAGACTTTTTGGATCTGTTGCTCTCCTTGTGGAACTCCTGTCTCCTACATGTCTTTCATCTCCCCCTTTTTTCATAAGATTCCCTGCACTCTTCCCAAAGTTAGGCTATGATTCTCAGCATTTGCTTCGATACCCTGCTGGGTAGAGGCTTTCAGAGGCCCTCTGTGGTAGGCTCCTGTCCTGTTCCCTGTTTTCTCCCTATTCCGATGTCTATCCCATTTGTCTTTCTGAATGAGGATTGATCATCTCACCCAGAGTCTTTCCTTCTTGCTTAGTTTCCTTAGGTATACAGATTTTAGTATGTTTATCCTATACTATATGTCTAATATCCACTTATCAAGTAACCCAATAAAAAATGGGGTACAAAGCTAAACAGAGAATTCTCAATTGAGGAATATCGAATGGCAGAGAAACAAAGAAATGCTCTACGTCCTTAGTCATCAGGAAAATGCAAATCAGAACAACTCTGAGATTCCATCTTACACCCATCAGAATGGCTAAGATAAAAAACTCAGGTGATAACACATGCTGGAGAGGATGTGGAGAAAGGGGAACCCTCCTCTATTGCTAGTGGGAATGTAAACTTGTACAACTACTTTGGAAATCAATCTGGCACTTTCTCAGAAAATTAGGAATAGGGCTACCTCAAGATCCAGCTACACCACTCCTGGACGTATATCCAAAATATGCTCAAGTATACAACAAGGACATTTGTTCAACCATGTTTATAGCAGTTTTATTTGTAATTGCCAGAAACAACCCAGATGTCCCTCAATTGATGAGTGGATACAGAAATTGTGGTACATTTACACAACGGAATACTACTCAGCAATTAAAAACAAGGAAATCCTCTCCAGCTCTTGCTATTTCCCACTTCTTACATAAAATTCCATTCACTCTGCCCAACAGTTAGCCATCAGGCTCAGCATCTGCTTTGATAGTCTGCAGGGCAGAGGCTTTCAGAGGCCCTCTGTGGCAGGTTCCTAGGTTGTTTCCTGTTTTCTTCTGGCTTTCAGAGGCCCTGTAGCAGGTTCCTGGGTTGTTTCTTGTTTTCTTATTCTTCTGATGTCCATCCTCTTTGCCTTTCAGGATGGGGATTGAGCATTTTAGTTAGGGTCCTCTCTTTTGCTTAGTTTGTAGGGTGGGTAAAGGAGAGCAACAGAACAAGAAAATTTGAACACAGGGAACTTCCCAGAGACTCATACTCCAACCAAGGACTATTCATGGAGATAACCTAGAACTCCTGCACAGATGTAGCCCATGGCAGTTCAGTTTCCAAGTGGGTTACATAGTAATGGGAAGAGGGACTGCCTCTGACATAATCTGATTGGCCTGCTCTTTGTTCACCTCCCCCTGAGGGGGGAGCAGCCTTACCAGGCCACAGTAGAGGACAATGCAGCCACTTCTGATGAGAACTGATAGTCTAAGATCAGAAAGAAGGAGAGGAAGACCTCCCCTATCAGTGGACTTGTGGAGGAGCATGCATGCAGAAAGGGGAGGAAGGGTGGGATCTGGAGGGGAGTAGGGAGGGGTTTGTGGGGGGTACAAAATGAATAAAGTGTAATTAATAATAATAATAATAATAATAATATTAAAAAAACAAGGAAATCATGAAATTTGCAGGCAAATAGTGGGAACTAGAAACACAAACCATTTTCAACAGCTGCTGCAGCCCTCTCTGGTCCTGCAGAAAAAAAACTTTAGAGGTGACAATCATTTCCCAAGGATCTAGAGCATACTTAAGGATCCTGATCAACAATATTTATGGAATCAGTACATATAAGGCTCCTGAAAACAAGAAATGTCCCACCTTAAACTTCAGCAGTCATGTTGTTTTTGTGTTATTGTTACAACAATTAGGAAATATATACAAATATGGCAAATAAAAACGGGCCCAAATTTGGATAAGCCTGATCTCTGTACTTTGTAATTAGCTTTTCCCCCTGAACACTATGACCATGTACTATTTATAACCCTCTACCAAAGCTAACTTTTCCATGGCTTTTCTCTCTTTTTGATTTGTTGTTGTTGAGACAGGGTCCCACTATGAAGCCAAGGCTGATCTCAAATCCCAAACCCCCTGCTTCAGTTGCCTCACTGCTGGGAATACAAGTATGAGCCACCACACGTCTGGCACATTCATTTTTATTTTGATGTTTGACTGGCAGTGTATTCTCTAAAACAATCTAAGAACAAACAGCAGAAGGCCACATAAAATGAGGGAAGTCGTTCCCACTTACTGGGGATTTGGCGTGGTTGAACTCTCCAAAATGTGCTCTCAGTAATGTTCACTATAGAACTAGGGTTCTGCAGTTTGCAGGGACAAGTCTGTCTCTGCTGGGCTGTTCAGAAGGCTGTGTTCAGCTGGATGGATGGCTACTTCTCTTCAACATGGCAAAGTTGAAAACTGCCGAGAAGACAATGAGAAAAAGAAGCCCTGTCACCTGGGTATTATCCTCTTCCCAGATATAAATTTTAAGCTTATCAAACTTTAGGTACAAATTAATTCTCCAAACAGTTACCTCCAGAAAGTATGTAATAAGCCTTGCCATCACTCAGACCTTTAAGACTCACTCCCAACTCTGTCTCCCATTTTTTGAACATGATCATGTATACATATACCTTCTCTTGTTGTCTCTACACACTGGTAGCAAATGTCTCAAGTTCTTTTAAGTAATCTGCAGTGCTATCCATATTGTTAGTTGTTCAATTGAACAGCATGCCAAGATGACTTTTTCCTTTTTATTCGCTACTGTTGTCCTAAAGGTAAAATTTTAACATTCTTCAGGGTTTTTTTGTTTCTTTGTTTTGTTTTATTTTATTAGGCAGAATCACATTCTCTAGCCCAGGCCAGCCTCAAACTTCATGTATTCCAGGCTGACCTCAAGCTCCTGCAATCCTACTACCTCAGCTTCCTGAGTTATTACTACAGAAGTTTAGCTACTATGTTTGCCCAAATAAATACCTTTCAAATAGGCATGATGGCACATGCCGGCAAGCCTATATATTATAAGGCAAAGGCAGGGAGATCAGCAGTTCGTGACCTATCTCTGCTACCCAGCAAGTTTGAGGCCACACTGGGTGGACTGCAAGACCTCATTTCAAAATTCTAGACAAGCTGTATCCCTTAGTCCCGCCCTGCCAGATTGGGTCTGAAAACTTGTCAGCTCCTGTAGCTTTCTATTTGGCTTTATTTTTAATGAAGAAATAAACCCAGGGTCTCTCTGCCCAACACTAGGTTGGACTGTTTCCTCCTTACAGCCATTACCCAGATATATACCTGGCTACTACTCTCTTGCCAACATTTTGAACATTCTATTTCTTCTCTGTTGCATTTTCTGTATCTCCCCCCACCACCCACTCTTAGTGTGTTTTCTCATTGATCAAATGTTCATTTTTTTGATGGGAGCTGGGGCCACTCAGTCGTTTGATGGCATTGCTGTATTCTTGGTAGCCTCTGTCTATTCATGTTCTTGCCAGGACAAATCGCTTTCTGATTTCCAGTCCTTATATCGTGATCTATTTTTTTTCCTACTGAATCTTTATCTTATCATGGTTTCCCGATACATCAGTGACCATCAGCACTGTGAACTCATTGCTCTGGGCCACGTTGGTAGGCTTCTTCTGGTCCTTCAAACTTAAATTGTGTGCTCTTCTTTTGACAACACCTTTCCCACTGCGTTTTGAATGGCTTCATTTTCTGTTTCTCTTTGTACCACTTCAGCCATTTTCATCCAGATTTCTTAGGCATCATCCATTTTTAGTGCCAAGATAAGAAAGACTGTTGCAGGGGCATTCGTGAAGAAGGGGGTGGGAGGATGGGATTGGGAGGGGAGGAGAGAGGGGCTTATGAGGGGACACAAAGTGAATAAAATGTAATTAATTAAAAAAATAAAAGAAAGAATGTTGCAAAGAAGAGAAATATCTCACCCCAAAATATAAAAGTCTGTACTTTGGCATACAATAGATATTAACTCTATACGTTTACACCAGTTCACAATTCACAAAATAAAAGTGATTGACAAAGTTCACAAACTAGGTGACAATTTAGAGAAAAGAGTTTACTCTCTTAAGAGCAGGGGGTAAACTATACCTTTGCTTTCTAAAAATAAAGTGTTTGCTCAGCCTTTGAAAGCCACAGCTAGTAAATGTATAAGGAGCTGGCTGCTGTGAACAACCACAGTTAAGACAATGTCCTTTATAAAAGCCTAATGCTTATCATAAAAAATTAAGTTAAAAAAAAGTGTTGCCATGGCAGATTCTGTCACTTTCTACTTTCAAAGCAAAGATCATAGTACAAGGTCTGATCAGTCCCCCAGGATGTGTGTCAGTTTGGCTCTATGTAGATTTACACATTTAAGTGATAGGTTAAAATTTCTAAAAAAAAATTTTTTTACAGCTAATATGATGCTTAAAAGGTTGAACTTTCTTACTGAGCTGTCAAAAATGTGAAAACTTCTGATTTAATACTGAAAATTTCTCTGCAATCTGAGCTGTAGAGATGAGTTCTGTGAAATAGAAATTTTTCTTTAAAGGGTCTGATGTGATAATGTTGGTATAATGTCTAGGAGAAACTCAATGGCTTCACACCTTATCAAAAAAAAATGTGACTCAGGCTATTACATCATGGGAGGGGACTGTCCAAATTACAACACTGTCACTTAAAAAAAAAATGCCTCTTTAGTTTGTGCAAGATGGTTACAGCTATGACTTGTTTTAAATTCGTAATACATGTCCAAAGAACTCACTGCAAAGCAAAAAAAAAAAAAAAAAAAAAAAATTCAAATGTATATATCCATGATGAGATGATTGATCCATAGCTTCAACCTTGTAGGAACCAGTCATCGTGCTGTAGTTTGGAAGGCCTTGTTCTTCCCAAGAGAAGCTCCTTCCTGATGCCATTCAGTAGTCAACTATTTGCATGTGGGTGTTATCCCGAGTGCTGCCTCTTGCCAGAATGGCTGCTACAAAACACAGATGTAGCTATCATCTCTGACTTTATGGGACACTTAGCAGAGTCAACTGAGGGTGTGAGCTCACATGCGAGAAACTTGCACAGCTCTTGACAGCCCAGTGCAGGCCTCTGGACTACTGGTTCTATCAGGGGCATACAGTTCATGCTTGGTGTAAACACACCCTAACATGTTCCTCACAAACATTTGGTCAGCAGCACCAGCTGGAAGGCCTGAAGCTATTACTCACTGGCTGTGGTACAGAGGAACTTGGAAGTATCGTGGCCTATCCCTGTGGTTGTGAGTGCAGGCAACATGCCTGGGACTACCGCCCTGGCTCGCTCACAGGCCGGATTTCAGACAGCAGAAGAGAGGTGGGAGGGGTGGCAGGCTACTTTTTGTTTTCCCTTCTTTAGATTATGAAGTTGTTCTGGAAGCAGGAGACAGTAGGAGAGAGAGACCTTGATGGCAGCCTGGTCACATAGTTCAAACATCAAGGTCCCTAGAGGTCTGGTCATCCAGCTCTGGAGCTTCTAAATTCCCAGAAGCCTCATTGCTGGGTTCAGATGGCCAACTGGAGGTCACTTTTCAAGCTCCACATTCACGCTGTGTCTCTAGTAATGCTTTCTTAATTATGAAAGCTTTTATTTTCTGATCACTCCTTTTCATACTGTACTCTTTTTATCTAATGGAAGCAATAGTTCATGTGCCTCTCAGAGGAGATATATATGTGTATATATACACAGGTATATATATATATAATATATACATTATATATATCCTCCATATATATATATATATATATGTAATATATATACTAGGAGGATTTCCATCTGCTCCCGACATCCTCTTTATTTACTCTATTTGTTGCTGCTGTTGTTGTTTTATTTCATCTTGGTTTGTTTGGGCTTGCTTTGTATAAATAAATGTCTGGTGGCTTTTAGCTCTATTTATATTAAAGAGTTAAAGAGTCAGCTTGGTCAAAGCTCTATGCATGAGCAGGGTGTGAGCCTATATAGCTTCCTAAAGATGAGTCGGTGAGCTGAAATTTCCATCTGGGAGCCCCACATATTAGACAGCACAGCGTGCTTTGTTCTTCACACCCATGATTCTGAGCCTTTCTACGTGCTCAGTGAGGCACAGTCTCGCTTCCCGCAGCACTATTTAAATGTTCTCTTGTCTATTAAGTAATGTATTCTATCTGCTTTACGTACATATTAGCAATGAAAAGATGTCTTCCAGTTTATCTCAAAACACTAAATTAGTGTTTTGCCTACTTCTTATAGTTCAGGCATGTTTTAAGAGGAATTGCAGCCCATGTCTGTGATCCAGCCCTGGGGAGAATACAGTAGGAAAGTCATGAAGGAGTTTGAGGACAGACTGGGCCAAATAGTAAGTTCAAGGCCAGCCTGAGCTGGGAGGGGAATGGGGAGATGGAAGGAGTGGGTGGAAGGTGAAAGAAGGAGGGAGGGAAGAAAAGAGCAAGGGAGAGAGGGAGGGGATCTTTACTTCACCCTGGGACTGGATCTCAAATAAAGCATCAGGAGAGAGGAAGATTTGGGGATGTGGTATACAGAATTCCACAGGTGTCTGTCCTCCCGAGAATAATACTTTTTTTTCTAGTCACACAGCTACTAAACTATGTCTTGCTGTGAAGAAACATCACGAATGGAATACAGATAGAGAGATTCTCTACATAGCCAGGCTGGTCCAAGTAATTATCTGAACCCTTAAACATAGAGGAGGAAGGCAGGAGATATGGCAGAAGAGAAGAGAGGAGAATGAGGTGAAGGAGGTCAGAGAAAGTGAAATATGTGGGCTTCCACTGCTGTCTGTGAAGGTCAAGAGGAGCCGCCAGGAAATGGACTCACTCTCTAGGCAATGAGAATATGTGTGGCCAGGATGCAGCAACCTCCCTCTTCTGACCACTATGGAACTGATTTTTCTCAATGGTCTGATGAGCCTGTCTTAGTTAGGGCTTCTATTGCTGTGATAAACCCCATCAACAAAGAAACCTGGGGTTTATCCCGCTTATACTTCCACATCACTCACTGACCATCATCACTGAAGGAAGTTAGGACAGACTCAAACAGGGCAGGAACCTCAAGGCAGGAGCCAATGTAGAGGTCATAGAGGGGTGCTGCTTACTGGCTTGATTCCATGACTTGCTCAGCCTATGGCCCAGTTTTATGGAGGCTCATTCAAAGTTCCCCCCTCTCAGATGACTATAAGCTTGTGTCAAGTTGATATAAAACTAGCCAGCCAAGCCTAAAGCAGATTATCCCTCAGAGATTTCACACAAGAGCTCTGGGTGGCCGGCACAGATGTAGCCCATGCAGCTCAGCATCCAAGTGGGTGTCCTAGTAAGGGGAGCAGAGACTGTCTCTGACATGAACTCAGTGGCTGGCTCTTTGATCACCTCCCCCTGAAGGGGGTGGGCAGCCTTACCAGGCCACAGAGGAAGATAATGCAGCCAGTCCTGATGAGATCTGATAAGCTAGGGTCAGTTGGAAGGAGAGGAGAACCTCCCCTATCAGTGGACTGGGGAAGGGGCATGGGAGGAGAAGAGGGAGGGAGGATGAGATTGGGAGGAGATGAGGGAGGGGATACAGCTGGGATACAAAATGAATAAACTATAATAAATAAATAAATAAATAAAGGGGGAAAAAGAGCTCTGGGTGGTAGCCAGAGCCTGAAGTTAGCTGGAGGATATTCAACATAGAGCTCAGTCAAGCCCTCTGAACCTGCAGAGGACTAAATAAATAAATAAATATAAAGTGTTTTTTTAAGTGGCTAAAATTAAAGTATTTTTTATGGCAATAATATAGAGAGTGCAGAAGGAAAGATGGGAAGGGGCATGCTGAGAGCACACACTGGGCATTAAGGGACAGTTCTTGGGCATTCATCAGAAGACCTCAGTTCAGAAGAAATGGGGCCATAATAACGACTCAGTTCTGTGAATCCAGCTTTGAGTTAGAATGAAAATTATTTCTGAAGAGAGAGACGTTTCAATGTGTTTTCGAGATTATTTTGTCAATATTCCTGCCCCAGCTTGAGTGTAAATGTCTCCACGCATTCACGTGCTTCAGCTCATGGCTCCCAGCTGGTGGTGCTGCATTGGAGGTTGTGGCAGGCTGAGCTTGAGGTGTTAGCCTGGCCCTGCCCACCACCTCTGCTTACTGATGCTTACTGCTATGGCAGACAACCCTGCAAGCTCCGATGGTAAAAAGCCTGCAGCCTATGGATTCCCGTCATGGTGGACTTAGTCTTCTGGATTGCGAGCCCCAGTGGACTTCTCCCTCCTTCAGTGGCTTCTCTGAGGCACGTGTTAGACAAACAACACAGGATGCTGCTGTGTTCCTAAACTGACTCTGGGTTTCCTTCCGTGCGGGATTAGAGTTGGCAGAGGACAGCCCAGCAAACCTGAGGCAAGCACAGGGTACCTGTGCCTGACACTTGCACTTCTGAACTGCTGCTGATGTCCCAAGTGGGTGTGTGAATAGGGAAGCTGGGGGGAGATGTGGGGTACACGCTGGCAGCTGAATTGTGTGCTCTGTGCCACTACCTAGCTCTGTCTGAGCCCAGACTTAGGATTCTTCTCCATCAGCATCTCAAGCGCTAGGATTACAAGCATGTGCCACCTTGCCTAGATTTAATATATACTCGTTAGAAACAATTGTCTTTAAATGTGCATGTAAATGCTGATAAACTTAAAAAAAAAAACCTATAAAATTTAGTCCACATCACCTCATCTCTCATTGCCCTCTGGTTTTCTTATATCTTTACCAGTTTACACCATTATCAGAAGGAAAAAAAAAATTCCACACTGTTCATTGGGCACCAGCAGCTGGAGAAGGAAGACGGAAGATGTGTTACATGCATATTAATTTCTCTTCTCTTATGCTGTCTCAGAAGTGGAAAAAAATTCCTGTTGTAGTTGAGTGGGTGGTGGCAGTTCACGTCTCCACATCTAATTTCATAAATATGCGTTTCAATTACCTTTTGCAGATGAAATAAATAATCCTGATTCAATTTTCTATTTTAGAAGGGCCATTAATCTGGAAAGCAAATAAAGAAAGATTAATTTTTAATGCCTATTCCACACTTTCTCAAAATGAAAATTATAACACTAATATATCTATAAATAGAAGCTGTGAGCCCCCAAACTTCTGTTTTCTCTACAGCTGAGCTTGTCCTGTCATGAAGCATCTCTAAGAGTCAAAGTCAGACACACAGAGAGACAATTTGCTTTCTGCCTCTTTGGTTTTCAAGCTGAGGACAGTCAGATCTTTCCTAAGCAGTTTGACTATAGAAATATTTTTTTCCACAGAGCACTATTAATAGGAAGAACTTGAACAATAATTTTAGAAATCAAAGAATAATCAAAACTCATTTAATGGCACCATTCAGAGGACAAGCCATTCTAGTTAACTAGATTTTCTGGTTAACTGGAAATTAACCTAATATCCATAGTTCAAAACTTGCCATAGAAAATCTTTTCAAAATGAATTAATTTCTATGGTGCCTTAGGAAGTACAGAGTGCTGAGTATAACTGAGTACTAGATGATCAAAGTTTACATGCATACTTTGTGCTTTAGGGTGTACTTCAAGGGTCTAGTAGACTGGATTGATTGACAGCTAAACATGGAATTTGAAAGCATATGTCTCATTTATGTCTATGAACCTCTATTTTAGTCTACTTTTCTCTTGAAATCAGGCATAAAACTTAATCCTACTGGCGCTGAAGCGATGGCTCAGTGGTTAAGAGCACTGGCTGCTCTTTTGGTGGATATGAGTTCAATTTCCAGCACCCACATGGCAGCTCACAACTGTCTGTAACCCCAGTTCCAGGGGTTATGACACCTTCACAGAGACTTGCAAGCAGGCACAACACCAATGCACCTAAAATAAAAATAAAGTATAAAAAAAAAACAGTCATATTAATCAAGGGTTCTAATTTAATTGGGTTAAATAAATCTTTTTTGCTGCAAGATCAAAATAAGGTTTCTCAGGATAAATTTTAAAGGGGTATGGATGGAGTGGCCCACTTATAGTTGTACGACATGGCAGCAGTTTTACCTTAAGAACGTTTTCAGCCAGGTATAGTGGCTCACACCCGCCATCTTAGTGAGGGCAAGAAGATCATCAGCTCAGGGCTAGCCTGTGCTTTCTGGTGAGAACCAGACCAGACTAGACTGTATAGGGCTCACAGGTAAATGGATGGAACTAGAAAAGATAACCCTGAGTGAGGTAACACAGAAGCTGAGACGCATAGCCAAACTTTGGGCAGATTTCAGGGAATCTTATGGAATAAGGGAGAGAGAGAAAGACCTGCAGGGGACAGAAGCTCTACAAGGAGACCAACAGAGCCATAAAAACCTGGGCCCAGGGTGGCCTGAAGAGACTAATACTCCAACCAAGGACCATGCATGGAGAGGACCTACACCCCCTGCTCAGATGTATCCCATGGCTGCTTGGTTTCCAAGTGAGTTCCCTAGTAAGGGGAGCAGGGGCTGTCTCTAACATGAACTCAGTGGCCAGATTTTTGATCATCTTCCCCTCAAGGTTGCAGCCTTGCAAGGCCACAGAGGAAAACAATGCAGCCAGTCCTGATGAGACCCGATAGGCTAGGACCAGATAGAAGGGGAGGAGGTTCTCCCTTATCCGTGGACTAGGTGTTGGTATAATGTCCTTGTGGAATGTATACAGTTTACCCTTGTTCATTCAAATGCTGATTTCTCTACCCCACTATCTGGTTTCAATCTGGACATTGCATTGTGATGCTTTTTCTGAGCATCACCTGTCTCAAGTTTGTGTAAACATGCCACCAATTTGTTTTCTTGTGTTATCAGTAAAACAACCAACCAGTACTGTGCAAGGGAGAGAATAGAGTGGGACATTCTGGTCTGGAAAGGAGAGGAAGGAAGCTGGAGAGTAGGAGTAGAAAAGAGATAGGCAGGCCAGGACGTGGAACCATGAGGAGTGATGAACCAGACCTAAATATGACAAAAAGCAAGTATAATGGGTGAAATCTGAATGGGAGGAAACTATGCAAACTTGAAGGTTTAGGATGGAGTAACTAATGCCCAGCATCGTGCTCTAGGTTAATTAAATAAATCCTATTCTCTGTGTGTTGATTTGGTTATATAGCTGGTTTAGGAATAACCACTGTTTAACTAAAAGGTAAATCAATAGTAAATATTACTATCAATAACAAGTAGGGGAGGGGCATGGGAGGAGAAGAGGGAAGATGAGTGGGACTGGGAGGAGGTGCTTTTACACACACAAACACACACACATCCTGAGTCCTGGGATCAAAGTATGCACCACCATTCCAAGCTGATTTCATCTCTGGCTTAATTTGATAACCACGCAAGGGACAATTGCAATGTTTCTAATCTTCAAACTCATTCCTTTGTTCATCAAAACCCCACAGACTGCCTGAGATGGGGCACGCATTGTTATAAGCTCTGTATATAGAGCGGATAACAGAAGTCACTTTCTTTTTGGAGCACATATTTTTTGTCGCTCATCACTCTAAGTGTCTACCAAGGCCCTATTAGACTTTTGAATTTACTTTCAGGCAGGGCAGCGGCACCCCTGGCCTCCGAAGCCAGGACCCTGGCATCGTCTCTGTAGCATTCTCTGTGGAAATTAGCTCTCAGCCCTCAGAGGAACGCTGTGGACTCACGGTAAGGCGGAAACAGCAACAACCGACACAGCACTTGTATGGCTTTTAGTCTTGCATCACACATTGTTCCACACGCTTGTTTTCGGGTCAGGTTGTGTAATAACCCCATCTTATAACGCCATTATTAACCCCATTTTTGAAATTAAGTGGACAAGGCAAACTTGACTCTTGATCAAGGGAGTGTGCTTGGAAGAGTGAACATGCACAGACAAGTTGTGTATTTTGTTTTTGTCCTAACTCGGGTGGCGACTGTGCCTCCTCCCCATTAGTTGGGGCCTGACCTCGCAGTTTAATTCATATGTAGTCTGGAAAAAAAAAAGCACAGAAGAAACACTGCTCCAAGGAGAAAGTTAAAAAAAAAAATCACTACTCCATGCCATCAAATTCCTGGAATACAGAAGTAGGCCTTTGTGTAAAGGAAGGTTTCACTGGGTAGGGAAGTTGAAATACTTGCATAAAAGTCTTACAAGGTGCGGAGTTGTTTTTTTTTTTTTTTGTTTGTTTGGTTTTTTTTTTAATGAATTCTTTGTTGTAAATAAGCTCCATAGTATTTTATAGAAAAAAGCTTATATTTGACATCCCTTGGAAATCCATTCTCGTTTCTTCTGTTGGTTTGATCCTCCTCAGTCCTGAGTGCTAACAGCTACTCTGCAACTCACACACAATGAAGCTATCGGAGGGTGACCATCCCTAACAAGCAAGCATTCTTTCTGCGATAGGTCTCATGTATACTCTGTCTATTGATAATCCCTGTTCCCAGTGATCAACTCAACAAGTGATGACACGCACTGGAAAAATGTATACAGCTCATGAACCCATGGTCCTGGCCAGTATTTAATAAAACCTGCTTCAAATATGGCTCAAGGATTGTCATACTGGTCTTATTCTTACCTAGTGGGATTAACAACAAGGAAGACAGGTGATTTTGGTTCAGCTTGATGTTGGACTCAACATCAAGTCTCTTGTCCAGTGAAAACCCATGGGTTTGGAACAATACATTTTGTGTGTATTGTTATTTATCACATGAGATAACGACATCTGTGACATAAAAACAGCTAAGGGGATGCACTGGGAATATAAAGAGGACCCTCTGTCTAGCGACCTCTCAATAGTAACTTGAGCATTATCAGGAATTCCTTAGAGCTTCACTAGACACCGTAAGCATTAATTTGATAACGACTTGTTATGTGTTTGCTGCCTCTTTATATCTGCTACATTCACTCATTCAAAAGCACCATTATGCTAGTGATGCCATGAACTACACAGAGTCTAGAGGGTGGTTTATTGGGTTTCCTATAAAGCTTACCTAGGAGCTTTTAAAACCTCATTAACAGTATGTGCCCAGGTGATATGAAAGTATCACACTATTTCATGTTTCTATTCAGCTTCCTATTGAAATTACACAGCACTGTCTTAATCCAAACTGCCCCCTTCATAGTATCAGCTGTGCCTGCTTACAGAAAATGACCATAGCTGGGCTTGGTCACCGTCGATGTTTCTTCATAAAAGGAGAAGATAGGGAGGATTACAGGACCCTCATCTGAGTATCCAGCCTTTCTTCCAGGCAGTTGTAAGCATTCTTCACTAATCTTCATGGTCTTGGGGGAGGAGCTAGAGTACTCAGGCTGCGAAAAACTAGGGGCTAAGCAGCAGCTTTGTGAAGACAGTCCAGCATGGTATTTCCTCACCCAGGTAAGTAAATCAGCCCAATAAATTTGATTTTCCAGTCTCAACTTTGATTAACTTGAACTCTGCTTTGCCACTGGGACATTACGAGGAGGGCATACATGTTGCCTAGCTCCTGACTTACCCACCCTGACCCCTCACTCACCAGCTCCACCAGGGAGAAAATTCTCACAAGGGATGGCAAATTCACTTGTTGCTATTTTGCCTCATGGTAGAAAGAAAGGAAACAGGTAAAAGAAAAGAAAACATTGGAAGGATGTAAACATATGAACTGTTTTAGTTAAAAGATGTTTATATATGAAGATAAAGATGACTGGATGTTTCCAGAGTAGAAGGAAAGAGTAGACAGCTTTAGCCAGTTATGAAGGTTTGAGCAAGCTACTTAAGGTACACAAAGAATGAGACTAAGAGCTTATGTGTATGGTGTTAATATAAGATTAAAGATCAGCAATTACAAGGACTGGCTGAAATATATGTCTAATCAAAGTTTATTTAGAAAAGCCCAGTTCGTGAGATATTGGAATGTAGTTAAAAGTACCAGACTGGGATAACTGGTCTTCTAGGTGTTTAGTAACTCCATTTTCAAATGAAAAAATTGAGGCCCAGCTGGATGGAGGTATGAAAAAAATATAAGCTATTTGGAGAAAGAGGAGGCAATTGCTCCAACAGTCATAATGGAATCTAACTCGTTTGCCATGTGCTGTTCCCAGTTTAATGTATTTATCCTCTGAATAATTTTGCTTAACAAATCAAGACACTGAAGCATATATTAATAACTTGTCAGACACCACTTATCTCATAAATGGCAGTGATGGAAGCTGAACCTAGGCATTCCTATAGAGTAAAGAAACTCACTTCATTATCTATCTTCCAACAAGGATGTGGTAGTGTCCCATTCTTCCAGAAGTTGCCTGTGGTGTGATGATAGAAAAGGTTATGTAATAGGACTTCTGTCAAGTGCATTATTAATAACTACCTGTGCTGCTTTGATCCCGGGACAATTTTGTCAGATTATGGGGAAGCACCAGACTTGTGAGACAATGGCTGATGCTGCTCACAAGTAAAAATTATCACAGAATCAAAAATATGCTAGAGCAACAAAACCTTTTTAATTATATTAAGGACTAAAAGTTCACAGAATGCTAGACTCATAGAAGAGGGCATCAGATTCCCTGGAGCTGAACTTACAATTATGAACCTCCATGTGGGTTCTGAACCCTGGGCCTTCTGCGAGGGCAGTAAGTGTTCTTAACTGCTGAGCCATTTCTCCAGCCCCAAATGAGATATTCTTTTTTTTTAATTTTTTATTAATTACACTTTATTCATTTTGTATTCCCCCATAAGCCCCTCCCTCCTCCCCTCCCGATCCCACCCTCCCTCCCCTTTCTGCATGCATGCCCCTCCCCAAGTCCACTGATAGGGGAGGTTCTCCTCTCCTTTCTGATCTTAGTCTATCAGTGCTCATCAAAAGTGGCTGCATTGTCCTCTACTGTGGCCTGGTAAGGCTGCTCCCCCCTCAGGGGGAGGTGATCAAAGAGCAGGCCAATCAGATTATGTCAGAGGCAGTCCCTCTTCCCATTACTATGTAACCCACTTGGACACTGAACTGCCATGGGCTACATCTGTGCAGGAGTTCTAGGTTATCTCCATGAATAGTCCTTGGTTGGAGTATGAGTCTCTGGGAAGTTCCCTGTGTTCAAATTTTCTTGCTCTGTTGCTCTCCTTGTGGAGACCCTGTCCTCTCCAGCTCTTACTATTTCCCACTTCTTACATACAATTCCATTCACTCTGCCCAACAGTTGGCCATCAGGCTCAGCATCTGCTTTGATAGTCTGCAGGGCAGAGGCTTTCAGAGGCCCTCTGTGGTAGGTTCCTAGTTTGTTTCCTGTTTTCTTCTTCTGGCTTTCAGAAGCCCTCTGTAGAAGGTTCCTAGGTTGTTTCCTGTTTTCTTCTTCTTCTGATGTCCATCCTCTTTGCCTTTCAGGATGGGGATTGACCATTTTAGTTAAGGTCCTCTCTCTTGCTTAGTTTCTTTAGATGCACAGATTTTAGTGGGTTTGTCCTATGTTGTATGTCTATATGAGTGAGTATATACCATGTGTGTCTTTTTGCTTCTGGGACAACTCACTCAAGATGATCCTTTCCAGGTCCCACCATTTACCTGCAAATTTCATGATTTCCTTATTTTTCATTGCTGAGTAATACTCCATTGTATAGATGTACCACAATTTCTGCATCCATTCTTCAGTTGAGGGGCATCTGGGTTGTTTCCAGCTTCTGGCTATTACAAATAAAGCTGCTACAAACATGGTTGAGCAAATGTCCTTATTGTGTACTTGAGCCTCTTTTGGATATATGCCTAGGAGTGGTATGGCTGGATCTTGGGGAAGTGCTATTCCTAGTTGTCTGAGAAAGCGCCAGATTGATTTCCAGAGTGGTTGTACAAGTTTACACTCCCACCAGCAGTGGAGAAGGGTTCCCCTTTCTCCAGCATGTGTTGTCACTTAAGTTTTTGATCTTGGCCATTCTCATGGGTGTAAGGTGAAATCTCAGGGTTGTTTTGATTTGCATTTCCCTAATGGCTAATGAGGCTGAGCATTTCTTTAAGTGCTTCTCTGCCATTCGATATTCCTCTACAGAGAATTCTCTCTTTAGCTCTGTTCCCCATTTTTTAAGTGGATTACTTGGTTTGCTGTTTTTCAGCTTCTTTAGTTCTTTATATATACTGGATGTGAGTCCTCTGTCAGATAAAGGGTTGGTGAAGATTCTTTCCCAATCTGTAGGCAGTCGTTTTGTTTTGATGACGGTGTCCTTTGTTTTACAGAAGCTTTTCAGTTTCATGAGGTCCCATTTATTGATTGTTGCTCTTAGAGCCTGTGCTGTTGGTGTTCTGTTCAGGAAGTTTTCTCCTGTACCAATGAGTTCTAGGGTATTCCCCACTTTTTTTCTAGCCGATTTAATGTGTCTGGTTTTATGTTGAGGTCTTTGATCCACTTGGACTTCAATTTTGTGCAGGGTGATAAGTATGGATCTATTTTTATTTTTCTACATGTAGACATCCAGTTGGACCAGCACCATTTGTTGAAGATGCTATCTTTTTTCCATTTATGGTTTTGGCATCTTTGTCAAAGATCAGGTATTCATAAGTGTGTGGGTTTATTTCTGGGTCCTCTGTTCGGTTCCATTGATCCACCATTCTGTTTCTATGCCAGTACCGTGCAGTTTTTAAAACTGTTGCTCTGTAGTACAACTTAAGATCAGGGATGGAGATACCTCCAGAAGATCTTTTATTGTAGAGGATTGTTTTAGCAATTCTCTGTTTCTTGTTATTCCATATGAAGTTGAGAATTTTCCTTTCCAGGTCTGTAAAGAATTGTGTTGGTAATTTGATGGGAATTGCATTGAATCTGTAGATTGCTTTTGTAAGATGGCCATTTTTACTATGTTAATCCTGCCAAGCCATGAGCATGGGAGATCTTTCCATCTTCTGATATCTTCTTCTAATTCTTTCTTCAGAGACTTGAAATTTTTTTTCATACAAGTCTTTGACTTCCTTAGTTAGGGTTACTCCCAGGTACCTTATGTCATTTGTGGCTATTGTGAAGGGTGTTGTTTCTCTAATTTCTTTCTCAGCCCTTTTGTCTTTTGTATACAGGAGGGCTACTAATTTTTTTGAGTTAATTTTGTATCCAGCCACTTTGCTGAAGGTGTTTATCAGCTGTAGGAGTTCCCTGGTAGAGTTTTTGGGGTCACTCATGTATACTATTATATCATCTGCAAATAGTGATAATTTGACTTCTTCCTTTCCAATTTGTATTCCCTTGATCTCCTTCAACTGTCTTATTGCTCTAGCAAGGACTTCCAGCACTATGTTGAAGAGATATGGAGAGAGTGGGCAGCCTTGTCTTGTCCCTGATTTCAGTGGGATTGCTTTAAGTTTCTCTCGGTTCAGTTTGATGTTGGCTATAGGCTTGCTGTATATCGCCTTTACTATGTTTAGATATGTGCCTTGTATCCCTGATCTCTCCAGTACTTTAAACATGAATGGATGTTGGATTTTGTCAAAATGCTTTTTCAGCATCTAGGGAGATTATCATGTGGTTTTTTTCTTTCAGTTTGTTAATATGGTGGATCACATTGATAGATTTCCATATATTGAACCACCCCTGCATACCTGAAATGAAGCCTCCTTGGTCATGGTGGATGATATCTTTGATGTGTTCTTGGATTCGGTTTGCGAGTATTTTGTTGAGTATTTTTGCATCAATGTTCATAAGGGAGATTGGCCTGAAATTCTCTTTCTTTGTTGAGTCTTTGTGAGGTTTAGGTACCAAGGTGACTGTGGCTTCATAGAATAAGTTTGGTAATGTTCCTTCTGTTTCTATTTTGTGGAATAGTTTGAAAAGAATTGGTGTTAGCTCTTCTTTGAAGGTCTGGTAGAATTCTGTGCTGAAGCCATCAGAAGCACGGTTTCTTTCTTCCCTATGGGGCCCTCTCCAGACAGGGATTCTCAGTTTCTTTTGCACTGGGGCACGCAGCTCATCTGTACCAGTGAGCTGGGCATGCAGCCGCTCTCAGCACGCGGCGGGAGCTCAGTTGTGATGGTGGCGGGTGGGTACCCACGGTTCGAGAGACCTTCCAGGGAAAGACTGGGTGACCCGTGATCAGACTCGCAACTTTGCTTCCCTGTGGGGTTTTCTTGCGACTGGGACTCTCAGTCTCAGGCACCCTTGTGCTCACTGATCAGCCTGGGAAAGTGATCGGGACAGGCAGGTTTGCGGCTCCAGCCCAGAGACCCAAAGCCCGCGTTACCCAGGATTTCTTCCGGGTTCTAGCTGGGCGGCCCGAGAGTGGATCCGACCGATTCCCAAGCTGTGGGAGCCTCCCCTCACCTGGGAAACACGATCGCTGTAGTTTTAGGGCCCAGAGTTCAGTCTCCTGGTGGCTGCATGGAGAGTGCTGTCCTGCTTCTCAGACACAGTACTCTCCCGGCCCCGCCATCTTGGCTCCTCACCAAATGAGATATTCTTAACAGTATTTTTTATATCTCCAATTTGACCCAGACATAATTAGAATTAATGAAACGAGAAAAACAAAAAGAAAACCCAACATGACAAAGGTATAGTCAATAATGACACCTTTTTTGTTTAATGTGTGTGTGATTAGCTGCATGCATGCCTGGGGCCCTCAGAGGAGAACACTGCAACTGGCATTACAGATAGCTGCGAGCCACCATGTATGAGCTGGAAATTAAAGCCGGTTTCTCTGAAAGAGGTCAAGAGCAGCAAGCACTCTTAACCCCTGAGCTATATCTCCAGCCCCAACAATGTTTGATACTTAAAAATTAAAAAACAAAAAACAAAAAACGAAAAGTTGGGATTTTGTTGGGGATTTCATATGAAAGCAAACTGATTCTGGTGAAAATAATTTTGGTTAATTAAATGAATAAAACAAAAACAAAAATTCACTATAATAATATAGAAAATTGATCTCAAATTAAATTACCACAATGGCATTTGCTTTTGGAGATAAATAACAGGTTTGGTTTTTTTTTTTTTTTTCAAAACAAAAATTTGCTAATGTGGTTGTCATCTGATGAGACTAATTATACATTTTGAGACCCTGAGCATGAAATAAAACAGCAGAGTACAGCTGAAAATTGTTAGCTATTGATCCAGAAACCATTCTTTCAGTTATTTTTTTTCAGGTGCCCACTGCTAATAATCCATGTGTCCCAACAGTTTTCATCAATTTAGTTTATATGAATATTTTGGCAGAATTTTGGTTGAGTTTCAAACTTAATTGAACGTGTAGACTTTGAAACAATCAGTGATGTTGATTATATTATTCATATGTGATTTGCTTCTCCTTTGCTAGCAGTTGAGCACTAATCCAAGAAAACTCAACCCTTGATTTCAATTAACTGGTGTACAACCAGGGAAACAGAGACACATGAAGGCATCCAACATGCCAGAGAATATATCATAGGGAACAAAAGGGCAACAATTAGGGCTTTGGGAAGCATGCATCATAGCTTGGAATCATCCTGAAAATCAGAAAATATTTCCAAAAAAGAAATGGAGGATGATAGTAAGACAGAGGGAAAAAAAAAAAAGGGAGGGGGGCTTCGTCAAATGCTTATGCCCTTGTGTTCTCCCAGCGCTGTGACATTATCAGCACTTTCTCCTTGTGTAATACTTCAGTAGACAATGTCTGTTATTAGACCCACCTTGAGGGTAAGGATCTTATTTATTTATCTTTGTAACCCCAGTACCTATCACAATACCTTCTTCATCATAATGGGTACTCAATAAATATTTGATGAATTAATGAAAGATTGAAGGAGTGCATAAAGAAAGAAGAAAGCCCAAAGGACACTTGGAAGTTAGTTAGGCAACTAGTTTGGTTGCAAGCGAGACTAATACAAAGGCCATTGCATGTCAGTTGACACTGGACTTAATTCCAGAGTCTGATAATGGAGAGGTGTGGCAGATTTTCATCAGGTTAATTACAGAGTTGAAGTAACACTGATAACAAAGCAGTGACTCTTTGCCAGCTAACCTAATGCTTTATGTATGCTCACTATCTTAAGAGTCATCATTAGCTCTCGAGAGGATCCAGCAAGTGGAGAGGGCAAACTCCAGTCTGTGAAACAAGGGAATGCAAACTTGTCATTATGTAGCCTAAAGAGAAATTTAGCAATGAAATCATTTTGTACCTGTAAAGAGTTCCTTCTAGGCCTGGAACTTACCCTAGGACAAATTGCAGAGAATGAACCTGAGCAAAGTCTGTCTGCTATGGTAAGAGCAAGTCTGGCTTCGTGTTATTCATTATTCTCAATTAAATAATGCAGACATGTCTGTTTTTCCTTGATAAACACAGAAGGAATATTTTTCCATTTCCTGTCTGACCTTATTTAATTTATCTGAGTATCTGCATTTATTATTGGACAAATACTAACTTTTACCATTGAGTATTCATGGTCAGCCCACAAATTCTTCTCATCTTCAGCAAAACAGCTCACATGAATTACCTTTGTCTCTCTTCAGTAGCAGTGATAACAGAGCGTTCATTTGTTATTCAATAGCTACTATATGTGTCTTGGCACAGATTGGTTAGAGCTCTGTCTACATTCAAGTTGCCTAAAATAGCATCTGTAGGTATAATAATAATGTCCTCTTCTTTTGATCAAAATACTCCCCACAATATTTTGTAGTCAGGTATCATCTCATTTGCTTCAGTAAAACATATTGTGGTAGAGGGGGGGTTGCTCATAGAAAAAGCAAATTTACTGTTGTCTGTTGCTCAAGTATGCTGAAGTACCAAGAGCCAAAAATACTCTCTTATTTTGCAGGTAATTAAATAACAAGGTGCAGCTAAGATACCTCATCATTGCCAAGTCCAAATTGCAATACTGAATAAATTTTGCAATTCTAGGGAAAATCTTTTTAGTAAACAGGAGGGAATGAGAGAAGGAACCGTGCCTTCAAAGTTTAGTGCCAAAGAGGGGTGATGGAAATTGCTGGCTCAGCAGACGGAGTCCAGGAGGATGAATTGAAAGCCATACAGAACAACAAAGAATGGAGGTGGATGTCGTTGGCCAGACAGGTGTGAAGCATTCCATTTTAAGTTATTCAGGATTGAGGGTGACTAAATGTTTTTCTCCCCTGAATGTTGCAGCCTAAGTTGGGCAGTGCTCTCCCCTCGAGTATCTCTACTCTCACCTTGTCGCTTTCTGACGGAAAGCTAATTCTGATCATGAAGTCTACCGTGTGGCATGTCTAAATCTTAAGTTCCCTATATTACCGCCCTATTATTACAGAAACTTGGTTCTGGCTTTACAGGAGAAAAATGAGAAAGATCATTTGGAGCTATATTCAAGAAACTTGTGTTTTCTTTAAAAAATTATCATAGTACTTAGGTAATCTTCATCTTTGTGATTTCCTTCTTGTTTTTTTTTTTTTTTTTTTTTGTTTTTGTTTTTGTTTTTGTTTTTTTCCAATCAAGGAGAATTGTACTCAAAGTGATATCTGGTCAACTTTTAACTACTGACAATTTTTTTCTCATTTAGAGCTGAATCCTTGTTTCTGAAATGATAGGGAATTACTGTAGACAGTAGTAAGATTTAGACATGTCACATGGCAGAACTGCATAACAGCTGTTCACATCAGCTTATGTAAAATCTTTAAAAACTTTTTAAAAATTACATCCAGTGTATGTATATATGTATTATGTGTGTGTATGTCTGTGCTGTGACTGTATGGAAGTCAGGTGACAACTTGTGAGATTTGGATTTGGTTCGTTCTCTTTCTACCATGTAGGTCCCACAATTGAACTTGGGCTGTCAGGTGTGGCGGCATGTGCTTTTCTCCCCTGAATCATCCATGGGCCCCAGTTTTGTGCAAAGTCTTTATGTCTAAATTTCTGACATGATCTGAAATGTGTTATATTAACTTAGATAAAAAGATAAGTCATTTGTGATGGAAACTTTCCTTTAAGGCCTTTGTTAACAGCCTCTGTCTTGTTAACAGTCTTCACTTCTGATTCCTTAACATTCAATTTTGTTTGTTCGCTTTATCAAATGTTCCCTCTTAACTTAAACCTTAACAGCAGAAACTAGCCATCTCATGAGTTTTCTTATTATATTCTCTGCATATGACTAATATTCAACAAATTTCTCAAAGAAAACTAAAAAACACAACTTGTAATATTTAATATGTCATCTAATTACACTTGTAAAGTTCAGTTTGAGTTGGTGCTACATTGATCTTGCCATGACAAAGTTATAAGAAACTAATCAGGTATTTAAAAGTTAGAAATTACTAGAAGAGGCTCAAAGAAACAATTTAAAACGGGAAGCTCTCCCTGCTAAAGTTAGTGAAAGTCAGGTCAATAATTGCAGCTCTCCTTACTTTTTTGTTGTTGTTGTTAGCCTAGCCTTTAATGGCTTATTCCTTGTAAAATGTTCTTTACACTTGCCTTTACTCATTGAGGAAGGGATTTAGCAGTTTCTACACCCTACAGGGTGTATATGCCAGTGAAACTCAGCAGTTCTATCCTGAGCAAAAAAGCAATTGAACATTTCATCAAAAGACACGATGGACTTTCTAAACTCCTAATCTTTCAGATAGAACTTTGGCAAAGATTTTTCACATTAAATCATAGATTCAGAGGTCAATCTAATGAATTGCATTATCATATTCATAAATACCTATCCATGAGTTCTCTCAACTTAACAAAATCCCTTTGACAATTCAATCAGAAGTGAACCTAAGAGGAAGGAAAAGAAATCATTCTGCCCACACTGCCCTGCCTCAGCCTCCAAAAACATGAATATCTCAAATTAAAATGCATCTAGTCAATGCCAAAGTTCCAACATTGTTCCACATGGAAAGTCCCTCTGAGACTCCAGGCAAACTCATCCCTATCAGCCCTCATTAAAAACAAAAACAAGTTACATTCTTCCTGTTTGCCCAGAGGGTAAACATTGCCATTCTGAGGAGACAGAGACATGAAGAATTGAACCAAAACAAGACCAAGCCCCAGCAGGGCAGACAGCAAATCCTCTAACTCTTTGTCTGCCATCTGCTGCATACAGTGGTATACATACAGTGACACTCTAAAACCCTTAGCCAACCCTACCCCTATGGCCTTGCTGGCTACAGCACACATGACCTCTACTGGACTGCCTCTGTTTGTTGCCTATGGCGTTCCTTGGCAAATATCCCATGTATTTGTCATCTCTGACTTTCTGGAGTCTCCATGTAAGCTTGAGGATGACTCTTACAGCTTCACATAATTTGCCACGCATTGCCCACCTTTCAGATTCTTCCTTTGGATATCATTAGAAGCTTCCATGACCCCTTCACGCTTAAGTTCTGTATGGCTGCAAAGCCAGCACCTCTTAGTTGATACCAACAAGATGATTACTGCCACATAGCACATACACAATAATATTAGCCGCACTTTAAAGTCTGTGAAAATACTGAAGAAGGTACACTGTGTAGTTAGCTGCTTTTATAGCTGCCCTAATGATAAACATAGGCTTTAGTTTGTAGTCATGTAAGTTATAGAAATAATATAAATGTAGTTCTGAAATGGTAAGGAGGTCTTGCTGAACAGAAATCACAATTTTAACCTTAGAAATCACACAGATGTCTTCTCTTTATAGTTATTGAGTATTTATGGTACAGGGACTTTTTAGAGTTATTTGTGCCCAGATTCACTAATGTAAAAAGGAGTAAAGTGTCTTTCTCCACACTCTCAAATCTCATTTACTAAGAACTCCCACTGTGTACAAGGCATTTTTAAAGCATTATGAGTCATCTTTATCTCATCTGTGATTGCTAAGCTGTGGCTCACAAGCATTTTACATTGGACTGGTCAGATGTGGAGCTATTGGGCCGCAGCATGTTTGGATCTGGGTATAGTCTGTCCTCTGGAATCTTGCTCCTTAGTATATTCCTGGGCCAACAGTAGTCGGCAGGAATCTTGTCAGAAATGCGAGGTTCCAAGTGCCAGTTCAGGCCCACTGAGTTGGAATCTGCTTTTTAATGAGGTTTCCCGGCAAACCACTTGCATACTAACGACTGAGACATGCTGCACCAAGATGGGGTGGATGGAATATTGCATAGAGTTTGAGGGAACATCCATGCTGATTTGTTGGAAGATTTTAGTGGATAAAGGAACAGACAGGGAGAAGCTCAGCATAAAAAAAAAAAAAATTCAAAGAAAAGTTTCTCAGAAACATTCTAATGGCTATTCTTGGTGATCAATTTGATTACATCTGATTACAATTATTTGCTTAATTTGAAGTAGGAAAATCTACTTTGAGGCTGGAAGATACACCTTTATTGCAGATCATTTGAGCTGGGAAAATCCACTGTCAATCTGGGCCCCAGCTTCTACTGGAAGGCTAAATGAGGACAATGGAGAAGGAAGCTTTTGCTCTTTGCCTGCTTGCTCTCACCTGTTAGCAAGGCCACTCTTCACTGCATTAGAGCCTACTTCTTTAGGGTTTCAGCATCAACTGAAGACCATCTGAGATATCCATCTTTGTGGACTGAGCAATTACTGAATTTTTAAACTTTCCATTCATAGGTAGCCATTGTTGAACTAGCTTCAGCAGCCTGTAAGTCATTCTAATAATCTCCTTCTCTGTGTATGTACAGAGATTCATTCTATAACTTCCATTACTCTAGAGAATCTCGACCAATACAAAGGTTCAATAGGAAAATATAATTTCTGATCAAGGCCAAATATAATAAAATGCTCAAGGAAGGTATGTTTGCAGGGCTACTAGATTTGAATGGCAGGCGGTGGTCTTAAGGTGTGGAGGAAGACAAATCAATAAGTAGTGGCTAGCTGGGCATAGTGGCACGTGGTTCTGATTAACAGTACTAGGAAGGTGGAGGCAGGAGGGTTGAGAGTTTGAGGGCAGTTTGGGCAATCTGAAGGTCAGTCTGAAAACTACAGAGACCCTGTCTCAAAAAAGAAAAACAAACAAGTAACAACAATAAAAGGAGTGGTGAAGAGTTTAGTTGCTTGAGAAATCTAACTGTTGGGCATTGAGCAGACATTGAAGAAGACAGGGGGAGAAATGACAGCTGAAGGTATGTGGAGGAACAGTTCTCCCATTCTGGCCAGTGGGAGGACTCTCAGCCCAGGGGCTTTAACTGGAAGAAGAAGCCTTTATGTGCTGTAAAGCTGAGAGCCCACAGGCAATGAAGGAGAGAGATGACGAATCCCAGGCCCATGTGAGAGAAAGACTTCTTAGGTAAGTAGAAAGAAGGCCATTTGCTAGGAATTGAGGAGGACAATTTTAAGGCTAAAATAAGAATGGAAATCAAGTTTTCTTTTAAAAAAATATAATTAAGAAAGGAATTTTTACAACTCCTCTTCTTGAGACCATTAAATATGTTTAGTGAGCAGTATAAAATGGTGTGTTGGGTTTCTGTCATAATATCAAAATATCTGAAAAAAATTAGCTTAAAGGAGGAAAGACTTATTTTAGCTCAGGGCTTCAGTCTGTGGTCCCTTGTTCCTATGGTTTGAAGCAGTTTAGAAAGTGCCATGGTAGATCTTAGAGGCCACAAGGCAGAAAAACTGAGAGGGGAAGAAGCTCCAGAAAAAACTCCAAACCAAAAACCTCCCAGAGCACATCCACTGTGAACTGCTTTCCCCACCCAAGGTCTATCTCCTGAAGTTTCTACCACCTCTCAATATTGAGCTACAAATCCACAAGCAGATAAATCCACTCAGGAAGCTACAGCCCAGTCACCCAATAACCTACAATGGTTCCCAGCTCTAAACAATGCTTTACAGAGGACTGAGCTTTCAGTAAATGAGCTTCTAGGAGACAATTCAGATCTAAATTATAACAAGTGGTTAGCTGACTACTCTTCCAGGTTTTAGATTTTCGCAAGTTGGGGCTAATGCCGCAGACTTAGCCAGCACCTCGTGCATCGAGTAGCCGGCACTCCACAGGTCTGAGTAGCCATTGTCCTGTATGTCCGCTTCCTTTCTCTCATCTACTGGTCTCACTTTGGGCCCCTTTCCCCCAAGGCCATTGAATTTATACTCTAGAAACTCCTACTCTCTCTCAACTGACTGATATCATGGACTTTTTTTGGTCCTGCAACATTTGAAAACATTAAAAATTCTCTTTGAAAATAAACTGGCTTAAAAAAAACTGACAGTATTAAAGTAGCACACTAAATACATACATTCTAAGTGCACAGTTTGAAGAGATCTGACAGATGCATATGTCGGTGTAAATATCACTACAATTAGGATATGTATAAGGGCCTGGAGAGATGGCTCAGAGGTTAAGAGCACTGTTGCTCTTCCAGAGGTCCTGAGTTCAATTCCCAGCAACCACATGGTGGTTCACAACCATCTATAATGAAAATTAGTGCCTTTTTCTGGTGTTCAGGTGTACATGCATGCAGAACATTGTACACATCATAAAATAAATAAATTTTTATAAAAAAGATATGTATAAGATATATATAATTAAGGAACCTGTCTAGGTGTCTCCTCTGCCTCTACTCCAAGGCAATCCCAAGGATTTATTCTGAGTCATTCATAGCCGTTTACTTTTTTCCTTACATCTGCCTTCTTTGCACATAATCTTGAAATCCATTCACATTGCTGTACACATCACATTTGTTCCCTTTTGTTGGTAAATAGTATTCCCTGAATTGATGAGTAATGATCTCTTATCCACTGATCTGCTGATGGATATGTATGGTGTTTCCAGGAATTATGAATAAAGCCACTAACAGATTTAATATGCATATCTTTGGGAAGAGATGTACTTTCATTTTCCGTGGGTTAGAGTGTAGGAGTAATATATTCCTTTGGTAAGTGTATGTTTGAGAAATTGCCTAGTGTTTGTTTCAGCAACACACACTCTAAAACTGGAACAATACAGAGAAGACTAGCATGGCTTTTTTGATGAGCAAGTTTGTGAAATGTTTCATATTTTAAAAGAAAGGAAGGAAGGAAAGTCAGAAATAAGGAAGGAAGGAAAGAAGGAAAGAAGAAGAAAAAAAAAAGAAATTATCTGATTTTTTTAAAAAATAAAAACTATGTGTAAGAGTTCCACTTTCTGTTTTTATGTTCTTTACTTTTAAGCATTCTGGTAGGTGTGCATTCATATCTCATTGTGGTTTTAACACAATCTGTTTAATAATTATATGAATAATGTTTTGTTCTGCCTACTATAGTGGCACACAGATTTAATTCCAGAACTCTGGAGGGAGTGGCAGGTGGATTTCTAAATTCAAGGCCAACTTTGTCTACAACAGATTGAGTTCTAGGACATCCAGGGCTACACAGAGAAACCCTGTCTTAAAAACCAAAAAACAAAAAAATGTTTTTTTTTCTTATTTTCAATCCTTAACCTTCCTTTCTGTTGTTTCTTTTTAAAAATAAAATGTAAATGTATGGATTATATATGTGCAATTATGTTACTAAGTTAGTAAACTCAACACTTATCATTTTCAATAAATTAATAAATATGCTTAAGTTTCTCTAATTCCTACTGTGGTAAATATTAACATAAAATATAAATCACATATCTGGTGACCTCCTCAGCAACTGTCAAGAATGTTAGAGTACCAAGGATGATTATACATGTCTTTAATCACAGCAACTTAGGAGGCTGAGGCAGAAGGATCAATCCACATGAATTGTGAGCTCAAGCCACAACAATTTATCAATTGGACTACACAGCCAAACAATTTATCAATTTAAAAACAAAACAAGCAGCCAGTACTGGGAAGGCAGAGGCAGGCAGATGTCTATGAGTTGGAGGCCAGCCTGGTCTAGAAAGTGAATCCAGCACATCCAGGGCTACACAGAGAAACCCTGTCTCAAAATTCCAAAACCACACCAAACCAAACCAAGCTTAAAAGTGTCATGAGATCAGAAAGTGAAAGAGCCACCATTCAGAAGAACCTAAATATGAGCTGTATGTAAAAGACACTATGGTTCTATAACACAGAGGATCTAGCAGAGACTAAGGCACAAAAACACCACAGAAAAATATTACAATGACATTAGGCCTCTTCTTCCACATCACCCTTTCAAAACCCTCTGCTGGGCGCACTTCCCATTAGCAGAAAATTGCTCAGACTTCAGCGATCATCAGAACTCAAAAGAACTTGGCCACATATTTATCTCAGATGAGATTTTTCTACTGTCTTTTGTCCAAGTTTATTCTCATAACCCTTTAGGTTCAAACTTGACCAGTTCACCAAAAAGTTCCACAACCTAAATGTACACACACATATAAACATGTGTTTTATTCGTTTCTAATACTTCCTTAGTATAGAGTGGTACAAATTCTTTATGTATATGGGATATCAGTCCTGCATGAGACATAAATAGTACAGACATCCTCTCAATGTGTGAGTTGTTTCTTCAGCTTCTTAGCACTCCATTAACAAAGAAAGCATAAAATTTTAGTGCCAAGGAGATGCAGATCATCAGATTTTGAGTTTGTGATCTGTGTTTTGTGTGTCTGTTAAATCCCCGCCTACCTCCAGTCTGGGAACACTCTCCCACAAGGCTGTTTTTTTACTCAACATGGCATTCCTTCACATTTCACTGCCCTAATGCATCTTTCTCCTGTCTGTTTCTCTCTTTCTTTTTTCCTGACTCTTCTTATCTCTCAAGCATGGGCATTTCCAAGCTTTGTCTCTCTTTGACTAAAAATACTGTGTATTCATCAAAGAAGGCTTTGCGAACAGACGGGATGAAGAAATAATAATAGTAACACCAATTCTAAGCGGTGGTTCAACATGATGGTTAAAGGCACAAGCTGGAGAGCAGGCTGCCTGAACTTGATTCAGTTTCTACTACCATCTGGTTTTGGTGCTGGGTAGTATTTTACATGGTAAAGAGCTCACAAGATTCAGTAGCATTTGGTACTAGGATTTTTGTTATTGCAAAAGATACAAAGCAAAGATAAGTTGTGAGTTCACAGAGTACAGAGTTAGTGTCCTGAAGTTATTTTTCTCTGACAGAAAAGTATATCAACAGGCATGAGATGTCGCTGCCAAGGGTAGGCTCCGAGTCTTGGGGCCCCATACTTTTATGTGGGATTTGTAGTATAGGTATATCACGTCATGCAACTCTGCCTTGGCAACCAAATTTTAGGACCCAATGATGAAACTAAGTGACACTGTTCAGCTTTATTTTTATTTTTTCCCTTTTGAAGATTTTAATCTACTTTAGGTACTAAAAGAGACAGGTGAGGGAGGTGTGAGCTACAAATGATAAGACATCAGACCTTCTGTTTCAATGTTCTTGGGCTCCCAAATTTGGACAAACAAGTTTGTACCCCTCTTTCTCAGCTTCCCTCCTGGGCTCCATATGTCTTGAATGATTTCGTCTGAAAGTAGAAACTGAGGTAACGTTGGCTGGCAGGCTATTTGTTTGCATGGTTACTTCAGGAAGTAGATATATAGAAGTGAAAATAGGAAAGAATTGAGACAGGGTAGAGATAGGCCAGAAGAGAAGGCGAGGTCGTGAGCTACTCGTTGCTACTGAGCAGCTGAGGATCAACTCCACTGACCAACTGCTGAGCATAAGGTACCTAAAGAAAGGGTTCTCCATGGGAATCTTATGAAAGAAGGGGGAGATAGAAAGACATAGAGGGAACAGGAGCTCCACAAGGAGAGCAACAGAACCCAAAAATCCGGGCACAGGGATCTCATTTGAGACTGATACTCCAAACAAGGACCATGCATGGAGATAACTAGAACCCCTGCACAGATGTAGCCCATGGCAGCTCAGTGTCCAAGAAGGTTCCCTAGTAAGGGGAACAGGGGCTGTGCTGACATGAACTCAGGGGCTAGCTCTTTGATCACCTCCCCCTGAGGGGAGAGCAGCCTTACCAGACCACAGAGGAAGACAATGCAGCCAGTCCTGATGAGACCTGATAGGCTAGGGACAGAGGGAAGGGAAGGAGGACCTCCCCTATCAGTGGACTTGGGGAGGGACATGGGTGGAGAAGGGGATGGGAGATGGGGTTGGGAGGGGAGTAGGGAGGGAGCTACAGGGGGGATACAAAGTGAATAAACTGTAATTAATAAAAATTTTTAAAAATATTTAAAAAAACGGTCCTCTAAAGTGGAGGGGCTGGGCCACTTAACCACTGATTAGATCTTCTACAATTTGAGGGATCAACTTTCTCTACTACTTGTCTGTAGGAAACAATGCAGAGGTGATGCTGGGCGCTTCATGGGGGAGCTGCCATCAGTACACAGAACACCCCGCACCCGATCCCATGCATGCACTTGCACATGTAGACTCGGAGCAGGAACAAGCCAAGATAATGGCATGCAGAGCAGGGAAGCCGGAAGGGGCTGAAGCCAAACTTCCCCATTCTGTGTATCACTTCCAGGTACATAGGTAGCCAATGTCAAAGTCTCTATGGAAGAGAGGGAAGACCTGAAGAGCTGACTTCTCCAGTCGTGTTTACTTTTATTTACCAACATAATTCCAGGGCAAGCGGTACTTTTGCTGTAGGTACTATAGGACCTGGTCAGCTCGTGGAGGGGACCCAGCAAACGCCTATTCCAGATTCCAGCAGCAAAAGCGTACTTAGTGTATTGTCTTCTGATGGATGATATATCAGATATTAAACTTCCAAAAATGGATACTACACTTGATCTCATAGAGATATCTACCTTCTGCTTCCATGCCAGGCCTCACTCTTGGTTCTTGACAGGTTAACATAATTGAAATTGTCTCCAACTTGCCTAATGAAATTATTTTCCTTGCTGCAGACTCAAAGGAAAACTTTGCAACAGTTAAGACCAGAACTGTTCTTAAGATCCGAGGAGAGCCCCATTCACTCCGTTCCAGAGAGCAACAGCAATGTAGGGACGTGGACTCCTGCTTTCATCAGAATGGCAGAATCAGGTTAACTACTTTCTGGGTGTTGTGTGTTCAGCGTATTTTCATTGTTGGTACTTAACAGGCTAAATCATGTATCAAGTGGCTCCGTGCACAATGTTTTGTCATTATTCACTAAGATAGACACCATATAGGCAAATAAATGGCTAAAAGGTAACACATCTATATTATTATCCATGTAGATTCTTTTTTTTTTTAAAGTGTACATTTGATCTATGTATATTCACTTCAATTATGTGTTGTTGGGCAGTTTTAAAATTATAGTCTTAAGCCCGCTGAGCTCACTTAGTGCCACCGGTATGGTCCTCGGTGCAGGGCCATGTATCAGGAAATGGGTATCCCCTCAAGGGTGACGTCCTTAAAGAAAACTGCTCTCCGAGCTGCCAATTGCTCATAGCTTCTCCAGTAACAGGAAACTGGGAGGAAATAGTGGCGAGAAAGGGAAAGAAAGGGGAGACATTGGAAGGGAAGCAACCAGGGGTGGACCTGTTGAAGGGAGGTGGTGGCAATATGGGAATCACTGAGGGAGAAACGGGATGAAACACGATCCCAGTACACAGCGTGAACTTCTCAAAGGATGAATAAAGTATATTTGAAAGCTGAAAACTCATTGTTGAAGTTTACAAAACATAAAAAGTATAACCAACAATAAATACCCCTGACTACAGTTTTTCTCTTGGTCCCACATGGCTGTCGCAGTGCAAGCCATCTTATCAGTGGTCAAGAGATCTAGTTTTGCTTGGGGAATAAAATGCCCAAAATGCCAGCTCAGGAGGTAGAGGCAGAAAAAAATTAATCAAAAGTTCTAGGTCAGCCTGGACTTCAGTGAGACTTTGGCTCAAAAAATGGATCAGTCGGTCAATCAACATAGGCACCTGGATCTAGTCAGCAATCCCAGCACTTGAAAGTTCTTTGGAGGCCTTTCTGCCTTTAGCTCATTGGCCATAGTGTTCTGAAACAGGATCTAGGGAATGCAGCACTATTAACTAAATAAAGTAAAGGGTCTTTTGATAACACAAAGAGTAGGAGGAACTAGGTGAGCCAAGGGAAAGTGCTGAGAGTCCTGCTCAGGCTTGTTGAGAACACAAACAAACAAACAAAAACAAAAAACAGGATGGGACGGTCCTCTGGCAGTTTATGCCTCGCTGGCATATGGATGTAATGCTTCTGTTTCACCAATCCCTACAGTAAGTCATTATTTTTCTCCTATTTTCACCATTATACCAACTAATATGCTAGGTGCTTCTGCAGAAATATCTTTTATTTTCATATGGTAACAATTAATTAACCACATGGTAGAATGCAACAGTTACTTCCCAAAAATGCTCCAGCAAATTAAGCCCTTCCCATTAGATAACAAAGCTGTTAGGCAGTCTTTCTGAAAGCTGTTCATTGAGTACTCGCTTTTGGCTCAACTTAAGACAACTCCTTTAACTCTTTTTAATATTAATATTCACACACATCAGGAATTTCAATCAGCCTTAAAGAAAATATGTCAAAAGGGCAATTGCTAAGCACTATGTATTTTATTTAATTAAATATGTACAAGAAAGAAAACTGTCTTGGAGAATGAGCTTATAAGGAGAAAAAAGTACATTTTCAATGTGTGTATTCTTTTTTTCTGCTCCTTTGAAGAAGTCCCTGAGATGCTTCTGGTATCAGTAACTATGACAAGAAACAGGAGACAAGATGACAAGGGAGCTGCCATCTGAAAACCTATAAAAAAAAAAAAAAAACTAAATGAATTTAAGATCTTTAAAATATCAGAAACTATTTTCTGAGTCTTGGAATTTAAAGCAGCTACAGCTGTTCCATGGACTGAGGCAACGCTAGGAAAATTGTGAAGCCTGGCTGTTGAGTTGTTTTTAAATGGAATAACGGAAACAAACAAAGCTGGGTCCCTGCACCGGGCTCCTTCACAGTCCTCAGCAGGAGACAAACTAACAACACTGAATGTTCTCTGGGTTTATAAGGCAATACATTTCTGACAAATGAAATCATAATTTCAAATGCACTTTGGAAACTCCAGCAACAAGAACTCACAGTAGATGCTGCTCAGTTAATAGTGTGGGATCAAAAAAGTGATAGGAGGAAATCTTACTACAAGAGATCACTTTGGAAACCACAAAATCATCCAGTAACTCATTTCTTATAAGTATGGCTTTAAACACAATTTTTCTTTGAAGCCAGGCATGTTAGGCCTTAAGCTCTATTACAACGCCGGTGGGGAGCTGGAGAGGCAGCTCAGCAGCTCCGAGCCGTTGTTGCTCTTGCAGCGGCCCAGCTCAGTTCCCAGTTCTCACACAGTGGACCACAGTTCTCTGTTACTCTAGGTCCAGCAGATATGATGGTGTCGTCTGACCTGTGCAGGCAACAGGCATGCACACAATACACATTACATACATACAGGCAAAACAGAAAAGCAAAAATACAAAACCAAAACAAACAAACAAACAAAACAAAAACAAGTTTATCAATAAAAAAGACATTTATACACATAAAATAAAAGTAAATAAATCTAAAAATTATGTTTTATATTTCATGGGGGCTTTTGCTTTTAGAATAGACAATCACTACTTCACGTAGTGCTATGCCTAACCGTCTGGATCCCCGTGGACAAAGGATGCAAACGTTGACGGAAAACTCGTATATGAAACGATATTCAAGTTTAATTTAAAATTACACAGAGGTAAGACTTTACAATTGTCATATTTACAAAAGAGAAAAGTTTGATAACACGCTGTGCTCAAGGGTTCAGGATGATAACTCTTACAGAATTAGATTGGTTCCATCGATTTGATCCGCCCTCCGGGGCGACTTTGAGGGGATGGTTATTAAGTTTTGTCGGTAGAGGGCGCTAGAAAGACATTGCAGAAGGAAATGGGGCCAATTTCTGATCCTGGCAGGCTGGGTTTGCCTGTGGCGAAGAACGTGATAGAATCAGATAGTGCCTGAGTCCCCATTCTCAAGCTAGGTCTAATGGCCGGCCAATGGGCCACGCAGTTCTCTGAGACTATTTAGGTGGGTTTGAGTGCCAGGAGGGAGTTTCCTATTTGCCTCTCAAGCATAGACAAAAGTAATGGGAGATCCATCAATTTCTCATGCAGGCAGTAGCTGCAGTTGCATGTTTCTAAGCGGCTTCTAAGTACCCTCGTTGCTTTGATACCTTCCTTCTGCACTGGGGCATTCTTTAGAGCAGGGCTTGGAGAATTATGGTCAGCTGCCTAAGTGTAACTCACCGCCTGTTTTGGAAGTCAGATTGTTTGGGAACACAGCCAGCCCATTTGTTTATGTACTGTCTAGAGAGCATCGCATGGCTGTGACAGAGAGAGTATGGCCAATGTGTTTACCTTCTGCCCTAGGGTAGAAAATGTTACACAACCTTCATAGTTCTTTATTTCTTTGTGCTGTTCTATCAGGGTTTAATAATTTTTGAGCATTACACTTCCTCTCTTTTAATTGCTGTGTGGTTTCTGTCTCCACATGCTACTTCCTTTAGTGGAACAAAAATACCCACATTCAGGGTTATTTATTGCAGTATTCCTTGTCATTGCAAAAATACACATGAACACCCTAAGTCGCCTACCACGAAGACTGGCTAGTGAGCTACACAACAATCCTTTGACGAACCATTCAAAGTCAGGGTCCTCCAAGTGTCTGTGTGTGTGTGTGTGTGCGTGCATGTGTGTTTGTTTATAACTATAAATACTGCTTTCTACTTCGAACATGGCTTGATCCAGAGCTTGGGAGTTTTTGGAAGCAGACTACTTTTATCTGATGGATTATCAATTCTCAGTACTTTGAGTAGGGGCTAGACTGATGTTTATTGAGAGAGAAGGTATATAAAGCCTTTTTAAATTTATATAACTGTATGGAAAGCTGTGAGAAACAAAGAAACATGAGTTATGACTACCTGTGTTCAAATACAGTTTACTATGTGGTTTAGGAAAGTTCCTTTAAAAGTTCCTTATCCTTTCTGCCAATTTTCTCATAAATGGGAATGTTGTTCACCCACCCAGGACTACCTGGTTAGAACTCAAGAAAAGGTTTAGAGGGCTTGTGATTTCTCGAGGGAGTATCTCAAGAGAAAAATAGGGAGGTGTTAGGGTTAAGACAGTGCAATACTCTGGCCTCAGCTGGAATTTAGTCCTAAACTAACCCACAGGGAGCTCCTGAGATTCACCAAAAGGCAGTCCTGTCCTGCAGTGAGGGCCTCAGTCTCACTCAGTCAGTTCCTGACTATCCTCCTGGGTTGGTGTTTGGGGATATAATGGCCTCAGGTTGCTCCTGCTGGACTGAAAACAATTCTCTGGAGAAAGAAGAGCTGTAAATTCTTAGCAACCAGTGCCTACAACAACTGGGAAATGGCACACCTGCCTGGAAAGGGATGGGAAGGTCAATAACACCCATCATGTTCATCACCACCTCGCAAGGCCACTGTGACAGTGCAACGTGACATTACACGGACAGCACATAAAATAACATGTAATATGCATTGCATGCTTCATCCAAGCATACTTGCAAATTCTTTGTCCATAGAAAATTGCAAAATAGAATACAAATCCTGAAATGCCCAATTTTTTTATTATCTTACTTTATAGCACATATTAGGTGTTTAGTACATGAGGGATGAGTCACATATGCAGAAAAAGTAGCTGTGCACCTCTCTAATTAGCTTCTATATTCTTTTCTTATTGCCTTAAACAACATCATACCTTGGATCTTGTATTATCCTGGGGGCAGTGAAATAGCAGGAGATCTTACAATGTTTTTAAGAAACCCCCCCATTTTTATTTTATTTTTACTCATGCCCTAGGTACTTATTAGTTTGGATGGTATTATTAAGTTTGGATGAAGTCATGGTGAGAAGATCCAGGAACATCTAACCCACTTGCTAATTAGCCTCATTCCCATGATGAGTAGGTAGGACAATGAAGAAAAGGGGAAAAAAAATCCAGGTGCCCCTTTGGTAGCACCTGCACTATAGCAAGTGATTCACAGCGGGGATTTGAGCTGCATAATCACCTGTGTGGCAGCTGGCTCTACTTCTGGCATTGGGTCCTGGCAATTCAGAGCCAGCAATCAGGAAGAGAGATGAGATGTGAAGTGGGTGAAAGGATGAAGTAGAAGCCACAAGGGAGACCTGATTCCACATTGTTCTCCCCTGCCTCCAAGCCTCTAACTTTAATGAAAGGATCCCTTCAGGGGAAGCTGGTGCCTGTCATCGAGCTGAACAACTACCCACTGAGGAGCCGGAGGAACCCAAGGAGGATGCAATTCCCAACTAGCAGCTGAGGGGTCGGAGTGGTCACATCCATATCAAGAAGAAGGGCTGGGAAATCTCAGTGTGAGCTGAGATAGGGCCTGGTGCCCTTGCGTACAATGCCAAGTGTGCAAAGGAGAACAAGATGTTTGTGCTCCTCTAGTCAAAGCTTGCACAAAGCAGCACTTGTGGTCACTGCAGACTTGAAAGTACAGAGGGAAGAAGACTGTTAGGAGCACAGCTCTATGAAACAGATCACCATTATTTGCTGACAGCATCAAAATGTGCTCAGGTCAGAAAGCCAGTGGTCTCCATCATGAGCCCAGCCTCTCAACACAAAATGCAGGTGCTTAAAGGAGAGATGAAGATAGAGCAAATGTCCAACAGGAAATGCCCAAGTCCATCAGCTGTCTCCAAAATGTGGCATCAGGAAGCTGAAGAAAGGATAGTAAACTCACTCTAAGAGACAGGACTTGTCAAACTGTTCAACACACAAAGAAAAGAATACCCAGCAGAGCTGAGTATACACACATGTAGATGCCTTTTGAGCCTGCCCTGTAAAAATGCTGACCGGGTCACAGGAACAAATGATGGAGCCAGTGGGGAGAATGCTCCATGCCCTACATTTAGAAAGAAAGCATGTCTGAAGGCTATTTCTATAAGGAAAATCAGCATGTTCTAAATGGACAGCCAGCTGCTTGATGCTAACCTCAACAGTTACACAGGGAGGATGCAGCCAAATAACTATGTCTAACCTGAACTGTTGCCTTTATATTTTTTCCAGATTTTTCTCCTTGCATTTTTATGCAATGAGATATTTCAAGGATATCTTGGACATTATTAGTTACTTGTTAAGCTGGAAACAGGGAGGAGAAAAGCAGAGAAGAGGGGAGGGGAGGGAGAAGAATGGGAGGGGAGGAGAGAGAAAGAAAGGGAAAGAGAGTGAAAGACAGGTGAGGCTTCACTATGGTCATAACCTCAAACCTCAGTGAGGGTGAGGCCTTGTCCTCTCTCTTGAATTCATGACAGGATGTTGATGGACTCAGTTTTGTGAAGGCTTTTTGCAGGTGGTAACAGCTGCTTTGAGCTCAAGAGTACATACAGTGCCTATGACATTCCAAAAGCCAACATTCTGCCTCTTCCTCTGGCTCTTACATCTTTTCCCTGCACCTTGGAAGAGTGATATAAGCATCCCATGTAGGGGCAAGCATCTCAATAATCACTTTTTTTTTTTCTCAGCGCTTTGACCAGGTATGTTTCGGTACTCTGCCTTTTATTGTATTCCTTAAAGGGGGAGATCTCCTTTACTTAGTCCTCCAGCTGAGTTGTCAGTTTCACTATACCTAGAAAACAGACACACCCAGGAAGAACAGTTGACTAAATAATTGGAGGCCTCAATATTTGGCGACACACAAAGTTGTGCAGCATATCTAACCAGTACCCAAAAGGGAGATGGTCAGAAATATTTGGAGTCAACTGTTGACTGCCACAGAATGAAGAAGGGCAGTGGGATTCTGTTGCTTCAGGACCTCTGTGGAAAGGATGGCAACGGCCAAAGGCATCCTAGTCTCTCCCATGTCGACAACTAAGCACCTGTTCCTTCAGCTCTTGTTCTCCTACATAATCTCTTAATATAAGCCCTTCATTTGTTCTCCACCACCTACAGCATGAAACCTACACTCCTTGTGTTATGTCAGTAGCTGCTGTTCCAATTGTTCCCACAGTAGGCTCAGACATGCTGGGTTCTGCTGAGGGTTATGTGGTGGTAGAGGCTTCCTGGAGAGGAATGTTAATGCAGAACATGGTTGTTCCGGCAAGGGATCACATTCAAGACCTTCTAGGTCTGTGTGATCTGGCTGCAATACAAACACACAGCCTCTTTACCGTCAAAGAATCCAGGAGACAGAGGCAAGCAGTTCTGAGTTCAAGGCCAGCCTGGTATACAGCACGTTTCAGGTAAAGAAAAGCTTAGATTCAAATATGGTCAGATATGCCTTTAATTCCAACCATGAAGGTAAAGTTAGTTTGTAGAACAAAGCACCCATGTTAGAAAGTGATGTTTAATTGAGTGGCAGAAACAGGGATGAAAGATTTGACAGAGTAGAATATGCCCAATTCTCATAAGAAGAGACAGGAAAGGGAAGCTACTTAACGGACAATGAGAGGGAGAACAGGCAGTTCTACCGGGACAGTAATAAAGTGGTTGCAGAGAGAGAACTCAGGTAAAGACCAAATGAGCCAGAGAATAAGGAGACAGGAGATTAGAGCAGATTGCTGGAGTTAGTTTGAGGCCAAGCAGAACAATTCAGAGGCCCAGAGAAAAGCCAGATTGAATAAGTCAGCTTGGAGAGAAGTTTGATCCAGAACAGCTGAGTTGAATCAGGCAGCCCAGAGCTCAGAAAGAACAAGCAATGGTGAACTTATTCAGCAGTAAGTCTCTGAGGCTGAAAACATTCTAGGCCTAGGTTAGATTTTACAGAGACCAAAAGCTTTCAGGACTAGGCCTAGGTTAGTTGACAGAGGCTGTAAGTCTTTGAGACAATTGAGTAAAAGTTAGTTTTATGTTCTTCTATGGATGATAAAAAGCAAAGTTGAAGGACTTCAGTGGATAAAAGTGACACAGGGAAAAAGAAAAATGCACAAAAGCCAAATCCAGTCAAAGGACCTATACTTAGTGACAGCCCCAGGTCTGTCATTGAGATGGGCTGACATAGGATACCTAGGCAAGAGGCTAACTAAAAAGAACAAAAGAGTTATTTTACAAAATATATCTGGGAGCTCAAGGAATCTTTGTCCCGGGCTGTGGATACTATAAAGAGTAGAGAAAGAAATTGCCTCCTCTTCAGTAGGAAGCCCGGCTGTCTTCGCCATGCTGCTGGTGGTGGTGTGTTACAGCGTTGGGTAATCAGGGCATAGGCTCACATCAGCAGACCCAGTCAGGAAATGGTGCTGGGAGCTTTGACAGTAAACAGGGTGCATGGCTCTGTGGTGGCTGTCACTCATGCCCATGGAGATTAATGCAAGAAAACAGAGGAGAGTGCTTAGGCATACAGCAGGCCCATGTCAAGGAGTTCAGAATAACAATCAGTCTATCCAGTAGCTTCTGATGTTGGGGGGAGGGAGGCAAAGTTGTGACATCTGGAGCTAACATTCCATGGGAGAAGCTAAAGGAAAGCAACATAACAGAGCTGGGGAGATGGCTCAGTAGATAAAATGCTTGCCACAATAGTCTGAGGGCTAGACCTGAGTTTGGATCCCAGGGCCCACATAAATGTTGGGTAGGTATAATGGCCTACCTGTCAGTCACAGTTTTTGGGAAGTAGAGACGAGGCATCTCTGGGGCAGCTCCAAATGCAGGTTCAAGTTCAGTCAGAGCCCCTGCCTCAGACAACGTGGAGAGCCATCTAGGAAGACACCCAACATAAACTTGGTCAACCTCAGGCCTCCACACTTGAATACATGTGCCCATATACATGCAAACATGAAGACATACAGACACAACATATAAATAACTTCAGATAGTTTCAAGTGATAAGAAGAAAATAAAAGTATACGTGTTCACATAACATTATATATAGTTTATTAGGACAGAATTCTTACCTGTCTTCAGTTGTGAATCAGGGTGTGACTGTATCACTCTAGGTCAACGCTCCCCCATACCTCCTTCCTTCTGTCCTCCCCTCCCTCCTCCTATGTGGGTGTTGAGATTGATTACAGGTAGACCACGAGACCTGCCAGAAGGGAAAATTTCCCCCCCTCTGTCCTACAGGATGAACACATGTCTTTGTGCATGCTATGCAAACACTTTACCAATGAGCTGCACCCCAGATCTTGCCATAACTCTCATAAGGTCCACAGTCTTTGCTTGTGAAGGATGACAAGTTCTCCATTCAGGAAGAGGGAGATCTCTAGATAAGTATTGTGGTCACCGATGCGGGCACATGGACGCTATCACTGTGATGGTTAAAAGTAGGTTTGGAATCTTGAATCTTGTCATACTCCAGGCTGGCATTAGTGTCCAAGAATTCATCCAGGGATAGTACTAATACTTTCTAATCACTAACATACTTGGCGACAATTAGTTGGGATGTTTGAGTTCTAATATCTACCACCAAGTAAGAAAAGGACCAATGCAAATGTTGATGGAAGAGTCCTGCAGTTGGAGTATGCAAAGGCTAAGAAGGTTGTCAATGACCTGTTTGATCAATCATTTCTTCATTTTTATTAAGATCCTACTTATTTACAGGCTGTGGTGGCAAATGCCCACAATTGCAACTCTTGGCAAATGGAGACAGAAGAATGGCAAATTCCAGTTCATATGGGGATACAAAGTTAAGGCTTTGTCTTAAAAATAAAGCAAAATGAAAACCCAATCTAAAACAGTCATACTCTGGGACCCACACCATGTTAAGAATTCAAGGATAAACTCTCAAAGACCCTTCCCTGATAGAGTTTATATTCCAATAGACCTAAGCTGTGATGGACAGTAGGAGTCGGTCCTACCGGAGAATTATAGCTTAGCTAGGAAGTGTGTCTAGTTGTCCACACTGTACAGAATTCTACTCAAGTGATATTGTTGCCTGTAATCTCAGCATTAGGGAAGTGGATATGGGATGATCCCTTGGACACACTGGCCAGCCAACCTCACCTGGTCGTCTAGCCCCAAGGAATTGAGAAATATTGTCTGAAAAATAAAATAAAGAATGTTACTTTAGGAATGACACCCAATGTTGGCCTCCACACACATGCACACAGGTACACACACATTCGCACGCTTATTCCCACCCAAAGATTGAATAAAAACTGAGGGTGACATCCTAAAGAACCACCAGAACTGGATTTCCTCAACTCAGAGTATAAAAATGAATGAAAACAAGCTAGCACTGGATTCACATGGATGGGAGCCATGAAGATGTCTAGAGTCTCTGGCTATTAATTCAGCTCATCTACTACACTGTATAGCCAACAGCCAAAGAAAGGAAATCCCACACACTCTGGCCCTTCCCTTACTCTTACTTTACCCTATCCTCAATTTCCTGCCACAAAATCTATCCCAGGCATGGCTCTCAGACTTGCTGACTAACTGTGCCTTCTGTTCCCATCCATGGTTGAATGCAGCTCCTGCTCATACACTAGCCATTTGACCACTTGAAGTAAATTTTCTGCCATGAACAAGCTTGGCTCTGGGGCTTTAGGGCCACCCACCTGTTCTGTTTTCTTGGTAAAACCCGAAGCTGCAACCTTTAAGAGAGGCCTAATCATTTTGCCATCAACCCATGGCTCCAGGGGCAAGCCTGTTGCTATGGCAACCTAGATGATCTAGCAAGCACACTGGCTGTCACTCTGCTTTGGGACTACTAGGGCTCAGGGAGGGGTACATCAGCTTCCTTTGGGAGGTAACAGCCCTTATGGGCCAATTATAGAACAGAGGGCAAGATGCCTCCTTCACCGTGTTCTAGCAGGCCCTGTGGCCCACAATCAAACTCCACAAAGGGCTTCTTCTTTTCCTGCCCCTGGAGAGATTAGAAGGGAATTTAGAGAAATTGCCAGGTTTCATTATGCAGCTTTGAATCTTCATGTTGATTCTCTATGGGGGCCAAAGAGGTGACATTTCTCTTTTCTTTCCTATTAGGGTGCAACCTGATAGTCTCCAAGAGAAGGTAACAGGGTTCTTGCACTCAGAACAACATAAAGACCAGGTTGCTGTTTGTACTGTGTTGCTCAAGGCGGAAAGTGTAACCCTGCCCTTCATGGCCACCTGACTTCCATGACCTCTTAACCTCCATGCCCACCTTCATGCTCACATGACCTTCATGGCCATGTGACCTTCGCATAACATCTATTCATGTACACTTAACCTGTATGAGCACATCCCAACAGATTTAGCTCTGTGACATCATTTTCATGAAGTTTTGGAATATTTTTATATCAGTCTTTCATCCTTCCTGGATCCTTCATCACTTTGGCCTCCTGAGTTCTTTCTCTAAACCTGGAAAATTACCTTCTCTGAATGTCCCTTTTCTCAAACACATATTAAGCTCCCATATTCTACCTGCTTAATTCCTTGCTAAAGCCTTTCTTCTTGAGGACACTCTTGCTCTACAGACACATCTTGTTTATGATGATTTGACAATTTTTTCTCTCTCTGTCTCTCTTTTGTGTATTTCCCTTAACAGAATAGGTTGTGATGTTTTGGGGGAACATCATACATTCCTTATAATAAAGATGTCAACTAGTACTGGCTTTATTAAGTAGGCACACCTTCCTTCACATAATCCAAAACTGATCTAAAGATGGTGGCTCATATCTATAATCCCAGGACTTAGAAAGCTGAGGTAGGAAGACCAATGCAAATTCAAGGCCAGCACGGGATACATAGTTTGTTCCAGGCCAACCTGAGCTACAGCATGAGACCCTGTTTCAACTTCTACCTCACCTACCCACAAACACATATGAAATTTACATTAAAAAAAAAACCTGTTAGTATTGGTTTGGTTGTTGATGAGGACTCACAATCTGCTCTTTGACCTTCCTGTGGCTGCTTGGGAGCTATCTTTTCTTCACCTTTCAGTGATCTCAGCCACTAACTCACACAGAAATGCCCAGGACACTGTTATTATAAAATAATCACAAATGTAAATGTCTGAGTGGCCTCTGTTTGGTATGCTCTTACATTCCTGCAGTTGTTTATTTGGTGGTGCTTCCACAAGTGCTACTTTGGTGTCTTCCTGTGACTGATTGCCCCCACTGACTTATTGTAGAGTCTAGAAACCCAGGTGTCACCCCAGACTATCTCTTTAGTCTCATCCTCCAGATTTGATCCTTCTGTTAGTTTAACCCCAAATCTCACTTATATCTGCCCACTACTACCATTAACAGCCATCATCTCTGTCTGGGGTTGCAGTTATCTGCTGCCTTTTCCTTCCTGCATCCCTGCATACCAACTCATCTCTAGTTGTAGTCTGTGTTGCAAAGCGATTTCATAATCTAAGTCTAAACATAAATCCTGTTTAAAACCATGAAATAGTTCCCTATTTCCTATTGGTATTGCTCCTCCCTAATGGGTCATCCTAGAATGAACTTCTGAACTCCAGTTCTAGGTCCTCATTTAAGAATAAAAGGTAGAGGATTTGACATGACCTCTCGAAAAAGCGATTTAAGCAGTTCAAGATGTGTCCCTACTGATCTGGGTGGTACTTGAGTGAAATTCTTGTCAGAGAGAAGCTAAAAGCCTCCCTGGGTGATGTCTTACCTCTCAGCCTAGTCCACAGCAGCCCTGATCTTTTTGGCCTATAAGAAATCCTTGTTTTTCATACTGAGGAGTTTGAATTTTATTCTGAAAGTAGTATGGATTTAGCAAACAATTTTTAGCTAGGAGAGGTAGAATAAAATGAAGATTTTTGAGAAATTTATCCAGTTACCACATGCGTTATGATTTAAACAGAGAAGTGACTGGAGCAGGGAGACAAGTTGGTGCATAATGATAACCTGAAAGCATGATGAAGCTGTGTCTGAGGTTTTATTGGGGACTGGGTGAATGTGAAAACTTGGAAGAGAAATAACCATAGGCCTTACATGTGGATATAGCTGAGAAGTGATTCTACAGTGAAATGCTGGGATGTGTCTGCCCTCTATTTGCTCTGGCATGCATATGCACTAAAAAGAACAAAATATACTGCCCTCCCTCACCAAATTCAGATTGGTGCTTTTAAACCTCCAAGTGGTATTATTTGGAGGTAAGACCTTTAGGAAGTAATTAGGTCAAGACGGTGGAGCCTTCGTGCATAGGATTAATGTCTACAGAAGACACCAGAAGAATGATCACTTCCCTGTCATGCTAGGATCCATCTCATATACAAAAAGACAGGTTTTGTTTTGTTTTGTTTTGTTTTTTGTTTTTTGTTTTTTTTTTTTTTTTAAGGGACAGACACACTGGCACGTTCATTTTGGAGTTCCCAGACTCCAGAACTCTGACAAATAAGTTTCTGTTATTTAACCTACTCAGTCTATGGTGCTTTGTTGTTGCAACCCAAACTGCCTAAGACTTAGAATATTTACAGTTATGGTCAATTCTTGTGGACCTAGGCAGATAGTTCCCAAAGTTCTTTGCGTTCTTCGCTTACATGACATTTTGCATCTTGATTTGTTGCATTTTTTTACACTCAGTTTACAAGTCCATTTATCACATCTGTAGCCAAAAGGTACCTTCAAAAGGTAGCCCTTGGCATCTCAGCTACCTGTTATTGTGGACTGAGAGGTAAAGGGCCAGCCAGGAGGGCAGTAATGAGCAGTAAGGACACCAAGCTCAAGTAGGGGTATCTTAAGCAAGTGGAGACTAGGGGAACCTTTGGGCAACAGTAAAAGAACCAGAGAGGCTGTGAAGAGATGATACATTGGAAAAGAATGCCAAAGCAGTGCCTGGCTAGGGAGGGGTGAGAGCAGAGAGGAAGAGGAGCCAAGGTTCAAGTTCAAGTACACTGGTGAAGGGAGAGAGGTTCGAACTACCACTTTTATCAGGCCACCTACAGTCACCTTTAGATTGGCCAAGTCTCACTTCCTTGTTTGAGGAGTTCATAGTAATTATGTTTTTCTTTTCTTCTGTTTTTCATGCTGGTTGAATGGGAAAAAGAAAATGGAGATAAGAATTAAACTGGTAAATTTTACTGTTTGTTTTAACAGCCCAGAGAAAATGGATAGTGGTGGGACTGCTGGACAGTAGTTTGGAAATACTAAGAGAGGGGTAAGAAGATGGTCCTGTGGGTAAGCTTTGCAAGCATGCACCTACGAGTTCTGAAATGAAAGCCCGGCATGGCTGCAGGCAGGCTTGTAATCGTATCACTGTGTGGGGTAGGGACAGGAGGATTTCTGGGATTTGCTGGCCACCAAACTTAGTCAAAGGAGCTGTCTTAAGGAGTAACGTGGAGAGTGATAGAGAAGACACCTGACATCATCCCCTGGCCTCCACAAGCACTGGTACATATATGTACATCACACACATACTCAAATACGCAAATTGATTTGTGTTCTACTATTCCCCACATGTACTGAGACCAAAGAGTTAGCAGCATTTATTTTTTATTTCTTGGAATTCAATCTTTAAATGTAGCAAATAGTAGATAGAAAAACTAACTTTGATATGTCTAGTAGGGAGAGAAGGTTTATTCTTATGTAAAATTTTACTATATTACATAATTTCAATCTATCAAAATATTGTGTGTAAAGATTAAAATTTCATATACATTTCAACACATTTTCCATGCTTTCTTGTTTTGTATGACTTTATGAGTACATAAGGAAATATATAAACAGATTCTCTAGCATCAGGAAAAGAAATAATCCCGAGAAAAACTGAAGGAATTCATAGTCAATAATTTTACAATTAACTTTTATCATATATAGCCTACTCTACAGGTCATAATCTGTAACTAATAGATGATATAGGTCAGGTTCTTGAGTAGTTAATAATAATAATACTGTGTATGCGTTATAGATTATCCTGTCACTCAAATGCACTTCAACAGAACAGTTGCAAGCCAGGCTGGGCTTTAGAGAGGTCTCCATGTAGTTGGGTTCTTATTCTCAAAGGCACCTGGAACCAGGCATGTGAGGCAGCCCACGGGCAGTTAGTCATTGGGTTTCAGCAGCAGGTCCTCCTCAGCTCTGACAGACTGGTGTCTGTTGCACAGGACATAACTCCAAGCCAAACTGCCACCATCTCTATGAGTTCGGCTTCGGCTTCACCATACTTGGGCTTGTTGAATATTGCTGACCCGCCTCCCAACCAGCTGTATGCAGTTTGCCCTAATTGCACATGATCTCAAAGAAAGGCTACAATATACAGGCTAGGAAGGACAAGGGAGAGGATAGCTCTATCTCTGTGGACATGGAGGGTGTCATTATCCATGATGGGTGTAGATCTTCTAGTGTGGCTGATTTAAAGCCACTCACACTCCTGTTCATAATGTCGTATCCATCATTATGTAAATAAACCCAATAAATTCATTGGTTCCCCAGAGCCAATGTTAGTGCGCTCATTCCTCCGTGTGTCTTTGGAACTTTAAGAAGACGGGTAGATTTTGTTTATATCTCTCTCAAGGAAAAAATTTTACTGACACTGTTTCTGGTGACTGTGAACCTAGTGTCAGAAGATTTTCCTAAAGAAGCCAGACATGACAGTACAAGTTCAAAACAAATTAGCAAAAAACATTTTTGTGGGCCAGAGGTAGTAGCACATTCCTGTAATTCCAGCCCTGCAAGGCTGAGACAGGAGGATATGACTTTAAGGCTAGCCTGACCTAAATAGGTAGACCCTTGTCTCAAACAAAACAAAACAACAAAAATAAAACACCCAATCCCACCCCTCTCCCTAATAATAAACAACAAAACCCCAAATCTGTCTGTGAACCCCCAGGAACCTCTAGTATGAAGTGAAGAGTAAAGGCATTAGGCAGTAATTAACTGTCAGTGTATTCATGGATGGAACCACTGGGCTAGCTTATAGCCTGTGTCTCATTCTTGTCACAAAGAAGCATAGTTCTACAGGGGTCAGTCTGAGTGATGGCTCCCTGGAGAGAACCCAATTCCATTTTAATCTTATACTTACCCACTTCTGTGTGCTCATCTTTAAGATGAGCAAGGTGATCAGAAAAGGGGGTATAAATCATAAATCTCTGGAACAGAGTACCTCCATGTATCAGTAAATCAGTGTTTGGATTTCCTACTGGATTCCTGAGTAACTCAGCATTTGTCTGATCTATAGAGTAGGGACAGCTCTGGGTTACCTGACAAATTACAGTCCTTGTGCTGAGAAGCAGAGTGTGGCCTTGATCGATAGTGACCAAAGTTGTGTGCCTGTGCTCTCCAGAAACTAGCCAGTCAGCTTAGTTTTGGCAACAGGCATCATTTTTCTAGGGAATAAGAATCAAATTTTAGTCCTTGCCATTCATTCAATTTCTTGTTTTTATAACTCTTTTTTCATTCTTTGAGCCCCCAGGTTTATCTTGCTCCTTGCTCCTCTGAGGCCTTCATCTGTGTAGCAACCAACTGCTTTTTGGGTACCTGGTGCCTTCCTGAGTTGTTTCTTCTTCTTCTTTACTCCATAGTTCTCTTAGTTCTCTTAGTTTGGCATCTTCAGAATCTTACTAAGATCCTGTATGTGGGCTTCAGGGAGCAGCTCAACATAAGCGCTTGCTTAGCATGTTTGGGTTCATTCCTGAGCACTTAATAGTGCCACACACCTGTAATCAATCCCAGATGTTAGAAAGTAAAGGCAGAAGGGTTATAAGTTCAAGGTTGTTGTCAGTCTGTACTACCTTTAAAAGACCCTGTCAAAGAAAAAAAAAATCCTGTATGCTACAGATTAAGATCCATTAGCACTGAAAGATCCCTTTTGGGTATGCAGTCTTAAAATGAGGTACATTGTTAGTGCTGTAACCTGTTTAACCTGCTTAAATTCTATAGACCCTCCTTTGGGACCCACTTTAGCTCTTTGCATAACTGAAGCTCCTCTGTTAACACCTGCTGTCTCCTTTAACACATCAGAAGCCATTTTGCCTCCAAGTCTCCATTTTGATAGCAAGGTGAGATAGAGTTCAGGTTCTCAGTCCCCCACATGCCTGAGACCAGAATACAATTCAATAGTTCAATACTGGCTGCCTAGAATAAAACAATAGATGATAAATCCATGTTCTGCTTCAGTTAAAGATAAATGTATGTTCTATTAGATTTAAGATCGCAACATCATTCTGCTGTGCCCTTTCTCCCTGAATGGTGGGGAAATGGAAAGTCTCCAAGCCTCTAGCCTAGCCAATCAGCTTGAAATGTTTTGTCTAGCTACCTAGATACAACACACTTGGAACGAAATCTATTATATTTAGCTAGTCAAAATGATGTAATGCTGACCACCCCCCCCTCCTGCTTCCTATACCTGGTTACCTGATTGTTACCTGGTTACAGTTTTTCCTATAAAATGTCTTAGAAACAGACTGACGTCACAGTCTGGCTCCTGAGCCCAGATTATGCCCCTGACCGGTCAATCTTTATTCAGCGTTCGATAAACTTCCATCAGTTTGAGCCTGGTGTTCAAGAGTTCAGTGTGAGGCTATTCCTGAACCCATAACAGTTAGTATAAAATGCATACTAGATTCAATCTAATACAAAATGTAAAATACCTCATTCATTAGAAATTATACTTATTTTTATTTTACTCGTGTGTATGTATGTGTGTTCATGCATGTGCTGAGGCTTGAACCTTGAATACCTTGGTGGATGGGCGTAGGACAAACCTCTACTAGTTGAGCCATTACACCAGCCATATATGTTTTAAAAAAATATGGCTCATATTGAAATAACAATATTTTAGATACACTGGACTAAACAACTGTATTGTTGAAATTAATTTCGTCTTTCTTAATATGGCTACTAGGAAAATTGAAACTATGTATTGAGCTAGCAACAGAATTCTACTGGTCCTTGTTGCTTGAGTTACAGTGATGATATTCTTTCATCTCTATAAGGACAAAAGTATTAAGAACTCAATTTGGATGTAACTTTCCAAAATTAATCCCTTTGTTAAAAATTAACAGCTTTCTCTGTGGCATTCTGATTTTAGCATATGTGTCACCAGAGCCAATACACATTTTTTTTAAATTGTCTTGTTTTCCTATTATGTGGATCAACTGTACCCAACAGCAAAGGCTTTGAACATGCTAGGCAAGTGCTTTACAGCTCTAGACATTCTGTGTTGATTTAGTGTGTGTGTGTGTGTGTGTGTGTGTGTGTGTGTGTAATTTTTATCCATGCGTATGTGTGTGGGTGTGCCTGTGTGAGTGCATGGTACTGAAGAAGGTCAGAGGCATTGCATCTCCCTGGGGCTAGACTTACAGGCAGTTGTGAGCTTCCAGATGTGTGTGCTGGCCCTCTGGGAAGCAAAGTGCATGCTCTTAATCATTGAGCCATCTTTCCAGCCCCTCAAGTTGCTTGCTTTCTCCCTTCCACCCCCCCTTTTTTTTTTAACTAAAAAAAAGCATAAAGTTTTCTTGTCTGATTCAGATGTAGGTATAACACAAATGCATTTAAATGTGACAGGGGTATAAGAAAACACTGGAAGTAAGCAAGATTGCCTTCCGATAAACCGGTAGCAAAACACAGTAATATATACACCTGGACAAGCATCAACCCCAGGAGAAAACCCAGCTCCTTTAATTACTGTACCTACAGGCATTATACTGAGAATTGTTTCTTTCCACTTGAGTGAAAACATACTGCTACAGCACAATAAACTGTTAGGAGTTTCTTCTCTTATACTCACTTTTCCCCCCCATGCTCATTTTTTACATATGCTATATAGTGATAATTAATTCACGTAGTGCTTTGATAAAGACAATAAGCACAGATTTGGGAGGGATTAGGTCTACTCTGCCTTTACTGCTTGTTTCTTCGACGGCCCTGAACCAGCAGCTGTAGAGCAGGAATGGTAGGACAGGGCTCATGATGGATCCGCTCTGCAATTAGCTAAAAAAAAAAAAATTTTTTTTTCATTCTCATTGTTGAGAACTGCTCTGAAAAAAATGTTATTCTTCATCTCCACCTTCATGCGAAGAACTTGGAGAGAACCACTGACCACTGTTTGCTTTTATTCGTCCTCTGTAACTTGTATGAACCTGGAGAACTTTTAAGGTGGTCTGTGGCTTGCACAATATATCCCTGGTTGGCAAGGAGAGAAAACTGGCTGGGATATGTCTGCCTGGAGTATACACAGGCAAAGGAGACCCGTGCACTTCCTGCTGACCAGACGGAGGGCCAGGAAGCCAGCTGTGAGACAGATTGAAGGAACTTTGCCCAAGAGTGCAGACTTTATGCCAACAGTGAGGCCATGGTTGCTGAAGGTTAGAAGCCAAAGAGGGACACAGACGCAGCCGTAAGCAGGTAGGGGGCTTCCTGGTGCTAAAGGTTCTTAGAAAAGCCATCAGATGTGACACAAGAAAAGGACCCCTTTTTACACACGTATTAAGTCTCAGAAAGTATACTGGAGAGCTAGTGTGGATAACATAGATCCCTGTGCGTCTTTTGTAGTTTTCCTTTGTGGTTCATCTTTGTCTAGCCCTGTTTCAGCACCTTTCCTGTGCAGCTATTTAAAATACCTACAGTTTCTGAACCCCTCTCTTCTGACAGGCTGAGAACCTTCTGAGGAGGGTCTGGTTTAGAGGAGCTCCTGTGTTGTACACACTGCTTGTTGGGTCAAGCAGTCATTAGCCAGGCATCCTTTAATAACAGTATCAAGCCACGTGATCAGAAGCACAACTTTGATTCCAACACTTCCAATCAGAGGCAGGCTGATTTCTATGAGTTCAAGGCCAGCCTGGTCTACATACTTGTCAAGATCCTCAATAAAATCTTGTAATGACTTATAGGTTAAGTTTAGCATGTTAAGCCTGCATTGTTCAGTCTAAAGACTGATTCTGAAATGGAAGGAGAACAAGAGCAAGGAAAGGATAGGAGAACAAGACCATCTTGTGTTACATATTTGAATAGATACCACTAAGTCCTGAGGCATTGAAAACAAAAATTAAGTGCTACGGACACTGAAAATGTCAAAAGATCATGGTTAGCCTGAGTAGTTTAGAGCAGGCTTCATTTACCACCCCCCCCCACCCCCAAGAACTTCCAGCAGGTGTATTCTGAAGAGAAAGGCTTGGGAATTATGTATTTGAGAAAAAGAAAGATCTGTGACTAGAAGATGAAAAAATTGAATGGGTATAGGCGTGTTTTTCAGAAACCTCAAGTGTTACAGGCTCATTCTTAGTTCAAGTAATGAACAATTGCTTTTGGGTCCTTCTCACTGTAATATAGCTCTCACCATTATTCATCCATTGTTTACTTCTTGTATTGAAAGGAACAACAACAACAAAAAGAAAGGAACAAAAAAAAATCATGTCTTACTGTCCCACAATGTGGAGGCAGTTAAGAAGATAGAATACTAGGGCTCAGTACCACGCACTCCAGTTTTAAAAGAGTCAATACAAATTTAAGTACTTCAACAATCTGAACTCAAGAGGCTGAGGCAGAGAGTGTGCATTTGTGGTGACTTTCTGCTGTTTAATGAGTTTGAGGATCAAGGTCAGACAGAATTACAGTGAGAGCCTGTTCAGAAATAAATAGGCAAGCAGGGTATAAACCTGTAAACCCCAGCTTGTTGGCAGCTGAGACAGGAGGGCTGTTGCATTAGATGCCAACCTGAGCTACATAGTGAATTTAAGGCTCAGATGGGTTACAGAGTAAGATTCTTAAAACAAAACAAAGACCAAACAACAACAAAATAAACAAAGAAAACCAAAACAGACAAAAAAAAAAAAACAAAAAACAAAAACAACTAAACTAAACTCCAAAATCCAATAAAATTAAACTACCACCATCAACATAAATTTTTTTAAAAGCATAAGTTGCCCCAGACAATCCTCCAAAAAAAGCAAAAATGTTTCACTTGGATTATTTTTGCCTGTGTTATTATTGTGGTTTAAAAAGGACTGATTCCCCCCTCCCCCCCCTGCAAATATTTGCATGCTTGGTCAATAGGAAGTGATGTACTAGAGAGAAAGATCAGGAAGTGTGGTCTTGTTGGAGTAGGTGTGGTCTTGCTGGAGGAGGATATCACTGGGGGTGGGCTTTGAGGTTTCAACTTCTTAAGCCAGGCCCAGTGTATCTTTTCCTGCTGCCTCTCAGTTAAGATGTAGAACTCGAAGCTACATTTCCAGCACCATATCTGCCTGCCTGCTGCCATGCTGATAACGGACTAAACCTCTGAATGTAAGCAAGCCCAAACTAAGTGCTGTCTTTCACCGCAATAGAATACTGTTGCTAACTAAGTTATCCCAGGAGAAAAAATTTTGGACATGTATCGCACCAAACTGGGGACATCAGATTGAGCAGCATAATATAGTACCCGTAATGTACCACTTGTGATGAACTACTAAATCCATAATTACCCACGCAATCACAGAGCATCCACCCCATAAGCCAACAGTTTTCGGAGACATGCTGCATCCCTCTTGCAATAATGAAAATATTATCCTTACTGTCTCAGTGTGTACATCAATCCACTGAGAATGGGGAAAATACATGAGATAAAAAGGGTAAAATATCACAGCTTGATGATAAATTCTTGGGGATTTATTATGTACTTTTTTCACTTTTTGGTATGTCTGATACATTTCCTAATAAAGTTAGATATGAATAAAAACTATTTCCTTCCAAGCAAAGAAGCTGGATTTGATAGGTGCCTATAACACAAGGCAAACTGCCATGAAGCTATTATATATGGCATATTAGAGAAATGTTCATGGCAAAGTGGGAGGTGGATGGGAAACGCCTCTTGGTAAAGGGAAATATTCTGTAGAAGGCCTCACTCGGACTGAGTTCAGCCCCAGACAGCTGCACTTAGGTTCTGCACTGGGTTGGAGGTACTTGTAGTTCCGGACGAGCAGTGAATAAATAGTCTTCTACAATGCTATCACCTTATCCACTTTCTTCTTCCTTCCCCTGGGTCCTTTAAAAGCCAGCAAAGTGAGTAGACATTAGTATATCACCAACATGTTCCAGGTGCTATACAAAGGCTGCTGGTTATTCCGAGTACATTCTCTCCAGAGCTGGGAACCAGGAGTCCAAGGCATTCCTCAAGGTATAGGAAATGTGACACAATCAGGCCAAGGGCATCTCAAGCGCGAGCTCGCACACAAACACACACACACACACACACACACACACACACACACACACAGCCCTTCCAGATCAAAGCAGGGCAGTTAGGTCAGAAAGCTGAGCTTCAGCAGTGGTAGGTTCAAATTCCGACTAGATTTTGCAGCTTTGAACAAGTCATCTAATCGCTTGGAGCTGACACAGTATCTCATTCATAAAGATGAAGTAAAACCTTGGAAGGTTTGTTGTTAGAAGCAAACTCAGACCCTCAAGATCATACCACCAAAGGAAGATTCCATAAATGGCAGCCATCATTCTTGGCCAAGTGCTGGTGTGTTCTCCTGGGCGCGCCTCCTGCAGGGTCCCTCAGGACAGACAGAGCCCGCCTCCGAGGCTAGGTCTCTATGCTCACCGCTGGTGGCCCAGCATCTGTGTGTCCACCTGGAGCAAGCAAGAAAGGAGCGCCAGCAGGTGGGCTGACCCGCTCCTCGAAAGGATCGTCCCCTCCCCGCGGTCCCCATCCCTGTGATGCGAGCAGGTGAGCTTTCGCCTAGGCTGCCGGGATGGCGCCAGCAGGAGGGGTCGAGGCGGAGGGCGCAGCCCGAGGACTAGAGGTGTCCCTCCCGGTGCTGCTTCCACGGCCGCGTTAACCCTGCAGCAGGCTGGGGGGCGCAGGGCCCGTGGACTGCGCGCTCTGCGGCTGCGAAAACCCGGAGAGGCGGATGGGAGCGCTCGAGGCGCTCGCCGCCAACTCCTCCGCGGTCCGGCCGCCAAGCTGGGCATGCTCAGTGCGGCCGCCGCGCCGCCGTCCGCCAACTCGGGAGCTCGCGCTCCCGGGCCGTGGGGGCGAGAACGCCGGCGGCGGCGGCGAGCGACGCCCCCAGGCAGCCGCAAACTTCGCGGCGTCCGCAGTCTGGCGAGACAGACACCTTGCGACGTCAAATCCATTTCCCCATCCCTACCCGAGCGATGGAGGCTCGCGGCCGCCAGGGCAGCCCGCCCGCCTGCCCCTGCCTGGCCGCCAGCTAGGGACCAACAGGTAAACCGTAGGGGGTGGAGAGCGGGGCGCGCGGCGGTTTAGGGGCGGCCCGGGGAGCCCGGTCGCCGACGCGCCCGGTGTGTCCGTCGGTGTTCGCGGCCACCGCTGCTCACCCTCTCCCCAACCCCGGGAGGGCCAGCAAAGGGTTAAGCCGGCCCCGCGCCACGGTGAGCGCGGCCCCCTCCAGCCGCCGCGGCCGCCGAGGGAACCCGCGCAGCCTGTGCACCGGCCGAGCCCGGAGGCACCGGCTTCGCTCCGGCGTCCGCATCCTCCCTCCTCGCGGCCTCTTTCCCTCCGCGCCCGTGGCTTCGTGCCCAGGCGGCGGGTCCTCGGGTTGCCAAGCGGCGGGCGCGGGGCACGGCGTGCCAGGAAGTGGGCGCGGGCCGCCGCGCAGCACCTCCCGGGCCCGAGGACGCCCAGCTCTCCACGGGCACCGAGCCTCCCGCCTAGGCGCCAAGAAAAGTTTTTCCCCCCTTTGCGCCCCTCCCCCACCCCGGCCTGTGGCCCCCTCGGGTGGGTCGGGGTTCATTGGTGAAGAAAGTCACACGTTCCCATCAGCTGCTCCTCCCCCTGGGGACCGGGTGGGGGTGGCGGGAGGCCGGCGCCGCGGCGGACCCTGGCCGACCTCCAGCCCCGCCGCCGCCCGCGGAGCAGGCGTCCCGGGGCTCGGCGCAGCGGGGTGCCCACGGAGGCGGCCTCCCTCCCCGGAGCGCGTCTGCGCGCGGGCAGCGGCCGTCTCCAACCTGCCTTCCCCTGCCTGCAGCGCCACGGCGAGCGAGAGCGGAGGGGAGAGGGAGTCTGTCTGCAAAGTGCTGCTCCCTGGTGCTCAGAGGCGGCTGCTCCAGCTCCAACTCTCATTCATTTCGCCGGTTAACATGAGAGATCATGGCCGCCTTCGGGCTTCTCAGCTATGAGCAGAGACCGCTGAAGCGTCCGCGGCTCGGGCCGCCCGACGTCTACCCGCAGGACCCCAAGCAGAAGGAGGTAAGGGCGCCGGCGGCCTCCGCGGGGGCGCCGCGCTCCGCAGCGCTGACCCGGGGCCGAGCTGGCCCGGCGGGCGTCCGCGGCGCTGCGCTGCGGGGGAAGGGTTGGGGAGGGGATCGGAGGCGGGGCCGGGCTGGGGTATCGGGGAGCCTGGGCCACCGAGACCCGGAGCCTGCCAACCCCCGCGCTGCGCTGGGCGGTCGCTCTGCGGGGGCTGGGTCGCTTCCCGGTTGTCGGGCCTTGCACTGCGCCGCCGGGCGCTTTGCCGCTTCTTCTTTGCTTGCATCTTCCTGCTCGCTTTCCTCCATTTCTGCATGTTTTAGTCTATTTTTCTCGGTCGCTTCGGTAAATCCTCGTAAACTTTTTGACAAATGTTAGAATGCAGTACATCGGACACCGTGGTCTTGGGTTTTGCGCCAGAGGTGTAGGCACGGATGGGGGAGGGACCCTTTTCACATCCTCCAGTTTGGAATGGAAGTCGTTTTTAGCGAGGTGATCCTGTATTTGGCTCTGTGAATGTACCTCTGTATTTCTCCCCTTAAAAAAAAAAAAAAAAAAATTAGGAGAACAATATTAAGGAGAAACACTGAATTTTTGTCTCTAGAGAGGCAATTGTCTTCCCCGGAGGCTGTTTTGTATGTATAAAAGCAGGCAAGTTACCTTAGAAATGAGTAGCTTCCAGGATTACTTATTTATTTGAATTAAAGTAATTGGAGAAAGGCTGTTGGCACAGACAGTAGCGTCAGTGGTTAGTGTAAGCTATGTAGGTGTGTGTCAGGAGTTAACAAGTAATTATGTAACAACTCTCCAGCTGTAATAATGATCACCCTTGGCTATACAATTTGCCCAGAGACTTGCCTATCCTTTCCTTTTTGGTTCACCTGCTCCCCAGGTGTCCTTTTAGACTTTGTCAGCTAAGGCCCACCCATCTCTTTCTCTCTCTCTCTCTCTCTCTCTCTCTCTCTCTCTCTCTCTCTCTTATAGTTAAACATGAAACGACCATGTATTCTTTCGATGACTCTGAAACTCTCTACTGAAAGTTTGCATGTCCACCGATTTCACAAGAGGAGTTCTTTAGGGCTTCTATTTTGATAAATATCTGTTTCATTGGTAGAAGCTCAGCACAGACTGACTACTAATGTGTCTGAGAAATCACTAGCAATTCCTTCTTGGCTTTATCACATAAATTTGAGCATCGAGGGAGTAGTTAAGATTGGAGATAGCTGAGAAGTTTGCAGGTGTGGCTGTAGTCAAATTTGGGTACAGTATGGAACAGGTGCTTGGCTGCCGTTTTTTTGTTTTGTTTTGTTTTGTTTTCTTGTTGTCATTTTCTTACCTAGCTCCAACGGTCTGGAAAGAATAGAGACTCTAAGAACACACTGTAAAGAAAGCTGACTTACTGGGAGGACGTTTTTAAAGTTTTGTTATGGACAGGGACGTTCACTTGGTTGACTTTTCTCATCTTATCACTAATGTCTCACTACATCTTTCTGGAGAGTGACTTAATTGAGGATATCTCCCTAATTTTGGGTTGGTGGCTTGGATTGTCGTGTGTGTGTGTGTGTGTGTGTGTGTGTGTGTGTGTGTGTGTCTACGAGTACGTGTTTAGCATTTATTTTTAAATATGATAGTCACTTTAGGATTTGGATCCTGGAAAGAATAATTTTGGATATTGGGTCATTTTCTAGAAATCTAAAATTGGAAAAAGTGCCGTTAGAGGTTACTTTTTATAGTTTGATTTGAGAAAAATAAGATGATTGAAGCCCAGAAAAACGTGGTTTTATCGGAAGTGTTTGGCGAACAGGCAGACTGGGTTATCAGCACAGCAGCACTCAGCTGAGGATGACTTGTGATGCTATACTTCTGTGATTCGCTTTCCCCCAGGCGACTGATATTCTATCTCTCTTGAGGAGAGAGTTATATGTGGCTGTGGTCAAATTTGGGTACAATATGGAACAGGTGCTTGGCTGTATTTTTGATTGTTGGTGAGCAGATTCCTAAGCTTCAGTTATTTATGTATTATGCTACTCTCTCAAACTTCCACCCAATCCTTGAACAACCAGTACTTTTATTCTTTAATTAACTGTAAAGAAATTACTGTGCTTTCTTGGCTATCTTGACTTTTGCAGTTTACCGCAATATTTATATGGTTGTATAAAATACCAAATCATGTAAATTTGTTATTACACACAAACACAAGGTATATGATCACACATATTTGAAGGAAACCAGTTCTGTACTGCTACCTACCCATCAGAGAGCTGTGGTGATTTGTTTGAGAAAGGTCATGCTGATCTTCCCAAGCTGATCTTGAACTCAGGATCTTCTTGCTTTAGGCTGCACAGTGCTGAGCTCATAGGCCTGCATCTTCACCACATCCAGATGAAGTACTGTCTGAATAAAGGAAGTGTGGGCTTCCAGTTTGACAGTCATGAGCTTGAATTATGGTTGAGCATCTTTGTGGTTGGCAAAGCCGAGTAACTTCTCACTTGTCAACTAGTTTAATTGTGCTCTTCAGAAAAGCCAAAAAAAAAGGGGGGGGTAAAACTTTATGAAAAATATCCCCTCATATTTGTGTAAGAAAAGCTCCATTTCTAACAGAAGCAGCCTCATCACTGCACATGGAATTTTTATTAAGAGGTGATAATAGTGTTCTGGAAATAGGACCCCAGACACAGGAGTGGAATCCTTCAGTGAGGAACTCTGTGGAGATGTGATAAAAGAAGATCCACTAACCTGCTTCATCAGTTGACCAGATTCATTCAAGAGCTTGCGGGACACTGATCTCCCTTTAGACTTTATTAAGTGAGGTGGTATAATCTGCACACAGACTCAGACTGTCCCCTAAACTTTAATATGGGAAATCAGAAAAGTGGGAGTCTTTCCTGATTCTTCCTTCTCTACAGCTTTTCTGCGTATCAGTATTATACACTCTCCACTGTCTTTTGCCTGATCTACTTCCAGAATAGTTTGGATTTCCAGTTCATCTGATGCTTCTTGATTTTATCAACTTGATCAAATTCTTTTCTGGCTTTTCTCCTCCCTGGAACTCTTACGTATGTTGGTCTACCTGGACACTTGCCTGCCTTTCCTCCTTCAACCTCAACATCCATCCTGTTCTCACATGGCTGTGGGGTCTGGAGCATCCTGTTTGCCTGAATCTTGGCTATTTTGTCCATATAACTCTGTTTTCTTCCTGGATGGATGAGCCTACTACTTTTCTGCAAGATGGCTGGATACTAACATATGAAGAACTTAAACTAGAGTTGGACAAAGATTCAGCATACAGATATTTCCTGTCAGGAATTACTGTCAGGCCTGTGTCTTTATCTTCATGTTGGTCTCAGCCCTGTGACCTCCTCAGGCCTTTCTGGCGTGTGTACCTTTAGAATTACTTGTTTGTATCTGGTCATTCCCTACCGATGGGACAGTTTCTTGAGGACAGGGAAGAAGTTTATGTTTGCTGTCACTGATGTGTCTGGCATTGAGTGAAGTTCCTGGAATGCCAAAGGCACTTGTATTTCTTGTAATGTATTATTGACAGGGAGGCAAGTGAATGAAAAAGTGACGTGGCATCAGAGTGGGCAGGTGTAGTTAGGTAAATGCCACGAAGGCTGAGGGCTGTGAAAGTGAAATGAAAGCCTAGAAGGAAGGAGTTGTTTTATCTTGGCTTTGTGGCCTGGACAGCTGACTAGTAGATATATCCAGGAAATCATATTAGTAAGAAAAATGGATTGGGACAGTAGTGAGGTGTCTGGGCATGGGAACCACCAGCAGTGTTCGGGGGGAAGGACTGTGTGATGGGCAGAGCAGGGCTGCTCAGGAGAGGGGCGGCATAGCTTTGCAAAGTTTGCGTGCTGTGTGCACATCTCCCTCCAGCTCCTGAGCAGAGTGAACTCACCTGAAAGGTTAAGACCAAATGCTGGTCTAGGGGTGCATCCCAGTGGCCTCGTGGCGGGTGGCTGATTGTGTGAGGCTCTGGATTCAGATACCAAGTACTACTAAAAGACAAAAAGAAACAAAACGGAGCTGGGGAAGAACCCAGGATATTGGACCTCAGATTCAGCAGGTCTGAGGAGTGGCCTCCGAATTTGCATTTCTCACCAAATGGATTGTAATCTGGTACTGCTGGTCCAGAGTCTGCTTGGAGAGCTTGGTCTAGACAGGTGTTCTACCCTGCAGGGCCAGCATCTCAGGCCATTTCATTGGATTCACTTAAGGATCGTCGTAAGGGCTGAAGCTGCAGTTTGGCTCATCAGCCTACTCAAGCATAGTTTGGTGGGGCTTTCCTCAGAAGTTTCATCCTTTCTTAGCCATATCTAAGAGCATGTCAGGAGACCCCTCAGTCCCTCTCCACCAACTTTCCCCTTACACTTAGAATCCTATGCAGACCTTTCAGGGCTCCGCCCTTCTGGCCCTTGCTCACCTCCATCCACTCCTGCCTCCTGTAGCCACACTTCCTGCCTCTGAGTTGAGGTCTACCAAGTACTGCCTCTTTTGTTCAGAGTCCTCAACTTGTGAGATGCAGTTTCTGTGTGAACAAATTGCTGTACGCAGAGCACAGAGGCATGGTCATGTCACCCGTACTTCACTCAGGTCAGCAACAAGTAGCTGATATCTTGGTAAAGGATCCAGGTTCCTTCTATTGTACTGATGACTATATCCATGAGACCCGCCCTTGGAAATCTGGTTTTATTCCAGCTGTCTACCCTTTTGGCTGTACATTGGGACACTACTGCCCCTACCCCAAAATGTTTAGGTTTTAGTCCCTTGCTGGAGCAGTGTTCATTGTTCTTGGTTTTTAGCTAAGAGATTGTCCCAAAGAGGGAACCTTCCTTGCAGTCAGCTTCTTACCCTGTGTTAATATGCTTCTACAGAGTTCATCAGTGTCTGAAATTCAGTTGTTAGGGTGCTGTATCTACTCTCCATCTTACCATCCTCACTGGGATGTACACTGCATGAGGGTGAGGGTTTGTTGCTGATGATCACATGACTGTCTCGTGTCTGTGGTTAGACTAATTAAAAAAGAAATAAACAACATTCGGAGACCTGGGGGAGGAGTTATGACAGAGGAATGGTCGAAGATACATTGACTTCTCGGGGAAGACTGGACAAAGTGGCCAGTTTCCTGGAGGACTAAGACAGAGCTAGGCAGACTTGGTTCTAGAATGTCCCTTCCCTGGGAGCATTTGTTGGCCTGGATTGCCCTGCTTCAAGCTTCCTTAAAATCCCAGTGTTTGGAGGGGGGGGGGGGGTGACTCAGGTTAGAATATGGGTAAAAGGCCCTGGTTCAGTGTAAAGAAAAGTTGCTAAATGGGGCAGGGAAGGTACTCAGTGGCAGAAGTCTTGCCCTGTATGTCTAAGGCCCTGGATCCATTCATCAGCACCACTTTGCAAAAGTGTTGCTAAATGAATTTGGCCAGAAAGGAGATATACAACTAATTGTCATTCAGGGAGATGCAGTATTTACCTCCACCCCAGACCTGCCAGGTCAGAATTAATGGAGGAAACTCAGGCACCTGTGAGTAACCCACCCATGATTTCCTCAGCACACTGAACCTGAGAAAGACAGACTTTGAAGAAGCTTGTGCTCTTCATTCTAAGGCTTCTCTCATAAAGGGGTTTGGACACTTGTGTCCGTTGATTTGTCTTTGCATTGTTATAGACCTTCCATTGAGAGACTTTTTTTCTTCTTTTTCTTTTTTTCCTTTTACTAAATGCTCCAAGTCACCCTAACAGTGAGAGTCCTTTTTCATTCAAGGCACCCTGTGCTTTGGTGACAGTGGTACCTTCTCAGCTCAGCATGTGATTGCACCAGCTTGCCATATCTCCTGTGGTATTTGTCCAAAACCTTGTGTTTTTGGGAGGAAGGCTCCTGATCCCATCTCTGCCTCTGGGCATAGCTGTAACTCTGGCTGAGCCTTTTTTGGCCTTTTGTTTACTGGGAGCATTGCTTGCCAGTTGCTAGTTTTTGTTTTGTTTGTTCTTCATTTTTGGCAACTGCTCTGTTCTTCCTTTGTATCAGGTTTGTTGATAACAGTGTCCTCATACTAGTTGCACATACCTGAGAGTGGATTGTTATTAAGTTGCAGAATGCCATGGCCCCAGGGAAGAGACATTTTCACTATTGGGTTTGTTTTCCATGTTATGAAGGGAATGTTATTGTATGTGTGCATGTCAAACTGATTCAGTCATTCAACCAGTATCATCAAGCACTCTTCAGGCTCTTTGCCAGCTAGGGCTTAATGAGGACAGGACCCAAACCTCTTCCTGCTGTGTATCCTTGGCTCACACCTAGGACTCAGACAGAACCTTTTTTTTTTTTTTTAAATGAATGGACACAATCATAAATAACTGTAGGAACTTCAGATCCAGAGCCCTGGTGCTTTCCGTCTGCAGCAGGTTTTCAGCTAGGGTGCTGTTTCTTCATTTCCCTCTGGGACATTGATAGTATCTGGAGACACTGGTTATGTGTGAGTTGGTGCTTGGTAGCATCTAGTAGGTAGTAGCCAGGGGAACTACCAGACTTTTGTGGATACACCTAGTTCTGGAGTGGGAAAATGAGGACTGCAGGGGTGACAGACAAGTCAATGAGGAACGGTGTGGTTCAAATGTTTTTCGGAGTGCTGTGGGAACACTGGGCATTGACCCCTTTCTTGATAGAACCTGATAGAGGAGGATTTAAATCTGGGGCTTGTAGAGGAGTACATGGTGCCAAGGATGTGGAGTGCCATCACCCATGAGGGACTAGCTGTGTAAAGGACCTCAGGCAGGAACAGCACAGCCTCTGGGGCCTAGACATAGTGCTTTGTTCTGGTGTGGAGGAGAGAGGTGGGGTCAAGTCCTAGCTGCCCTGTGGTGGTGTTCGGATATGAGATTTAAGGTGATAAGGGCCACAGGGACTCTTAGAGTCACATTGAGGTATTGACAACCCTGGGTGACTCTTGTTGCTTGTGGCTGTTGTACGAAATTATTACAAAGTGTTGGGGGTGGGCTTAAAGCAGCAGGAATTTATTTTTCAATGGTCCTATTGGGGAGTCTGAAATCAGGGTGCCTGAGACCCGCTAGAGGTCTAAGGGAGGGTTCTTCTAGTCCTGTGTTGCTTCTTGGCAGTTTAGGTGTTCACTGCTGCTTTTTTTTTTTTTTTTTTTTTTCCAGCCTTATCACTCTTGCATAGCTTTCTCTTACCTCTTCTTCTAGGGGCTTCTGTCATAATGACACTTGTCTCTGGATTTAGGGCCTACCTGGATAATCTAGGATGATCTCATACATTGTTACATCCATAAGTAAAGTCTCATCACATAGCCTGAGATTCTTCACATTCTTCAGCAGTTACTCAGGTGGCAGGTTGGGCAGAGTTGATGTGAGCCTAGAGAGATGGCAGGAGGATCTGCAAAAGTTGGAGTAGCCCACTGACCCTGAGGAATGGAATTTCAGAAAAAAAAGTCGTCTAGCACTCTTAGTTTAAGCCAGAGTTTCCCAAACTTTGTTTTCAAGACCTCTTTACACCCTTAAGCATCAGAGAACCCTTACAACATTGGTTTGTATTGGCTAGTTGTATTTCTTAATATTTACAGAAATGTTAGAAATTAACAGAAAATTTTGAAAAGCGTATTTTTATATTCACTCATTTAAATATGATAGATAATTTTACCTATTTTTTGTGTGTCTGTGATGTTGGGGATCAAGCTCGGGCCTTCTGTGTGCTGCAAAAGCTTTCCTTGATGTACCCGCACACCTTCAGGTGACAAGCAGCGCTTCTCAAATCAAAAGAATTGATGAAAAAGAGATAGCTTTCTGCATTTCTGCAAATCTGTTGAGTGTGCGGATTTTCATAGCTGGTTTTGCATTCATTCTGTTTCAGTCTGTTGTTTTGATTGAAGATCATGAAGACAAGCTGCCCTCTCTCAGAGAAGGAGCTGGGAAGTTCTTCAGAGCTGAGAGATCTCTAACTTGGAAAACCACTGGCTTAGGCTGTTGGGAGAGAGGTTGATGCTGATCCCCAAACCAGTGTGCCTCAGAAAAAAAGAGCTTTATATTTCCCCCCCTGAAGGTGGAGAAATGGAGTAAGAGGAGGGGAGATAATAAGGGTTTTTTTGGGGTGTGTGCGTTTTCAATTCTAGAAATTTCTATTAGTGAAGGCTGAAACTTTGTAGATTAGTGGGTAAGTAAGTCATGCCTGTGATGGAATAAGAGTTGGAAACCTTCCCTGCTGCTCCAGGCCCTTGTGATAGGTCAGTTAAAATCTCATTTTCCTATACCTGTTTAATATATATATATTTCCTTTGGAACCTTTGCTCCTGTATCCCTGTCTGCTGTGTTCTTATTCCTGTGTCACCACAAAGTACTTGCTTACAGATCAGCATTGGGTACAGTGTGTGCCTGTTCACCTTTTGTTTTGCTGTCCCCAGCCACTGTTGCTTTTGTGCAGTGAGAGCTTTTTTATCCACTTACTGATAATCAGAAGCAAGGGTAAGAGCTGGTATGTAAAAAAAGAATGCTAATAATTGTTGGCTGGATATGGGAATGGGGTAACAGTCATTATCAGCAGATTGTTTGTATTAGAAACCTGTTAAGTCATAGCCTGGTATAGGGAATAGCAGTGCCAGGATGTGGAAGAAATGGTTCCTGCTTTTGAAAACTTGGAGCATACCTAGTTAATGTACAGGATACCAGAGTCATTAAAAGGTGCTGGTGGGAACAAACCTGCAATGGCTTGTTCCATTCGTAAGTGTTTAGAGTGATAGTTTCCTAGGCTGAGCGAAGAAGGGCTGGGCAGAAGTTCTGAGCACACAGGTAGGACTGTGTGCTCGCTTTCTTTCTTTCTTTCTTTCTTTCTTTCTTTCTTTCTTTCTTTCTTTCCTCCTTCCTTCCTTCCTTCCTTCCTTCCTTCCTTCCTTCCTTCCTTTCTTTCTTTTCTTCTTTCCTTCTTTCTTCCTTTCTTGATTTACTATTTTTATTTGTGTGTGTATGGGTGTTTTGTCTACGTTTGTGCTCTATATGCATATAAAGACCAGGAGAGGTTGTTGGGTCCGCTAGAACTGGAGTTGCAGAAAGTTTCAGAATTGAACCTGGCTCCTCTGGGAGAACAGCTGATTCTTTTAACAACTGAGCCATCTCTCCAGCTCCTTCTTGTTTCTTAGACCATCTCACATAGCCCAGGTTGGCCCTCTAAGTCCTAGTCTTCTTCTCTTCACCTCCTAAATCCTGAGATTATAGTTATACTTCCCCTTTCAGTGGACTAGGGGAAGGGAAATGGGGGGGGGAGAGAGAGGGAGGGTGGGACTGAGAGGAGTTGAGGGAGAGGGCTTCAATCATATAATGAATAAATTGCGAAAAAATAAAAATAAAAATAAAACAAATTATATACTTACTTTTTTGGCCTGGAGCTAGATGAGCCCAAAGAAGACTAGCCCAAAAAGGGCAGAGAGTAAGCACTTCAGAAAAGAGATGGCTTTGGTCGCCTCTTGAGAAAGTTGAAGAGATGTGGCTTCATTGGGGCTCCCTTGAATTCTCTAGACATTTCCAGAGTCAGTTTGATTGTGCTAACTCTTGTCTCAGCACAAGTGATTTGTCCAACAGCCCCTATGCAGCGTGGAAGCGTGGATCAGTTGCTCTCCTCTTGCAGTCGCTTCTTTTCCTGAGTGATCCGCTGAGGTGATTGATAAAGGGCTGTTGAAAACGCTGGCCAGACGAGTTAACAGTACCATGTGTCTGAAGCATTGCTTGAATCTTTTTCGTTAAACTGCTGTTTTTCTTAAAGGTGTGGAGGATCTATGAAACACAAGGTCCAAGGCGGTGCTGATCATTTTTCTCCTTAGTCCTAAAGGAAAGACAATACAGACAATACTCATATTTTATTTATTTATTTATTTATTTATGTTTGTTTGTTTGTTTGTTTTTTGAGGCAGGGTTTCTCTGTGTAGCCTTTGCTGTCCTTGACTCACTTTGTAGGCCAGGCTGGCCTTGAACTCACAGTGATCCTGCCTCTGCCTCCCCGAGTGCTGGATTAGAGGCGAGCACCACCACCACCGCACCTAGCTAATTTATTTTTTTTCTTTTTTACTTGAGCTACTATCTATAATAGTAGACAGTATGGTAAATATTTTGTGAGTCAGTTGTTTTTATTTGGTCAGTTTTAAATGAAATGCCAACTCAGCGTTTTGAAGGTTCTTTGTGAACTGGAGATACTGTTTAAATTCCCAGCACTATTTGAAGTCTGCCGAGAGGTTGTCAAATGATCAAACTCTTTGAGATTATATATTCATTTACTCAGTACTTGCCAAATGCTGCCCACTGTGCTGGGAGATATGGGGCTGCAGGCAGGAAATAGAAACTTGCCACCCTTCTCCCTGAGAGGAGTACTTCTTTGGTGTCCCGGTGGTGAGGGCCTAGATTGTTTTAAAATTAAATTTTAATCTGTTGCAGCCTGATCTGAATACACGATAACAACGAGTTGCGAGCGAAGCTCCTTGTTACTTGTGTGGAGTGGCAGTTGTCACCTTGCTTTGGTGTCACCTCATGGTCCTTGTGTGCGTGTTGCCTGCTGAGGACAGGCCCTGCTGTCAGCCTGCCTCTGGAGTGTGGTACTGTCACATGCGCCTTTATGTCCAGGTCACCCACCTGTCTAAGACAGATTTCTAAAATGATAGATCATCTTTAAGACACGTTAAGATTAAGCACGAATACGTAATTCAGTACTGTGTAAAGCGCCAGTTACGTCATAGTAGACAGTAGTTTACCAGGTTGGTTTTCCTGCGTGCTTTGTGTAGTTGGGTGTATGCCAGTCTCCATGTCTCTGAGATGAGTAGAACTGTTTATAAGTGACGAAACAGAGGCACAGGAAATATTTGACTCATCTGGTGCCATTTTCAGTGTCTGCTTGCAACTGTAACTGGTATGCTGAAAGTCCTGCATGAGTTAGGTAAAGGAGGCTTGGAGACCCTGCAGGGAACTTGCAGGGCATGGATGGGCAGGAGGGCTCTGCAGATCAGGCTTGGTGGAGCTGGACCATGGCTGGGCCTGACAACTTGGTTGTGGGGATCGATGGTGGGGGATGGTGGCATGTGCCCAGGAGTCTCTGTTAAATTATCTCACTAGTCATGCCTGATAAATCCAGTGTGTGGGGGGAGAGTAGAACCCAGGTGCTTGTGAGGGAGGTGGCTTCAGTAACCAGCTCATGAAGTAAAATAAGCCTGAATAGGACTGGACAAGATGAGGCAGTTGGAGATAATTGGCCAAAGGAAATGAAAAGAGAGGGGTGTGGGCACTGTTCGGGACACTGTTAAACAAGTGTCCAGGGTACTGTCCCTTGAAGACTTCAGAGCGACACGTTTGTGCTAGAACTGTAGCCACATGTCAGGCATTCAAATTAGCGCTTCGCTGTTGAACTGAAATGAGAAGTCAGACCTTCCTCTCCGCCCCCGAGGATTCTAGCTGATTTTAGCCAGTCAGCTGGTTTGAATCTTAGTATGGAAAGGGTCTGCATAGCTTTGGTTTATCTGCTAGTCCCATCTTTAAATTTCTCCTTGAAAACCCGTTACTGGCCTTGTTGTGGGATGCTTCGGTGGCAATTAATAGCTGGAAGTGCCTGGCAGGTTAGTGAAGCATGGCTTAAGAGGTGGGAGAGAGCAAGCTTCCTGAAAATGAAAAGGTTGGAGAGGTCCAGAGGTGTTGACGACGGAGGTCAGCTGTTCAGATTCTGGTGGGTTTTTATTTATTTTTTTCTTGACTCAGAATTACAGTTTAGTAGCGCTGTTTTGTGAAGAGCTGACCTAAGATGAATGAACACAGTCACTACCACTCAGAGCAAAATGGAGAAAACTGCTCTCTGCCCTCCAACAGTCTGGCTTCCCACGGGGCCTGCGTTGAGCTTGGGGTAGGGGTGTAATTAAGGACTGAAGAAGGCGAACCGAAAAGAGCCATGCTGACACAGTCAGTTAACTGGAGAACTAACGCCCATGAACACAAGCAGAGGTCTGTATTTGTTGCCCCTGTCCTCAGATCACTTTACGAACGGGAATGGTCACAGTTAATACTGAGTGGAACTGTGATTGAAAGGAAGAATTTACATTAGAAAGTCTGAAATACAAGAATCACCTGGGCCTGTGGTGGCTATCCTTGTGGAGGATAGTGGAGGATCTAAAGAGAAAGCCATCTTTTGTGACTAGTTCTGGGGAGGGTAAACAGTCAGATACTTAAGTTCCCTTTCCTGCCTTATGCATATGCAAATCCACAAGTTCAAGTATTTTTCTCCTTCAGTTTTCCTGGAATCTTTCTGAGAGCCACATCCAGGTGTTTGATATCAGTGGGTGACAAGCATTTGAATGGGGTTTGAATATGAATTAATGGAATACAATTATTTAAATGAGTGAAATAAATGCTAAGTACACTGTATTTAGATATAATTGGAACCAAAGGCTCTCCTGCTTTAAAACAAGGGAGGAAATGCCTGCCTCACCAGGCCACTCTGGTTGGAATGAGGTTGGCACCCTGAGTGTGTGCTTGATACTCACTGGTGGTGGACATTTCCATTTAATCCTTTTAAGAGTTTCTTAGCACCCAGTCATGTGCTCGGCTGGTCTCGTATGTGCTGGCCATATAAAGATCATGATGGTAATGATTGTGATGCTTCTGTGTTAAAAATAGTGTATGCCAGTTACTGCTCTGACTGCCACGTTAGGAATGTGAAGCGGGCAGTGTTACCTCCATTCTTAGAAGAGGAGTGGGGAGCCAGGATTCTGGGTTAGGTTAGTTGGAAACACTGCTTGCTTCAGAGGTCTTGCTCTAGGGACTGGATTCTGTCAACCATGGTGGTAGCCAAAGATGCAGCTCTGTACTGCCGCCAGTGCTACCAGGAGTAGCCTGAGAGTTGTTTTCACTAGGTCTCTGAGGTGGCCACTGATTCCAACCATAATATTAAATCTTTTAAAATAAGGTCATCTGCACCTTTATTAGCGACTGGGACTTTGAGACTCCCCCCCTCCCCCCCGCCCCATGGCCAGTTCTACACTGAACAGTGTGTGCACAGTCTGTCCCCATCTTTTGTATGCCTAGGCTGATTTGTCACTGTGCATAGTTGTGTTGTCTTGTGGGCAGAGTTGGGAGATGCTTCCTTTTCTTTCCTGAGCTTGTTTCCTTCCTGCTCTCCTTCCTGGTGTTGATGAAACATATCCCAGAAGCACGTGTTTTAAAGTTCCCTCTATCCCATGACCCTGTTTCCCTATTTTACTAAGTTTTCTAGAAGCATTCAGTGAGCTTATTGCCTCTTCTGCTCCCTCCCCTGTGGCTTGAGGCCTTCACACTTGGTCTCCAGGGATGTCCACATCCCAGAAGCACTTGCCACTGTTGCTCTCTCCTGCCAAGGGCAGTTTCTTCCCGTAGTTTCTCAGTTAATGCACATCAGGTTTCCTCCTTCTGGGGTGGCCGTGCTATCTGTGTCCTCGTCTACCTGACTGTTTGTTAGATCACTGTTGGGTTTTTCCTGGGGTCTGTCTTAGACCCTTGTCCCTTCTCAGTTTCCTCTCTTACTGTGCATCTCATCCCCTAGGTTTGAGTTGTTTCCTATAAGTGGACAGTAATTCAGAACCTTCTGGATTGTTTCGACACGCCTTTGTTATCTTCACCTTGTTCTGGTCAGTTGTTCTCAATATAGACTTATTTAATTGGCTGATAACCCTTTGCTTAGAACCTTTAGTGTGTTTGTGATAAAGACAGGATTTCCCTCTGTGACCACCACACCCTGTGTATTCTGCCCATGTCCAGTGCGCCTACCTGCATCTTTGCCCCTGTTCCCCAAGTGACAGTAACCGTTCATCTTCCCAACCCGAGAGACATCAAACATGCTTTTCCTCTGTGTGTTCCTTTGATGCACGTTGTCTGCGACTGTTACGCTTCTTAGGAATTGAACCTTTTGTCATGAAATGCCTCTTTCTGTTGCTGATAATTCTCCTTGTCATGGAGTTTATTTTATCTGATGTTAACTTGAGCCTTATGTTTATTGTTTAGATTGTATGCATTTCCTTCTGTCCAATTACTAGCAATTTATCTGTCCTTAAAGTGTCAATTAATTTGAAAGTACAACACCTAGCTGGGCTTTTTTTTTTTTTTTCTTTTCTTTTTTTCTCTTTTGGATCTACTTGATAATACCTCAGCTTAAGCACTCCACAACTGTTTAATTAGCATTTACTGTAATGTGCTCTGACTGGACTTGAGTCTGTTGTCCTCCTTCCTGTCCTCTTGATTATTAGACACTTTAAATTTACTTGGTAAGATGCTGGTTATACATTTGTATGTGCATGTGGCTGCTTTATGAATTACGCATTACACTTGAGATTTCTTCATACTCTGTGTTGTGTTAATGTGGTGTCTCTTCATGACAGAGGTCAGAAGTTGGGCCTTGTAAGGGCTCCCTTAGAGAAAGGCAACTCCTTCAAAATCAGAGCTCATCTCAAAGGCCCCTTTCCCATGTGTCTGACTTCCCAGACTAGGTTAAACCCTTCTTTGTTCTCCGAGCAGACAGCATGTCTCTTTGGGGTATATACTGCCCTGGCCATTTGTCTACAGTGGGTTCTCTAATTTTTAGTCTAGTGCTGTATTTATAATTGCCTGTTGATTGATGGAGGGGGAGCCTGAGTTAGGGCTTGTGAAATTCAAAAGACCTCATAATACAGTAAGGGGTAGATCAGTGGAAGTGGCATGATGCAGGCATACAGGTTGAAATACATGAAATTGTCAAGTAGATTAAGTGCAAGTTAAAATATTAAAAAGTAGGACACTTAATAATGGATCAGGCCCTGTGCGAAACTCTGCAACATTTTATCTTATGCGACTTTAGCCCTGTAAGTTATCCTTGTTTCCTTTTAAACAAAGAAGTGATCTCTAGAGAGGCCTGTTACTTGGTGCTAGTGCTATATATGAGATTTGCCTTCTAATGCAGATCCGTGTGAGAGAGTCTGGCATACAGAATAGCAGCCAGACTGGACCACTGATCTTCACTGAGGCTTTGCATTTTCAGTCATAGGGAAATGCTTTGATTTGTGGCCAGAGTCTGATAGGGAAAAGGTCTCCAGCTTTATTTATGGTCTCTGTTGAATTATTCTAGATATTTCCTCAGTTCTTTGGCAGGTAGAAACATGGGAAACCCTCTGGATAAGGTCATGCAGATAAGGAAACTGTTTCAGGAAAGCTCAGTACAGCCAGAAGGTAGGCAGGACAGAAGGAAGGTGAGTGACAGGCAGTAGATGACCCTGCACTGAGAGGCCACATTGAGAGAGGCCTTTAGAATACTTCAAAGGAAGGAGTGTGAGAGTGCCATAATTAATGATGAAGTGTGACACGGAGAGATTCTTCGTTAATGTTTCAGGTCACTTATACCCGTTAACCTTGTACATTGCCCAATGGCTTTGAACTCTGACCATGCTGGGGATTATCATTTGTCCAGGTATGATTATCATGCATTCATGGACATTAGCTTTTTCTTAGAGGGGTCAGCAGACAACCTCAGGGTCTGAGAGAATGCTCTTTGGAGAGAGAGGTACAGGCCAGGAAAAGTGATTATGAAACTGCTAACCAGTCTTCCTGGGTAGCAGTTAAGGGGATGGTTTTCTGCTTTTCTGTTGCCTTTATCCCCTGTGGAGATTTTGTTCCATTCCTTGAATGGTCCCTGAGTTTGTTAGAGGACTAGTTGATGAAGACCACTGGGAGTGTCTGCATGGTTCTCTGTGAGTGGGGAAGGGTAAGCGTGGGCGTGTGCACGTGCACACGTGTTTGCATGCCAGTTCTTAATCTGCCTTTCACATGGAATTTGTGCTAAGTTGGGCCTTTTTGTTTCGTTTCTGGGGTGAGAAGGAGCTTAAGCAGTTTCCAGACTGGCATCAAAATGTTTTCATTTCTCCAAAGAGCTCTTTTTACTTTTAAAAGGTGTGTGTGTGTGTGTGTGTGTGTGTGTGTGTGCGTGCGCTCACTTGTCCCATGCCACACATATGGAGGCCAAAGGATAGTTGGATAATTGGGAGTTGGCTCTCTCCTGCTACTGTGTATGTCCCGGGGATCAAAGACAGTGAGGTCTACCCCTAAGTGCCAGTCCTAGCTGAGCTATCTCCCTGGCCTTGCAGAAATATTTTGTTGAAATGAAAAGATTGCTTTGAAAGTGATCCAGAAAAATAGGAACTTCAGGGAAAATATGTGAGATTTTATGGTTGCATTAGGAGTTTTCCCAAAGTCCCAAATGTCTGATTTTTCTGTTTATATAGAATATGAAAACGTAAAATGTTAACACTAGCTTTCTCTGTTAACATGGGAGTCCCTAGTCTTTTGCTTTGTTTTGTTTTTCTTTCTTTCTTCCTAAATTTGCTTTATGGCTCCTGATGTAGTTTCCTGGTTGATACAACGTATTACTGCATACCTCAGGCTGGGATTCAGGGTGCTCTTGCCTGTGCCTCTAGAATGGTGGGTACAGCAGGTGTCACTGTACTTGCCACACAAGGCTTGTTTTTCAGATATTCTGGCTCCTTTGGGAACAACCTTGTTACCTTTGTTACCTACCTATGGAAGTTCCATATGTGAGCAGCATGGTAAGATGCCATGCTATCTTGGGCTACAAGGTAATGGCTGTGATGTGTCTCCCTAGCTTTGCAGGGAAACCAACTGTAACAGTTGATGGTTGTTACCTCTTTAGAAAGGGCTTTGAGAGGTTCAAGGCTCACAGGGAGGTAGCTATTTGTGTCCCTTACAGATAGCTCTGGCTTGGCAGTATTGAAGTATTCTGCTCCAAATTTTGGACTCTTTTCCAATTACACCTAATTAATCTTGGCAAAACTTACAAAGTAGTCATAGAAGCTTTTTGTTTGAAGGCATGTAACATACACCGCTGCCTCATGCTACCCCTATCCTAACCTGCTTTCTTAAAAGTTGGATCTTTAAGAACACCATCAGGTTGGAGAGGGTGATTTCTTTAAGGGAAGTCTATTAGCGTAGCACTGGCCTTTGAGAGATGTCAACAGTAGCAAACTCTTGAGTGTGAGTCTTGTTTTTAGCTCAGGGTTTGGATTTTTGCCATCAGTGTTTGTTCATTTCAGGCACTTCAGAAAACAGACCATCTATGTAAACTTTGCTTGCGATGCTTGTGGTTTTTACCTGTTTCTGTAGTAACCCCACTTGAAGTGGCTGACACTCAGAGGAGGCAGGGTGGAAGAGAGTGGTGTCAGTTGAGAGCAGAAAGAAGACTACAAAACCAGCAAATCTCAAAAGCCTACTATTTCCTTTTGAGTAAGTCACACCCTTGTGAGAGAGAACATATGCTGCCCCTCAGTGTTTTTCTAAACACGTCAGTGGCAAATCACAGGCACACCAAGTTTTCCTACGATACTCTCCACATGATCCCATTTGTACCCCTGCTGTTACAAACATTTTTATTAACTGCTTTTTAAGGTTGATCAAAATCTTCTTGACTTCAGATATACATTATGTAGTTTTGTCTTAAAAAATTTAAATAATTAATCTGAAAATACGTGATTAGTTTGAGATGTCTTTGGACATGGTTGAACATTCTGTCTTCTGTACGGACCATCAGTTGAGTGGCCATCTTAGCTGGGAGGAGACTTGGTTCCCATAGAATGTGTTTTCTGTATTGGCACTTTTGAAAGTGGCCAAAGAAACAGCCTGCCAAGATATTCATAAAAGCACACACAATGAATGTGCATGGTGTGTTCTAGCAGGCCATGTTCTAGCAGGTTCTTAGCCAAGGTGATCATTTTTTGACTAATCACAGCAGCTTGTGGAACATTTTTTCTGTTTCACATTGACATCAGGTGTCATTCTTTCTGTTGTGTTGTGGTGACCATCAGCCCAGTTCACTGAGACTTTTTCTTGCCTTATTTCCTCCAACTTCTTTTTTTTTTTTTTTTTTTTTTTTCCTTTCTGTATTTTCAAGCTGATTTAGTCTGTAACTCAGTGAAATCTGGACAGGACAAGGAGGTTAGTCAGTCTTTCTTTCTCCTTCCTTCCTTCCTTCCTTCCTTCCTTCCTTCCTTCCTTCCTTCCTTCCTTCCTTCCTTTTTTCCTTCTTCCCTCCCTCCCTCCCTCCCTTCCTCCCTCTCTCCCTTCCTCCCTCTCTCTCTTTTAATTTATAAATTTCCAGGCTATTAGCCAGGCATATGGCACACATGGTTAGCCCCAGCACTCAGGAGGCAGAAGCAGGTGTAGCTCTCGAGCTGGAGGCTAACCTGATGTACAGAGTGAATTCCAGAACAGCCAGAACAGCCCCATCTTGAAAAACAAAAATAAAAACAAACAAACAACGATAATAGTTGATGATGATGATGATGATGATGATGATGATGATGATGATGATGATTCCAGTCTATTTTTTTGATGTGTTGTAAACTTGAGAAAAGTTTTCCCACATCTATTTAGGAGGTCATTTTAAGGACCCGTAGGAGTAGCATTGTATTTTTAGACCATGTTTTCATGTGACATTTGTTCTTGGTGCCATGGGAATGTTTCTTTGTAGTCTAGAGTCATTCAAAGGATAGTATTTCAGTGTTGGCTTTGCGCAGATGCTGCACTAGCATAGTGCATGTCACTTTTCTTACCTGGATTTGACCAAACAGCACCTGAATTGGTAAGGATTAAACGAACCAGAATAAGCAAAAGCAGTGTCCCCTCCATCCCAGTTGTAGGTGGTAGTGAGGCAATCTTCCTGTCGCAAAGCTTATTGCTAGGAACCTACACTTCTGTCTTCAACTCACTGGGGTCTTGGATAAGTTGTGTGGGCAGCTTTGTTGAATCTAAAATAGGGCTGGGGGCTAGGGAGATTGCCTAGCAGGAAATAGCACTGGCTGCTCTCCCAGAGCACCTGGGTTTGGTTCCCAGCACCCACGTGGTAGGTCACAACCATCTGTAACTCCAATTCTGGCATCCACAGACCCTGCCTGCTTGTGGTACACACACAACACCCATGCACATACAAATGAAGAAATGTTTTTAAAAAATTGAGGGCAGCAAGGAAGGAGAGACAAACTATGAGCTCCTCAGAGCAACTGTAATTAAAACATTTTATGATCTTGGGTTGGGAGATGATCACCAGGTATAAGGCTGTTAGGCCTTAGAGTTCAGTCCCCAAGACCCACACGCTAGAAGGACAAAACTGATTTCCACAAAAGATTAAAACAATGCTACAGCCTCTTGTTTCTGTGTGTGAGGGAAGGAGCTGTTTGCTTTGTTTTCTGTTTCCAATTTTTAAGTTAAGAGTTACTGGAACTAACAGAGGAGTTAAAAGAGTAGGACATTTACCATAGTTAACTTTCCTCCCAGCTCTCACAGGAGGTAATGTAGGGGAGGGAGAACTTTGGCTTAAGGTTGATGTAATGACAGTCTATCATGGCAGGGAATTCATGGCCACAGGAGCTTGAGGAGGTTGGCTCTAAGGTTCCCACAGTCAGCAGAAACAAGAGCTGGTCTCATCTTGTTCTTTCCTTTCCCTCAAGTCCAGGACCCCATGCCCTGGGATGGTGCCACCACAGTCAGACTAAGTCTCCCCTGCTCAGTTAAACTTTTCTGAGGACACTTTACTAGACATACCCAGAGGTGAGTTTCCACAGTCTTTGGTCCTTCTGAGACAGCAGTCGGGATTGACTCGGCCGAGGTAAACTCCATGCCCCACACGTTAGAACGTTCACTTGATCTTTCCTGTATGTGTTGGTTTATAAATGGGTTTCTGCTGTCTTGATTACTGTCCTCTCTGCTGCCTTCTCTTACGGTGAACTTAGTTATTGCTCAGGCCGCAGTGTCTGGATCAACTTGATGGCATTTCTATTCTCTCCTTAATCGATATGTTCTCTTGAACAGGATGAACTTACTGCTGTGAACGTGAAGCAGGGCTTCAACAATCAGCCAGCCTTCACTGGAGACGAGCATGGCTCAGCCAGAAACATTGTAATCAACCCATCAAAGGTAAAGCTATTTCCTGTAACTCTTGAAATGGTGTTTGTGATACCCTTGAGGTGTGCGTGTGTGTGTGTGTGTGTATTACTATTTAAGCCTTTTTCTATGTTCAAAATTTTCTCATGTTTGCAAACCATGAAGCCCACATAGTTTTAGTTGTGAGGCACTTCATTCTGAGACTACAGTGTCCCTTTCTGCCTTCTATTCATTTTTTATGGTTTTCATAGCTGCCATTATAGAACGGTCTAGGCCAGTTTTACACTACTGCTACAGTTAGATTTATTTTCTTTTCTTATGCCAGTTCAGGTTGACTGTTTTTGCTAAGACTATATTCATCGCATTATGTCGGGAGGAATGCAATGCCAATTTGTCCAATTATTGATTATACTAAGTTCAGTCATTCAGTCATTGTGATGTCCATTGTCTTCCTATATTATAAAAGCAACAATCTCTACATCTTGTTAATCTCTAGTTATTATTTTTTATTGAACTCAGGACTTCCAGATCCTGTGCATATTTCCTGCCTCCAAGCTGTACCCTAAGCCCCTCACAATGATATTTTGAAATCATATAAATAGCCTATTCTTCAGTAAAATTCACACAAAGATTTGATGATGTTTTTCTTTCCTCTACATTTCTCCTCTTTTTCATTTCTTTTGACAGGGTTTCACCAGGTAGCCCTGCCTGGTCTGGAACTTGTTATTTAGACCAGATTGGCCTTGAATTTGTGGCAACCTTCTTGTCCCCATCTTCACTGTCCTGGGATTACAGACATGCCTAGCTCACTGATGGTTCTTGCCAAATGGTTTATTGTGCTGGGGGCTGCCATGTTTTTTTTATTCATTATTCTCCATACATGCATTAGCTTGAGTTCTTCTGTGATGAACCCCCTTTACACTTCACTCTTTCTAGTGTCACTCTAGGTTCCTGTTTTTGTTTTTTATGTGCTATGATTTATTACCTTCATTTTTCTTTTGCCCAAGTTTTCCAATATTTGGTTAGTAGTGGCCTTTTAGATCCTGGATACACATCCTCACCCTTCTTACTGTTGTACAACATCTATTCTGTCTGTGTCTGCCACTGGACTCTAGGCGTGCTCAGCAATTCTGGAGTATCATTGGTTCGAGGCTCTTTCAGTGGACAGAGAGGACAAACCCTTCTCTATCTAACTCACCTATTTTGTCTCCCTGCTGGTTGTTAGCATTTCCAACTGTACATCACATAGTATTTCCTTATCTTTTCCTGTTTGTGCTTTGTGTCTTCCTTCCCCTGAAGTGAGAATTGCTCTCTGCTAGACCAGTCTAGTTTGCTTTGTATTGCCACACACATAAAATGTTTCTGAGTAAGCTCTTTCAGTACTGTCACAACAGCCAGCTTTCTGTGTAAGATTTACTATCTTTCTACAATACCTTTGTCTTTAGGCCAGTTTTCATTAAAAATGCATATATAGTCAGAGTTAGAGAGAAGGAGCTGGAGGAATGAAAGGGAGGAAAGGAGCAATTAATTCCATTTTAATTAAAAATGTAAAACATTTATAGACAGAATATTATGTTTAGAGGTTTATTGAATAAAATATCCTTTTCCATGGATCAATTAGATTTATAGATAGGAAGTTATTTTGTTCACTTTCTTTTAGTAATTGATTTTTTTGCATATTATTCTTTTTACATTATTATTATTTGATGTTAAAATACTTTTACTCACATGAAGTTAAAAACATATATACAAGTAAGAAATAAAAAAAAAAAACACAAGTCAATACCTACACATCCTTTCTCCACAAAAACACACAAATAATTGACTGTTGGCTAAACCATAGGTGGAAATACTACTGAAAAACTGTAGGGCGGGGGGAGAAAGAAGCATTTTTTTGTATGTAGTTCTGTTGACCAGATATGGTGATATTTAAAATTTTTCCTGTTTGAAATCTGTATACACATCATGATAAAACTATAGTTATGTATTTGTGACTAATACACAGTTGTATATATGTGCTTTGGTATACGTTATTTTGGCGTGCACACATTCGCATTACTATACAGCCATCACCCTACTGCCTGTCTCCAGAACTTTTTAATCTTTCTGAAGTGATATACTGCCATGCCTTGCATGGTCCTAGACACCTGAATAGGGCAATTTGGGAATGAAGAAACAACACACACTGAAGAAATGACAGGCACACATAGAGAAAATCTGGGATCAGGTGGGCTGTGCTGGCTTTGGTGGAGGCCACCTCCAGCAACCTGGAAAGGCAGTTTAAGGAGGAGGGACTGGCTGATGTGGGTAGTCGGTCTGCCTGGAGGCATAGTTTCAGCCTGTATGCATCTGGTGGGGGGAGGGGTGAAAATACCACCTGCTTTCTGCACACATTGATATAGCACCCTGAAAAGCTCTGTCTTCACACACAGTGAGACCTTGCCTCAACTAGAACAGAGAGACTTGTCTCCTGGAATTTGTTCTCTGACCTTACATGCTCCAGCATGGATGTGCCTGGATACCCCCACTCCATACATGCATACATATGCACTCTATCTCTTATACATGCAAATAATAAAAAATATGCTGATATATCTTCTTATTACCATTTATTACAATTAACTAATAATAAAATTAAAAGGAGAAAATAAAAAACCTTCTGTCTAATATAGTAACATAATGGTTGGGTTCAGTGTGTGGATTTTGGGCATTCAGGGTGTAGTTCATGTCAGAGAGCAGTAGTTTTATTATTTTTTTAATGTGTTATGAACTGCTTAGTTCTTGGTTCTTGGAGTCAAATTTTATGTTAACTTACATAACCAAGTTAACAAAAAGTAACACTTATTACAACTTGGACCACTGTTCCTGTGAGATCTATTCAAGGACCTAATATTTCATATGTGAATTTGATTTCATTAGCATGAAATGTATGAATCTTAGTGTTTAATACCTGACCTTTTCTGTGTTCTTATCAAAGGAGGTATTATCTGAATAGTTCTGGGTGGATAAAAACAAGTGTTGAATTAACCTTCTTACACTCTGTTTGAAAGAATATAAATTGGTATTAGACCTTTTGAAGGGTGATATGGCAGTATAATTAAAATTGTAGAATCATGCCGGCCAAATTATAGAAATGTGTCCTATATGTGCACATAGCAGGTTGTGAAAGGCTGTTCAATTTAACAAGATTCATAACACCTACTATTTAGAACCAGTGCGCCAGGTGCCCGTTAATACTCTCTTGATTAAAGAAAAGACAGCACACCCATACAGAACACTATTGTGTAGCTATACAAGCGAATGAATCCACATATAGGCATGAAGTACTCATACTGACTGTGTAGAGAGAGCCAGATATGCCAGAAAGGAAAATAACAAGTATGTGTTTGCTTGGCTCTGTTCTAAGCAACAATGAAAGGGTACACAACCAAGTAAGCAAATTGATTACTTGGAGGTAGGAGTTGGAAGCGAGGGTTTAAAAAATATCTATCATCTGCTTTTTGAATAATGTAAATATACTGCTGTTAGAAGAAAGCTGAGCATTATAGACGGTCAGTGGAGGGAGGCAGGGATGTCACACACACCAGGCCAGCGTGAGACCAGTCTGGTTTTGACAGTTTGGATCCCTAATGCACATTTCTTCTGTCTTGTTTACTTAGGAATTTTGACTTTGCTTACAGTATGCATTTGTTTACAAGATTCACTAAGGGGCACTAGAGAACATCTGTATTCTGTTTGTTCCATTATTAAGCGGGCACATTGTTCCCTTAGAGTAGTTTTCTTTTCATTTCTGTAACTTTGTTTATTGTGACTAATGTACCTACACATAATTGCAACTTAGAGACCTCTCTAATATACAATAGTATATACTATTAGCTATTTAGTGCCCTTGTTTCCTCAGCTGAGAAATTTAAAATCAAACAAGCTAGTGATTGCTTGTTTACAAACTTTTTCATTTTTCTCAAGTCATGTATTGTCATGTCCTGCATGGTTTGGTCCTGGAAACCTGAGTGGCACAACTTGGGAATGATGTTCCCAAACATAGCTTCTACTGAATTTATCCGCAGAAGGTTCTAGAAACATTTGCTTTAAACAGAAAAAGTTCAGTGAAAATTTGTTGGAAAAACAAAACCTCATATCTATTTTTCTACTTTTTGTTGCTGTGAGGAGACACCATGACCAAGGCAGATCTTATGAAAGACCACATTTAACTGAGGGTTTGCTTACAGTTTCAGAAATTTAGTCCATTGTTGTAATGGCAGGTAGCATGGTGGCATGTCGCTGGCCACCGGAGGAGTAGCTGGGAGCTACAGCATGACCCATAGGCTGAGAAAAAGAGAGACTTAGGGCTTGGCGTGGGCTTTGTACAACCTCAAAGCCCACCTTCAGTGACATACTTCCTCCTAATCCTTTCAATACGTGCTACTTCCTGATGCCTAAGCGTTTGAATATATGAGCCTACGGGAATATTCTTATTCAAACCACCACAGTTTTATTACCACTTTTCAGATCAGGGAATTTTATTTCACATTAAAAAAGAAAAAAGAAAAAAAGGTACCAGCTTTTTTCCTGATGATAAATCTGACTGCTGGCTCCAGTCAAAACAGGTCAGACTATGTACAAGACATCTGTTGCCTCCAGCTTCTAACTAAGCTGGGATTCTTATTTTTTGCTTTTTCCAGGGCAGTGCTTCTACCTCACTTAAGTTGCTGCTGTTTGCAAACTCTTGGTGGCATGTCTTAGAAATTGTTTGCATTGTATAACTGAAAGATTCTCAGCGAACAAAATGTGATACTTTCTGGAGTCTTGAAAATTCTTTGTCAGGTTTCCTATGGACTTCTGGAATCTTTTCTCTTCCTCCTTTTCTTCCCTTGTCCTGCCCTTTGCCCATCTTCCCTTTTGCTCCTCTTCCCTTCCCGCTCTTTGCCCATCTTATACTTTAGATAACACGAAATGATAAAATAGTTGGCAGAAGTCTGTTTCTCTCCTCTGTTCAGACCTAGTGACTGCCTGCCTTTCCTTTCCCTCCCTGTGCTTATAAAATTGGCAGTTCAATCAAAATGCCGAGTACCTAAGTTCATCTTTGCCATTTGTAATTTTCCTTTTAAATGATTTGCTCGAGCTTCTCCAAGAAAGTAATATCAACGGTAAACACAGAATTTCTTTAAATGCTGTCATGTTTCACTTTCTTTCTGCAGATTGGTGCGTACTTCAGCAGCATATTGGCTGAGAAACTAAAGCTTAACACTTTCCAGGATACCGGAAAGAAGAAACCCCAAGTTAATGCTAAAGATAACTATTGGCTGGTTACTGCTCGATCTCAGAGTGCAATTCACAGCTGGTTCTCTGACTTAGCAGGAAACAAACCGCTTGCTATTTTGGCAAAAAAGGTATCAAGTATATTCTTCCATTGTTATAATTGCAGTTTTGTAAATGAAGCTGTTTGAGATAATGTTCACATGTACATTTATGTTTCCCTATTCTTTTTTAAACCAAAGTTTCAGTTGCAGGTACACACTGCCAGATAGTATTGTTCTTATGTTCTTCCCGTTATGTTTTGGGTACATGGGGTACCCAGGGTACCTAAAAACCTAAGGAATCTGCATAAAGGCAGTTTGTATGAGTTTAGACATTATCTTAAAATTTAAGAGTAGCCAATAAGGCTTCAGTTTTTCCCCATTGCACTTGTAGTTTTCTTAGATCAAGGTGTTCAAGATACGGAAAAAAAAAAAAATCTCTTGCTTTGAGATTATTACCTTGTCTGTGAAAGTATATATCCCAGCTCCTGTTTATAATGACACACACACACACACACGTTAGACTAAGTCAAGTCTTACTACCAAGCAAGAAACAGATTTTTACTCTGTGTGTGCTTGTGTTATAAAAAAAGTATTCTAATCAAAACAGGCAGATTTACTTATAATTTTTGGTTTTTTTTTTCTCAAGGGTGTGTGTGGGGTGGTAGGAGGTTCTTTTAAAATCTTGACCTTTATACTTTTCTTCAGTGGGAATAATCAATGTGTAGGTTCAATAATCTTATAGTTTAAACAAGATAAGATATCCTTTGAAAGTTTATAGTAAAGAAGTTAGAAATTTCCCTCAGTCTTTATCTCTGACTTCTTGTATACCTTTGAAATAGTTCCAGGTATCTCTTCTCATCTCCCCTGAAGTCCCTTAGTTTTAGGGGCTCTGTCTTGAGTTCTAAGTATGCAGTGTTCCTTTCCACCTGGTATGGGGCCAGCTCAGAAGAAAATGCCTTCATATACTTGTGTGTTGGTTTTTGAAAGCAACTCTTTGAAAATAGTGCCTACATCCTCCATTGGCTTTAATTTGCTATAATGTCTTGACACTGAATGCCTCAGATAGATAGATAGATAGATAGATAGATAGATAGATAGATAGATAGAGGTGAAAGGCACCAGAAGTCTTTGAAGAACACTTGTTAAAGTGTGACCAGTTCTTCCCACAGAGCTAGTGCCACTGTCTCAACCTGCCTGAACCACGGAGCTGGAGCACTTCTTCCCCAGTGCTAATATCTGTTTGTGGTCTCACTGTGGCCCATGGATTGATTGTTCTGAAGGCCATATAAGCCCCAGAGCACCCGTCAGAGTTTGATGGCTTTAGAACACCTAGTCACATCCTTCGTGCTGTCAGCTGGGTATTCCTCGGTTATAGGTGCTAAGAATCCGTCTCGGATACCTTCTTAAAGTGAATATTGATAAGGAATTGGTTTCCTTGCTGTAAGGGTGTAGGGGTCTCTTGTCTTTTAGGAGGGAGATGACTCATGGTGTGCTGTATTAGCCATTTTCTTCTTTCTTTATCAGGAGCTGCCTCTGGCCAAGTCAGGTGTCCCTCAGGTAAGCCTTGGCATTAATTCTTTGCAAACATAGCCATTTCTTTATAAAACATTGACTACTTTGATATATTCATGTCTTAGGCATTCAAGGAGTCATTCTTGTCCACTTCTCAGAATTTCATCCTTTTGAGATGGCAAAGGCTCTTGTAGTTTTGGGCAAAGGACCAAATTCTTTATATGGTCTTCATAGTCAACTACTTAGTTGATTTTTGATATTTATGCACAAGAAGGCTTAAGGCAGGTAACAGTGATTTACTTGCTATGATCAGGGTCATCTTTCAGCTCTTACCCAGCTCTCAGAATACTTTTCTGTATGGGATGGATTATGTTTCTTGCATGATTTTCCATTCGAATAAAGTTATACAGTACCCCAGAGGTGCCTTGAAGGGACTTTTAATTTAGTCACTGCCGTTCCTTGATTTGGAAAAGGAAAATTCTGGCAACCAGGGATATTCTTCTAACTCTTTAACATGGCTAGTTCTTACCTGTTTAAGCAGGTGCCCTTGGTTCCTGTGGTCTGAGAATTTTCTTTGGTTCTGGTCCTGTTCAGACAATGGACGATGGTGATGGTTGTGAGCACCCGAGGGGAGAGGTGGTAGTAATATCATTGTGTACATGGAGGGAGCGTATGCTTAGCATCTTAATTGCCTTTGCAGCTCTACACTTATTTAGAAACTGAACTGCTGCCCAGCGATTGCCTAAATTCAATTTTGATGTCAGCTGTTTCGCTGAAACAAACAAACAAAAAGAATCCATCAGTGTAAAAAAAAAAAAAAAATCACAGGAAACATCATCATTTCCATCCCAAGTTGGTCCAAGCTATAGGTTAGACAAAGCCATCCTACTTATCTTCTCTCTCGATCAAGTAACTTTCTTCACATCTGTTTTCTTGGATATTGAAGCCCTGACTTGACTCAACTCAGGATTTTGCCGTTTTGTCCTGTGTTGTTAATGTAAGATCGGTGGCTCGGTTTTGCATGCTATTTTCTCTAAACATTTCGAAATTTCAACTGTTTACATTTTTTTTCCTCCTAACAGTTGCTGTTTAAATAAATCCCTTGGTAATCTATGAAAAGATACAATTAGTAGGACTCTTTGGAGACACTTTTACTCGGCATTTTCCTGCATTTTCAGGTTTTAATCTTACATCCCTTTGGTGTCGATGAATGAAGAGCAGCCTGACCTGGAGTGATACAGTATAAACCACTGGTTCCATATTTTATATTCTAGTGAAAAGCATCAGGTCTTGAGCTGAATGTTTGACCCTGTGTTCTCTTGTCTCTGTCTTAAACGGTAGTAAACACAGAGACCGTGTTCCATGAAAGATGTGCCTCGTGTGCTAAACTTTCAGGACATTTGTGTCACTGTGTTATGTGGAGACAAAGCTTTTACAGATTTGGCTAATGTATCTTTTGCCTCCCTTTAGTTGTGTTTGTGCAGTGCAGTTTTCTGTGTCATGGGGGTGACATTCTGAACTGAGCACCCAAGGCAGCAGGCATGCCTGATCAAGAATTCTTCAGTCTTCTGTAAACACAGCATTAACACTCTGTTCCCCATTGACTGAGGCAGACAAACATCCCTTCAGTAGTGGAACAGCTTGATGTTCCTTTGGAAAGACCAACTGAAGTAGCTTGCTCTTAGGGACTATATATTTAAAAAAAAAAAAAAAGTTATTTACACTTTAATTCCAGGGATCATTCCTTGTACTAGGATTGTAATTCGTAAAAATCCACTGATTTGACAAGCTAGTAGAATAACTCTATACTCCATGAGTTGGCATGTTTGAAGCCGTGATTTTCAACCAAAGTATGATTTTGGGGGTAGAGAGATCAGGTTTCTTGTGATCTGTGGCAGGATTCCAGTGTTTTCTTTTGAAAGGGCCAATAAATCTATGGCATGAAAACACTTGGGGTAGTACAGACAAATCCCTAACTGGGAACAAAGCATTATTGATATAATTTTGATTATACCAATAATCAATATACATAATTTTTTGAAAACCAGAATAACCACTTTGTGAGGTACATAGGATTGGTATTATCAAAATTCATAAATAGCTGGAGAATGATGGGCTCGTCTGGCAAAGCCCAGGGAAGTAGTCCAGAAATGGCCACCCACCATGGTGAATAGCCTGTGCACCTTGCAGTCTTACTAGTCCCATCCTGCTGCATTTTAACAAATGTACTCTTGTTGACATTATTCACCATACTCATAAATTGAATAGATGATGGAGCTCTTCATGGGATATTTATGAGGTATTCTGGAAGAATGAATTAACTCTTTCAAACCAGACACTGGTATATTGGGATACTAATTTGCTGAATTGTACCTTTGTGGTCTTGAAGAGCTAATTAACAGCCTCAAGTGACTATTTCAGCCAGCGAATTAATTGCCCAGCTATTGTAGCTCAGTGTGTGTTAAGCGTACTCACTGATCTTAGGCTCTAGTTAATATTTTGGGCTAAAGCCACTTTCAGAAAGTTTCTTGAAATTGTTGCTTTTATGAAATGTCACAGTTAGAAAGCCTCACACAAATACAATGTAGAATGGTGACAAATTCTATCTGGTTTTCTCCTTCCAATTTTGGGATAAATCATTTGGGAGAGTATTACGAAATTATTTTCCCCTGATTGTTCATAAGGCAAATAAGTTTCCTTATCTGAGAATGTGGCAAGACTTTGTTTTATGAATAAGAAAGCATAGCTGATCACCATTTTGCCATGTGCTAAATGTAATTTTAATTCTTGTTTCTTCATGAAAATTGGCTTAAATTTTCTTCCCACTTTTGAAACCACATGCACGTTTGAAAGTCCATCAAGAATAGTTTCTTATAACAGCATATAACTTCCAGCCCTTTTCTTGCTTCCTTCTCAGGAAGTTTTCCTAGCAATGCTCTAGTGTCTGATTGTTACATGTTATTTCTTTCTAGGTCCCCATCCTCAGTAAAAAAGAGGATGTCTTTGCATATTTAGCTAAGTACTCTGTGCCAATGGTTCGAGCAACGTGGCTGATCAAGATGACTTGTGCCTACTATTCTGCTATTTCTGAAGCGAAAATTAAGAAACGCCAGGCTCCGGATCCCAATTTGGGTAAGTGAGGCAGCATGCAATGTTTTAACCTTTCCTATTGATTCTTCAAGTACTTGTCAGCTGCATCCTCTTGGAGCTCAGCACGGTGAGTCCTGAGAAAGTCCACAGCGCAGCTGAAAGTCACTTGTTCTTCACTCAGCAAGTCTTGTCGATATCTCCAGAATGTCTGAACCCTGTGCAAGTAGCTGTGGAGGTACAGACCACCACAATCTCTTGTCTGGACAGAAGCAACCTCTGACAGGCTTTTCTACATGCTTCCACTCCAACTGAGCAGGCCTTAAAGCCCACTTAGACTCTTGGTTACCCTGTATCCCCCCATGCTCACGGCCTCTTTCTGCTCAGTACCACTGCCCTTCCCTGTGCAGTGACAGTTGATGCCAGTTCATCTTGCTGCGCCAGCACAGCTTTCTGTGTTGTAGCCCGGGTGATCCTACTAGAACGGAAGTCATGCTACTCATGTGCTCAGAATCCTTTTATGACCACTGCCCTACTCACCTGGCCCCTCCCCTGGTCAACACCAGCAGCCTGCATGCTCTTTCTGAATTAAAGCTTTGATGTTAAGCAGGTGGACACTGCTCTCCTTCTCCTATCCCTACTCGGGGTCCCCGGTTCCACTGTGGTACTGTGGAACCTGGAACCACTCTGGCTAACATGGCTGTTGCCTTGTTTGTTTGATTTGCAGCTGTTGATATCACCCACTGTATTAACCTATTGCTTATCTATCTATATTCATTCATCCTAACTGCTGGATGGAAATTTTGAATAGTTCAGGGCAGGGTGTCTTCTTGATAGCCTTAGTGCCGGTCTCTCAGGGTAGTACCTGGCATACAGGAGTTATTCTTCAGTAATTCTTAAAATTAAGAAGTAAATAGCTAGGCATGAAGCATTTGTGTTCATTATATATGGATGATGCCATTTTGTGTGTGTGTGGTTTTAAATATTTCACCAATTCATAATCCTTAAAACTCACAGTATCACTGCCTGTGCTTACTGATGAGACTACTCCATTCCTTAGGTGTACACACAGACACACACACACACCATGTGAAGGGAAGCATTCTTACTAGTTGAGAATATGGCGGCTTTCTTGTTGCACTCATCCCCCTTACTGTTAGTGCCCTTGTCCCTATGAGCAGTTGGTTTGAGGAGGTGTGCTCTGCCTACCTCAAAGCCGATGTTTCTATCATTTGCATATTTATAAAAGTTTGTTCGTGGATTCAGTCACTTGTATTTTTCTGTCCCTTTCATAAGCAACATACTGCACACTACGATTTATCTGCATCTTTGGATTCAATTTATGGAGTATTTCAGGTCTTTATAGTTGCTGCTGTGCCTTTAAAAATGTTGATGTTTAAATCTGTGAAGGTCAGGTACCTGCTGTATTATTTCTCACGAAAGCACACGTAGCCTTGAAATCTGAAAAACACTAAAGCCTACAGTTAAGAACACCTTACAATTGTATGAGTTTTAGGAGTTTGATTATAACCTTTTAGGCCAGAGGTTCTCAACCTTCCTAAATGCTGCGGTCCTTTGATGCAGTTCTTCATGTGGTGGTCATAACATTATTTCTTTGTTACTTCATGGCTGTAATTTTGCTACAGTTATGAATTATGATTTAACTATCTAATACACAGGATATCTGATAGGCACCCTGCCCCTGACAGGGGGGGCAACACACAGGTTGAGAAACAGTGTCTTAGGCCTTGCCCCTGACAGAGAGTGTTGTGTGTTATGTGTGCTCCACTTTTACCACCATGTGGTTGAGGGTTAAAGCAAGCCCCCAATTTCTCTCTCCATTCCTAGTCATCCTCCTCATCTGTTTTTAGTTGTTTTAAATCAGGGACCATTCTTAACCCTTCCTTTTCCTTGACTGATATTTCTGAAAGGGAGAAATCTGATTTCAGAGAGATCCTCTATTTCCCTTTCTCTTATTTCCCGTTATCAGATGGTAACTGTTCGCCTTGTTAGTTTTACGTTGGCTTGACTCAAGATAAAGTCATTTGAGAGGCAAGAACCTCAGTTGAGGAAAGGCCCTACCAGATTGGTCTGTGGTACTTTCTTGATTGATGATTGGTGTAGGAGGGTCCAGTTTATGGTGGGTGGTTCTGCTCCTGCGCAGATGGTCCTGGGTGCTGCAAGGAAGACTGAGCAGGCCAGTAAGCAGCACTTCTTCATGGTCTCTCCATCAGCTTCTTCCTCTAGGATCCTGCCTTGTTTCAATTCCTGCTCTGAGTTCCCTCAGTTATGGAACACATTCCAGAACTGAACTGCGAAACTAACTGAGTAAACCCTTTACCTGCCTCGTTGTTGTGGTCATGGTGTTTTATCATGGCAATAGAGACCTAACTAAGACAGTAATTCCATAACTATCTTGGCATGTCATATAATATTATGAGGTGATATCTGCCAAGTTTCTGTACTGAAAATGACTGTCTCACCCTTTGTATTAGTTACTGAGTAATTTAACTATGTAATTACTATTGCTTTGTGTTCTCCCTTCTTCATTCCCCCTATTTGTTTAAGAAGAGATTATCTTGAAGTTGGTCCTCTGGCTCATACAGTCTTTCTGTCATCTCTTATGTAGTTGTTTCCTGAGCCTCAAATGTGGGTTGTGTAGTAGAGACAGACTTCCTCTCTGTAGCCCTGGCTGTCCTACAACTCCCTCTGTAGTAGATCAGGCTGGCCTCAAGCTCACACCCCCCTGCCTCTGCCTCCCAAGTGCTGGGGTTAAAGGCAGAGGTATCATGCCACCACTGCTTGGCCTCTTTGATGAGGGGAGAGAACCATGCTTTTTAGTGGATAAGTATTTAGAATATGGTTTGGAGTTATACTGATTTAGGAAAGTGGCAATAATAGGTTCTGTGACTTCCTCAGCCTTGGTTAATTTCACAGTGCTAGGCATGATTTTCCTCCTGTTGAGGAGGTCTGAAGTCACATCAGGTGGCATACCCCTAATTTGTTGGTTACCCTCAGGATCAGTGCCGCTGTTGTATTGGGATATATTGCCATGATGCTCATTGCTGCGGTTCATAGGCACCAGAGCTGGATAGAATTGTTGATTGCTTTTCTCTCTTGGTGGCTCGTTTGGCTCCTTCTGATGTTATAAGATCAATCATTCGGTGAGGGGGCTTTCAGGTCAGATCCATATAGATTGCTCCCAGTTCTACGTCTGATATACGGTGTCCTAAACATTTGGGTCTTACCTTTTTTACTGATTTATGGGGACCACTAAGGTAAACAGCAATACCCTGTTTTGTTTGGGGATTCCCTTGGACTACTCTGACTAACAACTGGGAAGGAGTGTTCTTGTACCCAGAACTTGAATATTTGTTAGTCTGTGGTTTTACAGGGAGCAGTGTCACCCTGAATTGTGTAACTTCATTAAATTGTGTGTATGTATACACACAAACAGCATATTTATGCAATTTTAAGTAAACACAATATAATTTCCTGTGGCTTTTTCAAATATCCTATTGTTATTTCTTCTTCCTTCTTTCTCTTTGTGGCCCTTTGTTTCCCCTTCTCAGGTAAGTTTTTCCTCCCCCTTTCTCCATGTCCTTCTATATAGCAACTGTGTCTTACTATTCCCTTCTCTGATCTTTTAACCTGCTTTGGGGGAGATTTATATTTGATCTTTGAGATAGAGTCTTGCTGTGTAGCCCATGCTGGCCTAGGACTTTTGTCATGGAAGTCCTCTTGCTACATTTTCCTGAGTACTCAATGTTACAGAAATGTGCTACCGTGTGTAGCCTCAGGAACTGCTGTTTGGCTGAAGTTAAAAACCAGTCATTTAAAGGAAAATCCAGGGTGTGACCTTATATGAATGCATTATAATTATAAAGTATATACTAGAATAATGGAGTAAGTTCAGTCAAAGGCCATTATGGTCTGTGAGGTAATGTAGGACTGCTGATGTGCCTGCCAGACGTCTTAGTTCTGTTCTATGAAAAGACACTATGACCAAGGCAACTTATCAAAGAAAGCATTTAATTTGTGGCTTATGGTTCCAGAGGATGAGAATCCATAATCATCTGGGAGCATGGTGGCAGGCAGGCAGGCATGGCGCTGGAGAAGGAGCTGCATCGTGTGTGTTAAGACAACCACAAGGCAAGGAAGGGGCCATGGGGATGGGGGCAATGAACCAGCGAGCGAGTGAGAGCATCCTAATTGGGAACACGTGGACTTTTTAAACCTCAGAGCCCATCCCCAGCGACACACCTTCTCTAACAAAGCTATACCTCTCAATCCTCCCCAAATAGTACCACCAATCATGGAACAAGCATTCAAACATGAGCCTATGGGGGCCGTTTTCATTCAGGCTAACACACCAGAATATTAAATCCTCTGTATTTTTCTGCTTCCCCCGTCATCGTGTACATTAAATACACGGAGCTTCAAGTTCAAGAGCCAGGCCAACTCAGTGCATTTTGGTAGGTTTCCATGTCCAGCACACATGGCTGGGTTGCTAAAAGGTCCCCTTGTGCCCATCTTACCATCTGCCCCGTTTTCTACTTCCTTCAAGCTTCTGATGCCTTCCTTAGCAACTACAGGTAGAGAAAGTTTCTTTTATTAGCTTAATGGCATCATAGTGGACCAGCTGATACTTTTTTTCTGTTGTTCTTCAAGGGCTGTAATCTAGCCATGACAGAACTGCTGCTTCAGCATTCAGAAAAAGGTCTCAGGTCCCTATAGGGGCCCCTGAGCTCCTTATTTTAGTTGAAATTGAAAATCAAGGATTTTCCTTTTTGGTTTACCCTTCTCACTATTTTCTCCTGACTGGAGAAAACACAAAGCTTCTTAACTTTGTGCCTTTGCCCCCTCAGAGAGCAACCACAGTTAATGTTGACTCCGTCTGTGTAAGGACAGATCATACAAACAGCATCAAAAGCAAGTTCTGCACCATTGCAGCACACTGAGCAAACAATGGACAGTCACTTGTAACTTCAGTCCCTGGCTTTTAGAGATCTGATAAAATTCATGACAGTGGGTGAACAACACAGATCCCAACAGTATTTTCTTTTCTTTTTTTAAACTAGTGTTCTAAAATCCAGTCTATGATAATATAAGCTGGAATATCATCCTATTGAGACACAGCTTTCCAGAATGAAATTTTCTTTCCTGACTTATTGTAGTTTGTGGAACCTTTACTTAGGCAGAGAGATGAGTTTAAAATCTGAGTAGTTAGGAGTATTTATGGAGTTGAGATGTATAAGGAACTTAGGGCATTGTTTAGTCATTTTTTGTCCCAAGTATTCCCTTCCTGCTTCTGTGCTGGATTGCAAGTCAACACATAGGACAGACAGATAAAGCAGGTAGATGCTAACTCCTGTGTGCTGGGAGTGGGGGCCACAGCCAAATACTGTGTGCTGGGTATGGGGGCCACAGTTAACTCCAGTGTGTTGGGTATAGGGAGCTAGTCAAGTTTCCAGGAACTGTCTTCCTAACACCTGGTGGCTGCTTTCTCAGGCTGAATACTTGATTTGGAGAGCTCCACAGTGGCCACATTCTGAGTGGGTTCCTTCCCACTTGGAATCACTTGTCCAGGCTGCTTTTGCCCCAGGCACCTGGGAACTTTATATATATATATATATATATATATATATGTGTGTGTGTGTGTGTGTGTGTGTGTGTGTGTGTGTGTAATATACAATGTAATTGTATATACAATTATGCAATTGTAATATACGATGCAAGTGTAATATACAATGCATATTATATAGAGTGATTCCATTTTTCAAATACCTGATCCTGATACCTTGATACATCTGGTGGCCTCTTGTGTTTTCCCATTTTCTTCAGTGTCTAATTATATAGAACATTTAGAAGCACTTGCCTGCATCACTACAGTATTATGTAGCAAGGTTCACACTCCAGATAAGCTAAATAGCCAAGAGAATACTTGCACGTGTGTGGAGTTGGAGGAGATTGAATGCACTTGAGAAGATTAACTTGCAGAATGAAGTTCTGTTTTCTGGCTTTGATAGTGAAAAAAACCATTGAATATGTTTGGGGTGAGATTGGCTATCCATTGTCACTGTTTCCCAATGTTGGTTTTATGACTTTTGTCGTCTTGGTGATGTTTTTAGGATTTGTAGAGTGTAGATTTCAATAGAAATGGCTTTTATTCCTTTGTAATAGAAACATATGTTTTATTTTCTGTTCCATGTTCAGCATTGGAACAGAGCTATAAAACAGTGCTGTTTAATTTTATTGGCAGAAGCTTTTCTTCCTAAAGCTAAGTGGGCTAACAGTAACACCGAGGCGACACATAGACTCTCGTGTAGAGGGTATAGACTTAATATATGGATGTCTTAGTCACTGCTCTATTGCTGTGAAGAGACACTATCTCCAAGGCAACCCTTATAAAAGAAAGCATTTAATTGGGGGCTTGCCTACAGTTTCAGGTGGCAGTCAGGCTTGGAACTAGAGAAGTAGCTGAGAGCTATATCCTGAACTGCGGTACACACACACACACACACACACACACACACACACACACACACACACTCTTTCCATATATATATACACACACACATACACACATATATGTATATATATAATATATATCATATATATCTAGTAAGTATATTAATTGATAATTTACTTACATATATAAAATCTTCAGGGCCTGGCTTGGGCTTTTGAAACCTCAAAGCCCACCCCTGGTAACATACCTACTCCAATAAGGCCACTCCTCCAGATCCTTTCAAATGATTTCATTCCCTGGTGACTAAGCATTCAAACAGATGAGCCTATGGGGGCCATTCTTATTCAAGGCACCATAAAAGGTTAAGTGGATTGTGGTCCCGGGGAGCTTGTGTCAGCAAGACTTCCTCAGCGTATGCAAAATTGACAGGTGAGAGTGCCCTTGGGTTAGTGGGAGACTTTCCATGAGTGGCTTCAAGCAGGGAGTAATGGGTTGAACAAATACTGGAACAAATATTCCAATATTAGGGCGGATATTTATGTGCTTATTCACTCAGTTATTTTTTTTATTTTGCAGGGTTTTATATATGCTAGACGAACACTTTAACACTGTGCCACACCCTCAGCCAAGGGCAGAGACTTAAATTGATGGAATTAAAGAAGCTTAAGTACAAGTTTGTAATTCTTAGTTCTTATGAGACCTAAAAATTAAAATAAAATGAAGTGTTATAATAAGGTATATGTAGCGAGAGCTACTATCCCCACTTGAGGGAGATGACATTTTATTATCAAGTATCTTTTAAAAAAACATTATATTTTTCAGGCATGATGGTATATGCCTTTAATTCTAGCACTTGAGTGGCAGAGGCTGGGTGATGTCTGTGAGCTCGAAGCCAGCCTGGTCTACATAAAGAATTAAGGACAAGCCCGGGATACAGAGTGAAAGCATGTATAAACAAACGAACAATTTTATTTTTACAAATTTTACAAATTTTTATTTACGAAGTATTTGGTTTTGTTATGACATTTTTTTCAAATAAAATTGGTTTTAGCTGTTCCTCTTTTGCTGTTTTATTTTTGGTAACATGATACAAACTGGAGTCATTTTGGGAAGATAGAGCCTCCGCTGAGACATTGACTTCATTAGTGTGGCCTGTGGAGAGGTCTTTGGGCCATTTTCTTGATTAGTGACTGATGAGGGTGGACCCAGCCCACTGTGAGCAGTTCCAAGCCCTGGGCAGGTGGTCAGGTAAGAAAGCCATATGAGGGGCAAGAGAGATGGCTCAGCCATTAAAGGCTAGGCTCACAACCAAAAATAAAAGAAAGCCAGATGAGAACGGTGTGGATAGTGAGCCAGGAAGCAGCCACTGTTCTGTGGTCTCTGCTTTATTTCCTGCCTCCAGGTTCCTGCCCTGTGTCCCTCAGAGATGGATGGTGCCAAGTAACCTCGTTCCTCTCCCAGGTTATATTTGGTCAGTGTTTTATCAAAGCCACAGGGAAGCAGAGTAGAGCATCTGTGCCTCTTCTTCCCTACTTGCCCTCTCTCCCCCGCACAGTGTTCCCTTCCTTCACACCTTTCATGTCACACAGGCCCCATTTTCTCCCCTTCTCAGTACTTCTTGTTCCCCTTTCATGGTCCATGGTTTTATGTCAAGATGATGCAAAAGAGTTATCAGAGGAGCAGGAATGACAATTGAGAAAACGCCTTCATAAGATTGTCCCTGTGGGATGTCTTTAAAATCAGTGACCCATGTGGGTTTTACCCTGTAAGGAAAGCAGGCTCAACAAGCCAGAAGCTGTGCTCCTTCATGGCCTCTGCTTAGATTCCTGCCTCTAGTTCATGCCCTGAACTCCCCCTTCATGGTGGGCTGTCATCTCTGAGATGGAAGCAAACTGTTTCTCCTCAAGTTGCTTTTGGTCCTGGTGTTTGTTAATGGCAATAGGAACCACGACAGGGTCAAAAATACCTACTTACATTCATAGCTGGTGCCTATGTGTATAACTCCTTGTTCTCTCTCTCTCTCGCTCTCTCTCTCTCTCTCTCTTTCTCTCACTTTAAAAGTTAGGGGCCAGGTCTGAGAGAGAATATGTGTGTTGTGTTAGTCTTTCAGGGACTGGGCCTTGTCACTTAATGTGCTTTTTGGTTCCACCCATTTCTCTGCAAAATTCATAATTTTAACTGCTGAGTAAACTTCCATTGTGTATTGGCCACCTTTTCATTATTTTTCTGTTGATGGACATGGAGGCTGTTTTCCTTCTCTTTTGTGGATAAAGGGACAATAAACACGGATGAGCTGATATCTCTGTAGTGAGTGTGGAATCCTTTGTATGTGCCAGCACTGGTATAGCTTGCTTTGTATGTGCCCAGCACTGGTATAGGTTGCAGCACATTAGAGTAGCTTGATTTTAGTTTTTGACCGGCCCCATACTTCTATGCTATTAAACCAGTTTTCTCTCTGTCAGCAATAAGAAGAGTTTTGTTTGGTTTCATTTATCTTGTGAATTGAATCAATTTTTTTTTTCAGGGAATTGATAAGTTTAGCTGTCTTAAATGTTTTGATCTTAGCAGAGAAAAGCGCTTTAAATGGACCAGCTAATAATTATGAATGAAAAGCTGAATCTCAAACAGAGTGACGAGTGTAGTATTTAAAATGAGCAGGAAACCTAGTTTTTTTTTTTCTTAATAGTAGAAGTAGTACACTTGTCTGCAGAATTTCACCCCATGAACCACTGTCATACTGCTGAGTTTGCTAATAACAACTACACTGTTTGCTATAGACACTGCTGTCATCAGGACAAACAGCGTCTTGTGTGTGTATGAACTGGCAGAAGCAGGGAGACAAGTGCCCACTGTTCTGAGGCTGTGTGCTGATGTGTGTGTGTACTTGTGTGTGAGTGTAACGACGAATCTTAGCTGTCAAGTTTACATACCTGAGAAGACTGAACCTTAGTTGGGAATTGCTTCCATCAGATTGGCATGTGTGGGGATTTTCTTAATTGCTAAGTGACATTGAAGGGCCTGACCCACTCTGTTTGGTGCCAGCTCTGGACTGGAGAAGACAGGTAGAGGAGCAAGCCACTTTTCTTCTATTGTCTCCAAGCTCCTGCCATGGCTTCCCTCAGTGGTGGTATAATTGGAAGGTTAAATAAACATTTTCTTTTAAGTTGGTTCTGGTCAGTATTTTATCACAGCAACAGAAGCTAAAACACGGTAATATTAGTGTGCATGTGCACTTGTGCCCGTGCCGGTGTCTGGGGTCAGGTGCCGTGTACTTTTTGTTGCTGTTGTTTTTTATGTGTTCGTTTGTTGAGGCAGAGTCTCCTTGACTGAAGCTTGTTGATTATAAAAGGCTGACTGGCCTGTATGCCCCAAAGGTCTGTCTGTCTGTCTGTCTGTCTGCATGTCTGTCTGCATGTGCACTTCATTATGCTGAGATTTTGTGTGTGTGTGTGTGTGTGTGTGTGTGTGTGTGTGTGTATGTGTGTGTGTGAGTTCTGAGGGATAACATTATGGTCCTCTGCATATATGTCATGGTTGTTGGCTTTGTGTTTGGGGAGTGGGGGTGTCTCGGGGTCACAGGTGCCTCTGACTCCTTTGCCTACTCGTGGGACCCCTTTCTTCCTACTGGGTTGCCTCTCCTGGCCTTGATGTGAGGGTTTGTGCCTGGTCTTACTGTATCTAGTTGTGCGGTGTCCAGTGGATGTCCATGGGAGTCCTGATGTTTCCAGGGTTGGGAGACATGAGGGAGTGTAGCAGGGGAGAGGGAGATACCTGGGGAAGAGGCAGGAGTGGATCGAGGGGAAGCTGCAGTTGGGATGTATTACATGAGAGAAGAACTAATAAAAAATTAAAAACTGGGGTACTCATGCTTGCATAAACAGCACTTTTCTGAATGAGCAGTCTTCCTAGCTTCAAGAACTGTTGCCTTGCTGAGAAAGTTTTTCAGCCTGGGTGATGTTCTGTCCCTTGGCTATTAGTCTTGAGGCTGAATTTCCACAGGGCTAGTCCCTCCCTATCACTGTTGGCCCTCTGTGGATATTTTTGTGTTATACCGAAGTCCCCATCTCATTAATGAATGCTGCTGGGGATTGTGTCTATTTTGTCCATTTTCTGATTTACTGTTTGAACACTTTGAGGAGGCTGTTTGAGTCTTGTTTCACAGATGTGGACTGGGTGTGGCAATACTGGACAAAGAGCTTCAGTTCAAGTATTCAACAAGTGGTCTCCAAAGCTCCTTGTATTCAGCATGTAGTCTCCTGGAGCCTGTGCCCGCCAGTCAGTGGGGACAGAGGAAAAGAATATAGACATCACTATGTAGGTGTTAACCAGTTTGGGTGAAGAGAATGCGTGCACACAATCCAAAGCATGGAAGGCAGAGGGAATAGTGGGAGGAATGAAATGTAGTCTGAGGGTGTAGGTCTGAGAGAACTTCAAAAGTTGAGTTGCTTCACGGAAGTGACTTAGTGGTTTAATTTAGAGGGAAGGGGCTTTCCTAGGAGGCAGAGTTGAGGGTGGGCTGCATGTGAATCAGGTAAGGACGCTTCTGACTGAAGGGTGATGAGTGCAGAGGGAAATGTGAGCAAATGCTTTATGTGCAACTGCTGTCCTTCAGCTCAGCTTGAACATGGGTCAGTTGTGGAAGGGTTGTCTGCTGGAGAGGATACTGTGTTCTCTCATGGGTGGCGGGGAGGCGTGAGAGGGTTTGTGATTACTGTGATGGTCACAACACTGTCCTTCGGTTTCCTGACTGTAAAATGCGGATGACTGACAGTACTCTGTAAGCACAAGATGAATCGATACTTCATGAAATGAGTCCATACCTCTAAAGTGTTTAGAGCAGTCCATGGCACCCTGTAGGTATAGGCTGTTAATATGCTGTAAGTGCTATGACGGGCACTGTCATTACTAGCTAGCATAGTTGATTGTTTATTTTCTCTACTACACTTATACCATGTAGGTCTTATTATTACAATTTGTTTATACTGATGTGGGTGGTGCTAGATAATGTCCTGGCCTGGGTCACTGGAAGATGCCTTGTTTCATCCCTGTGAGGAGGTGATTGCTGTTGCCATGTACGTGGGATGGATCTGGAGCCAACAAGCATTGCTAGGGGAAAGGATGCTGGCAATGGCTAGAGTGTTGGATGTAGTGACCATGGACAGAACTGTTGTCACTACTGCTGTGGGGGACAGGAGAGACAAAGCAAAGTCCAAGATCCATAGACGAGAGAGAGAGAGAGAGAGAGAGAGAGAGAGAGAGAGAGACAGAGGAGAGAGAGAGAGAGAGGAGAGAGAGAGAGAGAGAGAGACGGTAGTTTGCAGCATGAGCAGCTTTAATTCTGATAGAAGTTGTTGGGTGTTTGGTGTGGTGAAAAGTGATGACATATAGAATCCATGAGGTTTTTTTTTTAGAGGAAGGGGTAGATTAGAAGCTTCTTAAAATGCTTTGTGGTTAAACTGCTGAAGACGTTGCTGTTTACTGTCATTTCTTCTGTGCCACATGAGGTTTTGAGGTTGCCTATGGTGTTGGAAGCACTCTTATCATCCCAAAATACAAAAGAGTAATAGTGCCCCCCCTTTTATGGTGAGTTATTTGTGATGTCACTGAGGCTTTTGGACTACAAAAATAAAACCTGCCAAACACACAGTTGACAGTCTGGTTTCTTATCTAGCCAACCAGCTTACTTCCAGTTTGACTTTTTTGAAGAGACCACATACTAACTTTATAGATTCCGGAGACAGGCTTCAAGCTAGGATTGCTTCCATATTTTCAGTGTTCCTTAGATTTCATTGATCACAAATATATATGGGGAAATCAGGAACTTTGTGGAGTCAGCTCTCTTCTACTTTTTCATGGGTTTTGGGATCAAATTTAGCTCACCAAGTGTGGGTGGCAAGTTCCTTAACCCACTGAGCAATCTTGCCCATTCTTTTATTGTTAATATATATTCTTTCATTTGTATTTCTTTAAATTTAATATTTTTCAACATGTAATATGGATAACATTAAAAAAGGATTTATTTATATATACAGTATTCTGCCTGCATGTATGCCCACACATCAGAACAAGAACTTATGAATGGTTTTGAGTCACCATGTGGGTTGCTGGGAATTGAACTCAGGACCTTTGGAAGAACAGCCAGTGCTCTTACTCTGAGCCATCTCTCCAGCCCCCGATGGATAATATTTTAGTAATTATAACTATTAACAAATATGCAGAAGTTTGTGAATATTCATTCTGCTATGTTCTCTTTGCCCTTAACCATTTCTTGCTAGTTTCTATCTTCAAATTTGTATTTTTGCAAAAGCTTGCAAATACATGTGTCTTTTTTTTTCCTTTCGGCTTTACCTAAAAGATAGTTTATTCCATAGCTTGGAGGTTATTTGATGGTCTGTGGCTCCGTAGGCTCTCATTGTGTGGTTTTACCGTAGTTTATTGGGACAGTCACTCATTAACAAATCTTTGTGTTATCTCCAGCTTTTTTTGTATTGTTTACTCAGTATTCCAATGAGTAAACATGTATACCATACTTGTCAAAATGTGCTTTTTCATAATACATCATAGGTTTATTTATTTTTTAAATTTCTTTTTTTTAAATTATTACTTATTACAATTTATTCAAATTGTATTTTGCCTGTGGTACCCTCCCTCCTCTCCTCCCAAACCTATCCTCCCTCCTTCTTTTCCCCCATGCCCCTCCCCTAGTCCACTGATATGGGAGGTCCTCCTCTCCTTCTCTCTGACCCTAGCTTATCAAGTCTCATCAGGACTGGTTGCATTGTCTTCCTCTGTGGACTGGTAAGGCTGAACCCCCAGGGGAGTTGATCAGAGAGCCTGCCACTGAGTTCATGCTGGAGAAAGTCTCTGCTCCCCTAACTAGGGACCCTACTTAGAGACTGAGTCTATGGGCTACATCTGAGCCCATAGAGCCAGGGTTTTAGGTCCTCTCCATGTATTGTCCTTGGTTGGGAGCCTCAGGGCTCAGATTTTATGGCTCTGTTGGTCTCCTTTTTGAGCTCCTGTGGCCTCCAGTTCTTTCTATCTTCCCTTCCTTCATAAGATTCCCTGCACTCTGCCCAAAGTTTGGCTATGAGTAACAGCCTCTGCTTTGATACCTCAATCAGTAGAGTCTTTCAAAATTAGGAATAGTGTTACCTCAAGATCCAGCTATACCACTCTTAGGCATATAGTCAAAATATGCTCAACAATATAACAAGGACATTTGTTCAACCATGTTTGTAGCAGCTTTATTTGTAATAGCCGGAAGCTGGCACCAAACTAGATGTCCCTCAGTGGAGGAATGGATACAGAAATTGTGGTACATTTACACAGTGGAATACTACTCAGTTGTTAAAAACAAGGAAATGGTGAAATTTGCAGGCAAATGTTGGGAACTAGAAAAGATCATCTTGAGTGAGGTAACCCAGAAGCAGAAAGACAGGGAACAGGACAGGAGCATAGATTTATCTTTAAACAATTCTTTAATATACATACATATTTACCATATATTAAACCGAAAAACAAATTTGCATCTCCAAAAGAAGGATAAGTTGCATACAGGCAGTCCTCTTTTTGCTTTGAAAACTAAATTCCTCCCCAAGAACCACAGACTGTCAAACTAAAACTGCAGTGCCAGATGTGGGAAATCTCCCTTCAAGTTGTTTGTCAGGGGAGTCCAAGAGACTCCCAAAACAAATCAGGGTGTTGCTGCTGCCCTTTGTTGCTTCTTGTACTTTTAAGGTAAGACCCTATTACTGAAGACACCACATACATCAGACAAAGAACTTGGAAAAATTTAGCAGGACTTGACCTGAAAGCCTTCTTCCCCAAGATTAGCTTTCACAGTATCCATAGGAGCTGTGCAAGCTGCCAAGGGAGAAAAACAACCAGCACTCCGGTCTAGCTGTAAAGTATACAAACCACAACAAGGACCAGCAAGACAGGATAGCCCCAAGGGTGTAATAGTGTCACTTATATCCTGAGAGTAACCAATAGCAATCTAATTGGACTTAAGGCCCTCTCAGTGGGGGAGAATTCACACAGTACTATAAACCTGACCAGCTCCCCATGGCTTATGAGGTCATGAGCTATAGAGGAGAATCTCCTACTGTCACTTTCATAAAACAGTATGATTCCTATCTGCATTCTAAGTAGTTATCTTTATACTCACAGGCAAGTGTAGCCCCTAACCCTCATCAAAGAATTTTTTTTTTTGTACAGCAGATGGAGAGTATTATAGAAATCTACAACTGCTCAAAAGGCAGAAAGTGACAGACTGTAGGGGACCTAACACCAATTAATATGTCAACAACACAGCTTTTATATACCCAAGGGTCAGTGAACATCATGGAAGAGGGGTCAGAAAGGTTGTAAGAGCCAGAGGACCAGAAAATGTGCTGTGAGATGGCATCTTCTGTCAATGACAGGGAAGCTGCACCTATAAAATTTCAAACAAACAAGTAACAAAAGGTTGCTTAAACAATAGTTGACATGCCAACATGGAAGGGAGAACTATCTTTAGCTGAATACCTAGAGACTGTTAGTGGCTGCTGAGAGAGAGAGAGAGAGAGAGAGAGAGAGAGAGAGAGAGAGAGAATCAGTTTTCTCTAGGGACAATCCAGTCGTAGGACATCTAATCCAAGCGCCGAGCCCCACGCACTAATAAATGCCCCTAGGAGCAGGCCTTCGAGAGTTGTCGTTCAACACTACATCTGGGCCATTTCTGCTTCTTAAGTGTGCACAGCCCGTTTGAAGCCCAGTATCTCTCTGCTCCTCACAGAAAGGCAGGGTTAGCTGCCTGAGGCTAGGAGAGATGTCCTGGGATGCGGGGTTATCTGGGAGTTTTCTTCCGTCTTGCAGGTGTATTAGTTAGAACACAAACCAGGAAACCTAAAATCCACCCCACACTTGCTGTATATGTGCATGGTAAATAGATAAATACATACCATGTAAAAAAGCACAGACTGCTCAAGGTGGGCTAATGATGTTTTGTTGTTGTTGTTTTGTTTTTCCTATTGTCTCCCATCCTTCTCTTCAGATAGTTCATAATATTCCAGTTTCTTGGATGTCCCCTGAGATATGTTTTACCATATTTTAAAATAGTCTCCACAGGCCTCGGTGTTTGTTCTACAATGTGCATGGTGTACATATAATGGCCTTGGTCTTTTAAAAAGCTGTATGCTATTAACCTTTTCATGACTTATTTAAAAGAGCTGGATCTTTCTGTATTTTGAAATGTTAATTCTATGATAGTTAGAAAACTCCTTAAAAATAAAAAAAAAGATAAAAAAAACTAGGAAGGGGCTTCAGTTTTAGAGTTATTTTACATAAAGTGTGTATAGTCTTCAAAGCAAGTCGTCTTCAGTGAACTTTTCTAAAGCCGGAGGAGTCGGCTCTGCTGCATTGGAGTCCAGACTGCGCAGAGCATTTGTGTAGAGAGCAGTTAATAGTCGTTGGGTCATCAGGTAGACTGTGATGCAGGTAGAGTACATAGACCATAATTACAGGAGCCAGTGAGGTTCAGCATCTCACCTTTAGAAAAACAAAGTGTAGGGCATGTGGGGCCGTCAGTGTCAGGCCTGAGGACTGTGTTCTGGCTCCTCTGTAGAATGCGGAAGCTACTGTGTTAAATGGCTTCTGGGTCTAGAGTTATGTTGTAGGGTCACCTAGTGATAAGCTGTCTCATGTTTTGTCTTCACAAAAGGCTTTTAGCTGAATGGGTTGGTTTACAAGTGGAAGCTCTAGAGCAGCTCCTGTGTGTGTGTGGGTGCGCGCGCGCGCGGGCACAAGAAACACTGTCATTTTTATTGTTGAAAGTTTTCTCAAACTACAATGAGCACCATGATCACAGTATGAATGCCATCACGGCAAAAGAAAGGGGAAAGTGAACTATTGGTTTTGTTATACCAGGGATTGAGGCTTTTCCTACCAGCTGTAACAGAGCTAGGAGTGTGGAAGGGTCATTAAGTGTCTGATGTAAGAATACACTCAGGTGTCCAGCCGCCCTCTCCCGTCTCTTCTTCTGCCACCAAGATCCTCAGGAGGCAGCCCTCCCTTCATTCCTCAGGTCTCTTCTCCCACCTGGGGCACAGGTCCACAAGCCTGCTGTGGGGAGGGTGCAGTGTGTTGTGGGCACAGGGAAGCGAAAGTGTTAGCTGGCAGACAAGTCTGTTGTCTTGCTGGAAGCTTTCTCTCCTGGGCCTGGTCCCAAGGCAGAGGAAACTTGTCCTAAGGGGGTTAATTAAAAGAATCAGCTCACTCTTTGTAAATATGCCCTGTTTTTCCTTACTGCGGATATCATACCGTGCCAAGGCAAAGGTCATTGGCCATTGAGGTGTCTACAGAAATCTGCATGTCTGTAATGCTCCCAAAATTAAAAGTGTAATTAAAGAAGAAATTAGTGTAGCAAAGCTTAATCCAGCCTTCTACCTCTAAGTAGTTTTTGTGTGTTCCACATGGTAGCACTATTATCTCCTAAGGCAGTCCACTGTGGATCCCGAAAGCTCTCTAATCTAGCAGCCCTTTCCTTCATCTTTGTCATCAGGCTAGTTACTGTTTTCCCTGGCAAGAATGCCATTGCCACCTGTCTTCTTTGTTCCTGCCAGGGTCATGTCCCTACTGAACTTGGTAGCCCCACTCACTTTGTTTATACAGCTTCCTGAGAGTTAGCCTTCATTTACAGATCTGATCCTCATATTCCTTTGACAAGAATTCTTCAGTGCCTTTTAATCACTTGTGGTAAAAGGATATACTCCCCTAAAACAGGGTCTGAGGTGCGGGTTGAGAAGATTCTGGGAAATGGATACGTGTTTCTCTGGTGCCCTCTGGTGGTCATTCCACACTCATTTGGGAACCTCTAGCTTCAGGAGACTTCCACTTCCATTATCAACATCACCAGAAACAGTGCAAAGCTGCTTCGGCCTGTGAAACTCATTTGAGCCTTCCTTCTAGAAGTGGCAGAATGCCACCTTTCTGTTCCTCTCCCGAGTCCCAGTATACCAGAGCATTCTGGTCTCTCTGTATTCCTGTGTCTCTTTGGACCTCAGGAATGACGTGTGTCAGGTGGTTTCTCTCTTAATTCTCTCAGTAACTCCCAGCAGAACTTCCAACCTGCAGTAGAAAATGTTTGTTTCTAAATACCAATGGCTTTAATTTTAGACATATTTTATTTGTTTTGTTGTAGACTATATATATTTTTAATTTCACAGCGGCAGAAGTTTGTATAATATGCAGTGTCTCTGGAAAATAAAGCCAGTTTAAAAATAACACAGGAGAATCCTGTATGCCGAAAAAAAACTAGATAATTATTTGATAATTTATTTACTTTTTTGGCACACAAGAGCTGTCTACTGCCAACTCACATCCCAGACAGAGGAGACATTTAAAGATTTATTATTGTTATTAATTTATTGTTCTTATTGTCCATGTGTTTGTAACTTGTGTGGGGTACCTGCGGAAGGTCATTGGCTCCCTTGCAGCTGGAGTCGCAGAAGGTTGTGGGCTGTCTGAGGTGTGAGCTTGGAGATGAACTCAGGTCTTCCGAAGGGCAGCAAGTGCTCTCACCTGCCAAACATCTTCCCAGCCATAGGCAAATGTTTTTAAAAGGATTAGTGTGTCCAGGAACATTACTCTGTAGTGTTTCTGCAGTGTACACTGGCTTCTTTCACACTCCCACACTCTGTGCTCTCTTTGACTCCCTCACCAGCCCGAGGGGCGTGTTTACTGATAGTTCAGCAGAACACAGTAGCCTAGCCAGGGCTTTGGCTCTCTTGGTCTCATATCATGCTGGGGTGGTAGCTGCAATCCTGACTGCCGGTCAACACACTGGCAACCCCTTTTTGATTCCACAAGTAAGCACTGGCCAGATGTGGATTTTGGATAATTATAACTTTAAAAATTATTCTGTCGTGGATATTAAAAGGAAAAAAAAAGAATGTAGACGAGTGTAAGCCCCTTCGCCATCTACCCAGCTTTAACCATAAACCTATGGCCACCCTGGTTTCTTCCTCTCATCTCCCTCAACTGCCCTCTATTCCATGAACCATGGAATTTCTTTTACCTTGTGAAATGTAGATAACTTCATACTTGAAATTAAGTGTTTATATAACTCATATAATTCATATGCTGTATGAGTACCCTATTTATAAAGTTAGCCCAGTGATGTTTGTGTGTTCCTAGTTACGGAGCTGTGTTTTTGTGACAAAGTTTACCTGAGGAGTATCAGCACACACCTCCTCACTCCAGACGGGAGCCGAGGACAGAAGCAGTACCTGCTGTCCGCTGGCAGCCACTGTCCACCGTGCCTTTCTAGAGTCGTCTGTGCCCTTACCAGTCAGTTTTTCCATTGCGCTCATTGTGCTAATGTCTCTCGTCTTTACAGTGATAGGGGTATTAATTATTAATCTTTATTTTGCAGAAGAGGAAATTGAGAGTTAGCCAAGGTTCAGGACTTTGCTGCATCGTTCGTAACCTGTGAGTGGTGGATCAGGGGTTCGGACTGTAGATAACTATCTAATGCCTTCTAGTGCCAACAAGTCTCTGATAATGTCACACCACCAGGCCTCTTTGCCTTTGGCATGCTGTGTTTACTACTAGGATGGTTGCTCCTTTCTCTTCTGCTTAGCACCCAGCTCCCCGTTCCTCTCGTGGAGCATCATCTATTAACACTGCGTGCTTATAAATTCGGGTGTCTGATGAATAGAGTGGCTGGGTGTCATATTTGGTTTTTACTACTGGTCGCTTCGCCTTACATCTCTCACAGTCTCATGGCTCTTGCATCCGTGCAGTGCGGGGGCAGGCAGACTCTGTGACTTCTGCACCCCTCTGGGCCAGCCTTCTTTCTGTTCTTCGGGTACGGCATTATCGAAGATGGCCTTGTGTTTCTGGGGTCCTGGAGTACGAGGAAGAGCACTGATGAAACCCAACAACAACCTTGTTCTTTTCGTTCTTGACACAGCAGCATTCCGAGTAGTGCTCATGTCCACAATTCGAGCACTCTAGCTTTGCAGACTTCAGCATGAGAGTACGGGTGTGGTCGTGTTGTCTGAGTTACTTGAACTGGGAACAACTCTCCACTTTTAGAACCTTCTTTGGTCACATTTCTTCAAATTTTGACTGTGATTCTCTCTAGCCAAATCTTCCCTACAACCTTTATTTTCTGTCTTTCAGCTGAACTCCCCAGGGCCTCCTAAGCCTACTCATAGGTGCAGGGAATCAAACCTCAGTCCTCTTCAAGAACAATCAGTGCTCTAAATCACCGAGCCGTCTCTCCCTCCCCATCTGTGTTCAGGTCTTAATGATAGTTTTATGTGGATCCTAATTCTTAATCTTTTGTCATTTTGCCACAGATCGCTGGATCATCTTAGTCACATTATGATTCGATGTCTGATGTTGAAGTGTTGAGAGGGCTATATTTATTAATTCCTAAAGGGAGTTCAGGTTGCAAAGTCGTATGTTCAGCGATTAAAGAAAAGATATGCATGTGTTTATAAAAAGATTCAGTTTTTTAAAAGGGTGTCTTCCTCTACCATTTTCTGCCATATTCCTGTTTTACTGAATATGGAGCCAGACCAGCAGGTGGCAAGTCCTGAGACTTCTACCATCACACCTGCCCCTTCTTCCTCAGGATCACAAGCCTGGCTTTTTACCTGAGTGCTGGGGATTTGAACTCACGAGAATAACTGTGCAGCCAGTGTTGCCCAATGAGCCCTCTTTCCAGCCAGTCTATCCATAGATGGGTTTTGACTGCAGATTAAGCCATCCACAGATGGAAAATACTTGAAAAAATTACAGCTGCCCTGAACATGTATAGACTTTTGTACTTGTCCTTATGCACACAGTAGTATAACATGTACTTGTGTGACATTTGCATTGTATTTTATGTTATAAATGTAGGAAAGCTGTAAAGTATGAAGAGGATATGCCATGGTTTTATGCACATGCCGCATGCCGCTTTCTTACTTATTTTTCCATGTCTGTGTTGTGCCTGTGTGTATGTACATGGGTGCATGACTGTGTGGGTACACATATTTGTTGTGCATGCATGTGGAGGCCCAAGGCTGGCATTGGGTGGTTTTTCTACTTTCTCTCCACCTTACCTATTGAGCAGAGCTCACTGATTATAGATAGTCTCGTTGCTCCGTGCATCTGTGTCTGCCTCCCTTGCACTGGGATTACAGTTCTGCCTCCCTGACTGCCCGACATTTACTTGCATTCTGAGGATAGAACTCTGTCCTCACCCTTGGTTGGTAAGTGCCTTACTGGCTGAGCCATCAGCCCAGACCATGCAGTTTCACAAAGGACCTTGGGCACCTGTGCACTTGGTGTCTATAAGTGGTGGAAGGGCAAGCCCCACTTCCTGTGGATAACGTGGACAACTTCATATTCAAGTGGTGATTATAAATGTTGGGATTAAGTGGGATATTATGAACTTTCTTCTGTATTTTGTATGTGTGTTACAGATTTCCTATTGTAAACTTGTGCATGTATATTTAAAAAAAATGAAGATAATGCCTTAGACAGGGTAGGTATGAACAGATTGGTGTTATTTTTGGTTCTGCCATGGGCTTGTTAGCAGTATCCTACTTCGAGCAAGCTACCCGCAAGGTTTGCTGCACAGAGCTCAGGGTCTGTATCATTGTTTCTGTGTTTGCTTATTATAGGTAAGCTCTGCTTGTCTCAGCAGATGGTTAATGTTCTGAGAACAGGAGTCATGAGACCATCAGTCCATGTCACAAAGGGACAAGGAAATGATGGCATTCACAGTGGAATGTCTTGGTTTTAGTTTCAGTTGATCGGTTTTGCTGATAATATCTTGTAACCAGTGGCGCTTTTGAGGAAAAAAAAATGGTTTAACTAGCAACAGAGCATCAGTGTAATTAGTGTCTGATCATGCCTTTGTACTGCTTCATCACCGGAGTCTAACAGCTTTGGCGTGCGCTTGTGTTTTATTTGTTTATGTCACTTTATTTTTTTTTTTTCACATAGGGTTTCATGTAGCCCAGGCTGGCCTTATGCTTATTAGGTAGGCAAGAATAACCTCCAGCCCCTCTTGCCTCCACCTCCCAGTGGTGGGATTATAGACTTTCACTACCACAACAAACTGAATTTTAATTTACAAGACGTAGTTGGAACCAGTGATTAAACTAACAGTTAACCATGGTCATCATTGGGTGTGGTTGGCTGGTAAAGGGAAAGTGCTCAGTTACCGTCAGACAATCGTTTCTGCTTCTCACTTCTGAGAGGGTGGGAGAACCAAGTGATGGGAAAACATTGTGTGGAGCCATTTCCTTGAAATGGTTTCTTAGAAAATGCTGCTTTCCTAAGTCCTTGGGGAAACTTGGCTACAAGCATGCAGTTACTACATTTTTGCCCACAGAATGGGCTAAAGTTAGTATCATATCCTATTTGGTTGCCAGAGGCAACAGTTTAATTTGTGCCCCAGTGGTAGTCATTTTAAAATAATTTTAGTAATTGTGTGTGTGTGTGTGTGTGAGAGAGAGAGAGAGAGAGAGAGAAAGAGAGAGATTGAGAGGAGGGAAGAAGAGAGGAAGGAGGGTAGGGCAGGGGGAGAGGATTGCACCTATGGAGGTCACAGGACAGCCTTAGTTTTTGGTTCTTCTTCCACCTTGGCTGAGGGAAGGCTTCCTTTTTTGCAGTTAAGTTGAGCTGCTCCCACCAGGCTCCCTGGCCCATAAGCTTTCAGGATCCTCCTGATTCTGCCTCCTGTCTTGCCATAAGAACACTGGAGATTTCAAACATGTGCTGTCTACCTGGATAGATGTAGGTTTGGGGGTTCAGACTCAAGTCCTCACACTAGCATAGCTGAGCCATCTCCCCAGCCCCCTGCCCCATTTTCTGGTGCTACTTTTTCTACCTCCTTTTTATTTCTTAGCTTTTAATGCCTCTCACTCAGCCTGACTTTCTGCATTCTGGGCTATCAGTGCTGGTTGAAGAAAGCAAAACAACTGAGGTACAGATGGTCTTGTCAGGGTCACACGTGCTTGTGTCTGTGCACATCCCTCCTTTCCCTCCCCTTCCCTCCCCTCACCTCCCCTCCCCCTCCTCTCCCCTCCCCTTCCCTTCCCTTCTTGTCTCCTCCTTCTCCAATGACCCTTCAGTGGATTTGTGATATTGTCATTTATCACACATGATGAAATTCATGTACTGGTATCTTTTAGGGTCACAGAAGCACAGGAGTAGAATGGCTTAGTCCTCCTGAGATCTGGCCAGGCTCTGGGCAGGCTTTTTTTGAGTAATGGCTACACATGCAAAAGTCAATTTTATGCAACAAATGTTAGACTTGAAAATGTCTCTTGAGGATAATGGGAGGGAGGGTGAATTCTTACAGCTGTGTCTGCAATCGGAACTCTCTCTCTTTTTTAATGCAGAGTGGACACAAATATCTACCAGATACCTCAGAGAGCAGTTGGTCAAAATCTCTGACTTTTACCACATGGCCTCCAGTACAGGCGATGGTCCTGTCCCTGTGCCGCCAGAGGTTGAGCAAGCCATGAAGCAGTGGGAGTACAATGAGAAGCTGGCATTTCACATGTTTCAGGTAATCTAATCATAGCATGCACGAAAAGAACACCCTCCATGTACAGTCACGTGATGCTCAGCCAACAGGGGTGCATGCTGAGAGATGGGTTGCCAGGTGAGTGTATCATTCTGCAAACATCACAGAGTATACTTAATGTATAAATGCAGATGGTATAGCCTGCTACATGATTAGACTAATGACACAGTATATACCTGTTGTATATGGTCTGCGGTTGACCAAAAATTCCATGCTGGCCAATGTCTATAGTTATATATATAATATAATATAATATAATATAATATAATATAATATAATATAATATAATATAATATAATATAATATAATATAATATATATGATATATATCTTTATATATATCTTTATAATTGATGCATTCATGGAAAGAAGTTTGACGTTTCTTTGTATGTAAATGACATTTTGGGGGCAAGTTCTTGCTGGTCTTGAACTCACTTTATGTAGACCATGTGGCTTTCTCTGCCTCCCAAATACTGGGGTCACAGGCATGCACTATAGTGCCAGGTACATCGCTTACAGTGCATTCAAGGTAAGTAACATGTGTGCTCTGTGATGAGAGTTTATTACATTCATCCGCAGTTGTTTGTGGCCTCAGGTACTTCAGCGCCATTAATTACTTTGTGATTGTGCTATTAAGTATCGTGCTCCTAAACTCTATATTCGTTTAGAAATACCTTTGTACTGACTGATGCTTCTTAGCTCATCAGATCTCCTATGCTACCAAATTATTCCATATAAAGGTCATCTTCATTTACCTCAGTTGTATCTTGAAGTCAAAATTAAAGGGGAAAATTAAGGGCAACCAGGACCTACTGAATTCTCACTCAGACAAGCTGCTGGAATCCTTATTGACCAGTAGGCATTAGTTGCAGTGTTATTTGCCTTTTTCAAGTTTTTTAAAATTCTTGACAAGGTATATTCAGCTAAAATCCTGTTATTAGCCCAGATTTTCATTATCCATTTTGTTAATCAAAGAGGAAAGAAATATGTGCTTTTAAAATGTTCCATTTAGAACTTTAATTAGTAAGTAAGTTTAATTAGGTAGTGAGTTTTAGAAACAGCTCAAATATAAAACAAACAAATGGCCTTGTGGTTCTTTTGGGAAGTAGCATAGTTTTTAAGTGAATAAAAACAGCTGTTACAAACCCCAGCTCTGTTTGTGCTGAGCTGCTTCACAGCCAGCTCTGCACTGATCATGTAGTTTACATCCCAGAAGTGTGTTTTCCCAGCATGCTTAGAGCTTTAGAAAGATGATATAATATAGCAGCAACATTTATTAAATCCAGTGTGCGTGTGTGTCTGTGTGTGTATACATGTGTGTTTGAGTGTGCGTACATGTGTGTCCTGGCATGTGTGTGCAGGTCAGAGCACAACCTGTGGGATTTTCTTCCGACTATAATGGTTCCAGGGATTGCACTCAGGTCTTCTGGCTTGGTGGCATATGTCTTCACTAACGCTGATGTATCTTGCCAGCCAGGATGTTTTGTTAAAAATAAAAAACAGGTATTAAAATGATGACAGTTGATGTCAACTTTTAAAAGTTTTTTTTTTTAATATTTTAATTTACTTTGTTCTGCGATGTAAAAGATACCCTGGTATATACACGTGCGGACATACTTATGCAGAAAATAAGAATAGGAATATGTAAGCAATAAAAGTTTTGTTTTAGTTGTTTGTGTGCATGTGTGTGTATATGTGTGTGTGTGTGTGTGTGTGTGTGTGTGTGTGTGCTAATGCTTGCCCTGTCTGCATGGATGCCTGGAGGCCAAAGGTCAGCCTTAAGAATTAATGCATTGTCAGGAGCTGTCCATCTTGGGTTTGAAACAAGGTCTACCACTGGAACTTTAGGTTTAGTCTAAGCTGGCTAGCTAATGAGCTCCAGGGTTCTGCCTTTACCTATTTCTCTGCTCTGGAGCTGCAAGGGCATGCTACCCTGTTTACTCTTTTTAATTATTAAATGTTTTATGTGGGTACTGGGAATTGAACTCAGGCCGTCACGCTTGCACGGCAAACATTTTCTCTGCGACCTCTCTCCCCAACCCCAGGATTCCTTTTTAAAATTAATTTTACCTTGTAAAAATACATCATTACTCATTAATGTAAAGTTTATGTAAATGCTTTAAAGATTTTAAATACTGCATATGATTTGCCTAAAACTGGACTTGTTTTCTATTTTGAAGAGTTTTTCATTCTGTGAATCATAACGCAAGACTTGTGGGGATCAGGAACCTTGGGGACGAGGGTGAGTGGCGATAGAGCCCACACAGAATCAGACTCCGGAGACCAGACCCAAAGATGCAGATCTAACTTTATCGTCCAGTGTAAAGGCTTTTATATGATTGCAAGGCCCATCAGACCATCCCATGCTAGCCTCAAGGACCAGTAACAATCAATTAGGTGGTGCAGCTGTAAGTAAATGGGGGGCAAGCAGGGACACCTTAGGAGACTTCCGTAAAGAAGGGGGAAGCAGTCACTGTCCTAGCCTCGGATCCATTTTGGGACTTGACTAATGAGCTAGGAGTCTCTAGTGGATCAGGACCTTTCAAGGAACTGTAGGAGTCACTGACGCCTCACTCACCATTCCCTATGGGCGTCCAAAAGGCTTACCTCGACATTCCCCACAAAGACTACAATATGGCATTAAGTGTATATGCCTAGACAATCATATAAATATATTTGTGCCTCTGTCTCTCTGTGTGTGCGCACGTGTGTGTGCGTGTGTGTGTGTATACACGCAACCATATACTTGTGCATGTGTATGCATGTGTGAAGGCAGTTGACAAAGGGTGCTTATATCAGACATAGTGGTTTCTTTAGAGATGGAGCGCAGTAGCAGACCACTTGGCAAATGGCTTGGGTCAGAAGAAGAAGAAAGTTAAGGGAAAAGATCATGCCACTCCAGTGGGATATTTTGTAAGTGTGTGGAGATGTAGTTACTTTTCAGCATGGTTGTACAGAATTGTTTTCTACATTTTAATTTAATAGTTTAATTAAAAGTCCATCTTCTTTGTAATGGGTCATTAAATCAGTATTTCAAATAATACATCTATAGGTAGGCAAATCTGAGAGTCATTTAGAATTAAACTGGGCCCGAGTATGGTGGGAGTTTTCCGACCTTCGAGACGCTGGTATGAGCAGTCTTTGCACAGAGTCATCACCATGAGCCCCATTTCCTCCCTGAAAAATCAGTTCATGCTCCTAATATCTTGGTGGGGGTGTGTCATGCCTAGACTGGGGTGGCTTTTGAGTATCTGTTAGCATTTTTAAAAACTCAGTTTAGAATGCAGCAGGTTTACAGAAACAAAAATAAAACCCCAGAGCACACATACCCCTTGTCCTTCCTAAAACCCTCTAGGGCTTTTATTTTGTTTGGCAAGACCTTCTTGGTGTAGCAATAACACAGGGTTGAAATTACATGTAAATGTATCTAAAACAAACAAACAAACAAACAAATAAACCTCTTAGGTTGTGACATCAGTAGTCTAATTTTTCTTCATTTAAGGAAGGAATGTTAGAAAAACACGAGTATTTGTCGTGGATCCTGGACGTCTTGGAAAAGATCAGACCTGTGGATGACAGCCTTCTTAAGCTCCTTTTGCCACTGATGCTGCAGGTACGGCACACTGCCCTCCACCCAGTCAGCTCGGTGGTGGGACATGAATTTGATAAAAATGACTAGGGAAGGAGGGGTGGGAAAGAAATCATTTCTTTTGAAAGGGAAAGAAAAATGTTCCAAATACTGTGAAATATTTGCATTGCTGGTCCACCGTTGTTGTTGTTTTGTTTTGTTTTTTTTTTAATCCAAATATAATTTCACCACACGGTGGTTTTCTCTTCTATCGGCAGAATGCAGCCTCTAAGTGCTGGCTCTGTTTCCAGTTACTGTGGGAGAGAGAACAGCATTACCCGCATTCTTATGAGAGCTTTTAAGTACATTGGGCTAAGACTAATTTGTCAAATAATCTATTAAATATAGGTTATCTGAATGAGGTTAATGTTTTTTTTTTTTTAGAAAAGATATAGATGTTTTGATAATTCAGATGAGTTGAAAGTGCATCGTTGGGTTGCCTTTCTCTGTGTCACTTATACCTGCCCCTGAAGTCACACATACGGGGGCGCTGTGTTTCCCCTCTAAGGTATCCCTTGGGATAGCCTGTGTTTGCACTACTTATTTAGCCCCTTGCAGATGGGTGTTTGACCACTTGAAAAGTGGCTACCATGAACTGAGATACACCGTAAGTATAAAATTCACGCCAGATTTCAGACCTTATGTAAGAATGTATACTCGGGGTACTTTTACATGAATTACTTGTTGAAGCGATACTATCTGAAAATATTGTGTTAAACACAAATGTGTTATTCTTTCTAACTTTTATTTTCCCCTTTTAAAGATTTGTTTTTATTCCTGTGTATATGTGTGCGCCTGCGTGAATTTTGGTGCACCACACGCATGCAGGTGCCTATAGAGGACAGAGGGCCTTGATCCCTTGGATCTGGTATTAGAAGTAGTTGTGAGCTCTCTGATGTGGGGGTGCCAAGAACCGCACACTATGCGTTCTGTAACTGCTGAGCTGTTTCTGGAATTCCTGCTTTATTTTCTTAATACTTATAGAAAACTCAAGACTGCGCAGCTTACTTTACGTTACTATTGGGTAACATTGGTCTATATTGTACGTAGGACTTTTTTTTTTTCTTCTGATGAAGAAAAGTAATATTGAAATAGTTGTTTCAAAGCATAAGACATGACTGACTCCTGCTGTCCTTCTGCTTCTCAGTACTCAGATGAGTTTGTTCAGTCAGCCTACCTGTCTCGTCGTCTAGCATACTTTTGTGCCCGGCGTCTTTCCTTGCTACTGAGTGATAGCCCCAACCTCCTTGCTGCTCACTCACCCCACATGATAATTGGAGCAAACAACACGAGTATTGGGACCTCCAGTCCTGGTGCTCCTGGCCCTGGGATGAGCCCTGTGCAGCTGGCCTTCTCAGATTTCCTTTCCTGTGCACAGCACGGACCCTTGGTTTATGGACTTAGTTGTATGTTGCAGGTAAGTCCATAATGGTCCGTATTATTTTATTAAAATTCATTGTGGGAAGGACCTACTAACTTAAAATAGAAGTTTATGATGTATCACACAGTGTGTTAGGTCACCCTGAGCGATTTGTTGTGTCTGTGAAGAAGGAAACTATTGTGATTGCCTTTCTGGTGTTTTTGTTGACTTAGAGACAGGGTCTCACCTTGTAGCCGATATTAGGCTAGAACTTTGAGAGTCCTCCAGCCTTAGTCTCCTGAATGCTGTGACTCCAAGTGAGTGCCACCACTTCTGGCTATTTGTTGCCTTTTTAGTATGGTTAAGCAGTTCAGCTGTATATCCTTCAAGGAGAACCCATAGTTCAGTTGAGATAGCTTCTCTGGGGAGCATTCTTTGTGTCTGCAGTTGGCATCTTGAGCCTGATGTCTCCATGTTTCTTTAGTGTCAGGAAATGTTGCTTGTGCTCTCCTTGAACAGAGCAGTGTGCTGTCCCTGGGTCCTTCAGTCAGGCATAAGTGCAGTTCTTTCCCAGACCTGCCATGTCAGTGTTCAGTTTCTGTTTCTTGAGTTCTTAGTGTGTCTTGCTCTTCAACATGGGACTCCGGAATCAAGGAATTCTGGAAGACATGGTCCCTAAGATAGTAGAGTTCACTGTCCTGATAAAGACTTTCAGATTCAGTTTTCGGTATCATATGCTAAGTGTTAATGGAGGATTGTGCAAGGGGCTATGATGGTTAAAAAGGGAACTTTTGTTGAGCTTTAGAGCCAGGTAGCCAGGTTGTCTTTTTTCTAGGAAAATTTGGTAGTTGTTCTGTAGTTTCGGCAGAAAAAGTGTTCCTGGCAGAGAGGGACTAGCACAGAAAAAGGGCCAGAGGACTTGGCCCTTTATTCTTTGTGCAGGTCAAGTCTAGTGGGGTGAGTGAGTGGAAGGCCCACGGGGGCCTTAGGCTTAGGTGCCCTTAGATGGTTTGGTATCCAGGAAGTGACACTGTCAGTTGTCAGTTAATTGTTTTGTCCAGAGAATAGGGAAGGTTTGTGAGAGAGGACAGCTAAGGAAGAGGACAACAAGGCAAAGAAATACATTTGGAAGCATGTAGGTAAGTCAGTTTGGGAGTGTTTGGACCCTTCTGTATCCTCGAGTTCAAACCAGAAAGGTCAACTACCAGTAGACTGAGAAAACTCAGAAAAAAAAAAAAAAAAGCTGTCTATGCTAAGCACACACAGACATTTTCGTCTCATTTCCAAAATCACATGGTGTGACAGCTACTCACATGCCATTTATGAGATGTAGAGATGATTTGAAGCTTGCAGGGGGATCGCACAGGGTATATGTAAATACTATGCTGTTTTAGGTAGGAGACTGAGCGTCTGTGGTCTTTGATTTCTGAGAGGGGCCTTGGAGCTGGAACCTCATAAATACCAAAGGATGCCAGGTAGTTGTTTTGTAGTTTCAGTGGAAAGAGTGTTCCTGGCAGAGAGGGACTAGCATGGAATTTTTTTCCTTATAGATCCTCTAAGTGGTTGCATGCCTAGTTCTGAAGGTGAGGGCAGACCACTGGTCAGTTGGGTGGTATTGGAGTTCTAAAGGCCTGTTGGATGGTTCAGACACTGAGACTATCCAAGAGCTTGTGGTGAGAAATGCCCAGCTGATCTGAAGGGATTGTGTGGCTGAGAGGTAATGAGGGGAGTCCATCAAAGAGAGTATGAGGTTTGTATATTCTGTGTAGGGAGAGAACAACAGGAAATTGGCCACAGTTTCTTTTGGAAATGTATTAAGTAGTGGAGTAAGTTTGGTTTTATGCAGTGTTAGATAGCGACACATTAAGTCATTAATTTCTCGGAGCCAGCCTTGAGATACAGGAGCTATCACTGATTGATGGACTGATTGGTTGATTGGCAGTTTTGAGATAAGGATAAGTCAGCAGCACCTGACCTGTGGAGATTGTGGAAACTGCTTCTTACATGCTGGCTGAGTTAAAAAAAAAAAAAAAAGTATCCGTGAAAGTTTAGGATACAGGTGGGTGAGTTATATTTTCCAGACCAAATCTACCGTATGATCCAAGAATAGGCATCACATTGTTATTGTGTGACTGAAACAACGATAGGAGAATGTGTGACAGAAACTGTAGGTGGCCTACAAAGCTGAAAATATTTGTTGTTTATACTTTTATAGAAATATGTGGATTATCCATGTGTTAGCATTTATGAAGCTTGAAGCCTCACTATTTAATAAATAAATAAATAGTTTTGAAAGTTATGACCTTAGTACTTAATATCCTAATTGTATTTCTTCTTGTTTAACAATAAAACATTATTTGAAGTGACAAATAGTATATTTTATTCAGCTTCCCACATGTCCTGTGTTGGAATATTAGCCAAAAAGTTACACTTTATTTCTCAGTAGCTGTGATGATAACTCTTAAGTTTTGTCTTACCATTGGGTAGCTAAGAATGGGAAAGGACATTCACATTTTAAAAATAACCTGGTTAATGTATGGGAAAGTGTCATTTTTATTGAAGTTGCTGTCAGTACTTTTCTCCTTCCTCTAAATGTCTGGACTATTCCTGCTTTATTTCTAGACTGTCACTCTGTGTTGCCCAAGTGCCTTGGTGTGGAATTATTCCACAAATGAAAATAAGATCGCAAACCCAGGCTCTCCCCTGGATCTGCTGCAGGTTGCCCCTTCCAGCCTCCCCATGCCGGGTGGAAACACAGCTTTCAATCAGCAGGTAGACGTTTGCTTTGCTGCTTTAATGAAGGTTTTCAATTCCCAGAAGAACCTAGGTGTGGTGGGCCATGCCTTGTCATGGAGTCTGAGATATCTTAATGCCTCTCCCAGCTCTGCTATGAGTCTAGGTGACTTTCTGGATTTTCCCCATTTTTTTTTTTTTAATAGAGACGTACATAGAATATTCTGCCACCCAGGCAGTTGCCATCCAGACAGTTTTGGTGATGCTCACACCCTGACTGTGAGCCCTGGAATAATAGTTTGTGATGCTCAGTAATTGTGTGTTTTTATTTGTGCTGCATTATTTGCCTCAAGATTTTTATGCCACAAAAGTTTTGGGATTATCACTAATACTCAGCACAAGATACTTGTCTTTCACGGAGTTGTTTTCTTAAGTCGCTGCAGCACTCCTCATTCATTCCTTGCTTAAACCAAAGATATTCCAATCTCTTCCTCACCATAACTGTTGTAAAGACATTTCACCTGTTACGTTTCCTGCAGGCATTTGTTTTTATAAGCATTAGTATTGAGACAAGTTATCACTTGTACATTTAAAAAATGCATTGGCTTTATGCAGGAATTTATGTTTCCTGTGATACAGTTAAGATTGGCATTTACTGGACAATGTTCTATTCACACAGAAAATCTGACATGATTTAGGCAGCCATTGAGAGTTTCCAAGTACAACTTAACTTGAAGTGTTTATCTTTCAGGTTCGGGCAAGGATTTATGAGGTAGAACAGCAGATAAAACAACGAGGCCGAGCGGTGGAAGTTAGGTGGTCTTTTGACAAGTGTCAGGAGTCGACAGCAGGTACAGTATACCACAGGAGGCTGAGTGGTCAGAGCATCACTGGGCTTTGCGCTTTCTTCTTTCTCACTTTTGCAAAGCGCTTCACATGAATGAAGGACCTTTAAGCCTTTCGCTACTGGCTGTCCAAAATGTCTAGTTTAGTTCTTACAATTCTTTGATATTATATGCTGGGAATTACAGGGCTCTTTTTCTAATGTAATTTTATTACTAAGATATTCTGGCTTATTTAACTGCTTCCTTAATTTCTTAATCTAGGGGTGACGATTAGCCGGGTTTTGCACACACTGGAAGTCTTGGACCGTCATTGTTTTGACCGAACTGATTCCAGCAATTCAATGGAGACACTTTATCATAAAATTTTCTGGGCAAACCAAAACAAAGATAACCAAGAGGTATTCAGTATTACTGTTCTTGTTTTTTTCTTATTTTTTTCTCATTCAATAAATTTTAACGAAGTTGTTAGTATGATGTATGTTTTATGAAAGCGTGTGCATTACAAATCTTTATTTTTTTGAGACCAAGGTGACTCACCATTATTATAACGGAATGTCTGTTGGGTTCATTCTACCTTTATATATTAACGGGGAATATTTTTTAACCTTTCCTCGTCTTCTCTACATTTTAGTTTTAGTACAAGATTGACTTCATATAGATAATTTGGCTTTAACTTGGGAGTGTAATGTAGGCTGTAGCACAGCAGAGGGCAGCACATGGCTATGTATGAGACTGGTCTTTGAAACTTCTTTACTGCAATTTTTTTCCTATCAAAAGATCGTGAATTTAAAATTTTCAATTACTGCTTCTCTTACTCAGTCCTCAGAGAAATTATTTCTATTTTAAAATAAAATAAAAATAAAAGAATTGTTATTTTTTTATTTTATTATAAAAATGGTCCTCATATATACAGCTTGTGTCACATACAAAGAATACTAAGGGAAGTTGGCACGTTTTCATAGAAGACACTTTCGCTAGCTTATTACATGACTTTGGTTTTTAAACTTTCCATTAGTCTTGGGTTTGTGGAAAGAAAAGATGAAAAAAATGAAAACAACCAAAATGCTTTGTTTCCTAAGCAGGAGCCTGGCACACATTCCAGAGTATTCCTCTTTTGGGATAATTTGTGAGCCGTTATCTTCTTCTCAAAAACAGGTTCAAGACTGTAGGAGCTTCAGGGGATCAGTGTTGGGAGTACGGTGCACGTTGAGTGGAGTTTTTGTCTCTTGGGAGTCTCTGCAGAAGGGAGTTTCTGTACTTAGCAGAGAGCATATGAGTGCATATGACTCTTAGCTCTCATGTTTTTCTTGTCCCCAAAGACAGAAACTTTCCATCCCTGTAACCTTTGTGGCTAAAATGCTTCAGGAATAGTGAGATTTATTTTACTTTATTTTTTGCATGTTGGTGAGAGTTGTCTGCAATGCCAGGGCTGGCTTTTTGTGCCAAGTGAACATACTTCTTTGGTTTAGGTTTTGCCCAAGCGCATCCAGAACGCTTCAGCCTTGTTGCACTAACTTAACAGTTCCTGCTCCAGGGCTGGAGAGATGGTTAGCAGGCTTGCTGCTCCTTCAAGGGGTTTGGATTACCAGCTCACACATGGCCGTACAGAGCCATCTTAACTCCAGCTCTAAGGGATCTGTCAACCTCCTGTGACCTGCAGAAGCACCAGGAGCATACCCATAAATTAAAACTCAAACCCATCAATTAAAAATAAGTAAGCCTTTAAGAAAATAAATTAAAGCCTTATCCCGGTAGTTCTCAACCTTCCTAATGTTGGCACAGTTCTTCATGTGGTGGAACCGTAAGATTATTTTGTTGCTACTTCATTACTGTCATGTTGCTGCTGTTAGTGAATCATAATGTAAATGTCTGATAGGCAGGATATCTGATATATGACCCCCTGTGAAAGGAAACTCAAATTACTCCCAACTAATTTCCCAAGTAAGTGTTAGGGAGGCTACCTCATCAAGGGTGGAAATTATGTTGCGATGTTTTTGAATAAACTTCCAGTGTTTCCAGGGTTCTCTCAGAAGCCCGGTTTCTTCCCAGTGGGTACCTGAAACCAACCACTGGGTGCAAGATCTTCTGTCAGGTTAAGTTCCATAAATACTTACTCCATTTTAAAATTAACAAAAAATGATTATTGTTGTAGTATAATTAGTTATATTGAGAATTTCACTTAAAATAGATTTTTATCTTTATGAATTAGTTTTGTGATAAAATGCCTTGCCAAAAAAGCAAGTTGGGGGAAAAAAAAAAAAAACATTTATATTTTGGCTTATGTGCCAGAGGGCCTACTGTCTCTTATGATGGGCAGGAGATGTGACAGGAGGAAGGAGGGTGATACTGGCCTGCCAGTCCGGAAGCAGAGTAATGGAATTTCCTGTCCACACAGGAAGTAGAGAGAATAGGAAATGGGGCTGGGGGATAATACCTCTGTCTACTCTCAGTGACACTTCTTCCATCTTAAAGGTTCCATGAACTTCCCAGCCACCACCAGTTGGAGACCAGTATTGGAACATGTGAGCCTGTGGGGGATATTTGTCTTCACACCATAACACTCCTGGTCTGACTGTTTCTGATCTGAGAAGGAAGGGCAGAATTTGAGCCCCTTCCTAAGGAAGGCATTCTCGGCTGTGCGGTTGTGGTGGTAGTACCTGCCACTAGAGGGCAATGTGGGCCCTAGAGTGAGTCTTGGATGGTGTAGCACTTGGAAGGGAATGCAAGTGTTAGCTGGTTTAACAGTAATTATATCAAATATTGGTTACATTCTGGAAAGAGATATGAGAGGCTTTGTGGTTAACACGCGGGTTTTTAAAAGTAAGATAAAAACAGTGTTGTTACCCTTTAGTTCACACTTATATCTTTTAATCTGGGAGGATATCCGAAGGGACAGCCCCTTTCTGTAAGATTAAATGTTTAAATATTAACATTTAAATACTTAAAATGTTAAGTATTCAGCATTGACATTTTAAAAATATGCCTTTAGTATTTGATGTGCATTTATATTAAGGTACTTACTCATAAGGTTGCAAGTGACAATTTTACTTCTCTATTTACTTTTTATCAGGGTTTCTTGTCCCCTGTTCTTCCTTACCGTATCTTTCTACCTTCTCCACTTCTTTACCCCTTTATTCTTTCTCTTCCTTCCTTTCTTCCCCTCCTTTTCCTCTCCCTTTTTTCCCTTCTTATTTTGAGATAAAGTCTCACTCTGTGGCTCAGGCAGACTTTATCAGTGCTTGGGTTGAAGGTGTGTGGCATCATGCCTGACTCAGGGGCTACTGTTTTCCTGATCACTGAGTCACTTGTTATTTCTGGAATTCACATTGGAATGTTAAATGATAGCTATGTAGCTTAGAGCAAGTTATTTACTGTTGTGTGTTTAGAGATCTAAAATAATTATACAACACTTGAACATGAATACTTTGAGATTTTAAAAAAACTGGTAGTAAGTACATTCTAAAAATTGCTATTGTTGCCAGTAATAAAATACCTATGTTTTATTGGCAGAACCAGCATGATGTAGCTAGCTGTTGTCTAGCAAGATAAAGCATATTTGGGTGTCTGTTTAGGACTAGGAAACCTATCTCCTGTCTTTAAAATGGACTTCCTTTTTTTTTTTTTGGATTTTGTAATTCGTCTAGGTTTGATGTAGCGTGTGAGATGGTAGATAAAGTTACCAGCGTCTAGTCACTATGTTTGAGGTTTGCTCGTACTGGAGTGTTCCTCCCCATCCCAGTTGGGGAGACTTCAGTCCCTCCAAGTCTCTGCTGTTTGGAAATGGCTTGGGTGGAAATTCAATCCTCTCCCTCCTTGTGGGAGATGGGGAGAACATCTGTCCAGATTTGAGGGCAGCATCAGCTTCAATATTCAGTGAAAGCACATTAGACATTCTAGCACACAAGTGAAGACATTTGATACTGGGTTCTGCCTGTTGGGAGCTGACCAGGTCTGGCTGGCCAGGCGCGGGGCATGATTTCACTAATAGTTCATGGAACATGGCAGTCTTTTTACTCTTTCTCATGACCCCTGTCACCTGCTGCTGCTGTGTCAGCTTGAGTGCTGCTGCAAAGGAGGTAGGAAATTAACCTCAAAACCCTTTTATATTTTACTCCAGTTCTGTGTTTTGTTTTGTTTTGTTTTTCTTCACTCTGTGTAGTATAAAATAAAGAAATTCTAGCTTTTATTTCAGAGCTCAGAGCTCAGAGTCTGATGACAGTCTGGCGAGTGGTGTAGACTGGTGTGGGATGCCCTGTGCGAATTGGGCAGCATCTCCCTGAGGCTGTTTACAGATTGGTTGTGATCTGGGTATCCTGCATTTCAGCAGGATCTATCTATAAACCTTTCCAGGTCATGCAGCAGGTCTGGGCTGTGCCTGCTTGAATGCAGCTTGCTTCCCAGCTGCTGGTTCATGATTCTGTGGCATTTACTGTTTGAAATTGGTCAGGATTTCCTCCCAGGTGATAGCGCCAGTGTGTCAGCAGCCTCATGTGGAGAGTTGCAGTGAGCTGTGGGGCCCTCAGCTGCTAAGTACTGAGTCAGTCTCCAAGCAGCTGGCTGGGGAGGGGCCCTCAGTTTTGCAGGGCTCTTGGACCACTTCCTTCTTCTTGGCCTCTCCTTTTGATAATGGCTGTTGTCAGAGCAGAGACAGCTGCATCTTTGGGTGCTTCTGGGACACAGATAAACAGGAAGATACAAAGGTGGCAGGAAGAGCTACTTTCACTTCTCTTTCTGGGATCCCGGGAAATAGATTTTGTACAGAGTAGTGAAAGTGCTAGACCAGCTGCACCAGAAAGAGAACTTCAGGACAACAGCATTGTGGGTGTTTCCTCTGTCTCTGAAGGAGAGGAGTGCATAGATTAATTAATGACATGTGTATCTGCTTTACAGTTGGTATACAATCAGACAGGAAGGTGTTTGAAAGCAGAGGCAGGGGCATGGCTGAAAGGAAACCATGTGCTATATAAAAGATATCATATTCATGCAAATACTTAATCTCTTTTCATTTTTCTTGTTTAATATAAAGAAAACAAATCACTTTCTAAAAGTGTAAGTTAAGACACTGAAGTGGTATATCCATCAAGAATGCCAGTCAGTTTTCCACTGCTGTGATGGACTACTTAGCCATGGAAAAATTTATTTTGGCTCATTATTTTAGAGGTTTCATCCCATGGTTACTTGCCTGCATTGTTTCTGGGTCAGCGGTGAAGCTGAATTGTCATGGAGGGGAGTGTGTGGTACACTGATGGAGGTTGGGGAGAGAGGGAGAGAAAGAGAGAGAGAGGAGGGAAGAGTAATGGTATAGGCTTATGGAACCTCCAAGCCCACCTCTGACAAGCATGCCACACCCCTAATTTTTCCTAAACAGCTCTACCAGACACGTGAGCACATGGGGGCATTCTCCACAGCCACATTGAGGGTTTAGTCATAGATGTATTCCCAAGAGATGGGTGGCCTTAAAAGCTGCTGTTTGCCGAGAAGGGAATGCAGCTTTGTGAGTTCCTGTGATTTTCCTGCTGGGGTTCCATTTGGTAGACATCTCTCACCTAGAAATGTTACCGAACACACGCAGGGTACCTTACATACTATAGTTTGTCTCCTTTAGGTGTAAAATCACATAGACTGGAGGACAGAAGCTAAAGAAGATTAAACTGTGAGGCCTGAGGCTTCCAGCAGTAAAGTACTTGGATTTTGTAACAAGAACGTGTCCTTTTGTTTTTTTTTTTAGTTTGTTTTTATGCTGTAGAATACAAATATGTATTGTTTTATGATCTTGAAGATTCAGGGAAAATGCCTAAAAATTGTGAATATAATGGAACTTACTAATTGGGTTAAAATGTTCCTATTAGTTTTTTGGTTTGTTTGTTTGTTTGTTTCACTAGTGCAACTGCTTAGGTTCTTTAATTTTCTGAATCCAAACTTGTGCTTCAGGAATTGACTCTAACTCCCCCTAAAATAAAAATCTTAACACGTCATCTTTAAAAAAATACCATGCTCAAAATTTGTTTCACTTGAATTATTTTCCTTGTTTATTTTTAAAATTTGTAAAAGATTTATTTCATTTAATGACTATTTTGAAAGCAAGTATGTCTATGCACCATATGAATGCTGCTGGTTCCCACAGAGGTCAAGACAGGGGGTCAGATCCCTTGCAATTGTAGTTATGGATGGTTGAGAACTACCATGTAGATGCTGAAAATTAAATCTAGCTCCTCCGCAAGAACAAGTATTCTTGACACCAAACCATCTCACTATCCCATCTCTTGCCTTAAATTAAAGAGACCCAGAACATCTGAGCAGCAGTGGCCCATGGCTTAATCGCAATACTTGGGAGGCAGAGGCAGGTGGATCTCTGAGTTTAAGGGCAGCCTGGTCTCCAGGGTGAGTTCCAGGACAACCAAGGGTACACAGAGAAACCCTGTCTCAGAAATCCAGAGAGAGAGAAAAAAAGAGAAAGAGAGAGACCCAGAGACCCAGAGCTCCCTTTAAAGTGTCTGCAAGATTGTATCAACATGTATATAGAGGAGGAAATTCAAGAAAAAATGGATAAAAGTCTAAAAGCCAATTTTTTTTTAATTTAAAATTTTTGCTTTCATACAGTATATTTTGATCTTGTTTTTCTCCTTCTAACTCTATTCTGTTCCCCTTTTACCTCCCTATCTACCCAACTTCAGGTATGCCTATACCTGCTCTGTCTTTCAAAACAAACAAACAAACAAACAAACAAACAAACAAGTAAAAGACCAAGACCCTAAGAAATGAAAATCAAAGCAAGCAAAAAAGACAATAAGACAAAACCAAAAACCAAAACCAAACAAACCAACCAAAACAAAACAAAAGACCACCTCCAAAAAATTTTTCAAAATATGCACTTTGTTTTGTGTTAGCCAGTTGCTCCTGGGCATGGGGCTTTTCCTGGAGTGTGGCTGCCTGACACTGCCAAAGTAGCCTGAAACCTGAGGTTAGATAGGTCACAAGCCTAGAGGCAAACCTACTACCTTATTCTCCTAAATGAACACAGCAATAAAATAACTCCCAGTGACATCACTGTACTGTGCCTCGCTTAGCCCAGATCAGAGAAGCTGCTTCTTGCAGTGGTGTTAACCCAGAGACCCACAACTGGACAGTGTGCAGGGAGTGAGAGACTTTGGAGCATGCAGTCCTAAAAGGAATGTTACCATCAAAGCCTCATCTTAAGTCTTAGGGATCTTTGTGGAAAAGGACACAGAAAGACTATAAGTGGCAGAGGTGGTGGGTGACTTCAGAGAAACAGTGTCTTCCCGGTACAGGGGATACACAAAGGAACTCACAGAGACGGTGACAGCATGCACAGGAACCGCACATTCAAGCCAGACAAAATTCCCAGCACTGAAAAGGGAAATGGACACAAAGTCTCACCCCTAACTGAGAAGCCGTTTGCAAGTGATACCTGCTGGGGAGGAAAAACGGCTCTCTTTCAAATGGAGTGTCAGAGCAAAATGATTTTTTTTAGGATTTGAATTGTTTGCTAGTATTGACACTAATCATCCATTTTTATTCTGGAGCCCTTATGTGTCTGAGGTCCCACAAGCCTGGACTTAGGTGTGTGATTTGCTTCCTGGGATCGTACTCATAACTGTAGCACAACCTTGCCCGAGCTCATGAATTCTAAAGTATTAAGAATGTCCAACGTTGTATTTAAATCCTAAAACTGTGGTCATCTACCTTTTGTAGCATAATGTTTATGCTCACGAGAAATACTATAGTCTTGTAGCCAGTAAGCTGAAGCTTGGCATGGATTCTGTAAAGCAAAGGCAGGACATAAAAACCCAGTCTTTCTTCTGTCATCCCTCAATGCCACCAGCTGTGATATGTCCCTTGGCTCCCTGCAGTCCTCCCATCCTTAGTCACTAGCCTATTCCGGGAATGATAATGCATTTGGCTAGGGCTCTCTGCTGACCAGGTCTGCTTTCAGTTGTTGGTTCTTCAGACGCTTGACTTCCCCTCTTCATGGTTGTTGTTCATGGTGTAATGAGTCATGCAAACATCATTAATATTCCAGCCTTCTCTCTTGTTTGGTTCTTCAACTTCTCACTGGTCATTCAGTAACACAGCCTGATAGAACTACATGGCAAGTGAATCATAGTCCACACTCTGACCGCTTAGCAGTGGAGTTGAATATACGGACTTTGTAATAGCTGTTCTTGGAGTTCAGTGGCCATATTCTTTAATAATCTCTGGTTTGCTTGGAATTATTTCACATTCAGATGAGTTTTGAGTGTTTTCTTTCTTTATAACTGAGCTTTTCCTTTCCTACTGAAATTAAAACGATTTGAAAGCCCTCTGCTAGTAAAACTTGAGAACAAAGTTCTAAGGATTAGGTAGTTAGTCCTTTGCTTGTGTTAACATGATATGGTTGGTACATTTCTCTTGGTCACTAGGTTGCCCCCAATGATGAAGCTGTGGTGACATTGTTGTGTGAATGGGCTGTGAGCTGCAAACGTTCTGGCAAGCACAGAGCCATGGCCGTGGCGAAACTCTTGGAGAAAAGACAAGCAGAGATTGAGGCGGAGGTAGGTCTGTTTTTCTTCTAATGCATGGTGTAGTTCATATACTGCTGTGAGGAGGTTCTGCATCTCGAGAAAGTGGTGGGACGAAGGGATATGTCATCTTCCCAAGACTCGTAGCAGGATCTAAGTAGACAGGGACGATAATTCCTGTTCCAGAATAATTAACAACTGAGTCTTTTAAAAGTAAATTTATGAGAGGGTGGGATTGGGAGGGAGAGAGGGAGCGGGACACAGCAGGGATACAAAGTTAACAAACTGTAACTAATATTAAAAAAAATAAAAATTATAAAAAAAGTAAATTTAACATCTGATAAGAACAAAGAAACCCAGTTTTGTGAGACTAGGATTCATGAAACAGCAATAAACATACGTAAACCTGTGTACAATGTAACTATCTTTTCTGACATTTTGAAGCCACACTGTGTATAGCAGACTTGGAAACATTTTCTAGAGACAATTAGGATTATGAGATCATAGATACTAATTAGAGTTATTTTTTGAGATTACAATTTAGTTCTAGATAGAGTCATTAAGGCCTCAGACATATAAAATGAAAACCATAGCCAACATCGGTCAACATTACTGGGAGCTTCTTTCTTTTCTGTTTTGGTTTTTTAAGACAGGGGTTCTCTTTGTAGCCTGAATGTCCTGGAACTTACTCTATAGACCGGGCTGGCCTCGACCTCAGAGTTCTCCTCTCCTCTGCCTCCCTAACATGCTGGAATTAAAGGCGTGTGCTGCCACACCGTCTTAACGTAAGCTTTCTTAATGTAGTTATTAGCAGAGTGGCCACAGGGAATGTGTGTGGTCTGCGGAGGCCCTTGGCCTTCATGTTTTTCTGCTTCCCCTTTGTTCTCTTCCTTCCTCTACACAGAACCCAGAGTGGGCTTTTAGAAGTGTAAATGAACATGGCTCCCCCTTCCTATGATAGACAGAGCTTGCTAACACCCACAGAGCTTCCCTTTGCTTGCCCTACCTGCCTTTCCTATAACATCTGTTACCTATTGTCCTCTGGGGTACAGTGCTAGCCCTAATCTTAGTTATTCTGTCCCCGCACCCACATACAACTTAACTTTTAATTTTTGAGAATTGGCGCTTGCTGTTCCTTCTGGGTGGCCAGTTCTGCTCCTGAACACTTTTCTACCCAGTGTCTCTCCACAGAGCACTCCCATGTCATTAGCTGTCACTTTCTGTGGAGCATCCTTAGGCAACACGTCATTGCCTCGGTGATGGAAAGTCGTCTATCACCATGTGATCCGAATCTGCTCCAGGCAGCTCTTAGACACATCATTCAGTTTTCCTCATTGCAGCACAAGCGAATGTAGATGACGTGCGTATTGGTTAGTATCTGCCTTTCCCTGTCCGAGTGTGAGCTTGACAGCAGTGACCTTGCCCATCTTGCTTGGGGTTCTGGGTCTCTTGAGTAGTGGCTTGAATAGATGAACATCCACCTGGCTCTCTGTAAGGCTGCAGTAACTTCCTGTTGCATTATGGGAAAAGAACTGGGAAGAACACTTCCACAGATATATTCTCTAGCATTGGCAAAGCTTTGTTCCTCACAAAACAAAAGATCACATTGTTGACATTGGAACGTGAAGGCACTGTGAACAAACAACCATGGGCAGTGTAAACGAGAAGAGCCTTTCACCGCCCTTCTCCACACTTTGGAAACAGCCTGTCCTGTGGGAACTGTAGTGACTGACTAGACCTCACCAACTAAAGATGCTTTTCTCACTTATTTGTGGCCCTCTCTAGGTTGTTTCTTTTGTTTTGCACCAGTTTCTTCCTCTCTCCGTATTTTGTAATGCATGAATGTGTGTGCACATGTGTAGCAGTTTGGAGAGATTCGCACAGAGCTTACTTACTCAGCAATTTCAAAGCTGAAGTAAACCTGTATCTAAATGTGTATTTCTTAAAGAGGGCTAAGATAATTATTTTTTATTAATGTTGGAGTTACTAACATTTGACCTTTGTGAATAGTAGATAGATTGACTAGTATTTTAATATTCTTAATCAATTAAATAATAAAGGATCAAAGAAATATCCTTTCTAGGAAAGGTCAAAGAAATATCAAAAAGAATAGAAAGGATTCTGGTTACTAAAGAGTTTTTTTCTGCAATCTTAGTAAAAAATAACTCTTCTAGATGTGTTTCATGAGCCACAGAGGCCCTGGGAAATGCTTTTAGTGAAGTGTGATAAATAAAGAGAGTGTTTTTGGAAGAATCGTTTGCTTTTTCAGTTGACATCACCTAACATTCTTAAATGTATCTTCCTGATAGAATCACACAACACAAAGTAATCAGATTCCTAACCATGTGCCAGATGGTCCAGGGAAACACGAGTAGATGTGAACTCAGAACAGTTGCCAGCATTTTGCGCAGGAGTAAGGAATATTCTGTTCTCCTGTCTGATGTATTCATTTGGGTACTAACACCATGCAGAACTTACTGTGCAGAAATTACCGTGTGTACAGATCATGTTCTTTGGAACGTTCCCAGAGATCAGCTGAACTGTGGGGTTGTTTCCTCTAAGTTACATTCGCTGTGATGTGTGGTCCTTAGACAGTGCTGAGATCTCAGCTACATTCGCCTAAGAGTTGAAATGTTTGTAAGAGCTGGCAAATCATCACCTGTTGGAACTGCACTGGTGCTCTGCTCACTCACTGTTCTTGTTTGTTTTTTAACGTGTAGAGATGTGGTGAATCTGAAGTCCTAGATGAGAAAGAGTCAATTTCTTCAGCATCTCTTGCTGGATCTAGTTTGCCTGTTTTCCAGAACGTTTTGCTGAGATTTTTAGATACACAGGCCCCATCACTGTGTAAGTAAAGAACTTGGTTTGTTTTTGCATGAGGGGTATCCTGTTTCCCCTTACCTCCCCTCTTCCCCAACCCCATTCTCCCCATCAGCTAAGACTTCTCTTTTTTGCATCTTATCTAAAGTTTCTGGCACTGAATATTACTGGTTTTATTAAGCGAATGTAGTATGTTTATTTCACTGGGTAAGCTTAGTTATTTTAAGATCAGTGAAGTATTCAAAAACCAGAATGTAAAAACTGAGTATGTCAGTACCCTCATATTTGGTGCACTAGTTTCTGTTTCTCTGAGTCTCTTACCCAAACAGAGGAATGTGTGTCATGTGATGTCTAGCTGTGTACAGAAATGGGAGTATTGTGCTTTTGGAGCTGCCTTCTAACCTTCTGATCTCTAACTCTTACACTTATGGAGAGAGGATAATAAAACATCAATACTTTATAGCCTTGATGCCTACAAGGATCTGATAATGGGTGTGGAGATGGCTTCACCATTCTTCCTGGAATGTTTCCATCACCTTAAACTAATGTTCTCTTACTTTGTTGTTGGGAAGGTGAGAGTTTGTGGAATTAACAACCACCTATTAGGAGTACTAGGGGTTGACAGTTTTGAAACATTATTGTGTGGGCAGTATTAGCTTCCTAACCATTGCTCTGATATAGTCAAATAAGAAAATATAACAGAACATCTTGGAGAAGATATACCACAAAAGTGGCAGAGGGAGAAGTGATAGGCAGAGGAGGGCAGGGAGAAGTTTGTAGAAAAGAGGTAAAATAGCAAACTACACATCATCATGACTGTCTTGAGGAAAGGTCTCGTTTTATCTGAGTGGAGCCTGACACTTTTGGATCTTTGGGACAAAGCAAGGCTTTCCTTTAATTACCTGGAAGCCTTATGATAAGCCTTGGGCAGTGGTTCTCAATCTTGTTAATGCTTTGACTCTTTAATACAATTGCTTATGTTGTGGTGACCCCCAACCATAAATCGTTGCTACTTCATAACTGTAATTTTGCTACTGTTAAGAACCATAGTGTAAATATCTGATATGCAACTCCAAAGGGGTCGAGACCCACAGGTTGAGAATCACTGGCCCTGGGGCAAGCAAGTGTTGGAGCCATCTAGCTGGTTTGAATGTAGGAAAACAGGAAGGTGAGAGGGCAAAGGATAATCCCCTGATAGCAGAAAGCCAGGCACAGGAGTTGGTGGCTGCAAAGCATTTTGAGTCAATGGTATATGCACATTTGTTCCAAATTGATGCCTCACTCATTTCAGTTGTCTTTGGAGGAGAAAGGTCTTCTATGCTTTGTTTCTCCTGGGTCACATTTTCTGTCTGAGAGACCCTCCCAATTTCCCCGAGAAGAGGATGCTTGTCACTGAGAGAGAGGAGACATTCTAAACTTACCCCAAAGGTACAGATATAAAGCTTTAGAATGTTGCTACAATACTGAAAATCATAACATGAGCTCCACAGATGGGTTATGAATTAAAGGAGAATAAAAAGGAGCTCACTACTGGCTGGTCATTCCACACCCTACTCAGTCAGAGGGCAAAGCTTGCTGGTGGTCAGCTCGTTCTCTTTTTATTCAGTCCAAGATGTTAGCCAAATGGAACGGTACTACCTTACATTTAGTTTCTTCCCAATTCATCACAATTTGGAAACTCCCTCACATACGTGCACAGAACATTTTTTTTCCCATGATGATTCTAAGTCTCATCTAGTTTATAGTCAAGAGAAGCCATGGCAGGATTTCCACCCCCCACCCACACCTGCCTCCTTAGCATTTAAATCATTCTGTCATAAACTCTTGCTTGAAACAGTGCACATATATATCCCAAAGATGCAGCCCTCTCAGTGTACTTAAAGATAGTCATAAATGCTTTAGGAATAAAAGAGAAGACCATCTAACCATGCCTTAGCTTGCATTATTGGCATCCATGGTCATATATTTTCCAGGAACCGCTATCATTAAACTTGAAATTGTGTTTAGCATACAGGGTCCACAATTTTCAGTTGTACTTGTGCAGCGAAAGCCTGCCTATTAGGGTTGTTGAGAAGGTTCTGCCATTAAGAACACTTACTGTTCTGCAGAGGATCCGGGCTCAGTGCCCAGCACTCATTTCCAGGGCTGGCAGTCCAACTCCAGGGCACCTTACACCCTCTTCTCACCCGCGAGGGCACCTGCATACAACAACCTTGGGGCACATGTACACACACCCCGAAAAGAAAGATAACCTGCCGATCAGTGCTTTGCAAATGTTAGTGCCTCAGTAAATGTCTGAATAAAACTTGAAAAATAAAACTTACTAATTTTTTTTTCCTTGACATTTTTATGCAGGTATAGGATGAATTTTGGTTACACTCTTTGCCTAAGAAAGGGTTTCTATTGTTGTAATGAAGCACCATGACCAAAAAGCAAGTTGGGAAGGAAAGGGCTTGTTTGGCTTACATTTAGTATTGCTGTTTATCACCAGATCTTGAATTCAGAACAGGAACTCAAGCAGGGCAGGAACCTAGAGGCAGGAGCTGATACAAAGGTCATGGAAGGGTGCTGCTTACTGGCTTGCTTCCCTTGGCTTGCTGAGCCTGCTTTCACATGGAACTTAGGACACAATGGGCTAGGTCCTCCCCCATTGGTCACTAATTAAGAAAATGATTTACAGCTGATCTTATGGAGGCATTTTTCTCAGTTGACTGATGACTCTGGCTTGTGTCAAGTTGACATAAAACCAGCCAGTACTACTGACCCCATGTGAACTTGACACAAATACAGCGCTAGTAAGCCACAACCTTTCTTTTCCCCAAGATCCCATGTTAAAAACATAAATACCTTGAAAAGTTCCAGCCTTTGCTAATTCAAACACATTACAATTTCAGCCCCTTTAAAATAACCAATCTGTTTTAAAATGTAAAGTCTCTCAACTGTCGACTCTAGCAAAATAGAAAAATAAAATCAAATACTTTTACTTCAAGAGGGAAAAATCAGGGCCCAGTCACAACCAGATCAATTCCAAATGTTCTGTGTTCCACACATGATATTCCGGGCTGTCCTCTGCAGCCCACACAGCTTGTCTTCTGGGTTTAGGCTGGCTCGCTCCACTGCTGCTGCTGTTCTTGGTGGCCATCCCATGACTGGCATCTCCAAAATGCTGGGGTCCCTTGCTGCAACTGGGTTGTACTCCACCAATAGCCTCTCATAGACTCTCCTCATGGTGCCAAGCCTCAACTTTTCTGCATGACCCTTCAGTCCTGGGCCTTCAACTGCACCTTCTCCAATGGCCTCTCCTGGCCTCTCACAGTGCCAAACCTTGGCTGCTCTCCATGACCCCTCCATGCCTTCAAAATCTGTATCATCTGGGAGACTCTTATACATCACCAAGCCTGGCTGACAGCACAAGGTATAATCTTGGCTGTCTTTGGAACACAGCTTCTCTCTACTCCCAGGAAAGACTTCCTAGAAGATTTCACCTCAGTGATGCTGGGCTTTTCTTAGTCACCACTAGTTTCTCAGCTCCAGCTGACTGGGCATCAGTTGTCCCAGTAAAGCAAAGGTTTTACTTCAGTGGTGCTGGTCTCTTGTTAATCGTGGCTGACTCCTCAGCCCCAGCTGACCACAATGACAGAATCTTTTTTTTCTTATCTATCTATCTATCTATCTATCTATCTATCTATCTATCTATCTATCTATCTATCTATCTATCTATCTATTATTATTAATTACATATTATTAACTCTGTATCCCAGCTGTGTTCCGCTCCCTCATTTCATCCCAAACCCTCCCGCTGTCCCTCATCTCCTCCCTGCCCCTTTCTAAGTCCATTGATTGGGGAGGACCTCCTCCCCTTTCATCTGACCCAGGTATCTTCAGGACTGGCTGCAAAGTCCTCCTCTGTGGCCTAGCAAGACTGCTCCTCCCTTTGGGGGGGGGGAGGTCAAGGAGCCTGCCATTGAGTTTCTGTCAGAAATAGTCCCTGTTCCCCTTACTATGGGAAACCAATTGGTTACTGAGCTACCACAGGCTACATCTGAGCAGAGGTTCTAGGTTATATCCATACATGGTCCTTGGTGGAGTGTCAGTCTCAGAAAAGACCCATGTGCCCAGATATATTTGGTCCTTGTGGGGCTCCTATCCTTTCCACATCATACTAACTCCCCTCTTTTCATATGATTCCCTGCCAAAGTTTTGGTTATGAGTCTTAGTATCTGCTTTGATACTCTGCTAGGTAGAGTCTTTCAGGGACCCTCTGCAGTAGGCTCCTGTCCTATTACTTGTTTTCTCCTACATCCAATGCACCTCCCATTTGTCTTTCTATATGAGGATTGATCATCTTACCCTGGGTCCTTTTTCTTGTTTATCTTCTTTAGGTGTATAGATATCATTATGTTTATCATATCTTATAGGACTGTATGAGTGAGTATATACCATGTGTGTTAATTTAAAATAGCAAATAGTCCTGATAGAGTCTTTAACTTTCTCTCTGAAACTTTACAGACCAGGCCTCCATCCTTTGCACTGTTCTCAATACTGTTATCTTTCAAGCTCTCAAAGAACACCCGACTGAGCTCTTAATACCCAGTTCCTCCAGAAGCCCAAAGTTCTAAAGTCTTTTCACAGTCCTGCCCAAAACATGGTGGGGTTGTGTACCAACTTATTTCTATTTAGGGTTCCTATTGCTGTAACAAAGCATCATGACCAAAAGGCAAGTTGTGGAGGAAAGGATTTATTCAGCTTACACTTCCTTATTGCTGTTCATCACCACAGGAAGTCAGATGCAGACATGGAGGGGTGCTGCTTACTGGCTTGCTTTCTAATAGAACTCAGGATGACCAGCCTAGGGAGGGTACCACCTACAATAGAATATGCCCTGTAATTGAGAAAATACATTACAGCAGGATCTTATAGAGACATTTTCTCAGTTGAGGCTCCTTCCTCTCTGATGACTCCTGCTTGTGTCTAGTTGACACAGAAACCAGCCAGTACACTCATCTAAGGCCTTTCCTATCTCTTTCCAGCCCCTGTCATCTTTTGTACTTTTCAAAAAGAAACATTGAATATGAGAGTATAAAAGGCAGTGAAAATGCTCTTAAGCCTTGAGATTTTTTTCCCCCTTTTTCTTTCTGCCTGGTCAATGAATTTCTGGTTGAATGTCTTTCTCACGCAGCGGACCCAGACAGTGAGTGTGAAAAGGTGGAATTTGTGAACCTGGTGCTGCTCTTCTGTGAGTTCATCCGCCATGACGTCTTCTCCCACGACGCATATATGTGCACCCTCATCTCTCGAGGAGACTTGTCAGTTACCACCTCCACTGGGCTGCGCTCGCCAGCAGGAGAGAACGCAGACGAGCACTATTCAAAGGACCATGATATGAAGATGGAGGTATACCCCCCCGGGGGGGGGGGGCGGGGGCGCCCATACCACGTCGCAGAGTAAACGCAACCGGGGCAGTCAGTTCCAGATAGGCAACTGGACTCTGTTCTCTCTACATGCTCTATCTCCTTTTCACTCACAAAGGACATTTGAAATGCGTGTCTTCTAGAATTTTTTTGTGTGTGAAAAGTTATGACTGACCATAATTCTTTTCATGAGACTAAAGTGATAGCGCTTTTAGTTTTAGATGTGTGTAGCCTGAAATTTTCTTTTATTTTTTTTGTGCCTCACAAGTGAACTTATTTTTGTTTAGATTTTTATCTAAGCTAATTTTTTTTTTAAGTGAACTTGTTTTAACACCAAACTCCTTTGACTTTCTTTCTAAGGAACATCTCCATGTACGGCTCTGCTACTCATGAAGGGAAAGTTCCTGTTCTTAGTAACACACACTTTCTTTGCGAAATTTAATCTCTGTTTCTAAAACAGGGTTGAATTGTGCTTTGCAGCAATTTATGTGGTGGCTACAACAGTGATTTTCTGTCAGGTGCTGACACTTTAGACATTGTTCCAGATATTTAAGATTTCAAGATTTAAAAAAAAAAAAAATTAGTTGTCAGTGAGAAGTAATTGAAAATGATGAGGCTCTGATAGCACTCAAAATGCAATTTTATCTTATTTTGGTTATTTAATATGAGATTACCAGATACTCTTATAGTGTGTTTAAAGTTGTGGTTATATTTGTTTGTTTGTTTGTTTGTTTTTTTAAAACATCTTATTTTTCATTTTTATTCTTAGATCTTTAAGTCTCCTTTTTTTTTTGTATTGGAAATAGCCCAACAAAACAACAAAACAAACTGTGGCCAGTTTGTCTTAAATTACGAATCTCTGTGCTCTCCCTTTAAAACATACTAAGACTTTTCTTTTCTCAGGGGGAAAGCATGTGACTCTGCAAAGCAGTACACATCTTCAAGTCTCCTTTAGCTTCCTTAAGAGAAGTAGACAGTGGGAGTGATGGTCTGTTAAATTCGCCTGTCATGTTTCAACTTCTAGTTCTTAAACTACAACATTTACAACATGGCTTTCTTTCTCTGGCAATTACCAGGAACACAGTATTATGGCGCACATGGGCCTTGGCCCAGGAACCACTAACATTTTTGATGAAGTAGACAAGAGTGACTTTAAAAGTGACTTTGGTTCTGAGTTTCCAGTAGGTTCAACCTTTGATTCTCCTTGTTAACCCACCAGTTCCCACCCCAGCTTGTCTCCTGTCTTTACTTCCTGCCTCATGCATTGGAATGACTCCCATGTGCTGTAAATGCCATCCACCCTAGGCCACAGTGACTCGTGTTCCTCATCAAGTTATCCTCACTGTGGGGTTGCATTGCCTTTGTAAAGTGTGACCCTCCTGCTCTAGATGACTGGCTGTGATGCTTCTATTTTGGGATCATCCTTTCTGAGGAGTGTGGGAATGCAGTTTCCTTATAACAATCTATGTATTGAGTTTCTAAAGAATAGCCTTATGGATAATTTATTTTCCTTCTGTCTCTCAATATAAAATAGTACAATGTGTTTTTCATGAATCTTGCTATTTATCAAAGTACTGTTTGGTTTTACACTTTAAAATATTTGTCTATGGCTTAATCTTATTAAGTATGTGGTTTTGGAGGAAATGTAACCCTTTGAGGATAACGTTTTAGAGTTTTCTCACATAGACAGTCCTCTGATTGGTTTGGGCCACTCCCCTTCCCCGATGTGGTTTTGTATTTTTCCATTTTCTCAAAGTGGAGTGTGTATGTGATACTGACATACTATTAATTTTGTGGCCATTAATAATAACATTCCTCCATATCCTTTTCTTCGGATGTTTGGTGAGCCGCCTGTGTTTGAAGTTCTGGTATATGGCACTATGGCTTGACTTTGTGCTCTTCATTTATGATGTCCAATGTTTGTTTTACATGGCATAGATCTTCTCTCCCATGCCTGGAGAGTCCTGTGAGAATGTCAACCCTTCCTTGAGCAGAAGAATGTCAGTCAATGGAGAGAAACTGGTAAAGAGAGAAAAGACAAGAGAATTAATTTTTCCATCCAACTATGACCTCCTCCGTCACCTGCAATATGCAACCCACTTTCCTATACCTCTGGTAAGTCAAGGTTCCATCAGTGTGTACCGTGCTGCTCTTATTATAAGGACCGTAGTGGTTGGCTGTCAGATTATCCGCCTGCCTCTCTGCCTACACATGATGACGTCCGGTGAAAGTTGCCTTTGCTGCTCTGACGGCTGCAATCTGGATCACATAGCCAGCTCCAGCGTTATGGTGTGATATTAGTGACTAACTGAGTTAGCAGAATTCCCTGTGTTAATATCCTTTCATCAAAAGGATTTGAGTCACTGCAAGTAATGTCTAAATGTTTTTTTCTACTTCAGTGTGGAAGTCATTTGCTGATTAGTTCTTACCTGTACTGTTTTGACTGTTGGTACCTTTGACATTGTACAGATGAGTAAGAATTTGGGGGCACAGGAAGAATAAGTAAGGAGATGGATGGTTGCTTATGAATGACAAGTTCTTCTGCCAGTGGCAGGTGGGTGAGAACCCAAGGGTCCACTAACAGGCAAGTTTCTGGCATTCCTGTGTCCCTTCCCTACTTAAGTGAATATTGGAGAGAAGGATCACTGTCACCAACAAGTGGCTCTGGTGACAGAGGTTGTGGCTGAGATGGACTTGGCTTCGGACCTGGTGGGTTTAAAGTTTGGATAGCTCATGAAGAGGGCTTGGCAGGGAACTTAGTGCTGCTGTCTTAAGTAATGAAGTCTTCATCCCAAAGAAAAACCATAGTACTTTAGATGTTAGTGATGAACATTTTTCTAAAAGCTGAGGCATTTTTGATTCCTGGTAAACTGTTTCCTGCATGGTATTTTTTGACACCTTTAGAAGTTTTGATTGGTAAGCTGAGTATTTTGTTAAAGCTAAATACAGTTGATAGTTTAGAATAGCCTCCAAAATGACTCAAATTCACTAAGTCCATTTTTTTTTTGTCTTACGACCATGAAAAATTATTTTTGTTTGTGTCCTTGTACTATGTCAAAACTTTATAAAATTCTTTCTTGTTCATATCAGAATATTATCAGTAATTTTCTATGGTTGTCTGTACCATTGATTTTAAATACAAGTAGAGCACTCTGGCAGTGTACTTGTGGTATCAGAGATATTGGCCCTACATATTACAGCTGTTTCTGACACATTTATGGATGAAATATCATGCCTTATGTTGTTTTAAAATATTAAGTGTAAAATAAATGAACTTTAAAGCCCAGAGTTTATTCACTACTAATTCTGCCACATTAGCAGCTTCTTAGTTGTAATACACAGGTCATGCCATAGTCCTGTGAGGTAATTTTAACACTAGGGGAAATAGGTCCAGGAACTCCGTACAACAAAACAAAAAAACAAAAGAACTGAAGCAAAGGGGAGGGAGAGCGAGTCCAGTGAAGTGCTGGAAGTAGGAGAGAGTTCCATGTGCTCGCCTCTGTAAGCAGGGTTTGCAGGTCTGTGTTCGAGGCTACTTTTTGTGTGTTGTTTATGTGACCCTGTCTACCTCCTTAGAGGGAAGTGCTTGATGAGGCCCCTTGATAATAGTTGTTAAGCAGGATCGAATTTTTATTTTTATTAATTTTTGTGTGTGCTTATGCTGGCATGTAAGATATGTATTTGCTGTGTATGTGTATGTGTGTGTGTGCAGGTATATTCAGGGGCCAGAGGAGTGTGTCCTGCTCCACCATTTTTGTCTTAACCTTTGACTCGGGTCTCTTAGTGAAGCTAGAACTGGTCTGGTGGCCAGTAAGCTCCAGTGATCTTCTTATTTCTACCTCCTACAGTGCTGGGGATTCAGTACTGAGTGGCAATTCCTGGCTTTTTATATGGATTCTGGGATCTAACTTAGGCCCTCATGATTCTTCTTACCCCTTAGGGCACCTTTGGATCCAGTTTTTAGTTACCTTTTGTTCTAGTTTGCTTTCTGTTGCTGTGATGGACACCATCGCCTGGAGCAACTAGGGGAAGAAAGGGTTTGTTTCATCTTACAGATTATAGTCCATGATGAAGGAAGAAGTCAGGCAGGCATTTGAGTCAGGAACATCGCAGAGGCAATGGAGGAATTACTGGCTTGCCTCGTCTGCTTTCATATGCCATCCAGGACCAGCTGCCCTGGGGTGGCACTGCCCACAGTGGGTTTGCCTCTTCTACAGTAGCCACTCATCAGGAAAAGGTCCATAGACTCGCCTACAGGCCAATCTGATGGGAACATTTTTCTCAATTTTCTCCTCATCTAAAATGAATCCAGCATGTGTCAGGTGGCCCCAAAAACCTGAACAAGCACAGCTTTCCACTACTGACTTATTTGAGGCCCCCTTTTATAATGGGCATAATTGATAATAAATCAAATGGAGAACAATAGGCTCATAAATGTTGACCTTGTATTGAGAGTCTTTTTCTCTTCTTATTAGGAAGACTCTGACTGCCTGTTGTGCATGAGAAGAGAATATAAGAATATGGCTAAAGATGTTTTGGTCTTTTGCTAACTTCTATGTTGCCTTTGTAACTAAAAACCAAGGAGAGAGGCTGAAGGGGTATTGAGCAGGTACTCCATATATACATACCATGTACACTGTTTCATGGCTGTTTTGATCTAATCTCCAGGAAAAAAAATGTTTAGGCCACCAACAAGCACGGGTTTTATTGTGTCTGTGTTATACCAGCCTGTAAACCCGTAGGGATTTATATGGTTTCAGACATGTCATACTGATTGGCGTTCCTGTTACTTACTTCTTCTAGAAGCTACTGTAATAGGTTTCTTTTAAAGGAAATAGACAGTTGGTCCTTTCTTCCTTACTTGCTTCAGACTAGGAGCATATTTGTGAATTTACACACAGGGCTTTGAATCTAACTCTTCAAGTACAAAAATAACATTTCAATCAAACATATTCTTGGCATCCAGGAGCACATTTATATTCCCTTCCTCCCTCCCTCTTTCTTCCCCTCTCTTCTCGCCCTCTTTTCTCCCCTCCTCCTTTTCTCCCTTCCACTCTCTCATGTGTGTATATATGTGTGTGTGTGTGTAACAGTCTAGGTATAACATCTATACTGGCTTGGGATCCTTCCGTCTCAGCTTCCAAGTGTGGTGCTATAGGCATATGCTCCCACACCCGGTCCAGGGTCACTGTCTCCCATCACCACAGCTATTGCAATGTAGTGCTTTTTTTTCTTTAAGATTTATTTATTTAATATGCGTATATATGTATGTGTATCTGCATGTATATATGTGTACCATGTGCCTGCCTGGTGCTGGAGGAGGTAAGAGGTTTTGGGATCCCACTTGGATCCCTTCAGCAAGTGGACGTACGTGCAGTGTGAGCCTCCTGATGTGGGGTGATTGGGCCTGAACCTGGGTCCTCCGCAAGAGTATCAGGTGCTCTTAACTGGCGAGCTGTCTCTCTGGCCCATTTCTAGCTGTTGTATGTAAATATTAATAATGCTGAAAATACACACAGAAGAGCTGGTTTTGGCAGCATATTTCTATAATCCTAGAACTTGGGAGGTGGAGGGAGGAAGATCAGGAGTTTAAGCTTATTTTTGGATACATAGTACACTCAAGGCTATAAAGAGGTATAAGAGAGCATGCCTCCAAAAACAAACAAAAGGGAGAGAGAGAAAGAGAGAGAGAACTAAACCAAAACAGAAACTCCAAAATCCCTGTGCTTTTCAGTACTTTTCCAGTTTTCTTGTCTTTTATTTAATGCCATTTTTCAAAATGTGTGTGTGCACTGGCAGCGGACAGGATCCGGTAAGTGTATGTATGGAGAGGGAGTGTGGCTTGACTTTGTACTATAGATTCATTCTAGTTAGCCTTGTCTCTTGATTTGAGAAGTACCCGTGGACCAACATAGCCTATGTTCCTAGCATGTCCTCGTGGTTTGAGTTCATGTGTTTATTTAAAGGCTCTTTGGCTAGAATTATTTTTAAAATACTTTTGATGCAGATTTTTGCTACCAAAATAGTTTCAGTAGTTAATATAATTTAACAGCTCTCTTATGTTGTTAAAAAAAAAAAAAAAAAACCTGTGTTTTTTACAACCCACTTTTAAAATTAGTTAGGGATAAGGTCTCATTTTATAGACCAGAATGGCCTCCAGTTCACCTGTTGCCATGCTAGCCTCAAACCCAAAATGACACTTCTGCCTCAGCCTCCAGCATACTGGAATTAACCAGTGTGACCCACTGTTCCTGTAACTCTAAACCTTTTATAACTAAAGTTGTTACTGTTCGCAAAAAATTAGATGTTAAAAAGACGTATTCTGTGTTGTAGTTTAAAAAAAAAAGTGTTGGACTATGTATTATTTGTTATTAGCCCTATGATTATCAAGACAGTATTATTTAACCCACTATCACAAATAATAAGACACATATACTTGTTAGATTTATATTGCCTTATTTACCTTGGGCAGGGCAGATATTTTTGTTACACTGTTTCAATATTGTCACCATTCATCTCCTAGCCCCCATCTAATGCCATCCACCTTAATTCTTTTCATCTGGTCTACCTTCAGCACATAATCCCATGGTATTTGCTTTTATTCTTCATCTGGGCCTTTTCATGCCATTGTTAGAGTCCTTTCTTTTAGCCCAGGTGGTTTCTTCTTCATGCTAACCCATTGTGGTGTCCTACTTCCTCCTCTCTTCCTTTCTGAATGTCTCCCATGATTCTCTCTACCCTCTCCAAGCCCGGGAACCTTAACCACGCCTATTCCGCTCTGCTCCACCCAACTATAGGCCGTTTAATTAGCCAACCAGATAGGGTTACACAACATGGATAGGTGTACCCAGATCTTGAGGACTAGTAACATGCATCAGACCAACCTCCAACAGTTCTGAATAGAATCTTTACTACCTCTCAAACTGATAGGTTAAAAATACAGACTGTGGTTATTTTGATGTTTTTATTTATTTTTTACGTGACTGAAGACCTTTAAGATTGTGTTGATGAAGGGCTTCCTGGCAACTTAGATGTATAGATGCAGATTATTTGACTTTTTTTTTTTTTTTTTTTAATCAAGAAATCAGTTCAAGGCGTTGAAATAAGTTTCCAGGTCTTTGCCATGGCTCTTCTCTTTTTGATCATTCCAGTTGACTTGGGTTCAACATGCTCTGTTAATTTTCCTCTACAGATATTTGCGGTAACGAATATCAGTAACTATGAGTGCGCAGGACTTCCCACATGAGCCAGTCCATGTTTGCCAGCTGTCAGCTGCTTTTATTACCAAGCATCTTCTTTTTATCTTAGCATCATCTTTTACCTTTGAAAATGATGACCAGCTCTATGGCCCAGTTGGGAAGAAGGTCTAACATGCAAAACCCTTTATTTTACACATCAGTTTCACATTTCGATTTTTCTTTCTGACCCTTGATCTTTTTAGGTGAGGCAAAGGTCTCTGTGACCTTCAGTCTGAATGCTTTTGATAGATGATAGTATAGGATTGGATCAAAACACAAATTGGATACAGCCAGGAGCAGTGTGGCCTCTTTGGCTTTGAAGAGTGAGATCCTAGTTGAGCAATCAGATATGACCTCTGTCTGGCTGAGGGTGTATGGGATCCGGATAGCGTGGTAAGGAACAAAGCATATGATGTAACCAGCTGTCACCAAGAGAATGTTGATTAGAGCTGTCTTCACATTTGCATAATTTGCATTGTCTCTGTTTCTATAGAGTTGTCTAATTACAAGGAAGTTGGATATTAGAATGATGGCTGAGAAATTCAGAAATATTGCCACACATACAAAATTGGTTAGCAAGTGCCAATTTCTTCCAAACTTCTTTTTAAATTCCATGCAACCTACATTTGACTTCTCTTGGACATCCTGGATAGGAATCACCATGTTGGGCACCATTATAAGAAGGACCATGAGCCACACCACAGTTGATATCATTTTGGCAAATCCGGGTTCTTGTATCCGGTATACCTTGCAGCTGTGAACTAACTGAAGACAGCGATCAAGGCTGACAAAAGCTAAGAAGATGATAGACAGGTACATATTGATGTAGATGAAGCAGGCTGTCACTTGGCAGTGGAATATCTTTAGCTTCCAAGGTGCCACACCCAGGTCAACAGCAATTTTTACCGGTAATGCCAGAGTGAGCAGGAAATCAGCCATCAGCAAATTGATTAAGTATATGCTCACACACCTGTGATGTGTGGTTTTCTGTGTAAAAGCCCACATTGCAAAACAACTTCCAATAATTCCAATGAGGAAAACTAAATAAAAGAAATACGTAAATGGCTCCAGATCTCTGTAAACTGGACAGAATAATGAACTATTGGTCATCTTGGGTGAGAAAGTAGAGTTCAATAATTTTTAAAAAAACTTCACAGCTCTGTTAAAAAAAAAAGTCAGGGCGAGATGTTAGTAACTAAAGTCAGAAAATACTTTTCTTAAAAGTCAGTTATACTCAAAATATCACAGTATTCCTAGTTTTTAGGAAGAGTTTTACTGGACTCGTGGGAACATCATAGATTATGAAAGCACAGGTTCTCCACTGCCTGATTCCTGTGACTTTGAGGAAGTCCATGTCAAGTTGCTTTTTCAAAAGGATGTTTTTGATCTTGTGGTTTGTGTTGTGTGGCTCTCTGTTACCGGTTGAGGGAGAAATTTCTTTGCAGAGGAGGTAAGTGACCAGAGGTTCTGGGAAGTGGAGAGAGGAAGGTGCTGTGGTTTTGTCTGAAAAGGTTTCAGTGTGGATCCCTGCTTTTATTTTATAGATTTTATGGCTTATGCTGCAATAACCTAGGTTGATGAGAGAAAAGAGATGACAGCAAACTGCAGAAGGGTTTTTACATTGCTATTTTAAAAGTAGGCCCTCTGTGGTGAATCCTGTTAGCATATTTTTAGAAATAAAATTTCCTCTCTTATTTTCAGTGGGAAGAGTTAAAGCGTTAGACTCTGGTTCTGAATTGATGCCTGCTGCCTCTCTTGTCCTGTTCCAGTTTCAAAATGCTATAGAATTGAAGACCAACGTTGTCTCCAGCCATATGTGGCCAGTGAACACTTTAAATAGTGAACATATTAAAGATTCTGTTTAGTTGTCATGTTTCATGTTGAGTACCCATGTAATATTTTTTGGGATATTATGCTTGCTATATTTATGAACTTATTTTCTTGCATTTCTTTTTGCTGTTTAAATTTACCTAATAGGAAAACTTGCTGAACATCATGGCCTTAACTATTTTTTTATTAAATTTTTATTTTTTAGTATTAGTTATAGTTTATTAACTTTGTATCTCCGCTGTATCCCGCTCCCTCATTCCATCCCAATCCCGCCATCCCTCCCTCATCTCCTCCCAGCTCCTTTCCAAGTCTACTGATACAGGAGGTGCTCCTCCCCTTCCATCTGACCCTAGCTTATCAGATCTCATCAGGACTGGCTACAGTGTCCTCCTCTGTGGCCTAGCAAGGCTGCACCTCCCTCAGGGGTTGGGGGAGGTCAAAGAGCCTGCCACTGAGTTCATGTCAGAAATAGTCCCTGTTCCCCTTACTAGAGAACCCACTTGGATACTGAGCTGCCATGGGCTTCATCTGAGCAGGTGTTCTAGGTTATATCCATGCATGGTCCTTGGTTGGAGAATCAGTCTCAGACAAGACCCCTGTGCCCAGATATATTTGGTCCTTATGGAACTCCTGTCCTTTCCAGGTCTTACTAACTCCCCCTTCTTTTATATGATTCTCTGCACTCTGCCCAAAGTTTGGTTATGAGTCTCAGCATCTTCTTTGATAAACTGCTAGGCAGAGTCTTTCAGGGGCCCTCTGCGGTAGGTTCCTGTCCTGTTACTTCTTTTTTCCTACTTCCAATGTCCATCCCATTTGTTTTTCTTTTTTTTTTTTTATTCCATGTTCATAGCAGTTTTATTTGTTTTTTTAAATACTTTTTATTTTAGTTTTTTTAAATTACACTTTATTCCCTTTGTATCCTCCCCTCCTGATCCCACCCTTCCTCCCCCTTCTTCACGAATGCTCCTCCCCAAGTCCACTGATAGGGGAGGTTCTCCTCTCCTTCCTTCTGATCTAGTCTATCAGATCTCATCAGGAGTGGCTGCATTGTCATCTTCTGTGACCTGGTAAGGCTGCTCCCCCCTCAGGGGGAGGTGATCAAAGAGCAGGCCAATCAGATATGTCAGAGGCAGTCCCTCTTCCCATTACTATGTAACCCACTTGGACACTAAACTACCATGAGCTACATCTGTGCAGGAGTTCTAGGTTATCTCCATGCATGGGACTTGGTTGGAGTATGACTCTCTGGGAAGACCCCTGTGTTTCAAATTTTCTGGTTCTGTTGCTCTCCTTGTGGAGTTTCTGTCCTCTCCAGATCTTACTATTTCCCACTTCTTACATAAGATTGCAGACTATCAAAGCAGACACTGAGACTTATGGCCATTTGTTTTTCTAAGTGAGGATTGATCGTCTTACTCCGGGTCCTCTTTCTCCTTAACTATCTCTATGGAAGTATTTTTGAGTAGACTTATGCAAGTGTATGTTAGAAGCTTCTAGAACATGGGCCTATGTTTGTTACAGCATCTTCCAAAAAAAAGGTCAATTATATCTGTATTAAAACATGTAACTTTATTGGACCTGGTGGTACTCTTTTAATGATCCTAGTACTCAGGAGGAACACTAGTTAAGCACATTCCTTGCTAAATGGCATGGCTAGTCTGGTACACATGAGACCTTTATTTCAATGTAAAACAAAACAAAACAAAACAAAAACACCTTCTACCTTTCACAGTAAAGAACCACCACTCAGGTCTACTCAGGCACCTAATTTAACCCTTCATTGGTTGAGCCATTGAATGGCCCTGCTGTGTTTATCTTGGAATGGTACAATGTGTGAGCTTTCTTAAGTGTCATTTAAAGGTTACATGTTCAAAGAGCCAGGCCACAGAAGATGACAATGCAGCCACTTCTGATGAGAACTGATAGTCTAAGATCAGAAAGAAGGAGAGGAAGACTTCCCCTATCAGTGGACCTGGGGAGGGGCATGCATGCAGAAAGGGGAGAAAGGGTGGGATCAGGCAGGGAGGAGGGAGGGGCTTATGGGGGGTACAAAATGAATAAAGTGTAATTAATAATAATAAAAAAATATTAAAAAAAGTTACATGCTCTTCCCTTTTGCCGTAGGGTAGTAAGGGCTTTGGGGGTCCACAGGTATTGTCATTCTGTACTAACCCTAATGACAGTTGTAAAGGACTTACTAGTTATGTTTCATGACCACATTTTTGTTTAAAATAAGTTATGAATCCTGTTAGGTGGTTGTCATAATCTGAAGCATACCAAAGTGAGTCTAGAACAGCCAAGACTTCCCAGAGAAACCCTGTCCTGAAAAAAACAAAACAAAACACCCCCCCCAAAAAAACCCAAACAAACAAAAAATAACAAACAAAACTGTTTCTAGATTGCCATGAAAAGTAGTTTCTCAAAACTTTGCATATATTGATCAGAGGCAACATTGTACCATAACCACATCCCATGCTCTCTACCATAAGCCTGAGATCTAAGAGCTTGATAAACATTGTGGCGACAGCATCTGTGCAAAACTAGGGGAACTCAGCAGTACTCAGCAAAATCGAGAACAGATTTTAAATGTCTCCTTCGTTCTTTCTTATAGATTGCTCATTCCTTAGGGGGTAAATCTAAGCTAAACTAAACTAAAAATTAGAAGATTTTTCCATGGGAGTCTTGGTGGACATGTTTTGACATTTGCTAACATAGGACTGGCAGAGGAAAGTCTGGGTAGGACCTCCTGGGCAGGGGCAGCATGGCCTCCCCCATCAATCCAGTTAGGAAGCAGAATAGCTCACATAATTCTTGTCTGGGTCATTAGTCTAATTTGAATTGTAGTTATTTATTTATTTTTTTAAAAGACACATGAGATCAAAAGAAAGTAGGAAATGCTGTTAGAAGTCCACAACTCAGGTCTAATTACAGTTTAATTGTTGTCCTACAACCCAGTAGCCTTGTGACTTTTGATTCTCTCTACTTCAATACTGAAAAGCATGGCTTTGGTTTCTGTGGGGGGAAAAACGGAATTAGCTAATGATTGAGAAGGACGTACCTGGCTGTGTCTTCTCTGGCCTGAGCAGGCCTGGGTCCAAGTCTTCAGAGATTCATGAGCCGTTTAGCCACGGTGGCAAGAGTCCCATCTTGCAGGCTTGCCTGCTGAACTAAAACTTTCCTTTCCTTTCTGCGTGGTTTAAAAATGTTAGAGGCTGACGTAGATGAAACTGTGGTTTGCAAATGGTTCAAACTATGTGAAAGTCTTCTGAGGAAGTTTTTGTAAGAAAACAGTTTTATCTAAAGTAACTAAATTTAATCAGTTATTGTTTCAGAGAAAATAATTTTCATTTATCCATTATAATATTCATTATAATACTGTTCCTCTTTTACCGTTGAAAATAAAAGTACCTTGGACTGTTCTGTTCCATAAATAGTTTAAAAAGTATCAATGTTAAAGTCTTGAAAATGGCGCTGAGTTCCTGAATTAAGACAGTATGGCACTTACACAGATACTCCTTCAGTATAGTTTTTGACACCAACACTTCAGAGGTACAATTAAATAATGACTGTTGCAGTTCATATTTCTCATAAGGAATTTGTTAATTAAAACAACAATAATAACACTGTAACCGGTAGACACCTGAAACCCCAGCATTTTGGAGGATGAAGCAGGGTGCTAGCCCCGAATCTGAGGCAGCCTGACCTCCATGCTGAATTTAAGACCGGTCCAGGCTATTGAGTGAGACCATCTCAAGACATAAACACAGTATAGAATGTGGTACCACACAGTTTACTTTTTTTGTTGTTGTTCACGGCAGAAAAAATATTTCTCCGAATTGACTGTTTTGTGTGTATGCATATACACAGGTGTGACAGCGTGTTTGTGGCGATCCTGTGACATCATTAAGGAACTGATTGTCCCTTCTACCATGCAGGATTGTATTCAGGTTGTCGGGGGTGGTGGCAAGCATCTTTTTACCCATCAAGCCACCCTGCCAGCTACACTTTGGAGCTGTTGGTGGGGCCTTGTGAGATCTTCCCCATCTGCACTGATGCTGTCACTCTGAGTGCAGCTTCCTTGTCATAGATCGAAGACCCTGTCTCCTAGCAGATGTTCCAGTCCTCTGGTGCTTACAGTCTTTCCACTTCCTCTTCTGAGATGTTCTCTGAGCCTTAGCTTAGGGGTTGTGTTGTAGGTGTGTAAATTGGGGCAACACATCCCACCATCTGTAACTCTGCATTTGACCAATTATAGGTTTCTTTTTTTTTAAATTCTTTATTAATTACACTTTATTTTCTTTGTATCCCCCCTATGGTTCCCTCCCTCCTCCTGTCCCAATCCCTCCCTTCCTCCATCCTCTGCATGCATGCCCCTCCCCAAGTCCACTGATAGGGGAGGTCTTCTTTTCCTTCCTTCTGATCCTAGTCAATTAGGTCTCATCAGGAGTGGCTGCACTGTCTTCTTCTGTGGCCTGGTAATACTGCTTCCCCCTCAGGGGGAGGTAATTAAAGAGCAGGCCAATCAGCTCATGTCAGAGGCAGTCCCTGTTCCTATTACAATGGAACCCACTTGGATACTGAACTGCCATGGCTACATCTGTGCAGGTTTCTTAAGTTATCTCCATGCATAGTCCTTGGTTGGAGTATCAGTCTCAGGAAAGACTCCTGTGCTCACATTTTTTGGTTCTGTTGCTCTCCTTGTGGAGTTCCTGTCCTCTCCAGATCTTACTGCTTCCTACTTCTTTCCTAACATTCCCTGCACTCTGCCCAAAGGTTGCCCACAACTCTCAGCATCTGCATTGATAGCAGGGCAGAGCCTTTCAGAGGTCCTCTGTGTCAGGCTCCTGACTTGTTCCCTCTTTGCTCCTTCTTCTGATGTCCATCCTCTTTGCCTTTTTGGATAGGAATTGAGCATTTTAGCAAGAGTCCTCCCTCTTGATTAATTTCTTTAGGTATACAGATTTTAGTAGGTTTATCCTATATTATATGTCTATATGAGTGAGTATATACCATGTGTGTCTTTCTGCTTCTGGGATAGCTCACTCAGGATGATCTTTTCCAGAACCCACCATTTACTTGCAAATTTCATGATTTCCTTGTTTTTTATTGCTGAGTAATATTCCATTGTGTAGATATACCACAATTTCTGTATCCATTCTTCCACTGAGGGGCATCTGAGCTGTTTCCAGCTTCTGGCTATTACAAATAAGGCTGCTACAAACATGGTTGAACAAATGTCCTTATTGTGTACTTGAGCCTCTTTTGGGTATATGCCTAGGAGTGGTGTAGCTGGGTCTTGAGGAAACACTATTCCTAGTTGTCTGAGGAAGTGCCAGATTGATTTCCAGAGTGGTTGTACAAGTTTACATTCCCACCAGCAGTGGAGGAGGGTTCTCCTTTCTCCACAACCTCTCCAGCATGTGTTGTCACTTGAGTTTTTGATCTTAGCCATTCTGATGGGTGTCAGGTGACATCTTAGGGTCGTTTTGATTTGCATTTCCCTTATGACTAAGGACGTTGGACATTTCTTTAAGTGTTTCTCTGCCATTTGATATTCCTCTATTGAGAATTCTCTGTTTAGCTCTGTACTCCATTTTTAGTAGGTTTCTTTAATAACGTCTCTCTCTGCTACAAAAAGAATTTTCCTTGATTAGGGGAGAGGACAACATTTATCTCTAGGTATAAAGATAAGAATTTATAATGGTGGTTAGGAATTATACTGGTTTATGAAAGTAGCAGTAGTTTATCCGCTAGAGTCTATGAATTAGCCTTAAATCCTTTACCTAGGAAGCTTAGTTTAAACATCTTTAGGATGTTAATGGCTCAATTTCACCCTTGGGGATATCTTGCCTGCTGGCCCAGATGTGGTTTGTGGGCATCACAACTATGTATGGCTGTTGATTGCTTTCATCCCTTGCCGGCTCGAGTAACATTTTAGGATACTTATGAGAGACTAGGGAGGTGGCTTACAGGTCAGGTGCAGTTTAGTTCCTCCAACCTGAAGGAGTATGGTGTCCTCAGCAGTAGAGTCTTATGTTCAAGTTCCAGGAAACATCCAAAGGCAAAAGCAATAACCTATACCATTTGGATTGCTTTGGGCATTTCCTTCCCTCTAACAAACCACTAGAGGGAAGTTTTCTTAGGTAGTCCATGGCTCTTGGGGAAAGTGTTACCACCAAATGCTGTAACTTTATTCAAACTATATGTATGTATGTAAATGTACATACACATTTGTATGTACATAGTATATTTTTATTTTTAATTAGATGTAAAATAGTGTTCCATTATGGCTTTTTGTAAACACTCTTAGTGTTATGTGTACTCTCCCTCTTTTTCTCTGTTTTGTTTACATCTCCGTATACCCTCCATAGGACGTGTGTTCTCATCTTCTCCCTGCAGAACTCTGGATATTAAGTTTTTAATGCACAAGCTTCATTTCAACTGGAAAAAGCTCCTTCTGTCTCATTAAGGATAATTTTTTTTCAGATTGTATTTTGTTAATGTTCCAGGAAGTCGCATGTCATCACTAACCCACTATCTCAGAAACCCACAAGGGAAGAAATGGGGTAAAGGTATTTTTCCCATATTTCCATTTTGGCAACATTTTTAAGAAATGATATTTTAATTATTCTCTGTGTGTTTTTGTATGTACAAAAGGCTAATTTGCTCCACTCTGCTATCCATAGCATCATTTAAGAAATTATTAAAAAATTAATATCTTTGACAAATTTGTATGTGAGTCCTTTATCTGCATCATTTCTGTCCTTCTCCTAACTCCTCTTTTGAAGTCCTCCCTCCCTTTTGAAGTCACAACCTCTTATTCTTAAATTATCATTGATATATATATATATATACACACACACACACACACACACACACACACACACACACATACATACAACTACTGAGTCTGGTATTGCCTGTGTGTGCGTGTGTCCAGGTCTGAGCACTTGGGATTGGACAATTTACATGGGAGAATGTCCCTGGATGAAACTTATTCTGTCAGTGACCATAGAACCTGTAGCTCTCCATCTAGGGGTGGGTCCTTATGGATTTTCCTTGTCCACACTTGCCCCTTAGCTGCTGTTTTCAGTTATGTTGGTCTTATTTAAAAAACCACATTGTTTAGAGTTCATAGGTTCATTTCTCTAGTCATATCTAGGGGACACAGTCTAGCAACAGGCATCCAGGTTCTGTGGCTTCTCTGTTCCTTCTGTCCCTCTCTTCCAAGGTGTTTACTGAAGATTATCAGTTGTGGGTAGGCATGGCACAGACATGTATTCTTTGCATTTTGACCAGCTGTAGATCTGTGTAGTAGTCTCTATCTGGTGCAATGAATGAATGAATGAATGAATGAATGAATGAATGAATGAATGAACAAACTGATAAATAAATAAAATAGCAAATAACTTCTTAAATGGAAGGCTAAGAACTATAGTTATCTATGAGTTTAGGGATAAGTGTTTAGAATGCAGTTAGAAATTACAGTAGTTTAGAGAAATGCTAGTTTTTCCCTTTAGAGTGTATGCCCTTTACAGCCATTTAGACAGTTGTGGTGCTTTATCTCCAAGATAGAAGTACCAACATGGCACCATTATGGATACCTTGATGGTCCAGCCATTGTGGTTTTGGGGCTTTATAGCTAGGAAGGCCTGTGGATTACATCCTTTGATGACATGAGAGACAGTCTTCAGGAAGGAGACTTGCTGGGTCAGTTACCAGCTGTATCACTCTGAGTCCCGTGCCCCAAGTGGTTCTTCAGCTGTTAAATTTCCCTTTTAGAGTTCTCTAAAACAGAGAAAGTCCAAAGAGTTAAGGGAAAAAGATGAAAGGCATATTTGTAACAATCTCATGAAAAATGCATTGTCTATACAGATAACAACCTGCTGTTCAGAGAAACCTGGGGCTGGAGAGACGGTTCTAAAGAGGAAATATTTGCATAATTGCGGGGATTCAGGACACTGAAAAGCTGCCCTCAGTGGGATTCTAGGAAATGGGGCTTTGCTCATATACACGGATGAAAATCACTAAAGCAATACTGTCCAACTCTGCAAAGGTACGGTGAGCTGCTGCTCCTCATGTCTGGAGCAGTCAGACAGGAAGTAAGCATCTAAACAGTAGTCTGGCTTTTAAAGAAACCTTAGTGTTGATGACTGCCGTTATTACGTGTCTGCTTGCTGCTTGGATCTTCTGTAGCATGCTTACAATTTCTCAGTTTTGTTTCACTGCTTTTTTTTTTTTCAATTTGAAAAATATTTTAGGCCAAAACTACCACCTAAAATCCTTTATCATTTGAAAGCTTCTTTTCTCTTTAATTTTCTTCACCAGAAATGTATTTTACAACAACAGCTGTGTGGGAGAACCTGGAGCCATCACGCTTCTCTGTTGGCTTTACCTATCAAGGCCACACTGACTTTTCTGTGTCCTTCACTATTATTGTCTCTTTCTCTTTTTTGTTTCTTTCTTTGTTGTTGTTTTGTTTTCTTTGTGTTTGAGACAGGGTTTCTCTGTGCGTCCTTGACTGTCCTGGAACCCACTCTGTAGACCAGGCTGGCCTCGAACTCAGAGATCTGCTTGCTTCTGTCACCTGAGGGGTGGGATTAAAGGTGTGCACCACTACCACCTGGCTTATTATTATCTCTTTACTTGGCACATTAGGGCTGGTGGGCAAACTTAACCTGTGGGAAGTGTTCAAAACTCTAGTTATATTCTGAAGAAAAAGAAGTTTGGGCTGATTTGATACTTTTAATTTCTGTGACCACTCACTTATAAGCCAAGTTAGTACCATATAAATAATGTAAAAAGATAATCACATGTAGACGATATGTCTACACATACCCATATAAGAAGGAAGAATAAAAACCCCAAAGATCATATTGTTCAAAATTAGATATGTCAGTTTTGTTTTTAAGGTGTGAGTATACATATGCATACTCATATGTATATACTCATACTCATGCCAGACAACAGCATCAGGTATTTTTTTGTTTTGTTTTGTTTTTTAAATCAGTTTCCATATTAGTGCTTTTAGGCATGGCTCTCCCAAACAGAGAACAGAGGCTGGCCTTGGATTTCTGGTTTTCTGGTCATCCTGTCCCCTCTACCTTTCATGTTTTTGGATTATAGTGTGTACCAGCATGATGGCTTAGACAAGCTGTTTGTTTGCTTGTTTGTTTTTCTTTATAAATGGTTCTTTTTCAGGGATGCACTTTTGTGAAACTGTGATCCACATGCCATTGGACTCTAACAGCAAATATCTGACCCAAAGAAAGTAGTGACTTTTCATTGATGATCACACAGTTGTAGCAACAGACAGGTGCCCCCACATTTGTTCACCTTGAAGATAACCCACACCGTTATCGCTTTAATTTTATATTTGATATTGTAATATTATTACAGTATATTTCCTTCTTCTCTTTCCTCCCTCAAAACCCCATACACAAGCAGTTTTCAACCTGTGGGTCGTGATCCCTTTGGGGCCCAAACAACCCTTTCACAGGGGTCACAAATCAGATATCCTGCATATCAGATATTTACATTACTATTCATAACAGTAGCCTAATTACAGTTATGAAGTAGTAACGAAAATAATTTTATGGTTGGGGCTACCACAGTGTGAGAATCGTATTAAAGGATCACAGCGTTAGGAAGATTGAGAACCACTGTCATATATCCTTCCCTGATCTCCCTCAAATTCATGGTCTCGTTTTTCACTTACTGTTACTGCATGCTTATACGTATTTGTGTATTCGTAGATATCCTTAAATATGAGCTGCACAGTTTTTATAATGTTCCTTGTATGTATGTTTTCAAAGCTGATCTTATGACACTGACAACCCTCTTAGATGTAACACCTTATGTCACAAGTTTACTAATTGACATGCCCTCGTGTCTAAAGTTGTGGGTGTGGCGTTACTGGGGGGGGGGGGGATAACTTCTAGGCATTCACTGTAAAACCAGAGCTAGATTTGAACCAGTTCCTTTCTGCCTTCCTGTGAGCTTTAATTCATAGTAATTCTTGCAATCTGGAGTTCATATTTCTATAGCAGCCCCTTCCAGAGAGTTTACTGAGTGTGAACCTAGGGTTTGCTTTCATTGGGTAGGTTTGAATCCTCCTCCATCCCAACTTGTGGCTGTTAGATTCAGACTGGCTTCTTATTTGCCTAGTGCTAATTCACCTCTGCTAGCTGTCTGGCTCAGAACATAGAGAGTGGCTTTCTCAATGAAAAATGTATCCTTCTTTTGCTAAGAAAACAGGGTGGAGGCTGAGGAGCTGACTTAGCAGGTCAATGCTACGGAGGAGGGTTTTATGAAACATATTCTTGGCCCAGCTCTCTCAGTGGACCCTATATAATTTTGGTGTACATCACTGTGAGTGTTTTGTGATGTGCTTCTTGATTCCTGCCTCAGACAGTCCTTTCACAAAAACATGTTCAACTATGCTGGCATAAGTACTTGAAACACAGAAATGGAAACTTTATTCAGGTAAAGAAGGCAGGGGGATTTTAGTGATTGTGGACTTTAGTTCTTCTAGGCTATAGTAAAATCTAGTAAAGTACCCTTCCACTAGATTTCTTCATTTAGGTGTTGCAGGATGGCTACTGACACGTCATGTTCTAGCCACAGGTGTGTCTCCATTTAAGTTCAACAATGGCATATTACCCAGCTGTTTTAAAAAACGACATCATGAGATCTGCAGACAAATGGATGAACTAGGAAAAAAAATTGTACCAAGTGAGGTATCTTGGACACAGAAAAACAAATACGATACATATTCGCTTATGTGGCTATTACCTGATAAGTCAATGATGAGTCAAGCTACAATCCGTAGATCCACGGAGGCTAGGTAAAGAGTAAGGAACCAGAGGCAGAAGATAGATCTCATTAGGGAAGGGAAATAGAATAGATAGTGGGATAGGAGAGGGGGTTGTGGGAGGGAATATGGGGACAGGCAACTAAAATTAAAAAGACATTTGGGGGGTGGTCTGAAAAGAGTAGAAACTTCATATAATGTATGCATATACGAGGGTGATCTAAATGAAATTCCCAAATAATGGGAGAGACAGATTCCTAACTGGTCATCTCTTGTCACCCAATGAAGCTTCCAGGTTTCCAGTACCAGGATTGAGTTACTTCTCCCCCCCGCCCCCGCCCCGGAGATGTTGGCCAGAGGGACTCTATGGGAATCCCAAAACAACCTAGATTGTTGTCAAGACTATAGGTGCTCCCCACAAACTTAGAGTAAGGTCCTGTTGCCGAAGACAACTGCCACAGAAATCACTGTACAGGGAGAGATTGAGCTTGTGCCTTCACCCCTGTATTCCAGTGTTTTTGCCGCAGGAAGCTCTCAAAAGAGAAACACGAACAGCAAGACAGCCATAATTCCTTCGTCTGCGGTGCCGTCGTACCTGCAAGATACGCCAGTGCAGTGGTGGCACACAGCGTGTTGTGAGTAACCAACCAATCACTGATTCGACCTAAGGCCCAGCAATGCAGACACCCCACGATTTTGCATTTCTTATAAAAAGTTGAGGAAGCAGTTGGCTAGAGCTAAGAGGCTTGACTTTTGGCAAGGCAATAGCTCCCTCGTCACCATCTTTCAGTTTTGTTTTGTTTTGTTTTGTTTTGTTTTGTTTTGTTTTGTTTTTTGTCTTCCTACCACTGTGGACGTTGCCTTGTCTACCATGTGAGGTTCTGTGGGTACCCTGTGTTGTAGCTTCGCCTACCAGTAAAATGTTCCCTGTGGCCTCTTGAGCTGCGCTGGCGTTGTCTGTAGAGTGTTTAGATTAATTCTGTTTCTAGCTGTTTTCCTTCAACTAATAATAGCTCTGACATGCCATAATTGTTACTCCTCTGTGGTTTCCACTCTTCTTATCTGCCTGATGTGTCATTTCCTAAAAACATCTTGCTCTCTGGTTAGTTTTCTGGATTGGCATAGGGGTTACAAAGGCATTGCTTTGTCCTACAGAGGAAGGTGACTTTCTAAAGGACAAATTTTTCTTGTATTGTGGGGAAAAAAGAGGCTAGAGGTGGAAAGGATAACCCACGTGGCCCAAGCCTTAATTGGCACCGTTTTTCCCCCTCTTACATTTGCTTGAGTAGCCTGGTAGGGGAAACTCTACCATACCCTCATACCCTCGCTCTGGATATGGGAGTTATGAAAAATAATACACATAGCGCCTTTTCCATCTGCCATGGGGATGTGGGAGTTATAAAGGATAATGCACATAGTGCCTTTCCCATTCCCCACGTGCGTTTAGCTAAACCCACACAGCTTAGTCACCAAGATCTGTCAGCTCTCACTGAGTTTTGTTCTTTTTGAGACTTTATTTGACTGGTCATTGGAAGCATGGAGCCCTTGGGAAAATGGGAAATGATTCCAAGCCAAGCACAGAAACCTTTCTGTTTCAGTTTAGGCTGCGTCTGGGCTGAGGTTTTAATACCACTTGCGGTAAACAAAATACTCATCTGAGAAGGCCAGAGACGGGAAGAACGTTTCTGCTTTCTGAGTATCCTCCTCCCTTGCACTGCAGTGTATGACTGAGCAGGCTGTGCTGACCCACGTGCAGACGTGAGGAAATCTGGGGGCGTCCCTTTACATGCTTGTTATTAGTACAGAACTTCCTGATGGGTTTGAAGACATTTATTGGTACATACATAGCACAAAGCATGACATAGATATGAGCATTCCTTAGAAGAATACTTAGGAGGAGCATCTGAAAGACTGGGTGTCTTCTAAGAAGCCAGTTAATAGCAGAGAAGGAATTTAGTTCTGGTAACTCATAGACCAACACCCATATGCCGTTTCTTCATTCGATTTCTGAAATATTTTGATGTGTGGCAGACTTCCGTCTTACATGGAAACTTATGTCTGAATTCTATTGTACTTTTTTTTGGATTCATGCTTAATTATTGGATAGTATTGCTAGATGACTTACTTATCATCATAAGCATGTTTTGTATTCATACATCTTAATTATGTAGCAAGATGGACAATACCTGGAAGGGGACGGGAATTTACAAAGTATCTGTGCTTTCATGAATTGTATTTCCCCTTTTGGTTTGTTCTTCTTCATTCTGTACTTTTAATGAGATGTGTAACTTCTTATTTAAGACTTCCCTAAATGGCTGGCATAAGAAGAAATAGATAACGGGGTCCAGGCATACATTTGCAGCAGAGAGTAGCAGCGTAAATTCTTTCACATAGAGCAGGGTTTCCTTTGACTGGCAGCTGTAATGGGCTTCTGTCTGACTCTTTGTGTAGGGGATTCTGGCAATGTGGTAAGGTACAAAGCAGACAAAAAATACCAGCACAATGCTGAATATATTGCGGCTAGACTTCCTTTTGACAGAGATGGAATTCTTTCTGGACTTGAGGTGAGACTTGAAGATCTTCCTCGTTATGGCAGTGTAGAAGATGATTAGCAGAAGAAACACAATCCAGAAAATGCCCACGAAGACATAGTTAGATGCTTTGTGCCACTTCCGTCCCAGCTCATTTTTTAGTTTCATACATTGAATTTTTGTAACCTCCTCGACACTCTGGTTTGTCAGGATGATGTTTGGGACAGCAAGGAGTAGCATCAGCATCCACACAAACACACACAGCAGTTTGCTGTAATTCACTGAATGGATAACAGAAGTCAAAAGGGGCTTTACAATTTTATAGTACCTGTCAAAGCTGATGAGCCCAAAGAACACAATGCTGACATACATGTTAACATAGAAGATCACTGCAGAGACCCTACATACAAACACATTCACCTGCCAGGGACCGAGGCCTGAGTCACCGAGGACCTTGAAAGGGAAGGTCAGGCTCATCAGAAAGTCAGCCACAACGATGTTCTTGAGATAGATGATAAAACTCTTCGAGCTGGGCACATAGAAGAAGACCCATCCTGATACTCCGTTGAGGAGGACACCCATGATGAAGACCCCACAGTACAGCACGGGAATGACCTGCTGCATGATCACGGTGTTCCGGGCGCAGGGCTGGTTTGGAGCATCTGTGCTCGTTGAGTTGTCCATCTCGTAGCTTCTGGAGGCAAAGATCTGCATAGGGAAGCAGACTACTTAATTAAAGCAGAATTTATGGCCTTTGAGTCATTTGTGACTAATAAAGCGGAAAATTTATAACTAATAAGGCAAAGGAATGTGAATATGTGTATCTTTATCAAATACATATCATACATATGAATATGTCTTTATCAAATTCCTTAGAGCTCAGGGAACCCATAAGAGGAGGCAGAAAATTGTAAGAGCCAGGGGGGATGGAGGACACCAAGAAAACAAGGCTCTCTAAATCAACAAGATCAACAGTCACGGACTCACAGAAACTTAAGCAGCATATACAGGGCCTGCCCAGGTCTGCACCAGGTCCTCCCTCTCTCTCTCTCTGTATGTGCAAATGACTCGTCTGATTCTTGTGCCTTCTTTTAAGTTGTTTTTCTTGTGTTTGATTGTCTTGTCCAAGTCTGTTGTAATAATTTTTTATCTTATTCTATTCTATTTTGTTGTATTATCTGTTAGAAGCCCCCCCCCCCAATGAGAAACAGAAAAAGAGTAGTTCTGGATGGGGAGGAACTGGGAGGAGTGGAGAAGGGAAAGATGTAATTAGAGTATGTTATGAAAAATATTTTTAACAAAAGGAAAAAAGAAAGAAATAGACGAGAAAAGAAATACTATTTTGACCTTCTAATATCTGACAGCCTCCTCATATCTCTAGAAGATGACTTGATGTCCTGAGGAAAGGAGGCCTATTAGAACTTCGGGTCTCTTCACACATAAAGGAAAATGTTGATATCTTGGTGTTGACTTTGTACAGTAATGTGAATTAGGAACACAACGAACGAGAAAGCCTTTCATTGTGACCCAGCACTGCTTCTTTCCCGGGCACTGCTTTGCTGGGCACTTCCCTTTGTTGATTCACCCCTTCTTACTGACTTACCTAAGCCCAGTAAGGGAGGGGGCAGTAGGTATCATAAGAATCGAGAAAAGCTGAGAAGGTCTCCTTGATGATAACTGACAAATGGAAGTGGAGCCAGCATGGTCTGTGTGCAGCCCTGTCCATGGATGTTGTGACTGAATCTGTGTGGTGAAAGTACTTCAGGCATTAGGATGTACAAACTGCTTCACGTATTACAAGTACTGTATTTAAGAAAGATTCCTCTATGTGGCTACAATTCTTACAACTTGGTCTTCAGAGTCCAAGTCTTCCCCACACCTGAGGCGGAAACTCTCTTTGTCTCACAGATCTAGGTAAATAAGAAAGAATAAATGCTATACAGTGCTTTAGCCTTTGTCTGCCATCACTTCCAAGTCTTGGTATAAAATGTACAACAAAGTGTGGGATTTGTGAAAGCCCAAAGGCAAGTCTGGTTGGGAGAACATGCAGTTCGCCCTCCTTCCATTTCTTTCACAGAATGTCAGTGTGAAAGATGGTGAGCGAATGAACATGGTGTAGGCCGTTCACCGGCTTGTTCCTTGGAGCACTTGGAGGGAAGGATTGTGTGCCATCATTTTCGAGTTGAAGGCCGTATGTCTTCAGGGCTCTGTCTTTGATTTGATACATGCCTATCCACAGCAGTGCTTACTCCAGAAACAGATCCATCTTATAAGACGTTTGCTTAACTCTGAGCCCATTCCTCGTTTTCTGTGTATTTATCTTTTTTCTTGAGCAAATGCACTATCATCTGCATTGTGTGTCTAATTCTTTGAAAAAGAGAAATGACTCCTTCATAGCATTTTGCTAAGACATGAAGGACCTTCCTATTACCTTACTTACTTATTCACTTACTTATTTAAGCTCTTCTTTTCCTGAAGCAGTTCAGCCTAATGAATTCTCATCTTGAAGTGGCCTAAATTTTGTTTAGAATTTTGTGTTATGAGAAAAAAAATTGAATTAAATCCACTGTATATCGTACAGTTTTTATTTGAAAAAAAAAAATCTTACAGTTTTACTTTTTCTTTAAAAATTAAATTATTTAAATTTTTATTTTTAATTTTGTGCACATGTGGGAGGGTGTGCATGGGTGTGCATGCACGCAGATGCTGGTGAAGTTGGAGATGCTAGATTCCCCTGGAGCTGAGGTTATGAGGCTTGTGACGGCCTGTTAGGTTAAGAACTGCATGAGTAGTGTTTCTCTTTATTGCTGTGCTGAGCCCAGCCCTAAGAATACACTTTGGCAATTCAGCTTGTTTAACTGAAATATTTAAGTAAGTGTGTCTGTTACTTTTATTGTACTAACTCCTGGTTATTAATTTGATTGCAAACTCTTGTGTAAAACTGAGCAACTGTGTGAGTGTGTTGGTCATGAAGTGTTTGGGATATAAGTTTATCTAATGATAAACAGGAATTTATAGGTTTAATGTTCATGTTCTTTATTTTTCAAGCCCTTTCTCCATTACCATTCTGTAGGATGTGTCCCTTCATTCCTGACTTATACCTACTAAATGTGTGACTAAAGATGCAACCATCCCCCTTCCCTGCAAGTCTGCAACAGTTGTTCCCAGGCATTGCCACATGGGAACAGAGCTGCCCCCAGTTTTAACAATTCCTCCGAGGAGACTGCTGTGTGTGTGCAGTCCTATAGAAAAGGGGTAAGTTTAGCAAAAGAGTGGGTGAATTTGATTCTACTTGGTCTAGCTTCTCACTTTCTTCTCAAGCCATAACACACACATATCAGGTAGGGATCCTGCTATAATGAGGATGTAAGTTCCATGGCCCTGGATTGCTATATGATGAGTGCCAGGGATCTCTGAGTAGCACATTTGTTTGTTTGTTTGTTTATTAATGTATATAAGAAATAGTCAACACATTGTGGAGAATATGAAAAATACATATTCTCTACATAAGGCACATTCCGGACAATATTATCATCTAGGTTATCTTAAAATCTAGTCTCTTTCTTAGTTGATTTATTAGTAACTCCATCATCATCATATATCTTTGTTATCTATTATACTGTAGACGCAAAAGCCTGATTGATAACAAGAGACAGTGCTCATCTTTATTTTCGAGAGCACCCCTGAAAGATTTTGAGTTGCTTTAATGAAGAGACCGAGTCTTTATGTAGGAACATGATTTGTGGTAGCGTGTAGCACATGCTGATTGAGAATGTTGTGCTTGATCTTCAGCATGTATTGACCTTGGGCAGGGCTAACAAAATATGATTTTATTATGCTTATTAAATTTGGAATCAAATATAACACAGGTTAAGTGTCCCTTTCCTTTTCTAAAGTGTGTGTAGAATCAGAAGGATTTGGGGTTTTGCTATATGTGTGTTCACATGTGTGTACATGTAAGCCACAGATCAGCTTTGGGGTCTACTATATTCCTCAAGGACAGAAACTTTGTTGTTGTTGTTGTTGTTGAATGGCCACTGAGCCCCAGGGACCTGCTGTTTATCACCCTAGCACTAGGTGTGCCCTGCTGTTTTCTTACCTGGGCTCTGGGTCTGAACATGGCTTCTTGTGCCGGCACTTCGAGCACTTTACTAACTGAACTAACTCTTCTGCCTGGCTGATGAAATTAGTTCACGTTTTATATGTACCATGTCCACATAGCCCAAAGGTGATGGATTGCTTCCAAATCACACCGTAGCAATGTCCATTTCCAGTAAGCGCTTCCCTCCTGGGTCAGTCCCGACACAGGAACTATCCTGGTATTGCCTCCTGCCTTTTCTTGTCCAGACATGAAAGTGCAGTAATCAAAGGAACCTTTGAAAAATATTTGTCTTTTGCCTGATTCTGTTTTTAAAAGTTTGGTACTGTGAGTATGAGTCTGTGTGAGTGTGCAGTTTTGCTTTTGGAGGTCACAGAAGGGTGTGTGATCTCTGGGAGCTGGAGCTAGAGGCATTTGTGAGCTGCCTGATGTGGATTCTTGGGGCCGAATTTCAGTCCTCTGCAAAAACAGCAAGTGCTCTTAAGTACAGAGCCATGTCTCCAGTGCTTTGAATCTTATTTTAATAGAAAATAGTACTGATGTTTACAGTAGTATAGGTGTGTATGGTTCTGCATTTTCTAAAGAGCAAGTTCTTACTTCCCTTTGCTTTCTCTTTAAATAACGTGCTGCTCACTTTGGGTGTCATTGACTCTATGTGGTTCCCAGGGAATTTTATGTTGTTAGATACTCCATCATATTGCTTTAAAATATACTAGCTAATTATATTATATATCCCCTAAGCCTGCCCTCAATTTCCTAGCCTTTCTGGGTATTTTGGAAATCGCACCGTGACCTTTGTCCCTGCTCATATTGCCCAACATTGTGAGTCCTACACAGTGGTCTTTGCTTATAAGGTGCAGGAAGTCAGTGGAGAGTGACACGTGATTTCAGGGAAGAGACTTGGCTTTGTCACCCTCCCCTGTTTCTCAGAAGTTCTTCTACTTGGGTGCTACATGCTGCAGTCCTACAGTGGCTGTCTCAGCTGCATGCTTCACTCCTCACGGCCTCCTCTATCTCCTCTAGCTTCACCTATATAGGAAGAACCTATGGCCTCAGGAAAGATGATAACAGGGCAGCCTTCCTGGCCATGTGAATTGGGATGGAACTTATTGTGACAGAGAACAGGCATGAAGGCATGAGAGGTTATAGGATAGTGGGACGTGGGTTACCTAAGCATTTGTGTAAAGCCTTGCTCAGGAGTCACTATTAATCACCATCTCACAGATTAGGAAGCCAGTGTTGGCAGCAGTTGAGTTACCAAGGTGGATAGGGGAGGTTGTGCATGTTCAAACAGTATCTAAACGTAAATCTGTTGAACTCCAAGTCAGTGCATTACTTCCAAGACAGAATATAGGGTGTGTGTGTGTGTGTGTGTGTGTGTGTGTGTGTGTTTGGTTGTGTGTGTATTTGCGTGTCTGTGCATGTGCGGTCATGTGTGTTCACGTACACTGAGGTCCTTTAGTTTTACCGGAGTCCTTTTAGGAGTCAGCCTTTCTTTTGGGGAAAGGCATGTATATGTATTTGTAAATGTGTTAGCTTTTTTGTGTTTTTAAGTTCTTCAGTTTCTCTAGTCATCCTCCAGGTACTACTATATAAAAAGCCTTCATTTAATTTGCCAGTCTCTAAAACTGTCTGTAACAGATGTCCTTTTAACTTTGATTTCAATTCAGCTTCAAACTGACATGCTGACGTCTGAGAGTCTGCTGCAGGAGGAACTCAGGCTGCATGGATCCCAAGCGTTCCCTAAGAAGCCCAGCTGGCTGCTGCTTCTCTGTCATGTTTGCCTAATTTTCTGTGTTGGTAGATGTGACTCCCGGAGAGGCCTAACTTGGCTTCTGCCACTCATCCCTCCAGTCAGTGACCCACTTACACAGACACAGCTTGTAATTTTTGTCTGGTCTTGTCGTGGGCCACTGTGTTAGCTCTCCCTTGAGAAACTTTTGTGTGTTCTTAGGCTGAACTGCAGACCCCAAGAACTCTTCCACCAAACACAGACTTGTACCTGTCTCGACTGACTTCAGGAGGAAAAGCTGACCACAGTCAGTCAAGCTTTAGCTGTGTGAGAGGCTAGGGATAGGAGCTAGGTTAGTGTGAACAACAAACTAATAGTGTCCAAAGCTAGTGTGGTAATTCTAACCACTTCCCCAAACCCAGTTAGTGGAATTTGCAGGAACACGAAAGTGTGCCACATCCGGCCCAGCTGAGGACTGTCTGTGTTCACTGTCTTGTGATTTTGCCTGCAGATCGTGAAAGGTGCTGGTGGAGGGTTTGGTGGCGGTGCGGCCACTGTGTCCTCCAGAACATGGTTCCTGCTGCCCGCCAAACATGAAGGGCTAGAGCAGGGGTTCTTAACCTGTTGGTCACGATCCCACTGGGGGTTGCATATCAGATTTCCTGTGTATCAGATATTTACATTATGATTCTTAACAATAGCAGAATAACAGTTATAAGTAGAAATGGAATAATTTTACAATCAGGGATCACCACAACTGAAGAACTATACTAAAGGGTCACAGCATTAGGAAGGTTGAGAACCACCGCTCTCGAGGCTACAACATGGCAACACAAGTCGTATATGGATAGCCTGGGTGGTGCTCTGGTAGAATTTAACCAGTCACTGTTGGACTAGCCTACTATTTCTTAGCTGTGGACTAAACATTTGGGGGCAATCCAGTCATTGGTGTTACATGTTCAGCAGCAGCTCTGGCTTGTGTCCACTAGGTGGCAGCAGTAGTCTGTGGTTGTCTCCAGACATGGCAGTAATGACTAGCTGAGTAATGGTTGAAGGAGACGATGTGCCTCTGAAAAAGGAAGATAATTTAGCTTTCTTTTTGGTGCCAAACCTTACGTGTATGTAGGATAAATCACTATCACTAGAGATGAGCGCACGATTTACTTCTCTGTTGGAATAGTGGACAGACTATTCAACGTAGTGATTGAAAGAAAGCGGACATTGTGAGATGCAGTGAGTTTTAGTTAGAAGTGTGGCCCACGCTCTTAATACTTTTGCTATTGTAATAAGTGCCAAGTGCCTCTGTCTATCAGATTTTGCATCTCTTAACAAGCGCACAGTAGCTACCTCATGCTCTGTAAGCGTCAGACACCTGGCACCTGGCCGGGTGTGAGTCAGTGGGGACCTCATCAGTGAGTGAGTGAGAGAGCTACCAACAGAATAAGCAAAAGCCTTGGGAATGCTTTGTCTCCCAGACTCTTGGTTCCCCTTGTTTCCACATATTTATTTAGGTTGGCATTCTTTTGCACTGAGATACAGGGCTGCAGGAGGCAAGGAAACCTTTTGCACGGTGTCCTGAGCTTAGGTGGGTGGTGAGTGTGTGGCCCAGCGTTCCCATCCCCTCACCCTCATCCCCAGCTCCCTCGCAGGGGTGTGTGCTGGGAGGCTCAGCTTCTGAGGGCTCCTTCATACTTGTTACAAGAAAGTAGCACTCAGGACCACGGGTGGAATACAGACCTTCATACTCTTATTCAGCACCCAGTGCTAGGCTAGTCAGTGATGACACTTGCATGAAGTTATGTAGTCCCTCCTTCAGAGTTTTTAGTTCTGATTATTCTCTTCGGAAGTTCTAGGCTAAGCATCCTGGGTTCCTGTTTTGTTTTTGTTTTTGTTTTTTTTTTTTTTTCCTCCTTCCCAGAAGTATTGTTTTGGAATTCAGGGCCCTATTCTCTAGAGCTATGCAAGGAAGTGAATCTCTGACCTCTCCTGGCCCCAGAGAGATGGTATTTGCCTTTCTCAGTTAGGCGATTGCACTTAGACTTTGCAGTTGTGATACTCAGGCCATTAGTAGATATCCTTTGATTATATGGGTAGAAAACAGATCTCTCTTTCTGGGAAAGCAATGGCTTTTACTCTGGCTGAATAGCTCCACAGACTGCGTGTTTGTGTAAGAATCAGGGTTAGATATCCAAAGGGAAAGAGTGTAAATGCCCAGGCCTGAGAGTGGGAAAGGAAACGCCTCACAGACATAATTCCCAGACCCTTTTAACCCTGGAGGGTGCTCTCTCCATGTTCTGAGTACTGACCCCTGTTGGAGGGATCAGTGACTTCTGATTTTAATGGATTGTGTTATGACACTAGCTTGTAAACTGAGACAAGCGTGAAAGAGTGTTTTACTAAATATATCAAGCGATTAGAGAACAACCATACTCCTCTCAAAACTGGTAGCAGTGAAGTGTGAAGGGAACATCTTCATGCAGCTTAAAGGCGGTGCTCAGCTCGTACTTGAATTACCTAAGACTGACTTTTTTTCCTAATCCTTGACCCATAGACTGGCATCTCTTGTTGAACTAGCTGTCTTTTCCCAGAATTTCACTTGGTATTACGATTATGTCATCTGCCTTTTCAGGGGATTTTAGTAGGATCATTTAAGTGTCTTAGGAGACAACAGTCTTCATCCTGCTGTGCCCCATGGCAGCTATCAGATGTTGTTTGGCTGTTGCACGATAAAATGTACGTGTGTGAAAATACTGATAAAAAGCCCTCTTTTCTGTTGGTAGCTATAGCAACCAACAGAATACCAAACATGTATTCTGTGTTTATGATTTCCTTGGCCTCTTTTTTTTTGGCCTGTGAGTATGTATTTCTGTAAAGGCCTGTGTGTGTGTGTGTGTGTGTGTGTGTGTGTGTGTGTGTGTGTGTGTATATATATGTTTGTGGTAAGGGTTGTCTACACTTCCTTCAATTTTTTTCTCTTAATGTTGATGCTTTTCCTTTGTATTTTCAGTATTTATTCCATTTGCCTAGGTGCTACTTTCCCTCATAGATAGAAATCTCTTCAAACTCCATAACTCAGAGTGGAAAACCCATAGATGCCAAAATCATGTGTGTGAGTAAGCTCTGCCACACGTGTCGCAGTGTGCCTGAGGAGCTCAGAGGACAACTTGCTGAAGCTGTCCTGTTGTTTGCCTCCTGGAGATAGAACTCCGATCTCAGGCTCGGCATGGGTGTTTTACTTGCACATGTCTGTACAGCAAGTGTGTGACTGAGCCTGTGGAAGTCAGAGGAGGCTGTCAGGTTACATGGAGCTGGAGTTCTAGGTGGTCATGAAGCCGCCTTGTGGGTGCTGGGAATGGAACCTAGGTCCTCTCTGGAAGAGCAGCCAGTATTCCTAACCAATGAGCCATCTCTCTCGCCTCAAATACAGAATTTTATCATAGAGAGTTTCACAGATTCCGACCAGCAGGCCTTCGTGCCTAGTTTAACCATTTAGCCTGAGGTATTAAAGGAGAGAAAAAAGATAACGGTAGTGTGAGTCTGCACTCACCATGCAGCCAAGGGAGCCTTTTCCCCAGTGGCAGTGTATTGCTAAGAGTCATTTTAAGCCTCATGCGTACCATGAACACACGAACGTCAGTCAGTTAGGGTGGAGAAAGTTGGTCTGCACTAGTTTGTCCAGGCTCCAGTGGAATTTTAAGCGCTGCTCCCTTGCTGTTCCCTGATTACTTGTTTCAGTTCTAAAGGGTCATCTCAGTTGGGGAACCAGCATCAGGACAAGATTTACTGACCCCTGCATTTCCTGCACGAGAGAGCTCACACTTTCCAGTGAACCAAGCTTATCTTGCGTTGTCTGTCACCTTTGTCCCACCTTCAGGCAGACCACAGCAAACACCATCTCCCAGAGCTTCCTGAGAAAAATCATTGATTCCTCTGGACAGTGTGCGGGAGGGACAAAGCTGAAGCCTCAGGGTCACTGGCGGCTGCCAGAGCGTACTGCTGACATTCCCTGGCCCACAGCGCCCCCATATACTCCTCAACGTGCCATGGCTGCATTATCGGAGATATTTTTCATGCCGTCATTTGTCTAGGAAAATTCCCTTGCGGAGCCACTCCATTGGTACCAGTTATTAGGCAGTGGACCTGACGTTGAGAGTAAAGCAATGAAAGGTGCTGATGCAGTCTGTGCCCTCGGAGCATGGAGTTCTGGTGGCCCTGGTCTGCAGTGGATTCCCCTTCTTCCTCCCGGCATGCCCTTCAGTCTACTCGGTAACTGCAGCTCATCCTGTCTGTGTCTCCGGAGGTCAGGGTCCTCTCACACAAGTGTTCGCTGCGGTGGAATTAACCCTGCCTTACCTCCAGTTACTGGTGTGTTTTGGCCCATCTTTTGTACTCGCCACATTTTTATGGCCATAGCTGCTGTTCTTTGAAAAATACTTTGTATCATATGCACAGACAATGCTCTCTGCTTTCAGAATGGCATTTCTGTTCAAATGCAATATTCATTGACTTATATAATATAGACTAAGGCACAACAGAAAGAGCCCAGTGCGGCTCAGCACGTGAGGCCTGCCGGCACTCTGGCATCTCATCCCTGCTCCTTCCTGGGCATCATCTTCCTTGCAGAGGTAGCCCTGTCCTTAATGTTGTGTTTCTCACCTTCTCCCTTTTTAAAAGAAATGGTTTCAACTTATGTGTACACGGCTATCTTTGTAAAAATTGTTTGGGGCTTTTGAAAAGTAAAGTTTAGGACTTACAAATCATGCTCAGCATTATGTTCTTCTCAGGTTAATCAATCACCTTGGAAAGTGAGTTGGAGCTATTTGGTAAGAATAGCAGTTACCTATCCTGTGGCGGAATGTTTTAACTTCTAGGGGAGACTACAACATGTTCGCTTGTGTGTGTCAGGAAATATGAGCCAGTGGTCATTGCAGGGCCGTTAACGGCAAAAAACCAACCAAACAAACAAAAAACAGCAAAAAAACCACAACTACTTCAGATAATTGACAACAGAATGGATGGGAAAATGTTTTGTTTTGTTTTTGTTTTGGGTTAGTAATTAGAATGAATAGATGACTTACTGCTGTGAACTTCTTATTCCTGAGAAGTTTTGGAAGATGGATGCAACCCTCGTTTAGTTGAAAATAAAAGAAGCTAGGAAGCTTGAGTAGATGGTTCACAATATGTACCTATCATGTCCCAGAACCAAGAGTGGACTTAAGGTTGTTGATGCCTTAAAGTCTTAGGTAGTTGGAAATACTGGGCCCAGCTGCATAGTAACCCTGCAAATCATTTGCAGTAGTAGCACGGATGCCGAATGATGTGGAACACCTTCATTTTCTGCAGGAGGCAGATAGGAGAAGCTTAGTGTGCTGAGCACAAGGCCACAGGTGGCATCAAGAGCCCCTGTCATGTAGCTCTGCTCTTCTCTCCCAGAGAGCCTTCTGCGTCTAACCCGCATGTTCCCACTTGGAGGCAAGTGGCTGGAGTGGCCTGGTGGGCTTAACACTGGTAAAAACATAAATAGCCTGTCACTGTCTGTGCTAAATTCTTCAGCCTGAGCAATCCCCCCTCCCACTATTTTATTGGTGGTTGGAGGAGCCTCTCCCCTGCTGCCTGTGAGTATGGCCAGGCTGCACAGGCACAAGTGAGGCAGGCTTTGTGCAGCTCTTGAATGCCACTGCCACAGCTGACCTGTGGAATACTGCAGCATGGGATTTGGTTGGGGGGGGTCAGGGTTGGGGTGGGGGCAGGTGGGGGTAGGGGGGTAGGTAGAGGGGTGGGTTCCCCATGGGGTTGAAAAAAGCAAGGGAGTAGATACATCATGCTTTGGGTAAACCAATAGTTCTTTTAGGGTGGAGTTTATTAGCTACTTAGGAGTTTTTGGTACTGTAAACAAAACTCCAAAATGAAATTCCCAACTTTAATTTTCTGACTGCCTTCTAAGGGTCTGCCATTCTGTGCCCAGCTGAACGTAGCAGATGTATGCTTTCAGTCTGTCTCACAATCCTGAAGGTTTTGGGTCTCTGTGAATTAATAAGGGCCATGAGTGGGGTCTTGCAAGAATTACCACCTGACTTTGTCAGACACTACAAAGACTAACAGAAATAACTGGCTGGGTTTGCTTTCATGCTATCACCCTAGTGAGGATCAAATCTAAAAAGAACAAAAACTCACTGGGGCAAAGGTAATTTGCCTGCGATTTGTGTCTCTGGCCTTTGTGTAGCTGGAGACCTGCTGAGCTCAGGTGAAATGCTGCCACCTCAGAGGCCTTTTCTCTTTGAAGTGTGCAACAGCCACACTCCTGCTTGTGTCCCAGAGAACCTCACCAGGTGTGTCTTCTTTGAGTCCCTCTTAATTATTTAAAGTACCAGGGACTGAAGAGGACCTCAGTGGTTTATAGCTCTGGTGGAGACCTGGCTTCTATTCCCAGCACCCATACGGTGGCTCACAGCCACCCGTAAACTCTAGTTCCAGGGTATCCAACACTGTCTTGTGGTGTCTGAGGGAACAGGCACACACACACACACACACACACACACACACACACACACACA